>NC_139800.1:24817745-25426555 GCF_965231275.1 Zosterops lateralis | reverse complement strand
CTGCAGAAAGAAACTTTTATAAACAATATCTGATTGCCTGTAAGAAAGTATGTGTTTTTCACCTACATGGTTTCCTTCTCCTTTCTAAAAAGCCTTTCATCTCAGTGCTTTCCAGAAAAAAAAAACAAAACAATGATGTAAATGTAAGACTTATTTTGCTTTCTCATAAAGAAGCCTGTCTTTTTACAGGTAATCTATGAAATCAAATATGCATAATGTAGCCTTCCCCCCCTCCCTCCCTATATTCCTTGGCTTTTTAATCTGAAAGCTTTATTACTATTATCTTGAGAATATTTATTTACAATAAATAAGTAAATTTATAATAAATAAATTCATATTTATTTACAATAGATATTTAGACTGTTTTACTTTGTTAACAGATGTTATATATCTAACTTATCTGTTATACTTGTTCTTTTAAGATACATGATATTTAAGTAGTGAATGGTATTACAAAGTTTGTTACCTGTACCATCTTTTTCACTTGAGTATTTCTCTTAAGCTCATGGGAAGCTCTGAGTTAAAAGCCTTCTGTGATTAAAATGTTGGTGGTGTTGAAGTCAATAATAGTATTTGTACTGATTTCATTGAAAACATGAACTTGTCCTGTTGCTTGTGCATCTGCAGTTCATAGAAATTCTTTGGGAATAGATTCTCAATGAACATACAATGGGGTTACACCACCAAAATACAAAATAAATAGACCTCTGTGGATTCACATCTTCTGGGGTTTTAAGTAAAATGCTCTACATGTCTACAAATGTGTAGAAATGCTGACATCTGTGGAAAGAAAAACTTCCAACAACTTCAGCTGAGATCGATTGCTGTAGTAAAAGGAGGAAGTTGTAATGGCTTATCTTCCCAGAGCCTTGAAATTTAACCTGCTTTGCAAAGTTGCATTTTTGCTGTTTGGTACAATTTTGAGCAGGATCACACACCATAAATGGCCACAAAGCCTTCAGGAAATCCAGGCTACAGAGGTAGAAACTGCGCTGCAAGTAATAGTCACAGTTATTTCACAGATCACAGGTGACATTTTCCATGAAGCTACTACTTCAGTAGTACTACTGAAGCTACTACTTTCCATGAAGCTACTACTTCCTCTTCAGTTACTACTATTTTTCAGTAGTTTAGTTTAGTTTAGTTTACTACTATTTTTCCATAGTTTAGGTGGAGTCTACACATGCCAGATAGCTGTCTCAGGATTACAGTGATTTTTTTAAATTAGGGGAGTAATTTTCTAAAACTTATTGACTTACTTGTTTACCCAACTGAGTCCTATTATTTCTTTGTGTATTTTCATCAGGGAATGTTTTACATATAACAAATGAGGTCATTGTTTGGAACAACTGAGATGCTATTCCCAATTCCCTCTTCCATTTGATACCAAATAACTTCAATTAAAATGTTAGAATATGGAAATAGTTCCATGATGAAAGACACTCCAAAAATTATGTTTATTTCATATAAAACCATCCAAAAGTTTTATAAGGAGCCTAGATGACTAATTTTCATTAAACATCTAATTTAACTTTTAGGAGACTCTAGCTTGAAAAAGAACATGTCTGTGTTATCATGACCTTACTAAAAGTTTTAAACAGTTCCCTGAAATATTATTGGAATAATGAAGCTTTTGACCCTACTTCTGAATGGAAAATACAAGAAAGATACATATTATTGCATATTTACTTACATCATACTCATCTGCTTGAAAACACCCAACTCATCTTGGCAGGAGTGATGAAAACTCCTCATTAAGCTGTTAAAAAAGAAGGGAGAGGGAGGGAGAGAACTCTAATTAAGCAGCTTGATAAAAATTCTGACCCATAATAGATTGAATAAGCTTTCTGTTCAGCAATATTTCCTGGTACTAAGTGAGTCCACTGGGAGGAGGTATATCTGATACTGCAGGTTGATAAATAAATGTATTTACTGTTTGAAAAAGCATCAGGAGGAAGCTTGTTTCTTTTATTTTCATTTTATTATTACAGACTTCAGAATGCACTTCAAATTTTGCCACATGAGAAAAAAAAAACCACTGAAATCTGTGGTTCTGTAAATTCTTTGATAGGGTGACTGATACATGCTTTTGAAGGGGAAAATTTCTCTTTTTTTAAAATATAGTTTTTGGTGATGGATTTTAACTTTTCCTTCTCAAAGGAAAAATATCCCTTACCGCTTAAAAAGGATTGCCTACACAAAATAGCTGAGGATTTCAGTGCTAGAGTGCAAGTCTTGGTCATTTAAATCACATATTTGAGAGTAATACTATTACTTGTTACAACTTGTGTCATTTACTATCAACCAGGAAAAAAACAGTTCCATAGTCCCCAGACAGTCATCCTAAAAAAACAGTTGAAGGACTGGTGCTTTGATATAAACTTCATCAAGGATATGCTTCTGCAAAACTTTATTTAAGGTATTGAAGACTTTTTCCAAAAGCAGAACAAAGGAAAGTGGTCTTCCAAAATCTGGGGTAACTAGTGGTTTTTTGATATTTTATGTTTTTATCTGGCTGTTTTTTGTTTGTTTGGGGTAGGGAGGGGCGGGGTTATGTTTGTTTTCTTCTTTCAGGCAATACTTGCTCAAGAAAAGCTTTTACACGTGACATTTGTTACAATTCAATGGGAGCAGCTGAAGGACTGGGGGTAGCCTGGGTTAGCCTGGATCATTCTTGGAGTCACCATGCCTGAAAACATCTTTTAGTGGTGATCTTGGTGATGTCGGCTTAAATGGTTGGAGTCAGTGATCTTGGGGGTTTTTTCCAGCCTTAATGATTCTGTAACTCTGTGTCTGTCCTCACAGAGTAGAGTTTCTTCTTTTGTTCTTCCCAGTTGAGATATAACGACCTTCAGGCTGGTGGGATGAAAAATGCACAAGGTTATATACCTGCTCTGAATTCTTTCTGTGATTAAATTGTTTGCTTCCCTGCCTCTCATTGACGCTCTACTGCTGTGGATATAATTTGCCCAGCATGAAATCTTACAGAAAATATGCACAACAGCAAAAACTTTATTTGGGTTCCAGTGAAAATAAGAATTCCCAAACTTTCACCAGAAAGAAAACATTTTAAAAAATCAATAAAGATATTTTTACACATGTATATATAGATACAAATTCACATTTGAAATTACTCTGTAATCCTCTCCACCATTCACTTATGTCCACCTCCGTCATAATAACACACTGAAGTTGGACCTTAATCATGAACTGAGCAGCATGAATTCAACCACTGGCAAAGGGAGCTATCCGGAGTTATTTTACATCAGAACACTGTGGCATACATCCAGCTATACATTTCACCTCCAAAACTGTAAATTAATTCATTGATAAATAATAATAATAAAAAAAAAGGTGCTGATGTCTGGTGTCATGGGGCCTTGGGAGAGAACTGAGAGGCCTTTTATATTTTAGCCCAGTGTTCCTACTTTCAATTAAAAATGAAAAGCTTGCTCAAACTGGGAAGATGATTTTTCAACCAGGTTGCTTCACTTGAATACAGTTTCTGAGAAGAGTCTCAGTTGCTTTAAAGCCTCAGGGCACCTTTCTTTGAGGATCATTGGTTGATTTACACAAAACAGTCCATTGCTACAAATCAAAAATCCAAGGAATATGTTGATTTACTCTGGATTGTTTACAGGAATCTTTTTCATTTATTTATTTATTTTAAAATTGGTTGGTTGGTTGGTTGTTTTATTTTTGGGTTTTGTTTTTTTGGTTTTTTGTTTGTTTTTTTTTTTTTTTTAAGGGCAGAAATAATCTCTGAAAAACAAATCCTTGAAAACTCTAGTTTATATCTGAGAATAAGGAATAAAGAAGCTTAGCAAGTTTACAGTTTTAAACAGGTTAGGAAGAAAAATCCACCTTTTCCATATTTCTTTTAACATTCCAACAAAAAAAGGAGAGATTAAGTTTACTACATGAGCTTTATGTAAGCTCTTTAAAGAATATGCAGAAAAATTATTTTCGTGTAATTTGGGAAATGTTTATTTACTCTGTATAAATATTCCCCTAATGTATAGAAAAACAGAGAGTAAGAGCAATTTGCCAGTATATAAGAGCTAAAAGTGAAATCAACCATTAACAACAATGAATCCAAACATGAAAAAAAGTGATGGTGTGGTAGATATTTAGGGTAGCACTCATCTCACTTAATTTTATCTGTCTCAGTGTTAGGCATCAAAATTACACTGTGGTTCCAGAATTTCTTCGTAGTCAATGGAGAAAAACAGTTGCTGGAAGAGAGTGATTGATCTCCCTGCTCCTATCTTAGATATTTTTTTGTTGATGCATTAGTTGTTCATGAATTTTGTTGTTCATCTGGAAGTGATATCCTTTCAGTATTGAGTACAGAAGGTGTCTTGACACTCAACTTAAAATTTGTGCATCACATTTAGATAGACAAAATTTAAGGGAGTGAATAATATAGTGAGTGTTTGTTTTTTTCTTTGATATAGTGTTTAATTTAGATGTTTTTTCCTTTGTTTAAAATCATATATAACTTACCATAGCAAACACAAAATTAGCTGAAATCCCAGATGTGGCTTTTTGAGCTTCCCCAAAACACTCCAGTATGTGTTTTGTTTAATAAAATTGGTCCATTTAATCTATATTCTTCAAGTGTCAAAGAAGTCTTGGTTCTATTTCATAATGTAAATTTTGACTTCTTGTTATATTCCAGATTCCTTCATTGCCAGCAATTTGATGATGATCATACACAGCTTTATCAGGTATCAAAAGGAATCTCAGAACAAAAGGATATTTCCTACTTCCACTTCTGATTTTTCATTACATCAAATGCTTGCTACAAATAGAAGATAATGAGGGTGAAATAAAGATAACAAGAGTCCCTTGATGTTGAATAAGATAATAGGAATTCAATCTATGTCTCATTAAGTTCAGAGGAATTCGGACAAATGGGACAGATGGGCTGGGACCAGCTCTGTAATATTCAACCAGGCCAAGTACTGGATCCTGCTCTTGGGTCACAACACCCCAGCAGCTCCAGGCTGGAATAGAGTGGCTGGAAAGGACCTGGAAATGCTGGTTGACAGCAGCTGAACAGGAGCCAATGTGTGCCCAGGTGGCCAAGGAGGCCAATGACAGCTGCCAGCAATGGTCTGACAGCAGAACCACACCAACGACCATACCTCTGTCCTGCACATTGCTTAGGCCCTTTTTGAATTCTGGGGTCAGTTTTGTGTCCCTTATGACAGGAGAGACATTGAGGGGCTAGAACATGTCCAGAGGAGGGCAGTGGAGCTGGAGAAGGGTCTGGAAAATGAGTCATTATGAGTAACACGTGAGGAAGGTGGGGGTGTTTATTCTGGAGCAAAAGAGACTTGTGAATGACTGCACTTCTCTCTACAACAATCTGAAAGGAGGCTGTAACGATGTGGAAGTCATTTTCTTCCCCAAACTAAGAAAAAAAAAATTAAAAAGAGTAAATTGCCACAACCTGCACCAAATTTTAGATTGGATATTGAGGAAAATCTATCCATGGAGAGGGTTATTAAGTATTGGGGCAGACTGCACAGGAAAGTGATCTTAATGGACTCAATGGTCTTAAAGTTTTTTTCCAGCCTAAAAAATTCTATGATTCAATTATTCTAGGTATGACTCAAACACTTTTTTAGAATCTGGAACACTTTTTACATGTCCTGATTTCATCAATCATTTTTCAAAAATATATTATGCCAATGATTGCTAGATGCTAAATACTAGCTACATGGTCTAGCGTATTTAAAAAAAAAAAAAAAAAACCAAACCAAAAACAAAACAACACACACAAAAATGGATAATAAGTGGCAATCATTATATCAAGATTTTTATGCCATAAATATTAACTGCAAAAAAAAAGCTGAGGAAATAAAATATTGGAATTCATACTAAAAAACAACAATTACATATTGGAGCACCATTTTATCCACTTGTGTTTTATGATATTTATCTTGGAACATACTGCTTCTGATCATTTTGGTCTTTTTTCATGTTCGTCTGGAGCATTTGGAGCTAACACAGCCTGATGAAGGAACCAGATGGATGAGCCATGATATCCTCCAGTATAACTTCAAATTTTAGAACATTTTCAGAACACTTTTCATACCGCAACAGAGAATCTACATTCAAAAACCCTAATAACATCTAAAAATCCTGAACCCAAACAAACAAAAAAAAACCACCCCCAAAACTTCTTGCATTTCACAAATATTTAGTATTTAGAAATCCTTAGGCTAATTGTTTGTCCATATAAATATATTGTAAGACCAGATATAGATGTCAATACAGGCGAATATTACCTAGCTGATTCCCTACTCCATAATTATAGTAAAAAAATTGTGGTATAAATTTGTAGAATTGGTGGTGCCAGGAAGAAGCATAGAGCTACAAACACATTAATTGTTTATAGATTGTTGAACTCCATACCAGTCCTGTCTCTTCATGGCAGAAACCTCATTCTTTGGTACCTCAACATTGGAGTTTTAAATGTGGCCAAAAAAAATTATTGCTTTTGAACAGACAGCCAAGCCAAATTATCCTGGGCAACTCTATGTTAAAAGCTTCAATTTTTTAATAAGTATTTGAAGTATTTCTATTTTTTTTTTCATCTGCAGTTTTCCTCTCTGAAATTGACATCTCCTCACACTAACTAGGAAAACAATACAAACACAACAAAAATAACTCAGCAGTGACCTCTTCTTTAGCACTATTCCCTCCTACCCCAAGGCTGTCAATTGATTTAACACTGAGAACCAAAGAAATAGCCATAAACCAAGTGCCTGTGAAGCTTTTAAGTCCAGAATAAAGTTTGATCAGTAAAAGAAAGCTTATATATTTAACTGTACATTTGGAAAAGCACACACACATAAAGAGAAGCTGATACTGAGCACATTCTCCTGGCCTTCCTTAATCTAGGAGAGAATTTTAAATTATTTTTGGCCATACTATGAATAGGGTGTCAAATATCTGACTTGTCAGAACAGATATCCCATGATGGTGACAGCCATGGTGACAATATTAAGGAATTTAAAGATTAAGAAAACAGCTTGTGGTGGGTCCTATATTTGTCAGGACAGATGAGATGGCCACAAGTTGCACTATGGAGGCTTAGATTGGATGTTGAGGAAATTTTTTTTTCACTGGAAGGGTGTTCAGACATTGGAACAACCTGCCCAAAGAGGTGGAATAATCATCTCTGAAAATGGGCAAGGTGTGGATGTAGAACTTGGGGACATGAGTTAGTGGGGAACACAGTGGTATGGTTTAATGGTTAAACTCAGTGACCTGATAGATCTTTCCTTACCTAAATAACTCTATGATTCTGTATTTTCCAGAAAGAATGAGACTGCTCCATTGCTGTTTCTGACTTCAGCGGACCTCCTTGCACAGTTTCCTTAAAGTTAGAACTTTAAACCCCACAACCACCTAAAATGTCCGAAGGTGTAGCCCAGGAAAATAACCCATTATTCAGCAACTTTCAAGCCACATAAAACTTCTTTTCACTAGTTTGACAACTCATGATGTAAAACAGGTACAAGGCAGTCTGCCCTTTTTGGTAGTTTTTTTTTTCTACTTTACCTAAAATTTGTGGAATGGTGCCTCAGAAAGCAATCTGCTGGTCTTTGTGGTTTGATCAGTTGTCACCTACAGCGAGCATTCAAACACATGGAAAACAGAGCCTGTCCTCCCTAACAGAATCATTTAAACACTCACCTCCAACCATTCCCACTGAGGCAATGTAGGTGAGATTCCCTTAAAAGATCTGCCTTGATATTGTCCTGGTCCCTTCTGTGTCAGTAGCATTGAACGCTCTTAGGTAAAAGCTTTGTTTGATGGCATTGCACAGGAATCACCACAGAAATCTGTTAAGGTTTTATGACTTGTCCACTTATTCTTCCAACTTGTGATTCTTGTCAAAAGTCTGTATCTTCTCCAATCTACAGCTGCCTAAACTTTTTGACATGGGAATTAGGGAAGGATCTTTCTGCAGATATGTATTTTGCTTGAATTTTTTGGTGCCTTTTCTTATTTTAGTCAGTTCAGAGCAATATTCCCCTATTCCTTCATCTGGATATTGATATATAGGCAGCTAAAGTATAATTAACTTCATACACATGTGGAGAAGGGCTTGAAGGAGGGGAAAATGCAGAAATTGTTTGCTTTTTTGTGTACACATTTTTGGCTATTCCACCATATACTATTTCTGCACAGAATATGCCACAGCCTTGCTTTTCTGAGGATTCTTACATCTCACTGTGTCTAGAAGGAGATTCTAGGCTACAAGGAGCAATCCTGGGATGTACAGAGTATCATTCAGGAGTATAAGATACTTTGCTTGTGACTTGCTTCCAGCAAGCAACTTACAGAACTGAGTCTGGAACTCTCAAACAAACAACAAGAGCCAGGAAATTAAAACAGATTACCAACTGATAGCCCAGGATTGCCATCCACCACTGGGTGTTTTTTCTTATTTGAGAGCAGAAACAGGTTACAGTTGAAAGGAGATAAAGAAAATAGTGAAAAATAGAGTTATCTAAAATTTAAAATAATGAAGGTGTTGTCATATTTCTGCACCCTCAAGGAAAAAGCTGTTGAGATTTAAGAGTTTTCTTCAATCTAGGACAGAGATAAGCTCTTAACCTCTCAGGAAAACCTTTCCCCTAACCCTCTAGAGCCCCTAAACAAACATAGATAGACCTTTCACTTCCCTCAAATCAGATCCACCTTCACGTTTGCATTATTTGTTAAGATGAATAGGGCTGCCTGGCGGTGCTGCAGCAGAGGTGAGGCAGCGCATTTGTCAAGGAGCAGATCTTGAGCTCCAAGCCTACCTGGATGGACGAGAACAATTGTAGTTGTTGCTTAACATATCTATTATGGTAGTGCCTAAATGGCTTGGACAGCCTGGGATTCTACCAAGGTCAGTGTTGCACAGACTAAAGCACAAATAATAGTCCAACAGATATACAATCTGTAACACTAAGCTAAATCAGGAGGATAAGAAATTATGACTTATGAGGCAGCATTAAACTGTGTGGTATCCAGCTGAGTGACTCTTATCATGAAACCTTGGCTCTGCTAAATACACTGGGGGAGTAAAAGCTGCACCCATGAAGTCTGGATAATACCTTTCCACTTAATGAGTCTGGCATCCAAACAAACTATATAAGGTCATCTAATATCACCAGCATTAATGATGAAATCTGCCATAACAGCTGCAATTCCTCAGTCATCATATAAATGCACAGCAAACTTTCTGTTGTGAGTCTACTGAGCTTAGCACAGTAGGGTGCTGCTGCACACAGGGACAGCTGACAACAGTATTATTGGCAATTAGTTATTCTGTAGTGGCTGAAATAATTTCCTTATCTTATGTAAGATCATAACCACTTTACTCTTGGAAGGGTGGAAGCAGGAGATAACACAGACATTGTTTTAGGACATGCAATTTTAAATTATAGATGAAATACCCTGCTTGATTCAGCTGACATTCAGCCAAAATCCATGAGTTCACATTCTCCCATAATAACTATATTTACCACTACTAGAACAGAATTCAAATCATTCAGTATGTAGCCCTAATAATAAACCTATATGACTAGGGGCTGCTTCTTCAACATTATTTCCACCTAATTTATAATCAAGATGTTCAATTAATAATTTTGGCATTTTACGCAGTGTTAAGTCAGCTGAAAAGCATGTGATTTTTTCCATTTTTCATTTTTCAGAATGCTGAGGAATGCATAATAACCTAACAGAACAAGAGTGCCAGGAAAGCAACAATTATTAACAGACTAATGGGAAAAATAAAAGGTTCAAAAAGAAAAGCAGGAAAGATGATTGAGTTTCATAGAAAATGTAAACACACTAAACAGTTCCAGAATAATAGCAGCAAAGTCTACAACGCATTTCCATGGATATTACAGCCTCCTTGTGAATGACACATGAGATTAGAATTTTCTTGGTGGGTAGTGCACATGCACTGCTCCCACGTTTGCCTACTTTGTGCCTGTGTGACTGCACCAAGTGGTTACAGGGGATCCTGAGGCATGAGGGACAATCTGGTCAGGGCAAACCACTTCTGCTTTTCTGGTAGTGGTGTATCCTTTAGGGTGCTGTGTATTTACTTACCAAACAGGAAAGCATTGTGCTGATTCAGATATGACCCACTTAGATTGGGCTGTCTCCTAGTTTGTCTCCTTGGTGACATCGTGAATGGGCTATGAAGGCACTGACGGTAGGAGGGAAATGTTGGAATCTATGGCTTGTATCACACAGAGTTTTCATTTACATAACTGCATTGAGCTCCCCTGGCCTTTGAAGGGACAAACCCATGGAAGACACTGGTGGCTTTGCTCAAGGTAACCAGATTCAAGTCCCCAAATCCATAATCCCTGGCACTCAGTGTTAACTTTGACAGGAAAGACTGAAAGGATATCAAACTAACTGCAAAACACTGATGTATATTTTTTTTCCTAAGCAGAAAGAAGACACATTATCATGAAGAATATTACTCAGCTACTTAATACTACTGTTGTCTGTGCCATGGAACATTAGAATACACTTCTGAAGTTTTCCATCATAATTAAATAAATTTAGTACACAACGCAAGAGAAGAGATTGGGAAATATACTAGTCACATATTTACAACAGGACTAGATTTCTTAAATGCTCCTACTCAGCTGTCTGAGAGTCTTATTCAGTTTGCAATGGCTGGGAGGTGAAAAAAATGAGATCTAGTCTGTAGAGTCTGAAAACTTAATTCAGTATTTTTGTTCACCTGTGTGGCTTTGTTTCATTACTGGCAGTTTAATTAGAAGACATTCAACTTGCGTTTAAGAATTTGTACTTGGGGCTTTTTTATTTCTTTAACTTAGCAGGATTTCACTATAAAAGATTATCAGTGCAGGATTTTTTCTTAGGATTTTTTTTCCTTTGTTGATTATAAAGTGTCTCCTCAAACTGTCTCCTAAAAACTGAGTGCTTTTCCATTGCAAAAAACTCTCCAAAACTCATAAAATGTAAATGCTACTTCACTCTTTTGTTTTCCATAGTGTGCCAGGTTATATATAAAATTTGATGGTACTGATTAATGTAGGAATATTAAGCCTAGAATTAGGATCCCTTATATTATTTTTTGTGTTAGTCACCCTCTCCTTCTGTGACTTCATTAAGCCAATTAAATGGCCATTGAGGGCTTCTAAAAGTGTATAAATATTATTTTAATATCTCTGGAAGGGTAGTAAAACCTAAATAAATTAATAGTGAGGACACTGGTGGAACTCCCACAGATACAAGCTTTTGTTGATTTGCATTGCATATTCAAATATATTACGTATCTATTTGACATTCATATTTTATAAAATCCTCAAAGACTTCCTTATGAAATAATTTCCTAGCTTTACATGTGTTTCCTTTCTTATTTCCTGTCAGGTGAGGTAAAGGCCTAGTAATGCCTGACATAAAATATTTCTACTAGTAATGATATAACACAAAGTGTTATCTTTTTCATCTATGTTTCCAAGCTTCTATGTGCAACACATCTAATTTTGTGACATAAATTCAGTGCATTTTGTCACTGAAGGTGGACACTGTTGTCTATGTTGGAGACTTCACTTATATTTTTCATATAAACCAAGTAATCTGGAGAGGGAAAAAATTTTGATATTTTATGTATAGAAACCCGGTCTGGACAACCAGAGATATATTCTAACTTTGCTTATGATAGGACAGTCTTGGAGGTCCACAGCTTTGAGGTTCCTCCAGGGGTTGATAATTTCCTTCCTATAGAGAAGCCACAACCAACAAGTGAGGAGCCAGGATTAGAGAGATGTGTTGGTGTCATCCTGAAAAGAGAGAAAATGAAAATTCTGCAGCCTAATTGGGACAGAAAGAGTAAAAATCAGTTCATTATGACAGGTATGTTAAGAGCAGAGAATAGCAGCAAGAAGATCCAGATCTAATTTCATGTCTTAATACTTCATAACAGGGACTCCAGGGCAGTAAACAAGATGGCCTGCCTGAGACCTGCCCAGTTTTACTGACTGGTGTATGCTTCCACTCAGTTACCAAGTGTATCAGTCTTGAAAGACTGACACTGACATCAAATGCTGGTTACATAAAGCATTTATATATAGGCTTCATGCTGCAGTAGAAAACATCACATCATAGGTGAGAAGATATTGACAGAACTTGAACTACCTCACCATGTTTCTCCCCCAATGCACAGACCCCTGCTTTCTGTTTCTGATAAGTGAGCAGTTGAACAACACCTATGAATTGAACCACACAGCCTAACTGAGTCTTATCCTTGTATTTTCAATGTTTTTTTTCAGTTGCTATCAAAGATAGTTTGCTCTAGTCAATAGCTTCTGGCCACTCCAAGAATTCAACCAGACTAGTAATTTTGTTAAGAAGCAAAAACTTCCAATCAGATTTTACTCATGCAAAAGGATTTAGGCTTTCTGAATATTGTTCTGGCATTTGGGTCACAATGAATGGGACTATGGGACTATGTTTCTGGGACTTCATAATTCATTAATTATGTCTGGCTTTGGCAAGTGACTTACTCTCAAAATTTGAGGACAATATATTTTCTTGAAAATAGTCAAAAATTCCCTTCCCTTCCCTTCCCTTCCCTTCCCTTCCCTTCCCTTCCCTTCCCTTCCCTTCCCTTCCCTTCCCTTCCCTTCCCTTCCCTTCCCTTCCCTTCCCTTCCCTTCCCTTCCCTTCCCTTCCCTTCCCTTCCCTTCCCTTCCCTTCCCTTCCCTTCCCTTCCCTTCCCTTCCCTTCCCTTCCCTTCCCTTCCCTTCCCTGAACTTCCCTGAACTTCCCTGAACTTCCCTGAACTTCCCTTCCCTGAACTTCCCTTCCCTGAACTTCCCTTCCCTGAACTTCCCTTCCCTTCCCTTCCCTGAACTTCCCTTCCCTGAACTTCCCTTCCCTGAACTTCCCTTCCCTTCCCTTCCCTGAACTTCCCTTCCCTGAACTTCCCTTCCCTGAACTTCCCTTCCCTGAACTTCCCTTCCCTGAACTTCCCTTCCCCGAACTTCCCTGAACTTCCCTTCCCTGAACTTCCCTGAACTTCCCTGAACTTCCCTGAACTTCCCTTCCCTGAACTTCCCTGAACTTCCCTGAACTCCCTGAACTTCCCTTCCCTGAACTTCCCTGAACTTCCCTTCCCTGAACTCCCTGAACTTCCCTTCCCTGAACTTCCCTGAACTTCCCTTCCCTGAACTTCCCTGAACTTCCCTTCCCTGAACTTCCCTGAACTTCCCTGAACTTCCCTTCCCCGAACTTCCCTTCCATGAACTTCCCTGAACTTCCCTTCCCTGAACTTCCCTTCCCCTTCCTCTTCCCCTTCCCCTTCCCCTTCCCCATCCTTTCCCCTTTCATTTCCCCTTCCCTTTCCCTTTCCCTTTCCCCTTTCTTTTCCTTTCCTTTCTTTCACATCTCTAAACATACAATTTAAATGGTTTGTTTGTTTATTTGCTCGCTTGCTTGCTTTTTTTGCTGTTATTTATAGTGTCTCCAAAACACCTCCTTAGAGGACATATAAAGGTTAGGGTGAGGAAAAGTTCCAGGCATCATGGAAAATATTCTGCTCTTGACAATGTTTCTGAATATTTTGAAATATTTTGAATATTGATATGTCTTGGCATGAAGAAATTAGATAATTAGAAGATAAAAAAGGAAAACACTTTAAAATAATGGAATATAAAACCAGAGAAAAGAAATATTCATACCAGTGATTAATTTTATATCCCTGCAAATTGCAAAGATGGACATTTTCTGATTTAACATTTTGTGGCAGTTAACAGTTAACAGTTTTAAAAAGTGATGATTTTGGTAGATAAGGGAAATCCTGAGCAACACAGAGACAAGTACCTCCTTACATTTCATTCTGAGAACTAATTTCATTCCCAAGACATAAAAACTCCCATCCATTTTAATGAGAAATGAGTAAGAACCATAATGTTGAAGTAAGGAAGGAAATTTTGTGATTCACAGCTTTACTGGGGCTTTAAAAAAAAATAAATGGACTGAAACTCCCAAGGCGTCTGAGCCCGGATGATCAGACCCCTTGGAGTTTCCTCGGGACTCAGCCCTGTGATGACTTAATGGAGGGAGGGACAGCTTTGATCCAGTTGTCCAAAAAGGAATTTTAATAATACAAAAACAACAAACAATGAAGTGTCCAGTGTATGGAAGCAAACAGGACCAAGGCAGTAACAAGGGGCAAAAGGCAGAATGTCAAAGGTGGGGTCTAGGGTCAGACAGGGGTACTTATACACCCTGGTGTGAGTGTGGAGTTAAGGTGGGGTCTGAGAGAAGGGTCCAGTGGGGGAGAATGCTTAGGAATATTAAAATTTCTGCCCTAAAAATCAACCTATGGTAACACAAAGAACCAAGAACTTTCTAGTAGCAATTTGCATAGAGAGCATATGAATAAGCTTCTTGCTTATGGCATTTTGCATGGCGTTTCCCAAGGCATTATTCCAGGGTTCTCTTCTTCCCTCGGGAAACCACCTCTACATTGTTCTCATGGTCAACTCACAACTTCATGGTCATCTTGGTGTTTATCATACAATTCAAGCACTTTCTTCTCCTAGCAAAAAATACCTACCTATATATGCAGGTTTATTGCAGTCTTCATATACTCTCTTCCTTCTCCACCCACCTAACAAGGGCGAAAATCTCTACAAAAATTCCCAAACACAGCTTTATCCCGCCCTCAAGAAGAGGCATCGTCCTGCCCAGGGGCTTGATATTTCCTCAGTGAAATTCACTCAGCAGGGAGGAGAATCATCTGCAGTAAAAAGAGAATTTTAATTAATCTCTATAAAGCATGGCCTGTTTTATAGATAGATTTGACAAGAAATTATTCCTGGTCCCTTGCTTCCTGTGGATCGATTTAGAAGTTTGGTTGAGTTTTTCATCCTTCAAGCTTCCTAAAGCTGCCCTTGATTTCTTTTTAATAAGATGCATTGAAAATATCCTACCACCCTAGAACATTATACTGAGGCTGCTGAGGTCTGAGGGAGGGAAATGCAGAGGGTTAATTTTCAGCTGCTGTCGTGAGTGGCATTAAACATCAAAAGTGCTTTAAACTAACTTCTTCCTCAGAAGAAATATTTAACAATTGCTGATGTGATGTGTGCCTTGACATTTTGAGGGATTATTCAAAATCTTTTTGTGTTTAGGATAATGACTTTCAATGCACTTACCATCCTGTGCCAGTCAAATACAGTACTTTTGATTCATCACCATGGAGGTATTAATAATTAAATGTGTTAAGATAATGGTAAGCTTGTGTGGCAAGCTGCAAATACTTGAGCTGAGGTCTCACTACATCCCAAACTCATGTTTACGTTCCCTATTATTATTCCATTGCAAATAATATGACATTTATATGCCTTTTTTTCATTTCTATGAGCTTTTATTTTTGTCAGTGTACTTGCTTCATATGATGTTCTAAGCCTCGGAATGGCCCTTAGACTGAAGCTCTCCTAGTTCACAGATTAGTTTCCTGCAAGAATCCAGAGATTAAGATGTGTGATAGTCTAGATATGGAACTGTAGGGAAAACTAGTTCAACACACCCAACTCTTGTTTTATTAATTGCTTGCTTAGCACCTGCTCTGTCAGCAGTCTCCTTCTGGGAGCAGCACTCACTAACTTGAGTTGTCTCATGGACGTAAACTGAACCTGTCCATTCAGAAATCTGATTTATTCTTATTTTTGATCCAGTTTGACTCTGTAGATCAAGCTCATCAATGTCATGCACAGGACCTCTGTTTGACAATAATTTTTGCTTCTCCAGCAGACTCAGTTTGACAAGAGATGGATGGAAAGAGGGAGAACATTGTCATTGTTTGCAATGTAATGTCATAAAATAATTTAATTTTTAATTGATTAATAAAATTAACTGAGACTTCTTCAGTCAGCACTGGAAAATGGCTGAGATGGTGGTGGGAACCTGGCCTTCCTTTGCCTGGGGGCATGGATAGCCTTATTTTTGCAGGATTTCACAGGATGCATCCCAGGACAGGAGCTGACATGTTGGGTAGGTCCCTGAGTCAGAAAAAGTCCCTTGTTACAAAAAAGCTCAGAATCACTAACTTTCTGACAGAGCTGCAAATTACCATCATCCAGAAGCTTTAGGAAGAAAGGATTCATTTAGGTTAGGTGACAGTAAGGAGTATTACTAAGACTTGACTATCTTTCAGGCTTTATTTTCCACTTTGAGGGTAGAAAGCAGATGACAGTGTCAAGTGAATCATTCAGAATTCCCTATAGGGCCAAATTAGGCTCAGAGTATTTAATTTGAAGGATGGGTTAACCTCCAGTGAAGTGAAGCTGAAAAGACTACCACTAGAGTATTGCTGACAGAGATAAAATCCAGACGTGTTAGAAATGTCATATTTCTGCCAAAAATGGAAAGATTGATATCGGGTTTATATACAAACAAAGTAAGAAGGAAGAGGTGCTTTAAACCCTTGTTTTAAAAGTTCTGAAAAACCTACAAAGAATAAAAAGAATTTAATTTTTTATGTAACAAGTGGTCTATAAATTAGCATATATAGACACCTGCGCTTTTGTACATAAAAGACAAATGACAGGTTGAGACAAGCTGCCTTGTTCCAAAACGAAGGACTCTTAGGCCTGGCTTTTGGATACTCAGTCTTTCACTTGCCTAAACATCTTTAAAAGAAGGATGTAGATAAAATGAAAAGAAATAAAATAAATGATAATTTAAAAAAAAGGTCAAGGAAGACTTTAATAAGTGCCTAGCAAAGAGTACTGGGGAAAAAAAATTGCAAGTACTTTTAAGTATTGAACAATGTCTGATATGCATAGATTATTGAGATACTACCATGACTTGTACTTTTCCTTTATTTCTGGGCTTCTAGGCAGAGGTGGCAGGATTAAACTGTTGTAGCCAGACTAGCTGAATTGATGCAATAATGTTATGAAGCCTTATTGTCTGTCTTTTTGACTATGTAAAAGTTTTGAGTACAGGATACTTATCCACACTAAGTGCTGGAGTCAAGGGATTGAGGGTGATAAACCTGTGGGAGGTACTTATTCATGAATAGACTCCAGTTTGGTCTGTGGTATGCCGGTCCATGTGAATGCAGAAACTTCCTCAATTTTAAATAAATCCTTGAGCTCACATCCAGAAGTGAACATCATATTATTATGACATATGTTGTTTTACCAGTTGCATTCAAGAAATTTAGACTGAGCAAATTTGCTCTTCACCTCCAGGGCACCAGCTTCAAACCCATGGCTAGTCAATAAGAACTGTAATGCTGAAGCCTTATTATTGTGGGACTCCATAAGATGTCCTGAAATGCCTTAGTTCCCTTGTCTTCACTGGTTCCAATATTGCTGCTAACAAAACCATCCTTTGACAAAATCGGTGAAGGATCCAAAGATTGTGTGTATTTGGTCTTGTCATGTGAAGGAAAAAATATCTAGTGATGCTGGGAGAGTGGATATGCTTCTCTGCCTCTCTCTTCTAGGCTAAAACCTTACAACTGCCAGCAAAGCTTTAAAAGCAGTGTTGACTGTATGTATTTCATTCTCCTCATCTGCCTGATCTTCTATTTTGCCCTCTTTTTTGGACTTATTGCAACCTCCCAAAAAGCTATATTAATTTAGAAAAGGAGGAACAGATGCTGGCCTTGAAACATATGTTCAATTCCAAATGTTTCTAGTTGCTGGATAAACTCAGCTAGCTGCTCCCAGGGCTCATTAGTCCCTCAAGGAAGTCTCCAAAACTGAAATAGGCAAATGTAGAAACAAACTAAAAAAGACTTGTGTTTTGTCCATTTCATCCCCTGTTTTTCTCTAATTTTTATTCTTCAGTATCTGTATGCAAGAGATCTTTTACATTCATCTCCACACACTTATTTTGTTTGTTTTATAAGCATATTCTCAAAGATAGGTCATTTTAGTAGCCAAAAGTAAAATGCAAATGTTATATACTTGTGGTTTGAAAAGCAAAACGAATGAGAGGCTCCAAGTCAGAGATATAATTTAATAAGAAGAAAGGTAAAAAGGTAAAAACAAAATAAAATAAATGCAATAACACAAAGGATCACTGACAGGGTCAGAATACAACCTGAGCAGGATGGTGGAAGCAGTCCAGGTGAGGTGCTCTTCCTGAAGCAGTGATCCTGTAGAAAGGTCTGGTAGCTCTGGTCCTCTGGGAATCCAGTGGATAAGTGCCCTTGCACTGTCCCACATACCAGCTTATATCTAGGTGAGAATGCTTGGCTCCTCCCCCTGGGCAGAGCATCTCACAATAGCATGAGAAGTGTGAAATGGGTCCTTGATGGCCCATTAAACAGAGATAACCCCTGAAGGGAGTTACCTGTGACTCATGGGCAAGGCGTTAATAGGCCATTAGCAGAAGACACCTCAAAGGCGTTAATGGGCCATTAGCAGAAGACACCCCAAAGGCGTTAATGGGCCATTAGCAGAAGACACCCCAAAGGCCATTAGCAGAAGAGGCAGGGGGCTTGGGAAAACAGTAGCCCATCTGGTTTCAACAGTTCATGAAGATGGTGATAGAATAAATACTTTGTGTACATCCTACACTGCAACCCAGGACAATACTAATCTACCACTACAAATGTTATATACTAACCTACTGCTACAAATATTATATACTAATCTACCACTACCACTACAGAAAATTATTTGTCAATGAGAAATCCCAATTTTAATTTAATGTTTTTCCAAATTCCTTGGCCTACATCCTCAGATATGACAAATAACTTCCTGCCCACTTTATGAGTTTATGAAAATTTGTCAGTGTCACTGGCTCTATGGATGACATTATCTCCCTCTGCTGTGAAAGTTGACTTTGTAGCAATTGAAACCATAGCAAGTAAGTTTCTTGAAAACAATGGGGAAATAAAATATTTCAGTGGAAAATTCTATTATCTATAAAAGTGCACGATTTATTAGAATATTTTGCTGAATCTGCTCTAATGATATAATAGTGTCCAGCTCGTTTTACAGGATAATCTTTATCTTTGTAAAGACATTTGCTGTAAGCCACTTTTTAAAAAAAAACTATTATTATTATTTTCCCTCCCTAAGTTTGCCCTCTCTGTCTGGAAAAAGTAGTAGCTATTTTTCTTTTGTTTTGGCTGCTCTCTAGAAAGTCATCACAGCATATGATCATGTTTCCCTAGAGATTTTTTTGATTGTGGTGCATATGGGCTAAGTCTTCAATGGGTGAATTTTAGATGCAGATTGAAGTGCAGTGAAGTAAATTAGTAATAAAAGCAATTGCATCAAATTTGCTTATCCTTTGAGGAAAAGATTTTGCATTTGCAGTTGAACATTTGCCCTAACTTTTGCATTTTTGCTCATTGCTCCATAACTTTTACTGTTTTGAGAAAGTTTTCACTGTGCTTAGAGTGTTCTTTGTAGTCAGCTGAGCAGAAATCAAAATCAAATAAAACAAGCAGGATAGATAAAAAAGTACATTTATGCTTTATTGAGTCTGAATCTCAAAGTCAATTAATGCTTTATTTTTCTTCCCATTTTTCTCTAAAAACACATCTTAGTTCCCAGGTGTTTGGAGCTAAATACTCTGCAGCTAATTCACTATTTTGGTAGACCTACAGAACCTTATTGATTTTTTATGAATCCTAGAATAACAATGATTGAGTTATATGAATTTTCTTGAGGGCCGTATAATACAAAATAAAAAAATTAAAGGCCTGAAAATCTAGGAAACTGTATTTGGATTTCTGTCTCCCACTGATTTTATAAAGATCTGAACTTGAAAGATTAGAAGATGAAGTGCAAATTTCTAAACCAAATCAACACTTAAGTTTCACTGTAGGCAAAGGTTTGAAACATGATGTGTCAGGTAATACCTAAAATCTTACATTCTCTTATATACATTTTAAATGGAATACATTCCCCTGATTTTATTCAGCTAAAATTGGAGGGAGGGGAGGGAAGCCAGGGAAAGATAATAATCTAATATATAAAAATATCTCTGTAGCTCCCCACTGAATTTAGAGTCTACACAAATTACTTCATAAAGTAAGTAGCATCTTCTGGATGGCTAAAATTAGCTGAAAGGAATTGGAGTGTAGTTATCTCCAAGCTCATAACTTTTAACAGAAAAAGAAATTTGAATATTTGAATATTTACATATTTGTTTTGTACTTACTCTACAGGTGCACCACAATCATGGCTGGTTTGAATACCCTGGGGTCCTTCTCTGTCTTTGGATATTTGAGATTCAACAACTAATGTGCCTTTCACCAAAAAGTTTTCCAGTCCTCAAAGAAAATGGTTGGATAAGTACAACATGTATTGACAAAGCTGAGTTCACCTCCCAGGCACTGCAAACATATTTATTTTTATCTAAAAACAAGAGGAGGCAGTTCCTTCTTGCATTACATCTCTCAGAGCACTCATCTGAAACAGAGATGGATGCCCACATCTCTTCCTTCTGCCGAGGGTAACCCATATGCAGGATGGGACCAGTGAGAGGCAAGCAAGAATGAATCCTGCTCAGAAGCCCAGTGGTGTGGATGACTCTCAAGGAGATGAAAGATTTGCACTAGAAAAAGTGTGGTACAAGCACAAGACCCAGTAAGAGCTGGGAAGAGGAGAGAAAATAGCCTTGTACCAGGAAATAGCCTTGGTCAACCTCATCATGAGAGGACAAGTTTTCACTGCTCAGCTAATGCTGAGGTATTTTCCTCATGCAAAGGTAGAAACCTTTAGGCCTTTGTGCGTTGATAGTCTGTACTTAATGAGCATAAAAGGCAGTCTTTGAAGCAAACAGTCTAATGTGATTTAAAGAGGCAATACTCCTAGAACAAATGCATGAAGTGTCTATATGGCTAAATCCATTGCAATCAGGCACAGGGAAAATGTTCCTGTCCTGTACATGAATCAGGCTGTCACTTCTACACACTGCACAACTCAACACATAAAAAGATTTTGAATTTTTTTTAAATCCTGGGAACTTCTGGATTTTAATCTTTTTGTCCCAGTTATAACTTCTTTTAAAACAATTATAATAATATTATAAACAAATACGTCTATTAGCACTGAGGTGATTTCAGACTACTTTTGAGGCCATGTAAAAACTCCTAAGTTCAGCTATGATATTGGTGTTTTTATTTCTTCCTTTTTCTCCCTGTTAGGCTAACAGATTCATTCAGTATGAGAACAAGTCATATACGAAAGAGAAAAAACAAATTCACTTTACATGTTTTCAATTTGCCTTTTCGGCAATCCTCCAAATGAAAATTCATGTAGTGGGAAAGCAGCACGGAAAGTGCTGTGAGTCTGCCTTTTGCATGGAGGTTGTTGTTTTTCTTCATACAAGCCATTGTCTGTAGATTGTTGTAAATTGCCTCTTCTCTCATCAGATTTTGCAACTCTTGTGGGAAGGATGGCTTTTTAGTTTGTGTCTTAGTAGCACACATCACACAAAGAACCTAAACAATGAACCAGGTTCATCTGCAATGAAGAATTAATATTGACCTATAATTTTACTATTGATAACTGGAAGAGTAGCTTTGGGATAAACCACTCAGTGACAGGACATAATTTGTGTTTGGAGACTGAAAGTTGTCAAAAAACAAAGACCGACTAAGCAACTAAAATAGGCTGCTTTTTTCTCTTCTCAAAATGTGTTATATTTTCAGAATTAAAGGGACTGTTTAGGATTAACTCACAAGCCTAAAGCAAAGATGTGTGGAGGTAAATTTAACACAGAGGTGATATGTTCAGTCTCTGGGGAGAGAGATAGAAATGATGGTTGTCATTTTCACCTTATCTCCTTTGACAGAGAAAAGGTTCAGCAATTATGGTCCAATGGAAAAAAAAAAAAAAAGAAAAATGGAAAAAAAGAAAAAAGAAGAAGAAACTATAATTTAAAAACCAGACAAAAAGAAGAGGAAAGAAAGCACCTCAATGCATTTTCTTCTAATGATATAAATTTCAATTAACTGAATTGATAAATTAAGCTATAAAGCAATGCAAACATGCAGAAGAAAAATTCAAATAATTTTTTTTTCATGCTTCCAATTCTTTATAGTACATTACATCCGTTAATGGCAATTTGTATAATTTGTGTAATGACATAAATTGCCATAAACTCTCACAGTGAAATGTTGTAAAAATGATAAATCAGGGATAAAGTATGGAGCACCAGGTTCATAGCTGCTGTAAATTCCATTAATGATATTGCAGGTTTTCCAGTTTATACCTGCTCACACCCTACTCCTACCCCACGCCCTGTATGTGGTCAAGGAAGGACCAGGGAAAGAAGATGTGAATAGTAGGTGGCATTACAAGCAATCAAAGGCAAATTTGAGTGAGGTCCAGAATGGAAAAGACGCAACAAGAAAATGTGGTCTGGTGATGAGGCAACCTACAGCAGGACTGGACCCCTTCCTCACAGTGTCTGACACATAAACCAGTTGCTGGTGTGACCCTGGTCCTCTCTGACAGAGTCAGTTCTTCTCACTCTGACTGGAGTTTCAGACATTCAGCACACCACCATGTGTGTCAGGTGTGCTGCTTATCAGAAGAAAGAATGACACCAAATCACCTTTTTCTGGTGTGTCTTTGAATATTTATGCCAACCCTCAAAGGAGAATGGTTCTTTCAAATCAGCACCACATCCAGCCTAAGGGTTCCATCTTCAGCGCCTCTAAAATCTATCTCCGTTTCCAGACACAACAAGAACCAGGGACTGATTTATAGTCAACAGCACAGCTCATTCTTAATGTGTCCCCAGGCTTGGTGAGGTGTACTCTGCCCAGGCAATCCTCAACCAAGGTAAATTTGTGCATCCTGGTTAAGCCATTTGGACATGCTGGTGCTTTGCAGTGTCTGATTCTAAAATACACTTCTGCACACGATACCAACACTGAGACACTGTCACAGGTGTGATGGACAGAATGTGCACAGTCATTCTCGCCATGTTTTTAGCACAAAATAATGCTGCATTTGGATCTATGGAAGGAAGAAACGGAAGCCTTGACTTTCTCCACTCTAAAGGTAGCTGTTAACAGTGGTTAAATGTCCAATCAATTGTGTTGTGTGGGCCTCCATTAAATTACAATCTGGCCATACCGACTATTCTGAAATTGATTGACTGTTTTCACTCAGTTACGATGCATTTGTTATGGGTTTTTTATCAATATCCTTTCCTTGTTACAGAGAAAGTGGAGAGACTTTGCAAGGATATTAAAATAACTCAGTGTGGTCAAGAGACCCTCAGACCCCATCTGAACTGCGCTTGAAGCACTGAG
Source organism: Zosterops lateralis (assembly GCF_965231275.1). Lineage (NCBI taxonomy): Eukaryota > Metazoa > Chordata > Aves > Passeriformes > Zosteropidae > Zosterops > Zosterops lateralis. Next base: position 25,403,241 of record NC_139800.1, on the reverse strand, counting down.
TGGTGTAAACATCAACTAGGAAAGTGAGCTTGTAGTATTTTCCAGAAGGGCCAAAATACGATAAAAGTGACAAAAATGAGTTGTGTTTTTTTTTTTTTTTTTTTAAGGTAACACCTGGTAACACCTCAAGTCTGAGAGCCCTCATCTAATTGAGCGACTGCACATTCTGGGTTATACCTTCTGAAATCTCAAAAATTCTTAACTCAGGTGGTATCAATTCCATTTGACATCACAATTCTGTGGCCATATGTTGGCAGAGATATAATTGGCTTAATTGGTTTATATGGTTTAAAAAATAAATCTCCTTGAAATATCTTATTTGTCTCCATTTCATAAACCCACATGACAAGTATCAAGACACATATTTTTCTGAAGTCTGGGATAATTTCCCAGTGAAGTTGTGCACATTGTGAGTTACCACACTGGGGTGGCCAAAGAAGTGGGGGTTTCAGAGTATTCCTCCACACTGACTGAAAGAAGGGGACTGCATGTCATGCCTACAGAAATTTACTTCTCAATAACTGCTGTGGCTCAGGATTTCAAAGGACTATAGCTGTATAAATTAATTCAGGCTCATAAACTCCTTTGATTCAAAGCCTCTTTGGTTTCTTTACATTGAGATCCAGCATCCACCCAAATGAAGATTGTTATCCTCATCCCCACTTTTGAGCAGGAGAAATGAAGGTAAAGCCAAAATTGGCAAAGCTGACAGGAAATTTTACCAAGTAGTAACTTGTTTTCTTCCATCAAGGCCTCTTTCCAAAGGTAGGTGAGATTATGGAAATTGAAACCCTTTTGTGGAAAGGCTGTTTTTAAGACAGTGTCTTCCAAGAATATGTTCTCAGGCTAGGGAAAAAGAGCTTCAAAGCAGGATTTTTGCCTTGAGTTCTTATTCGATTGGAGAATCCCCTAAATGTGCAAATACTGATAATGCAGCCAAAGTACTATTCTGATTTGTCACAAATGGTGTCAGAAAGGATGAATTCTTCTTAGTCTCAAATTGGACAATGGTAAAACCTTGGTTGTGATGGAGTACACAATTTGTAGACCCAGATGTAGTCACAAGCCACAGTGAAAAGTAATTAACAGGCAAACTGAAACAGAAATAAGCATATAACATCATGAGTTGGAAGGCACCTACAAGAAACATTGAAGTCCAACTCCGGACACTTCAAGGACAATTCCAAGGATCACAAGATGTGCCTGAGAATGTAGAAAAGCAAACCAGAGGGGGCCATGGAAGGCAATTCTGTCTGAATATAAATTTTTTCATATTTTACATATATTATTTGTTTAACTGAAAACATATATTTAGATTAATAGATAAAATTAGATTAATAATATAAATGAAGTAAAACAGACAGTGACAAGTGTGGTTTTGGGCCCTTCCCTTCCTTTCACTTTTCTGACTAAGAGAAATGTGAAAGTAAATTATAAAAATCAATCCCCCAGATCAGGTATTGATTCCTACAGTGAGAAAACAGTAAGGGAGGGAGGTACTGATTTTGAGAAAACTGGAAAGTTGTGGTAAAATGCAGAGATGTTTATTAAAACATTAAAACAAGTGCTTGAAGAGAAATAGAGAGAGAGTAAGGGCAGTTTTCTTTTGGGATACTAACACAGAACTTATTTGTTCTAGTAGTTGAGAGATGATCCAGTTTCTGCTGTTACAGAAAGATAATTAGGAAAAACTGTCAAGTCCACAGATTAATCCTGCATACATCTGCCTGGAGTTTGCATTGAGACCTTTTGGATCTAGAAAGACAATCTTATGTAATTAGCTGAGGCCACTATAATCCATAAAAACATCTGATCACATTGATTTTCAGTCAATCATGCTCTATCTGTCAACAGCAATTCTAGAGATCATATAAGAGGTCTTACAAGTACACAACTTAGCCTTCTAAGGTCATTTAAACTTTTTACTGGCTTTTAAACTTAAAATAATTTTCAGTCACTAGCTGCCAAGTGTTCCAAACAAAATGAAATAATAATAATAATAACAATAATAATAATAAAACTCCAAAACAAGACAAAACCAAAAAACCCAAAAACCAACCAACCAACAAACAAACAAAAAACCCCTCAAAACCCCAAACAAAATCCCCCAAGAAAATACTTATATCTTTAAAAAAAAAAAAAAAAAGAATAGATATATAGAAGAGATATTTTTATATCTATGTATATTGCCACAGATGTGCTTGAGGAGTGACCTTCCATGTGCCCTCCTGCTTTGTTAGAGGGCATTTTGTTACTTTTATAGAGAAGAGGAAACCAAGAGTTTGTTCAAACTCCTATTATGTTTTTCAACTGTGATGCATACTAACAAAAACTAATAGTTTCACTAATACAGTGTGTAAACCTTCATGGTGAAGGAAATGCTTTTGGTGTACATTGTACACAGCAGGCCCTGTAAGAGACCAGTTAGTAAGGTATAGAAAGTATTTCACTGCAGAAACTTTATCTTCCAGGTTCTGTGTTCTTCTCAGAGGCCCCAATCCATGCTTTTTTATACTGTGGTGTACCTGGCAATTTGTTGTGCTAACCACAAATGTTGTTCTGGGGGGGCGCTCCCTGGCTTCTCCTACCCTTACAGTGTTGGTGGCTTTGATTCCTGGGCCACTGTGCTTGGGAAGCAAGGAAGCTCAGATTTTCAGATTCTGCTGTAAAGAAGCAGAAAGCAAGGTTCCCTATTTCCAGCTCTGCAACAGTTATTAAATTAAGTTACTAGATTTTATATCTTATTCAAGGTTCTGCAGAAATGTCAACATGGGAAGAAAGAGGTTTCTGCTAAGATTCCTCTTTATGTCACCTAAGTTTAGCCATCTGAAAATTGGTCTCTAGTCCAAACTACTAATCTACACTGTTCTTATAGAGAACACAAATATGAACTTCCTCAGAGACAAAGTCAATCCAGCTGATTTTGATGAGTGTTTTTATAGGATGAATTATTCTCTAACTCTCCCCATTAAACATTGTTAAAATTAGGGTTAAACATCATCTTAAAACTTAAATTTGGCTAAATTTATTCCCAGGTATAGTGACATAAATCTGAGTGAAGAATTACCTAGAAGAGAAATGGGGAAGACTGAGGATCCTGAAAATAAGGAAATTTTCTTAATACAATGCTAGAACATATCCCTAAGTATTTTATTTTCACCAAAACACATATGACCTCTGTAAATCACATGCTTTTGTATCAATATACATGCGACATAAAACCAACTATTAACATCCAACAATCAGGCATTTTCAGTGAGATGTGGAAACAACCTGACAATATTCTGACCAAAGATCATGACATTGCATTTACAGGTAGATTTCAGTTTTGTAGAAATTGCATTATTTGTAATTTTTGTTAATAAAATTGTCAGTTACTTCCACTGGCCAGAGACCTCTGAGTAATGTCTAAAAATACACAGATTAGGTCACAAAATGAAGGATTACAGGCACTGTGTACCACATTTATGAGACAATGCTAAGTCCTGTAAAATATTTAACACTTTCCAGTAAAACAGAGGCATAGAGATTTAACTCCTCAGGGAGTCCAAAATAAACACTTTTCCTCTGTGAAGTGGTAGAGAAAAAAGGGATAATGTTCTTGAGAATCCCTAAATAAATGTCATAAAGGAGTAACACTGTGTAATTTCTGTGTTCTGCTTATGCAATGAAGTTTCATAACCTTGAATATTCTGTTCAGACTGAAGATCTTAAATTAAAATGATCAGCATCTTCAGCAACCTTAAGACTCAGCACTAAGCTTGGCTGATGGAAGGTTTTTCTGAGGGATAAACTTGATGGAAGTTTTTTAGAAGAAGCACTTTTTGTCTGAATTGTAGGTTTCCTAAGGCTTGGAACTGGTGAAGTCAGTAAAAATGAATTGATAAGAGAACTGAAAGTCCTGTATGGCTTAAAGCACAAGTTTTAAGTCAAAATTGAGATGACGTGAGTACGGGGTTATGAATCATGATTCTGGTAGTCTAGTCTTTTTGCTAGCCTCTTGTTTTGTAGATTTGAGGAAGATCTTTGACCTCTTTGTGACATAGCTTGTGGCCCTATATAATATTAAATTGGTTTCCTTCATGACTGAAAGGGAATTATTTTTGTTCCAGAGGGAAAGACAAATCTAATGATACAGATTTTTTTGGTCTTGCTGAAAACATAGAACTGCTGTATCTGGGGGGTTAGTTTCTTTTTCATCCCTGTGGTTAAGGGTACTTGACTAAAATCTCCACTCACGCAAATACTACTTAGTCTTCCTCACCCTAAAGCATAAATTATATGTACGCTCTGTCCTCTAGACTCAAAATCATGGGAAAAAATCTTCCCCTTTCTTCCTACACTTTACTGAAACCACCAATGCCGTCAGCTTTAAAAGCATATTTCTTTCTCTCAAAAAAATTTTTGATGTCTGAATATTAATTTCTTTCTAAATTCTTCTGTACAGAGTCTTCCTCTCTCTCTTTATCTCATCTTCTTTATTTCATATAGTCCTTCATGCAAATACCTCTAAAAAAATTGAAAGTAAGTGAAAAAGTAGACTTCTGTGCTACTATTTCCATCAAACTGCTTTTTGATGTGTGCTGAACAATTGACTTTTCACTCAATCATTGATCTACAGTGGGATACTTCACACACAAAGAACCATTTTTCTGTGCAAAAGAAACTCCAAAGCATCTGAGCTGCCAAAGTTCCTCCAACTCATCTTAAGATAGGGAAGGTTCCAGAAAAGCAAAATGGTTTCTTCTACATTATAATATATTTTATTATCATTAAAATAGGGTTTATGAGGAAGAGGTCATTTTCCAAAACTGCTTGATTTCCTAAACCCAGAGAAGAATAAATATGAAGTATGTGAAAATATGAACATAAACAACCAAGAAACACTCACACAACCAGACAGCTCCTAAATTATGCGTTTGCTTAGAGACATGCATGACAGAGCCATGTGGCTTACCCAGGGCTTGAAAACACTGTGAAACCCGAATTACATAGTCCCGAGAACAGAGTCCTGAGTTTAACTTCAATATTAAAGTAATTATATTAAAGAAGGTATTAAACACATGTTTGAACCAGGTTTGTAAAGGATTTGAGGTAAGTTTATCTTTGTAAAAGGCTTCTTGATTCATTAAAACTGGAACTCTGTCTTGCCTGTGATTCATTCCTTTCACAGTTTTAGATTTTCATAATTTTTGTCCTCTATTTGAATGTTGCGGGCTACTCAGGGCCATCACCGTGGTTAACCACAAAACCAGGCTACAGAAATGAAAGCTGAGGGTTTGTGGGGTTCTGTTTGTTGTTTTGTTTTGTTTCTTGGGGATTTTCTTTTTTTGTGTGTTTTGCTAGTTAGTTTGTGTGTTTGTTTTGGTGTTTTTTTTTTTTTTTTTGTTTTTTTTTTTTTTTTTTTTTTTTTTTTTGTGAGTTTTTATTGTTGTTTTAGTTTTGTTTTGTTGTTGTTGTTCTTTTAGGGTTTTGGTTTGGTGTGTGTGGGGTTCTTTAATGTTTGTTTGTTTGTTTGTTTTAATAAACCTCAGCACATGACTTAGAAGCTCAAACTGAGTATGATGGGACCAAGTCATCCTGTGAATATTTGAGACTCTTGAAGCCCTTTCATTTTGACACAGATCTTTGTTTATTTTGTTTTAAACAAAGAGGTCTCTGACACTGAAATCTTTAGGATTTATCTCAAATTGGGAATTTTAAATATCAATGCAGAACCATGGGTTCAATTTCTGTAGGAAAGTATGCCATACTGACTAAACCTGGGAGTTTATATAAAAGTGCAAGTGCCCCTCTATTGCTTGAGCTAAAGAGTGGTATTAAAATATTTAATATATATAACAAAAACACATCCATTGGAAAAATGCAAAGGGCATCTCAACACATGCCAAAGGTCAGGAGATGGAAAAAAAAATCACAGTACAGTGCCATAGCTCCCCTTTCTAGTAACCACTAGAATCACTAGTAATCAGCACTATTTTTTCCCTAAAAGAGATGCAGAGAAATCAGAGAAAAAAACAAGTGCAGAATGAGGATTACTAATTTTCAGCTTTTGCTGATTTAATAATTTCACAAGTAAGTGGTAGGCAGTAAATTTTATTAGACTTTGTGGGAAATATGAACATCTGCATGAAGAGAGTAAAGAACAATTCTGTCGGTACTGGATGTAATTAATAAGGTCCACATGCAAAGTCAGAAGGTTGCTGAACTTGCTTGGCTCGGGAAAAGAACAGGTCTGCATAAATCTGATTGTGAGAAAGTAAATTGGGTATTTGCCTGTAGGCAAATACAGAGAAAAGTGAAAAGGGGAAGGAACTCTTCCTTCCTCATCAGGAGCACATGAAATCATTGTCATCACATTCTTGGGACTGTGTTGTTTTACCCAACAGTGACTTGCTCTTTAGGAGAAACTATGTTCCTTGCACTCTATCTGCTGTATCTTTGTACCTAGAGGGGAACAATAAAAGTTTTATTAAAAATGGGTAAAGGAGAAGATAATGTATATTGAAAAGGGCATGCCACTTGTGTATTACATGGGTTCCATAAAATTCATATATTCATCTAGTCTCCAGTTAGGAGCTTGGTTAAGAAACTCATAGGGCTAGTTTAACAGACTAATGTGGACAAAAACTAGCTTAACTTCTGCCTTTTCAAATGTGTAATTTTTGCTGCTTTGCTAGAGGCCTCTGGACTTCTTAGGGAATAGCGCAGAACAATTCTGTGTCAGCTGGGGAGTCCTACATAACTTAGAAAATAGGACAATGCTATCCCAGTACTAAAATACTGCCCATTTAATCATTGTTGCATATATATATATATATATATATATATATATATATATATATATATATATGTATGTATGTGTGTTTGTGTATGTATGTGTATATATATATGTAGGTATATGCACACACATATACTTATGCACAAAGTGGTAGTCATCTTAGGGAATTTATATCCAGATGAACACATCAGAAGTGCTTTCCAACACTTCCAATGAAAAAATACTTGCCTAGTTTTAAATGGCACTAAATCTTGTGTCTCACTTTAAAACTGTTGCATGACAATGGTGTCTCAGCAACTTCTTTTCCAAATTGCAAATACTGCTCATACTGTGAGGATCCCGGAAAATGATATACCAATATCTTTGTGGCTCTAGAACCAAACTGCTGCCAAATTAACTGCTGATTATGATCCAAGCTTACTTTAGATCAGAAAGGTGATGAGGAATCCATCGAAACTGATGAAGATGAAACACATATCCCAGCAGAGTCTGAAATTGCTGCTGTCTGTGTTGTAGAAGTTGTCTGTGTTGTGACTGTAGAAGCGCCAATGTCCATTACTAATTGGTAAGATGGTTGTTTTTGGAATGCAGTCTATGTACAAATTTAAACAGTGCATGATGAATAGTTTGAAATATATAGCTCTAATCTTGCCCAGATTAATGTAATAGCAAAAACAAAACAAAATTCTGAGTACTAAGAGTAGGAAAGTGATCCCTTTTTTTACTCCAACAGATCAGGAGTGCAATTCTATCCAAGATAACACTGATATAAAATCAACACTGAAGAGAAAGAATCAAGTCCTGAAATTGAAGTGATAGCAAGCTGCAGTGGAGGAAGCAAAACCAAGGAAGCAGAATATTTATCACCTGTCTGTTAACTGTAGCAGAAGAATGGCTCTATAAAGGGCTTTATCACAAATACTTACATAGGCCCATTAATTATCTAAATACCACACAATCTTTAATATTTTAAAGCCCACAAAATCTGGAGGAGGGAAAACATATCCCTCTATTGAGATCTGAGAAACTGAGGCAAAGGCATTTCAGAATATACCAGAAAAGATGAAACTGAACTGAAGTCTCCAAAGTCCTAGAAATGTATCCTAACTAAGCCATTATTCTTTAATCTGACTGTTAGACTCGGGGCCTGGATGTAAATTTTTGTAAAATCATAGAATCATTTAGGTTGGAAAATGCTTTGAGGGTAAAGTCCAATTGTTAATACAGCACTGTTAAACCTACTACCAAACCATGTCCATAACTGCCGTACATGTGTTTTATATACTTCCAGAAATGGAGATTCCACTGTTTCCCTGGGCAGTCTATTCCAATGACTAGCAAATCTCTTAGTGAAGAAATTTCCCCTACTCTCCAATCAAAATATCTCCATGTGCAACTAGAGACCATTCCCTCTCCTCCTGCCCCTGCTCTGTTGGAGCAGAGGAGCAGAGCCCACCCCCAAAGCTGTCCCCTCCTGTCAGGGAGTTGTGCAGAGCCACGAAGTTTCCCCTGAACCTCCTTTTCTCCAGGCTGAACCCCTTTCCCAGCTCCCTCAGCTCCTCTTGTATTGTAATCTAGAAAATTTTCCAGCTATGTTGTCTTTCACTGGCCATGACCCAGCACTCGTGAATCTTTCCTTTTTATTAGAGACCTAAAAATGAACACAAGATTCGAGGTGCAGCTTTACAAGTGCTCAGCATATGAGGGACAGTAACTGCCCTTGTTCTGCTGGTCACATTATTGCTGACACCATCTAGGATGTTCTTGGCTGTCTTGCCCATCTGGGCACAGTTTGGCTCATGTTCAGGTGCTCTAACCAGCACCCTCAGGTCCTTTCCCACCTGTATCTTTCCAGCCTCTGATGTTGCATAGTATTGTTGTGACACAAGACAAGGACTAAACCAGTGGATTATACAGGCACATACAAACATAACACAACATCCATTGTCTTGACCAGGTAGCTTCAAGGTTTCCTGATTAACTTGGCAAGAGAGGCATCCAAAATTTCCTTGGAGACTGCTCCACCAGTTCCCAGTCTCATTAACTCTGCTTTCCTTTTCTTTCCTTTCAAGAAAAAAGAAAATAAATAGTAAAAGGGAATAGACAAAAAAAAAAAAAAAAAAAAAAAAAAAAAGGCCTTTAATTCCTTTTCCCACTGTGTGACCTTGCAGAGTTGTAGGAGTTAAATGGAGCACAGTTTGGGAACATCCATTGTTCTAATCACAGCTGCTCCAATACCATATTGTCAGTGAAATGGAAAAGAAATTAGCAGCTCATTTTGTGAGACATGAACTTTCTCTCTCGCTCTCCTGCTTGATGAGAACACTCTCTTTGATAAATCAGCCATCATACCTTATTGCCATGCAGAGACTGGAAGTAAAAAAATGTCAACAACATTTTTTTCCCTGAGTCTTCTGGCAGCAATCAAGTTTCACTGCAGCAAAGGTAATGCTCAATTTTCCATTGTCGTTTTTTTTGGCATATAGAAAGTTAAGAGAGGACATATCTTTTAAAGCTACAGAAATTGATTGGACTTGCAACAGACGAGGTGTCGGCAATGAATGAGATAAAGAGCGGATTCGGCATATTATTGCAAGAGAGGTTCCCATCGGTGCGTACCATTCACTGACTTGAGCACAGACTTCAATTAGCAGTTAAGGATGTGTTGAAATACGTTGCAGGAATTAGTCATTTCAAAGTCTTGGTAGGGAAACTAAATTATAAACTAAATTATATAGTGTTTGCAGTCAGCCAAAAAAAAAAAAAAAAAAAAAAAAAAAAAAAAAAAAAAAAAGAAAAAATAAAGAGAAAAAGAAAAGAAAGAAGAAACCACAAGGAAAGAGGAAAGGAAAGAAGGGAAACTCAGCAAGAAGTAGCTAGACAGGCACATGTGGCATCATTGAAATGGCTAAAGAGCCAATAGTCAAGATGTGCTGAGTAGCCTGCATTTCCAGGCAGCAAAGGCTATTTTAAGGTCATAGAAATAACTTCTTAAACATTTCACATTCCCAAGGGACACTATATAGAAAAAACATCATTTTCTCAAATGAAGAGGGTGGGGTTCTTTTTAGACCCAAGCAAACAGTGTTGGAAATTTTCATTCTTTAGAAGAGTTTTTTTTCATGGAACATGTCTTAATATGTCATTGCCATTCTGATCACTCATTGTGCTGCATTGTATTTACTCACTAATTAGCTGTACTATTGAAGAGAAAAAGGAGAAAATGAGAAAAAACAAAAAAGAGAAAAGCTCTAGAACAGACTGAAATTTTCTCTAATGGTTTTTTTCCACTGTTCGAAACAAAAGTCAATTAAAAATATAACCTGTATATATAGATAAGATAGACTTAGAGAAAATTATTTATTCTTGAATTATAATAGCTGATATGGAGTCCTGTGCTGAAAAATGTTATTCAGATAGGAATGTGTGGGTGAGCTTCTTTGTTTGGTTTTGTTTTATTGTTTTTTTCCCCATGGTGAAAGGAGGATCAAGGTCAAATTATCAATGGGGCTTGATTTGTTTATTTTTCCACAAAAAAGTTCACCCAAGCTATACATTCATAGATACCTGAAACAAAAAACCCCAAAAGTTTGTCAGAAGTTGCTAGACCATCTTCTTATCCCATGGCTAGATCAGCTGTATCTGAACTATTGCTAACAGTTCTTCGACACAATTGTTCAGAAAAACCTCTTGTGCTTGAGTGTCCATGACTTCTCCTAGTCAATCCATCCAAATACTTATTTGGTCTCATTTGTTTAAACATCGTCTATAAATCCCCTACTTTTAGCTTATCCTTTCTTTTGCTATAGCTGAAGCCCTCCTGCTTTTTTTCTTACCTGTTAAAAACAAGAGGAGAAAACTTTTATTTTTCTTATTAAAACAACTTTCAACTTATTTGGATGACCTAATATAACCATGACAGAACAGTTGTTCCTAAGTCTTTTCTGGTGGTTCCAACTGAAGGAAAGCAAAGGATGCTATGAAGAAATGGAATTGTAATTAGTCATGAAAAATTAACCACTTCCCAGTGGGATAACTTTATTTTAGAAGTGCTAAAACAGCTTCTTCTGGAATGCTTTTTGACAATCACAGAATGGCCTAGTTTGGAAGGGATCTTAAAAATTACCTGCTTCCAATACCCTGATATGGGCAGGACCTTCCACCAGAACAGATTGCTCCAGGCTCCATCCAGCTTCCATTCTGAGGATGGAGTTATTCACAGTTTCTCTGGGTATTATTTCACCAGTGCCTCACCACTCTCACAAGAAAGAATTTCTTCCTAATATCCACTCTAATACTACTTTATTTCACTTTGAAGCCATTTGCCTTGGTCCTGTCATTCCAGGCACTTGCAAAAAGTCCCTCTCCACCCTTGTTGTAGGGTCCCTTCAAGTGCTGGAAGGCTGCATTTAGGTAACAACAAATCCTTCTCTTTCCAGGCTGAACAATCCAAATTTTCTCAGCCTTTCCTTATAGGAAAAGTGCTCCATGACTTTAATAATTTTGCTGTTCCTCCTTTGGACTCATTCCAGTGGGTCCATGGCCTTCCTGTGCTGGGACCCTAGAGCTGTATGCAGTGCTCCAGGTGGATTCTCACCAGACTGGAGCAGAGAGTAGAATCAACTCTCTTTATTTGTTGGCCACACTTCTCAATAAAAACTATAAGGACTTACAAGACTTGCAGTTGAGTAATTTATGTCTATTAAAAGGGATTTATGTGTATTCCAGTCTGTAAAGTTTCAAAAAAGTTATTTTAATCTGTAGGCCTGATTCTGTCCTCAGACCTGCCAGGGGGAAATAAAAAAGTAAAAAATACAGAATGAACTTCACGTAAAACTAGTAGTGTAAGCAAGAAGCGAATCAGACCTTATGCCTCTACATAAAAAAGATTTAAGCTACTTAAGAGATTTACAGCAGACATTCGCACATCAATGTTATGAAGGCTTTTTAGCTGCAAATATTAATGAACTCCCTTTGCTAAAACAGACTGACTATTGAACATCTGCAAATGGGAGCATGAAGTTTGAACCCTAGACAGTTCATTAAACCAGTTTGACCCAAAGCCAAATTGTTCAATGCCGGCTTACAAAAGGTAAGAGAGAATTTCTGCCAGTTGGAAAACAAATGAATCTCAGCACTAGTTCTATAAAGATCGACAGTGACTTAAAAATAGCCTGAGGTTAATATTATAAATCTTTCTAAAAGAGATTTGAGTGCATATTCTTCATGCCAGCCTTGGATCAATCTCACAAAGCTATATCCTTTCAAATGACACTGATACAAAATATCAGATGCTGTAAAAAGTGAGACTTATTATCTGGCTATCTTTTCCTTTCCCACCAACGCAATGATCACCAGAGCACCTCAGACAAGGCCAGTCAGTACCAACTGGACACAGCTCAGCCTGGAGCTCTGGGTGGCCTGATGCCTGAATATGCTCTTACAACAAAATAAATAAGTAAAAAGGGTGTATGGGAAGCCAAAGAAATCACTTCAGACAGGAGATACCTCGGGCAGTATGCAGTTGTATGCAGAACAGATCAGAGCCCAAACCTTTCAGGGTTATACTAAGGGTGAATCCAGGGGTAACCCCACCCCAGAAAATATACAGATCGGAATAGAGTCAGTGTGCTCCAGCCACATCACTTGCTGTTGATGCTGTTCAGCAAAAGGAGCTGGAGGGTTCTGTCAGAGGAGTAAGAAGCAGGGGCAGGAGTGGGAAATGGAGTTGACTATGCTAAAGTCTCCCATTATGGCTGGGCTTGCTCTGCTGGAAAAATAAGTTATGCCATTTTTGTCCAGTTCCTCAAGGGAAAACTGAGTCAGGTATTTCTGAAGCACATTTTCCTTTCCAGGTTGCTTTTTTGTCTACCCCCTTTCTTACATAAAGGTATTTCTGGCCATTCAAATTTGTACCCTAATAACCAGATGCTGCTAATTTATTTCTAGATGATCATGCAAATGAATCTATGATTTATTTCATCTATTTGTCTGTCTGTTGCAACAAAGTAAATATGCATATGTGCAACAGGACAAATATTATGGGTAAATGATAAATGCTGCTTATGGTTGGTATGCATGGAGTTTCAGCTCTGTTGTGGCATCCCACATATCATTCTATTTATGCTTCAGGAGGGTATCTATTTATAGTGGATAATGCTCTACAGCTAGACCTCTTTATCATAATCTGGAAGTAAGGAATCATTTTTTGATTCCAGATTTGGTAATCTGAAACTGCAATAACCACTATGCATCAGTGGTCTGTTTCCCAAACTTCAGACATATTTCCATTGGAGGTGGCTGTGCAGGTCCCGGTCCACAGGCATCAGAGAACTGAAGCAACCCCCTGCATTTCACAGCAGTGAGGAAATTATGCAAATCCCATTAACACGTCCTGATATGAGAACATATTTTGGCTGTGCTGTAGTAAATGTTGGGATGCTAGCCCCAGTAGTGAATGGACATCACTCATTTTTCAAGGTATTTTAAGGGTTTTTTTCTGCATAATTTCCTCGAGTTGAAAGTGGCAGAAGCTTTGTTAAGCAGTATGCCACATGCCTCTGGGACTTTCTGCTAGCATTTGCTTTCACTCACAGATCCTCTGGGGATTTCGAAGCAGTGCTGCATGCCTGAAGCTGCTGGGTGCGTGGGGAGTAATCTCTATCACTGATAATCTTTTCCATATAGGACAGACAATGTAATTCTCCTACATCCAGAAGAAGTTTGAACAATCATCCAGTTTTAGTTTTGTTCAAGCCCATTCATCACTTTCACACAAAAACCCAAAGGGGGTGAACTGGTCCCTTGGGAGACTATGCAAGAGCAGAAGGCAAGAGGCTGCAAAGAAGTCCATTATGTGCCATGTTGATTTGTGAGACTCCTTGTCTTTGACTGATCACTCTACAACTTAGCTCCTTCCTCTTCCTTAAACACTCATACAGGACCAGCCACAGTCTAAACTACCTGTCTTTAATTCTTTCTCTCAGTACTTTTCCCATTTCAGTCAGGTTCTGCAGTAGTATTATACATGGCTTAAGTAAACTTTCCTCTACCTATGGTCAGAAAAAAGATAGCATTCAGTTTCACCTCCATGTACATATATTCAATGCCTTGCAGTTTTCTCATGAGGCCAGGTGAGTGTGCTGTCTGCATGGGATTTCAGTGATGAAAATGCTAATGTAAAGAAATATGATTTTTGTGAGATGGGATGGACAGTGCTTACAGCGTCCACAAGCAGGACACTATGCCACCATGTACAGGACTGTGTAAAATGTATGAGTATTATTGTATACATGAGAGTAAACTTTAAATGAAACTTGAGTTGTGGTGTTGTTGTTGAAGATGAAACCTAGTCACTGAATGTAAGCAAATGTGCATCCTTAAGTCCAGAAAAGTCCACTCTTGATCTATTATGGTAATACTCTTGGAGGCTGCAATATTCCATTAGGTTCCTTTTGTACAGTTTTGAGTTAGTTTAGAGCTTATGAAAGCCACAATCTGGTTAGCTTTGGAAACAAATGTGGGTGATGCTTTACTGGGTGAACGGAAGCATATTAATGGTGAATTCATGTCTTCCAGAGTGCCTCAACCATGGCCTCCAAGTCAACCCTTAAGTCATAGCCATGGCCTATTCAGTTCTTGGCTTTTCTCCTGACAGTTTTTCTCTTGAGACTAAACTGGCACTGAACTTCAGTTCAAAGAGAGTTTTGGGAACTCTTGTTTGATGAAAACTGCAGTACAATGAACAACAGCCTTTTTTTTTTTTTATGCTTTGCTTGTTTTCTCCCTTTGACAAGATGAGAACAGTAATATGATAGGAAAAGCTTTACTTATTGGGTGATAAAGATTTGAGAGGAGTGGAGATGTTTACCTGCTTCAGTTACAGCATCCAGAAATGCTTTCTAGCATTCAGCTCACAGATATGGCACTTAAACATAAATTTTTATAAGGAGGTGTCTACCGCTGAAGTGAAGGGAGTCTAAGCTCCCACTATAGTCAATGAGAAAGAAGTCATTATATTTAATGAAATCTAAAGGTTTATTCACTTGGTCAAATACAGAAATTAATCCCTTTTGGGATATGTTTGAATAAACTACTGTCATACATCCTCTCTATTTTTATAGAAAAAGATTATTCATTCTCTCATAAGATAGGTCTCCAAAGGCAGACCAGAGTAATAATTCATTGGTCATGCTAATTTCTTTTCAATAGCTGGAAAACCTACAAAGTGTCTAGTCCAGTTTGAGGAGTTCGGGTTTTTTAGACACTGGGTCTCATGCTAATGAATTAATGAGAAGCACTCTCCATTACATACCTCCAGGCATGCAGAGGTTATCTCTGTATTAGCAGACAACAGGGTAATTCTTAAATTCTTGTTACATTTTCCATCTGTCAGTGTATTTGCAGTGCTGCAGAGCACATTGGATACACTCCTATTCAGTGAGGCCTCCCCAACAGAACATCTCCTTTGCTCTCTGAAACATCTGTCTCATACCACAGAATTCAGACAGTGAGAAGGACATTCCAGAACTGGCAGCCTTGACACACAGGAGTCTATTATTGGAGTCTAGACCTAAAGCAGTTTGAGAGTTTCTGGAAAAAAAAAAATAATTGGAAAAAATAAAAATTCCATCTAAGCCTACTGGCTTTTTACTAGGAAAGTGAAAGTTCCAATGAATTTTCCAATTTGGGGGAATTTCTGTTAATATTCACAAAGTGAGTGTTAATTTTTAGTTCAAAACTGATTTAAAAAATGTAAACACATTGACAAGTAAACTGTAATAATGAGTCAATCAAGATTGGATTTCTGGTCTGGCCTTCTGTTCAGGTTTTAATTTGTGTAATTACTATTGTTATTGTTATAGTTTCTATGGTGAGATTTTGACTACTGATTTCAGATGAACAAAATCTCAAGACCATGCTCACTATGATCACTTCAAAACTCTACAGTTCTTCACTGATTTTACGGCTTCTGTGTTTCTGAGGTGCCTTAAGCCTGAGAGGGATGATCCAAGGCCAAATGTCAATAATATTTGAAAAATAACTTACCTGATAGTTTCTCAGAACATACCTGTAAGACATAGTGTTGAAATCATGGTTGGCACAGATACTTAGAAAAGAAGAAAATGAGTGAGATTTATTTATCTCCATCTCATCTAAGTGTTTGCTTCCACCTTCCTTGCTCCTGGCTGCGACTCCTGGGCCAGCTGGACTGCCTCTTGCCTGGATAGTTCCATCCATCATTTGAAACAGTAGTGTGTAGAGGGATTTTTTCCTTCAGCACTCCTGCCTGTGTTTGTAGTCAATAACATAGCTAAGAGAGACAATAAGTACTGTTCCCACTTTGAAATTAAACTAAACTGAACTACACATACAGTACAACCAAAATAGTTTGCATAGGTGATGTGAGTGAAGTAAATACTCTGATGAAAACAGTAACATTTTTTCCTGGTAGATCAAATCTGGCCAGTTTATTTAAAAAATAAAACTTCAATTTTCAGCATGGGAAAAAGTAATAGTTACAAAACATAGTTAATTTTAAGCTAAAGAAATGTATGCCAAACCACTTTCTCATTGTGTCAACGAAGTATTTTCACAGTGTAGAAGAAAGGTGAATATAAGACAGAGTATCAAAGAAGCAATAAAGAAGAGAATGAGTGCAACCAGCTCATTCTTGTAAGAAAATAAATCTACCAAATCCCAGAATATTTCAGCACACTAAATGATGTTTTTCAGTACTATGTCTTTGTAAGCAGCAGTAGGTTTGAGGTTTCCTTTAAATGGATTGCAGGAATGCTCTAAGTGTCATCACAGCCTCTACTAAGACATCATATATTTGTACCAGATAGGAGACTAGAAATTGGTTACCTAATTGCCATGAGTGTTTCCGGTCTCAGGTCTAAAATGCTTTTGCTCCACCTTGATATACTGGTCCTATTTTCAAAATGCCCACAGAAATCCTGCATTTACCTGTATGTAAAGAAGCAGTCATTACAAACAAAAAAAACCCCAAAAAAGCAAAAGCCCCAAACCAAACAACACTCCCTCCCCACCCTCCCCCCACAAAAACAACAACAACAACAACAACAATAACAACAACAACAACAACAACAACAAAAGTATAATGGGAAATATGGGAGACAAAAAAGAGGAAACTACAGTGTGCAATTTTATGTATTGGAAAAGAAAAATAACTCATATTGAAGTGTCCCAAAACTAATTTGCCTAGAACTGACTATAAATAAAGATGGTTTTTATTTTCCACAACATTTCTTGAGGCATTTCTTATTTCACCCAGGTCTGCAAATAGGCTTTTGTTTTTGGATGGTGACTTGTAGATTGCTTTGTTTATTTTGTTGTTTGGGTTTTTTTGGGAGGGGTTGCCCTTCTGTAGAATGAATAGCAAATCACATCTGTTTCTGTTGTCTCTGTGCTGATTCTTCACAGATTTTAACTTATAGTTCATGGAACTTTTTGGGCAGATGACTTCCAGCTCAGGATCCCAGGAGATCAGGCTGGGACCTTGGTTCTCCCTATTATGTCTGAAAACCTTCTGACACAACTGCTCCAGCCATTTTAGCCCAGCACAATTGCTCATAGAAGGAGGGAGGATAAGAAAAAAGGGTATTTCCATTTGAGACACAAGATAAAAACATCAAACTTACACCATGGTTAATAATATTTATGCCTGTAGAATATTTAAAAAAAAACCCAACAGCAACAAAAAAACAAACCCAAAAAAACCCCCACAAAAACCACAAACAAACAAACAAACAAACAAACAAACAAACTTAAAAACATACCTGGGTGATGGTACAGCAGAAAAACACATGGATTTCAGGAACTCAGTGGTCATCTTTCACATAATTAGAAATTGTCTTTTAGACATCAGAATGCAGCTGCCGGGGTGATGCAGGATTAATTATGTTGGAAAATTAGATTAGCTCACCACACCAGGAATCTCCATTAAACAGTTCTAATGATCAGGCAGAAGACACGCTCTATTGGAAGGAATAAAAACAAGATACAAGGAAGACCATCCATTGCTTACGAAAATTTTCTCTGTCACATTCAATCAATGGAATTCATATGCTGTAGGGTCAGGAATGGGATGCTTCATATGTCCTTCCTGGGTGACTCTGTGGAACCTCCGAATGTTTTATGATTTAGTTCCCCATCTCTGAAATGTGACCATTATTGAGAACTGGACAAACCTAACAAAACACAGAGCTACAAAGGATGTGGAACCATTTCAAATGTTAATAAAAAATTGTCTAATCAACAATTCCATATATTTATGGTTTTTGTTAATTTTTTTTTTTTCAGTGTATGTATATATTTCTCTTCCTGTTGATTCTGAGACCCTAAAAACAACAAAACAAAACTAAGCCAAATGCAGAAAAGGACTGTTTGGAAGGTAAATAGTTCCCAGCAAACTTTATGAAAGTAGACACCTATACAAAAAACACAGACCTGTGAAAAGTGCCTTAGCAAAGATAAAGGTGCCATGTGTAGCCTAACTAAATGCCAGATAACCCACAAAAGAAGTGTGCATCAAAGAAAGATATTTTCATCAATATTATCCTATGCTGAAGTCATCAGACCATAAGAAGAATATTTAAGGGAAACCAGAATGCACAAATGGTGCAGGTGGTGGAAGGACTCTCTTGGCAGTGTGGTTTTCTATGGAGCCATGGACAGTGAGATCCACGGTGTCCAAATCCAGTGGTAGCTCTGACAGGAGGATAGATCTGTGCAGTTTAACTGGCAGATATTCCAATGATAAGCGAATGCTATGGGAGAGGTTGAAATTTGAATGCTGACTAATATCACTCCATAAAAAGTTTATCCCACTCACAGATGCCTAAACAGTAGGCAGCAATTCACAGTGCAATATCCTTTATTTCACTATCAAAATAATTAATGGGGAAAAAAATTAGTTGTGTGTGGAAAAAAAAGGCAGAATCTGTTAGCATAGCTCAGTGAAGTATGAAAAGTCCCAGAGGTTCTAATCCAAACATCAATGGCTTTGGGGCATCTTTATCTTTTTCTTTAGTGGTGTTTGTTTGTTTGTTTGTTTGGCGGGTTTTGCTTTTTTTATTGTTTTTGTTTTTTGTTTGTTTTCTTGAGAAGGAAATAGGTTAAAAAAGCAGAAAAAGAGTTAAAAAAAAGGTTTACCCTTTATTCACAAAACAATTCTTGTTTGGAACAAAAATTAAAAATGAAAACTAAATATATAGAAAATTTCCAGTAGATAGATTTTCATCATATAATGATTGATTTTTAATAGACTCTAGGACAGAAGTTAAATATTTACTATCTAACTAGTTCTTCCACTGAGTCATCATTTTATTATAAATGTTTTCCTGCCCCTTGGATAACTTTATTTCAAGTAACTGTTAAAACTATGTAGAACTTTAAGAATCAATTATAAGTGGAACAAAGACACCACTAATTTTGTTACAGAAGTACTTAAACAAGATTTTTTTTAAAATTACTTGGCTATTTTTTCCCCTGTATTTTGTATACATTTAATAAATATTTTATTTAGGCTATTTACCCCCACATTTTCTTGATATGTGTTCTACTAGAACCTAGTTTTCTATGGTAAGAATAACTATAAGTACATCAATTAGATCTAAATTTTAGGAAAATCGCCTTTACTAAATAGTGGCAATCACTGGGGGCAATAATTCAGGGATATTTATTTTTCAGTGAAAAAATACAGTATCATCATTATATACGAAGATTTTAGGTCAGAGCCTTAGCTAAATCTCTGCAACTCCATTCGATTCTTGTTTCAGATTTCCCACATATTTATAATTTAAATTGGTCCTCTTAATTTTGGTACAGCACACATGGTGGCATGCAAAGTATTTATACACATTAATACATGATGGTTGCAGTGCTCATGAGACATGATTATGCCAGCCACTTCAAAATCTTACTGATTAAAATATTGCTGCAACAGCGTCATTTATTCAGTGGGACTAAAAATCCATAGCTGTTGATCAGATGACTGAAATACCCCTTCTGTCCATTGCTAAAGCAGCCTTAGCTGGTGGTCAGTCAGGCAGTAACATATGTGAGGCTTAGCCCCAACACCTCTATCATTCCCATTGGTACAGCCTCAAAGGACTGCACCCCAGTCACCTGGCTTTCCTTAGGTGGTGCTGTGCATTTTGAGTTTTCTAAAGTTCTGTATGATTTTTGTAACTGAGTTTCTGTAATAGTTCATTCCTATCCCCACCCCCCTTTCCTTAATCCCTGTCGTTATCCCCTCAATAGGCCTCTCCCTCTCCATTGTATCTCCCGTTTTATCTTATCAATTGACACACCCTACTACTTGATTGCTCTGGCAAAGCCAGGTGGCTCAGCCAAGACTTCATGTGTCCCCACATCCCTTTTGCCCCAAAATGGCCCTGTCAATGCCCCCTGTACCTAAGTTACTTCCATAATTTCCAACAGTAACACCCCTATACTTAAGGGCAAGTGAGAGCTCAAATCCTCACTCAGGCTTGCGAATTCTGGGCTTTGCCCTGAATAAACACCTTCCTAATTACCACCAAGTGTGAGCCACTCCTTCTTCCAAGCAAGGTCACATCTCAGTCTGAAATCTGGACCCAAAGGAACAACTCATTTATATGGTATCTAAAGAGCAAGCTAGCTGGGAAACCAGCTTGGAAGAACCATACTTAGGGTATGAGTTCTCCCTGCTACCAGCCAGGATCACTGCTGTGAGGGGATAGAAAACCAGGCACAGGATTTTCTGTGGGCACATTGACAGCTGAAGGGCATATGAAGAATATGAAGAAATTTATATTTTCTTCTTGTGAATACCTCAGGCTCATCAGTTAGTGCTAAAAGAGGGAACAGCAGTATTCCCACTGGTTTCAGAGACACTGCTCTCACCAGGCTACTTACGGGACTCCTCTTAGCAAAGTTGTGCTCTTCACTTCAGCAGAATCAAGTTGAAGCTGGTTAACCTCTGATTTCTTCAGCTTTCCCCTCTTAAGATGCAAATAATCTTTTTATTGGTCTTATTGAAGTGCGATGTGACTGAAAACATTTCTGCAAGAAGGGCATATGATCCCTAGAAAAAGGTATTGTATATGCCTTTCTGTGTATGCAACATTATTTATAAATGCTTTATCAAGTGGGTAACTTGCTTTGGGCTTTTTCTGAATAGAGGTTTCTATATAAATGCAAATTATTTATTTCTAGTAGTAATATTTGTTTTTCAGGCAAGTTTATTTTCCCTTTGTTTCTTGGCTCTGAAAATCCAACAGATTCCACTTCACCTGCATTTAATTCAAAGTTTGTTTCACTTATGCCCACAATCTCCTTGTTCTATAGAAGAAATTGCTTTCAATTACACATATATCACAGCACTTAAACATTAGTCTCACTTTCCTTTGGTTAATAACTCACCTTATATTCTAACATCCATCAACATAAAATCAGCATAACAACTTTTATGAATCCCTTTATCATCAACACATTCCAAATGCTTATACAATCCACACTACAGATTCACATAGGAACTGGCTTAATAGCCCTTACAGTTGCTATAATGTTCACATCCTTTCAATCATAGAATTATTTTTCATGTTTTCAGACAAGACCCTTTAAAACCATTTTAAGTTATTATCTTGTATTTCTTTACACTCCTCAAACTGGACCTGAATGTCAATAAAGCTGGTGCAAACTGGTGTGAAACCACTGTTTTTCATAGCTACTCCACGCTTGCACCAGCATGAATGACTGCAACTCACCTGGGCACTGGTAACACTTTGTGGGAGAAGGAGACTGAGAAGGTGGAAGAGGGAATGGATTCCATAGGATTCCTGTAGTTTTTCATCAGGTAGCAGACTTTCTCTGTTTTAAATTTGAAAGAGATTTGTTTTTCTTAGTGAAAACATCTTGCTTGCTGATATTTTTCAGCCATGGATCATTGCACATAGTTAAAGCCATGGTTCTTACCATGAGATTTTCATTCCTCTTGTTCACTCTCCTCTGAACACAGCTCAGTGGGTCTAAGGTCTGGTTTCCCCATCAGCAGCATACGTACACCTCCTATTGAAGTCAATGGGAGTCGCATGCACATCTGTCAGGATAATCAAGTCCCAAGCTTAGTATCATCATCAATTTGAGGCTTAATTTTATCATTTCCATAGGCCATCTGGGCCTTTTCCCTGTTGGAGTTTTCACAATGACTTTATCTTTTTATATTTGCTTCTACTTCTGTCTCATTTCAACAACTCTTTCTTTTCTGAGCATACTGCTTTTCCACACCTCTCCTCTTCCTTCTTCCCAAACCAAACTTTATTCCCATAGTCTGTACAAAAGTCTTAGAAACAGCCAGAAGTGAAGTATTACAGAAAGAGCTGCTAAGACTTTTGTCAGGCATTGTTGGTTAGTATCCTGCTCGATTCTTAATTAATAGTAATTATTAATTCATTAATTCACACTGCATTAGCACCTCAAAGCTCTATTATGAACCCCCATTGTGTTTATTAATGTACACCCACATAAGAAGCTGCTAATGTCACATTTTGGAGCCTTGTATGAATAAAAAATGCAATTACAACTGCGACTATATTAATGGCCTGATTCTTCATCCTTATACACTATGTATATGCCAGAATATCTCAATAGGAGTAAAGAGAAACCAATGTTTTGATATGCTGGATTTGTAAGTGTGGTGAATATTAGAGAATATAATGTTTTATCACAGAATAAGCGAATTTTCCACTCCGTGTGTGCCACAGTGACAGGGCTGCCCAAAAACCACGTACTTAAAAAAGGAATATATCTGTTCCATGATTTTCTCTTCAGAAGACAAATCAATCTACATAGAAATTATCCACTTAAAAGCAACTAGTTCCAAATATATGATGGTGTCAAGTTGTAGCAAGCTTACATATTTCCATGTTTTTTGTTGCCCAAATGTTATCTGTGAATCCTTAAATGCTTGTACAAATTTATTGAATTCATTAAGATAACCCTGCAATAATGAAAATAAGCCAGTGTTATTCTTTGCCTAATATCGTATTATGTTATTAGATAATTGGGAGACTAAATTATGGCTTAGAACTGCATTCATGTTGATTCTTATCCCCTACTGATTACAAGAACGGTATCCAAACTTTTTTTCTCTTTTTTTTTTTTTTTTTTTTTTTTTTTTTTTTTGGAAGAGGATAATTTCAAACCTTTATTTTTTATTGGATTATCTTTATGGTAGTGGAAATTGGGGACAATCTCAAAAAGCTTATCTAGTGTAATTTTTAAAGTCTCATATCAGGTAACACTCTACTCCTGTGGCCTGTCCTGTTGGAGAAGACAATCAACATCTCTATATATGTGACTCTGGAATTCAGATTGGACATGCAATTTTTCAGACATAATTTTTTGATACTGATGTGATGTCTCAGTCATCACTGCACCTAGGAACAGGGAGATCTTTGATTGCCTTGCAACATATAGAGAGTTCTGCATCCTCCAGCATTCCTTCTCTCTTCCCTCAAGCCTCAGTGTGAGAAAAAGTGGGATGTACAGTATCAGACTGTAGGCCAGAAACATTGTTCAAGATGACGCTACTGACGCCTCTGGGCTCCCCACATTTTTTTCCAGGTGAATGTTTGAGATTTCTACCCCTAGGGAAGAGCTGGGAAATAGGGTGCTGCACTCCCAGTGATGCCACAGAAGCCACAGACAACTTCACTCACCCCCTCTTAACAGGTTTTTTCCCCCCTCTTCTTTTCCCCTTTTAGCTACAGCAGTAAGTGCATTAAAGAAGTATATTTAGGTCACTTCAGACCAGAACATTAAAACAAATGCTGATAGTTCAAGGTTAATAGATGCATAAAACAAAAGTAATTCCATGTCAAAACTGAGATGACAGGTGATTTGACTTGAGACTGCCTTGCAATCACTCTTTTACATGTGCTCGGTACTGAGACTGGCGGAAGGTGTTATGTTTCTGACATTTACTTGTCAAAAAGGTATGACAATAGAAATTGTTTCTATCACTGCTGGTCCCAGATGTTAACCTTCTAGCTTTATTTTGTAATTGGGGTACCACGGAGCTTTAACATTTTCTATTGATTCAATAGAAGCGATAACATTTCCAATCATAAGAAGGCATTATAGAAATATCAGGCAATTCACATATCAAAATGTTTGATAGCTGGGCTCACCACATTAATTTCTGTCACCTTTGCTAGGAACCCTTTATCCTTTTTTTAATACTGAAGGACACCTGAGAGTAGTTTCTGTCACTTTTATTGTTCAATAAAGTAGACAAAAGTTTCAATTAACAACCAAGGAGCCTCTAGGAAATTGTGAATGAGAGTATATTTTATTCATTTTACTGTATTTCTCTTTTCTAATGTGCCAGCTGTGACTTCTAAGCCACACTTCACAGGGGAGAGGGGGAAAAGAAATTGATATAA
Source organism: Zosterops lateralis (assembly GCF_965231275.1). Classification (NCBI taxonomy): domain Eukaryota; kingdom Metazoa; phylum Chordata; class Aves; order Passeriformes; family Zosteropidae; genus Zosterops; species Zosterops lateralis. Next base: position 25,379,007 of record NC_139800.1, on the reverse strand, counting down.
GCTTATACAATCTGTGGGCCATATTTTTAAAACAACTTTGTTTTAGCTGTGGGAATCAGGTGTCTCAAATATTTTGAAAATTCAGCCCTGCCTCTGCCTCTGAGTGCCAATAACTTAAAGACTGAAATGACCCTTAAAGTTCAATTTAGATTAAAAAAAAATAATAAAAAAAGAGTAAACTTAATATGCGGTATCTATTAAGCTAAGAATAAGATTCAAAATTGGTATCCTTTGTTAAGCAGTGTCTTTCACCAGCACTCTGTTTAAAACCTCGTATTCTTGGTCTACATTTAGATATTTTGGGCCATTTAACAAAGCAAAGGTTGACCTGCCACGTCTCAGTGCCATTTCCATGCCACACATCATCTCCTGCAGTCAGCACTGGCACTGTCACAGCTCCATGGTAAGGACATCAGATAACATCGCATCAAAAAATGATGATGGGCTGAGATTTGGGTCAGTTCAATGTGGCTGATGATTTCTAGATGATACGGGAATTGGAAAAATCTTGCAGTAATTTTAAAGAGTGAATGAGTCAAAACTGGTAATGAAGACATTAAAAAGATTTATTCACTACATAATTATAAGCCTACTTTCAAATATAAAAGACAGTGGGATTTTTTTACTTAAACCATGAGACATTGAACCTGAAACTAGTGTGTACAGCATAACATGAATAACACTGGAAATATGAAAAGAAAAAAAAGTTAAACTAAGAATAAACAAAAATATTTTTTCATTGGCATTTCATAATAATTTTTCCTTTATCTGTAGGAAGACTTATAGAAAAATCTAATGTTTCATAATTATTCAGGAGATATCTTTATTTTGTAAAAGTGGGGACTCTAACAAAAAAATTCCTATTGCCATTACTGTTGCTGTTGAAATTCAGGCCTGTTCTTGATGATGAGCAAAGCCCAAAGGAGGAAGATTTAAAAGGGACTCATTGCTTTTCCAACCGATTTTTTTCATAGCTCAGGGACATCATAGGGAAGGTTTTAGGAGCAATGAAAGTACCTTCTCTGATGCCAGATCACAGTACTGGCTTTCCATCAAGCATTCTAGCACCAAAATACCTTTTCCTCTATCAATTGTAGTGTTAAAAAATATAGCCACCATTAAATTCTAATTGTTAACATTGCAATTGCATATCATGCAAGAAATTCATGCCAGGATTCTGAAAAAAGCAGTTTGTTGCACTGCTTAAGTCTCTTCTTAGTTCTTTATATGTGTAGATATATATACACATCTATATATACACATATATGTGTATATACATATATATGTGTATATATATATGAGATTGTATATATATATATATATTTCAGACTGACTTGTATCTTTTCATCTTAAAAGACACCTCTCCACGCAGCACAATATAATTTGATGTACATTTAGGGCAGGAAGGACAGTTTTTCGGTGAGTGGACCTTTTGTATTTCACAAATACATGATTGTACACTGTATATCAAACTGACTGGCCAAAACCTTTAAAAGTCACCATCAGTGGCCAAAAAGTCTGGTTATATTTCATATATATATTTTATATATATTTCAGATTTTTCATATTTTCTCTCCTTTAACTTTAGGTTTTGTGACATTCATGGGTAATCCAAGGTTACTTATTACTTTGTTTCAAGCTGAAAATACAGATTTAGTCCAGTCTGGGCTTCTGAACTGCCTTCACAAAATTATTCCTATAAAAGCTGTAAAGAGCAAGGTAATGAACATATAGCTAGCGGGGAAAAAAAAACCCAAAAATTTTACCTTCTGATTGAATTAAAAAAAAAAGAAAATATAAATTAGAACTTTTTTTTTTAAATATCCATTTTTATCAATATCTTTTAGGTTGATTTTTCTTATTATTTTATTATTATTGTTCAATAATCAATTTTTCCTTTGAATTTTTTGATATTAAAAAAATTAAATTATTGAATTTTTTTTGTTTTAAAAAAACACCCAAACTCTAAAATAAATTATAAATAAAAAGGTGTGAAATGTTCTTTTACTTTTTTTCCTTCATCCTGTGGAAAATATTTTCCCCCCAAAGGTCATTCTGTTATATGCCAAATCATATTTCAAAAAAGAACAAAGGCAAGATATAATATATCACATGCATAAGATGCATGATATTTAATGACTGTGAATGGAATTGTAGAATCACTGCAGAATCAGGCCAATTCAAGAAGTAAAATATATGTGAAAAATATTAAAATGGTCCTAATGATATGTAAGGATTTCCACTTGCATGCCCCTAGGATCCATGGCATCACTGTCCACCTACAGCACACATAGAACATGTGCAAGAAAATGAGATGAGCCATAATTTCCAGCAAAGATACAAAGCTTCCCACCACCTAGTGAGGGTGAATTGGCATTTCTAGTGTATGACCATCCCCTCTTTCAAATGGGTGATCAGAACAAGCAATTTAAAGAGATGAACAATTAATTTAAAGAGATGAAAATCCTTGTCAAAAAACCCTACACAAAATGCAAAATTCTGCAAGTTGCAGTCTCTTTCCAGTGTCTCAGACATTTTGCAGATTATCTCTGCCAAAGAGAAGAGAACTAAACTGAATAAAACCAGTGAGTCTGAGGGTGTTTTTGCTTTTCTTCCTATATACTTTTGATGGAAAAGTTGCATTTCTTGAGCTCAGTGATGTGTTTTGGGACTCTCTGCACACATGCCCTCAGTACGTTCGGGTCTCACTCCCAGGGTCAGAGTTACTATTTTTTGTCATGGACAGTCAGTGCTGCACAGGAAGACGTAATTTCTCAGATAAGCTGTGCAGAAGCCATGGAAAGCAGTGACTATCAGGCCGAAGATCTTGAATTTGATTTTGTATTCTTTGGAGAGATAGTTGAAGGAGCAGAGCATTAAGGTTATATGCTCTCTGTTGCAAGAGGACTTTTTCTTAGTCAGGGGAGTTCTATTGAACGTACTATTAAATTTTCTTTGAGAAAAATAGCATTCCAAATATACTCTGCTATTGTCAGTAGTCAATTGCTGTCCTTCTCTTGTACTAACTCCGAGATTTTACCGGATGTAATAAAAGAAAAAATAATAATGAAATTACGTAAATGGGAAGTGAACTATATAATCAAACAAGATTGCATATATGGAGGCACAGAAAATTTTAATTGTGGACAACTGAACAAAATTACAAATGTCTCTGGACTGGGATCAATGCAACCTTCTGCATGTACGCAGGATTGATTTTAAGTATAATGAAGTTACAATAAAATGAGTGGAGTTATTTAAATAATTAGAAGACGACATAATATGCAGAATCGGGGCCCAAATGTTGTATATAAATTTTATGTATTACATTAGAAAAGTTATTACTGTTGTAACTAAAGCAAGGAATTGTCAGATTTTTCTGCTCTTAATTATGCAATAGTATCCATCTACAAACCACTGCTGTTTTTGCCTCTAGTAGAAAAGCAGTATGTAATTAAGGATGATATAACTAGTGCTTATACATGAAAATATTTATCTCCTCTCCCTTTTCAAGACTAGTCTTCTTCTACTACTTCCTATCTTCGATCTTAAGTTAGCCATACCTCCAATATCCAACCCAAGACTCTTTTACACAAAGCTCTCTCCTTCTTCCTTTAGTTTCAAGATTTCTTACCTGTTGCAGCTTTTCCAGGTTCATTATCTGCTCAGGTCTGCTCTTGTTATAACCTGACCCCAAAGACAAGGGTAACCCAGGTTCTCATTAATATAATCTATTAATGAGAGGAGAGAGTGATGAGAGTGAAAAATACTGAATGGTTGATGTTTGGAAATATATTTATATATGGGGTTTATTTTAGGACAATTTGGTTGCACTGGAAATCAGGTATGTAAGCATTTTGATCATTATTATCAATAGTGATACAGTGGTACAAAAGTGTAAAGATATTACTTAAGAAATTGTGTAAGGGAAAAGAATGGAAGATAGAAAGGAAGAAAGAAAGAGATAGAAAAAGAGAAAAAAGGAGAGAAAAAGGAGAAAAAAGAGAGAAAAAGAGAGAAAAAGAGAAAGAAAGGAAAGAGAAAGAAAGAAATAGGGAGAGAAAGAGCAAGAGAGGAAGAGAGAAAGAAAGAGAAAGAGAGATAAAAAAGAGAGAAAAGAGAAAAAAGAAAGAGAAAAAGAGAGAGGAAGAGAGAGGAAGAGAGAGAAAGTGAGAAATAGAGAAGAAAGAAAAGAAAGAAAAGAAAGAAAGAAAGAAAGAAAGAAAGAAAGAAAGAAAGAAAGAAAGAAAGAAAGAAAGAAAGAAAGAAAGAAAGAAAGAAAGAAAATCATAAACATATAACCACCTCCCATGGATCTCACAATGACACTTGATTGTTGTAATTTAGATATTCATTGGTTGAAATGATGAGTTTTGAAGTGATGATTGCAATCTTGATCAGTTGGGAGTGGGGTCAAAAGTCCTCATAATATGAAGTCTGATGGGTTGAAATAATCTAAAATTTGCTGGGAATGTCCAGGTACCTCTGGTGGAAGGCCCCAGAAATGAGTGTGGGGATGCTGAGAGTCTGTGGTGGTTTTATGTTCACCAAATTTTGTTTATCAACAGGGAGAGAGGATTTTTTTTGGGAGAAAAAGGCAAAACAGGCTCAACTTTGAAGTAAAAAGACAGATTTTATCAACATACACTAAGAAAAGAAAGAAAATAGGGGAAAAAATGAGACATTCAAACACCTTCTGTCCCCACCTCCACAAACTGTTTACTTTCCCATTCAACACAAAGAGAAAACTATGATTTTCAGTCAGTTGCAACTATTTAAACAGAGTCCTGCATCACTTTAAGAGAGGAGACTCTCTAGAGTTCGTGGAGACACACATCACAAGAAAAAGCCTGGGGGCTCTCAAATCTGCAACTGCCCGGAATTTTGCAGGTTCTGTGCAGTCTCACCTATTTAACAGTTTCCCAAGCTGCTTATGGGCCTCTGCAGGTTTGGGGTATTATTTTAAGAATGCTTTTCTAGTATAAAAAGGATTCTCTTCTTCTATCTCTAAAATTATCTCTATCTCAAAAGAAATAGAGACCTCCTCATTTTTTCCCAGGAGCCAGGGGACATACTCTATTAAAAATTCTCAATTAAATTTTAGTGTATCAGTACACACAATCTTTTGGCTAGAACTTGCATTCCCCCAAACAGCATTATGATATTACAACAAATAGTCCATTTCCCCATAATTCACATCCAGAGAAGTCTGGTCAAAAATGTCTACTTCCTCCATCCCTTCTTCCAATAGTCGTTATCAGTTTTTTCACTGACTTTGTCTCAATGCTGTCTTTCTACATTTTAAATCACTTTGTCTTCCATGGAGGAAAAAAAAAGACTCTTTACCCAGAGTCTTTTTTTTCTCTTCTCCAGCTGACTCCCAGAACTTCAAAGGTGCAAGTAATTAAGAGGGCAGGAAGAAAGTGCATGCTCGAGAACACTGATAAATAACTCTCCTCCACCCCATATCTGATCCAAAGCAACTCAAACTTAGATCAGCTCCCCAGAGCTCCAGTAAAAAGCTCTCAAGATTCTCTCCTCCCTCGGACCAGAGGCTCCGGCAGCCAAGGCAAGAGCAGAGCCGCTGGCACAGGGCAGCACTGCTGATCTGCAATGCCCCTCCTCTCTCCATCTGCTCCCGCCAGGGGAGAGGGGGAGAGGGGGCACTGCCGCCCCACAGGGAGCAGCGCCTCCCCGAGGCCGGGCCTGGCCCTGGGGGCTAGCCCAAACTTCTGACTTACGGAGTAATGTTAGCTCCTTGCCAGCCGGAAAAAAGAAAAGTCACCTAAAACCTTTGATTTAAGACTGGGTCTCCGAAGGCATGTACAGCACTCTTATTCGTCAGCCAAGCTGTCAATCCACGCTAAACCACCACAGAGTCTTTGATGGATTTTGACACCTTCTAAGATATGTCAGTGCCACTGACACAGTGTCACTGTATGTCAGTGCAGTTGAGCCACTTATGTCCTATCAGAAGGGACAAAAACTGTCAGGATTTTCCCTGGAGGGAGGGGAGAGTTTTATAATTGAGTTGTGTAAGGAAGGACACTGCCATGATAAAAAACACCATCCCACTTCACAGGGTTCACCTCCCATTGGCCTCAACGCCATGCCTATAGCCTCTGGTGGTGATGGTTCACCACCTCTGTCTTATACGGACCAGAGGCTTGTCATTACATACCCAGAAATTGCACCCTGTGAATGTCACTGACAAAGATGTTGAACTGCTCTGGTCCTAATACCAGCCTCTGAGAGACACCACTCGCCACAGTTCTCGACTTGGACATTTGAACCATTGACCACAACCCTTTGAGTGTGACCCTCAAGGCAGCGACTTATTCACTGTGGTCCAGTTGTCAAATCTCTTCTCTGCTGTTCACAGATGAGGATTTTGTTCAGGTCAGTCTCAAATGCTCTGCACAAGTCCAGGTAGGTGATGTCTGCTGCTCTGTTCTTGTCCACCCATGTCACAACCCCACCACAGAGGGCCATCAAATCTATCCCATGCACATAAGCATCAAACACAGTGACTGCAGGAAATACAGAGCAGTCAGAATTTTCTGTTACTCAGGCAGAAAATGGTCTACTTCAGCCACAATAACATATGGGGAAAAATATCGTTAGGGCTGCTAGCAAACTAGCCTACAAAAGCATACACTGATGGAGGATTTTGACACAAGCCTGTATTACCTTAAAACATATTATCATTTCTTATGGTTCCAAGGTCAACGTCTCTTTCTCAAATAACATTTCGAACCTGTAATTGTTCATCTACATGCCAGCAATTATGGGCGAATTGATCAGCCAGTAATTAATGCTATGCTATTACACTTTTTAATTTGTAGATTATGCAGCTGCAAGCGTTCACACATTTTTAATTTGTATATTATACAGCCACAAATGTTTACAATGCCCTTTTTAATCTCCTTACACTACCAGTGCCATTATTCACTATAGATTAATGATACACCGAATGCTGAGGTTTATTTCATTTACCACTCTTACCAAGAGAGCTGTTAACATTAGTGTGCTCTATTACTTAATGTCTTACTGCAGCTGCTAGTGAGCATTGGTTACCCTTTAAAATATTACCACTCGGTTCTTTTCTCTCTCTCTCCTTTCCTGCCCCCCCCTCCCCTGCCCCCCCCCTTTCCAACACTCTTGCAACTGACAATAAGACTCTGTGGTAATATCACACTTTATTTCCAAATTTATTTCAAGAGTTTTGTCGCAAGGTCTTTCAATCTTTCATTACAAACAATGATACCTCTCTGGCCCTGTGTGTTTTGCATTTCCCAGACTGTTTTTCCTTACACTTTTTCTCTGTATGGCTTCAGTCTCTCTCTTCATATTATATTGTAAACTGGGCAGCTAGCCCATAGCCTTACTTTAGGGAAACATCCCTGTTCAGGACAACATTTTAGCATGTCTTTAACTTAAAACATATGCTCCAATCTATACAGAACCTCTTGCTTACATTGTTTACTTGAATAGGACACCATGAAAGTAATTGTTCTTGCCACAACCTGAATTCAGAGTCTACCAACACCAATAAGAGCCATGTGCTCATCTATTACACATAGAGAATTTAAGGAAATTGCTTAATTTATGGTTAATATGACCATGCTGTGGCTTCCTCTCGTAAAATTATCTGTCATATACATTAAATTAAATGTCTTAAATGTATTAAATGATTTAAAGTCTTAAAATCTTAAACCAGATCAAATAATAAAAAGCGATTTCACCTTCCAGGTTCTTATTTAAAAGTACAAGCAAATAACTTTGCAATATATATATATATATTTTATATGTATATATACACACAAACTTATACATATTTATATTTCTATATAACAAATATTCTACTTAATGTTGCTGCATTGTTATTTGCACTTTAATTTAAGAAAAATGTTATAATTTCCTGCAAATATACCAAGCAAAATGGTTGTCTTTCCATCCTTTTTCAGATGGTACAAAATATCTTCATATTAAATATCAAAATAAACAAAAATCATCTGACTCATTTTCTCCACACAAGCAAAAGATTTAAATCATTTCAATGAAAAATCTTGTATTTCTAACTTTGGTGAAGTTCTGCAAAGTAAGTGTCTTGTGGTAGTGGCCAACTAGTCATTCACAAGCTTCCTTTAGACACCTTTGACCAGTATTTCATTAGAAACATCCTGTGATTTTTTTTTGTTTTTCTCCCTGAACAAAAAGTCAAAATGCTTTTGTTGAAATTTCTGTTGCTTTTTCAAAAGCACATCCTGAAGGGTGAAATACAGCTGAAGAACTTGTCTCTTAAGAGAAGGTACGGCCCATTATGAACAATTCCCCTAAAAAACATAGTGAATTTTCAGAAGTAAAACATCCATTTTAAAGTCCACTCAATTTGTTCCATGAATTTTTTCCTTCTAAACTATTTTTCCCTTTAACAAATAAATGACAAAAAAATTCCTTAATTTTCTCTTGAAACTTTGAAGTTTTGAAAGGGAAAAAAGTCCTAGTCAATGGCATCACAGTGATTTACACCAGTTCAAGATTAATACTCAGTATTCATAAGGGCACTGTAAGAATTAGGTTTTGCAACATTTCACTGAAAAGCTAAAATTATTGCACAATTATCTATCACAAATGTTAAACGGTGGCACCTCAGGTAGATCATGTCTTAAATATTACCCTCTGCTGAAAAAACGTCTTAAGGGTCTCAAACACCTCTGTTGATATTTATAAAGTCTTCCAGAGGGGTCTTGTTAATAAGCAACTGTAGAAAAATACAAACATTTGTGCATAGTATTATTTTAGATTAAAAGCTTAATAAACTCTGAGGCAAAAACAAATAAATATTTTTCATCAAAATATTTATACTTCAAATAGATCTAAATTTTTCTCTTGGATAATAAAAAGCCGATAATACAGGCAGAGCAAAGTACATTCTCTTGCCTCCGACCTCAGAAAACAGAAATATAATGTGTCCCGAGAATTTTGCTGGTGACCAGCTCTCAAGTGGAATCCTGATTTTCTTAATTTAACTGATGCCCTCATACCTTGACTGAAGAAAGTGAATGGATTTGTCAGTGGTAAGAAGAGACAGGGTTTTTAACTTCTTCTGAAAGTACTGGGTTTTTACATTTCTTTCCCTGGAAAAAAGTCTGTAATATTTCCAGCAGAGTGTTTCAAGAAAGCTAACCCAGGCCAGGGAAATTCACTGACATCATCAATAGAACAAAGAACCTTCCAGGTAACTTTTTAATGATGAATTTGTGGTTTTAATTTTTGGGATTTTTAATTGTTTCTGACTCTTATCCCCAAATACCTATAAAATGACTAGTTTCTATTTGCTCTTCACCAAAGAGATTCTCTTTGATTTCTCTTTGCCACATGTAGCTAACTTTCTCTACCTAGAAAGGTTGTTCAGGAAATCCTCAGACCTGTCATTCTGGGGACATTTCTGTAAGTATAAAGGTAATAATCCTATCCTTTGCCCATGTGGCATCTGTAGGTTTTTTTTCCCAAACAACTTCTACACAGGGAGTAAAATGACTTGAATTTCCCTAAGCCCTGAAAAATAGTTTCTTCTCATTCCCCTACCCCACATCTCTTTCACTACTGAGATTAAGAAGTTTATAAAATACAACTTGTTACAGTCATGAGGGATTACTACTATATATTATCACTCACAGCTCATTAACCCTGAAGCCCTGCTAACTAAGAAAATCCTGTCTAATGAGGTTTCCTTCACTGCATAAAGAACAAAAGGTCTCAAAGTTTTGCCTATTACCAATCTCCCTCACATTATTTTCCTGTAATTAAAATGGAACTTTATGGGCACTAAAATACGAATCTGAATTTCTTCTACTCAAGAATAAACATATCCACCCTTTTTCCAAGACTGTGAAAGGATCTTCGAGCTGATAAATAGAAGGGGAATGCATTTCTGGTATTTTCTACCTTTTATTACATGTAATAAAATCCCACTATTTGAAATAAAGGATATGACTTCTGGGCATATTATACCTAATTCTATTTTGATGTGAGCATCTCCAATTTTGTGTGACCATCCCCCTTTCAATGACATTAATAGGAGTCAGGCTAGTTTTCTTCTGGGTTAAATTAGGATTCTTTGTCAAGAATTTCAAAAGCAACTGGACAACTTGTCAGGTACCTCAGTGATAATTGTGATGGAAGAGTTCAAATTAGATTGTCTTGACAGAAGAAAAAAAATAAATCTATTTACTATTATTTACATTATAGAAGTACTTAGTGGATCCAAAAGGGATTTAAAAATACACTCTGAGACTTCTGAGACAAAGAAAATACTATTACAAAATAAATCATATTACGCAAAACAGTAAATGTCCCAGATTCCGGTGTTAGGTGAGCACATTAATATCTTTGTATCTAATATTTTTTAAAAAAGGAAATAGGCAGCAATTCCTCAATAGTTCATCAATCAATTAACAACCTTTATGATCTCAAGCTGAAGCATATATCTCATGTATTCATGTGGTCAATTAAAAAATATAAAATTAAGTAAAAAGGAAGAACAATTGATAATGTCACAAACTAGAAAGTGTTTATGGCTGGAGGTGCAATTCCTTTCAGGTATCCAGCTTCCAAGATTTTCCATTAGAACCCTCTTAACTTTTCAGGTTGGCATACCAGTGCCCAAAATTGTATAATTTAAATTCTAGGCTAAACTACTCTTGGTAGGTTGGTTATTATGCATTCAAATTAAAGTCTCAAAGAAAAGAGAGTGCAGTTACTTTACCAAATCCTCCACAATATAGTCTGTGAATGACAGAAGTGATTCAGTCATTCATCCATTTTTATATGCTTAATATTAAAGAACAGATGAAAAAATGTGAGCACAGGGTTGGTGGGGTGTCAACAACTATTTGTTCAACCTACTGCTTATGATAGCGCTGGCACCATTGTGTTCCTTCTAAAATGTCTCTGTAGGAGCTGGATATGTTATGTGTGCTAGAAGGCTCATTCCTTAGACAAGGAGCTTGCAAATAGTTTTAAATATGCACTTGGTGAGCTGTTTCTGACTTGGAGACAATGTTTACTTAGAGCAGATGAAGTCCTTCAGAACATAAACTCAGGGAGATTCTGATCTCCATTGTCAGTGATGATTGGAATGTCAGAAGCTAAAGGAAAGGCAGCTCATGCCACAGGGAAAATGTAGAAAGGAGGAGAATCCTCATATCCATAACCTCTGTGCAAGAATTTAAAGTGTTAATACCCAAACTAAATTTGAGTAGCTTGTGCTGGCCTCTGACGCTCATTGTGACCTCTGCAAACAATACCATTTCTCTTCATTATTGCTCTAAATTATTTTATTTACATGCCTGAAAGTGACTTTGTGTTCACCTCCTAAACCAGGAAGCCCTGTTGCCACCTTGGTTGCTGCTAATGCTGTCTATAGGAGACAGACTTTAATTGTAGCTTCTCTCAGATATAAAAGATGGGCAGCTAAAAATATGATGAATCATAGGCAGATGTCCCCTGCAGAACTTTCCTCAGACAGGAACGTGAAACAAAACAAGAAAAGGCTTTTATGTATCTAATGTACTTTCTTTACAAAGGACATCCACAGTGACTCAGATTAGAATACAATTGACTGCGTCACTAGTAAAAAAGAGACACTCTAAAATCCTCATGTCTATTTTCGGCCATTCTAGTAATTTTGTCTGGTTCACGTAATTGCTCTATTTTTCTTTCTTACCTTTTTTTCTCATGTACTTATTTCTTTGAGGTGTTTCCAGCGGGGAAGATGGAGTGGGAGAAAGTCTTAAAATGAGTTTAGAAAAAATGCTTAGTGGATTAAGGGACTGTAATAATAAGGAATAACTGCAACTAACTTTCACCTTTCTCTAGCCTTTCTTCTTTCTTTTCATGATGAACTATGTCTTCTAAAATGAAGGTCTTTCATGAGTAGGACTAAATGGTAGTGCTAAGTGAGCAACAAAAGGAAGTTTTTTGCATCTGTGTATGTTGGTTATTGGGTGATCACTCTACTTGTAGCACTTTAGGATATCTTTTGCTACTCTGGATTATTTAGTGGGTTTTTTTTTTTTATTTCACTAAAAAGGAAAAAATATTATTCTTCTACACCAAAGGATCAGTTCAAACACCTGAATGTTTTCTGCTGGTTTTGCATTCCTCAGCAATATTTGCTTTTTAACATGTTAGCACTCAAAAATGCATTTATTTATCTGTTTGTTTATTTTTATTAAATCTTACATTGCCAGACAGCTTTCATGAAAGTAAAAAATGAAGCGCACTAAGTTTCACAGTCTCATCCTTCACAGATGGACTTTGGTTCTGAACTGAATTTTGGGTGTTAAACTAAGTATTTCTTCAGCTGAATGTGATGTGATGTGGTCTGGTCTCCTCAGGGATACAAGCACATCTGCAACACTGGTTTCAGCACCTCCAGTTCCCATGGGCTTATATGGAAGATGAAACTAAGCATCCTGCATGAAATAGGATGGATCTTTTAAGCTTTAGGCGCAAGCAGCCCTTTCAGAAAGGAGTCTGCAGCAGACCTGCTAGGTGAACTAAATAGAAGCCTTCATCCACCTGAGGCCCGTGATAAGCCTCTCTCTGCTTCAACTGGCTTAAATGTACATTGCAGCAGGTTTTATTGTTAACTTCTCTTTGGCCTTCAACAAGTAGTCAATAGCCCTGCAGATTATATTCTCCTCTGCCATCCTGATTGCTGGAAGCATTCATCCAGAACTAAGCCACTACAGTAAACAGAGTGGGGTGCGAATTTTTCAACAAAACACTTTTTCATCAGAAAAAGGTGATTCATAAAAACTGAAACCTTTCACAGAAAAGGGCTGGATTCATCGATTTTTTCATTGTTGTTATTGTTGTTGTTTGGTGGTGGCAAAAGAAAAAGCTGTGGAGTTACTGTTTTTCTTTGAGGTGGTTGAAGCAAATAAAATTTTCCATTTTGAAAAGTATTTGATCAAATGTCAATGCAAGATAACCCTATGAAACATAATTTAATAACAAAAATTTAGTACGTTTATTTATTTTGAAGAAAAAAGCACTCTTCCGCCCATATTTTTAGTTTGCATATACTTTTTAAGGTCATTATTGTATTTGAGGCTAAGCCAGGATGTTTTTGATAGAATGAAGAAACAGGTTCTCCACATACAAATAAAGAGGATTACCAAGAACTTAAGGAGATTTCAATTTTCTTTTTAAATGATCAGTGAAATCAGCTAGTAGACAGTGCTTATGAATGCTGTGGCTCAAGCCAGCTTTTGAAGTATAAACATGGGATTCGGTAATCATTTATGATTATTCTAAATAAAAATAATTTACTTCAATATAACCTTGATAAGCAACATGTGAAATTTAAAATTGAGAAAAAGTAGCATCTGAATATACTGCTCATCCAATGAAATACCAGGATTAAAATGTTACATCATCATAATATGCATCTACAGATTTTCCATGCAATGAAAATAGAACAATTGTCTCGTTAATTTTTTTTTTTTTTTTCATGGAGCCACTGAACTTTACAAATACATTTCTTGAGAGGGTGGTACTAGAAAAAATATCATGAAGAGAAATAGGATTGAAGACACATGGTGTCTTGAAATGAGACTGGACCTGGGAGAGCAGAAATACCTCTTCTAATAAATAATTTCCTCACAAATTCAAGAGAATAGCGTGAAACTGTACTGCCTAACCCAAAAGCACATAATGAGGAAAGCAGAATTACACTGCTCAGAACAAGTGGTAAGATCTTACACCAGACAATCTGCATGGCACAATCAAGACCTGGTTAAACTAAAGAATCTGATAAAAATATTAACATACTAAGGCATGAAATTTAAAAGCACTATGAAGAAGAAAAGGAAAAGAAAAACAAAAAAAAAAAAAAAAGAAGAGAACATGTGTCACAGTAAGGGACAAAAAAGACCTCTTTTGCTTGCAGAAAAAAAAAAAAAATAGCACATACAGTTTGCTTGCCTCAGCAGAAACTAATGTGAGGTGAAGGAAACCGTAGAAAATGAAATGATCATAGCAAATTAATATGGACCTTCTGAGAAAGCAGATCAGGAAGTGTTTTTTGTAGATAATAGAGACCCACATAAAAACAGGCTGGAATACTGATGGTGAGCTTTTTGCAAACACCCTGGTGCTGAATGAGATAGAAAATGTACAGCATGTTATCATCTAAAAAGGGCTTGTGCCCTTTTTATAAGGCTGCTTCATCCACTGAGGAAACCAGTCAAAAAGATCAAAGGCTGCGCTGGGTTTAGTTCTCCCCAAGAATCTGAAGCTGAATGAAGAATAGAAGCAACCACAGAGTGTCAAACAACATAGAGGATCTCAACTAAAATATTCTGTTTTCTCCCCAATCACTAGTGTATTAGCTGAGCAGAGATAAAAGAAAAATCATTATAATCTTCATAATGCTAGCCATGAATTAGGGACACATAGACTGCAAAGCAGGAGATTTCTTCTTAGTCTGAGGTTTGTATTTACCAGTGGAGGGAACATTTTTTGTCTAAAATCAGGGATCAGATTTCCCAGGGACAGTAGATGACGAATTATCAAAGGATATAGAGATAATGTTGGCAATGGCATATAGCACTGGGGATTGAGATAAATGCGTTGATGCTCTGTCTGATACAGGAACAAATCTGAAAGATATACAGAAAAAGATGAAAATGTTAAACCCAGGGTTTGTCTAATCACTTCCAACTTTGGTTGGTCCCTGGGTTCCTATGATTATGTTCATCTCCCTCACTCCCCAGCACACATGCACAAATTCTCACCTCCCGGGGTTAGAGGAGGGTGGCAGATACAATTATTCCAAGGACCTTCAACTGTTTCACAGCAGTAAATGACCATTTCATGAGAAATACTTTGTAGTATCTCATTAGTGAAATTATTCTCCTGCGCACATGAAACCAGGTTTTTGCTCTTGAGGCTGTTTTTGAGCTTGACTATTGCAACTGGCAACACAGACCCCTTCTGAGGAGTACTCACATTTCCCATCTGGCACTAAACGTCCTGAAAGTGAATGTGAAAGCTGGTGTGATGATCATTGTCATCAAGGAGATAAATTGGTCTTCAGATCCTTTACAGTGTGAATGAAAGTGCCAATCTCTCAGGTGTACAGAAACATTCCATCTTTATGTACTGACTACCAAAAAGACTTCTTTCCTCATCAAGTTAAATTTTTTCCCTTATTTGTTAAGGCATAAGGAGCCATTTCTCAGGTGGCAGTCCCCAGAAGGACTTTCCTTCCCTCTTCTACATTATTTTTATATTTTTACACCTCAATATTCCATTATAGTGCTGATTGATATAGCTGCTGAGCAAACTGATGCAGCATAATCTCTGTTGATGCTCAAGGAAGTGGAGAGCCCTATTCCAAATGAAACCTGGGGTTTGGGTCAGATCAGCAGTAGTACTGTAGCCTGAGCTGTGTACCGACTAGGTCAAGCTTGTGATTTAATTGCTGCAAATTTCATGGATGAATCATGCTAATTTAAAAGAAAAAAGGGATGGTGACCAACACAACCTGTTATTCCCATCAGACAGAACAGTCTGAAACCTGTAGGGTGTCCTCAAACAAAATTACAATGAATTGTTTCAGATTTTTTTAGATGTTACTATCTTGGCCTCATCAATTTAGATGTTTGTGTGGTGGGGTGCATAGAGGAGTAGGAGAATATTTCAACTCCTCCCTCACAGATATTAATGAAAAAAGAAAAGCTCCCAAGAATCAGATTTTCTGTATCACAGTTATCCAAAATAGGACCTATTTCTCTTTCAGAAATATTCTTTAGTAAGTATATTAATTGACCAGTCTGCTAAAAAAAATAAAATAAAATAAAATAAATAAAAATAAAAAAAAGAAGAAACAAGAAGAAAGACAGAACAACAATGCTCTTTTCAATATTGCATTTATTTTTTTTTGTGCTCATTGTACTCTTTATGTTATTTCTAGAAATGCTAGTGAACATATTGCTAGAAATTTTGTGTGACAGTGGAAAGACTTAATACAAATTTACTTGATATTTTCACATAATAACACATATCCATCAATGAAAATTAGTTTGTATTGCAAAATTGAATAAAGAAAAGTATTTAATTTACAGGAATAATTGTATGGATTTTATCTGGTTACAAGGTTTATTCTTTTCTTTGGTTTTGCAATTTAATAAAGTTAAGCCAACAGAAATATTTTGTGTTTGTGTAGATTTTGAAAGTTCCTTGATTTTTAAAAAGATAAGAAAAAAGCTTTTAAATGTGTTAGTTATAAAAATGCTTTTAAAACTGTCTTGTTATTTTATTAAAACTCACTTGCTATCACTTCCATTAATAATAGTAAAAGTTAAATAGATTCATGTTCTGTCCTGGATTGAACAGAATATTTTATTTTAGTTCGAATTTCCCTTTAGATTTCATGAAAATATGGAAGAATAAGCACTTATTTTGAAATACCCCAACTTGTTGAATAAACTAAATTATTTTTTTTTAATGTCACCTAAAATGCCCTTAACTTCCTATACGTCATCTCTCCTCTCCAAGGTTTAAAGGAACCTTACTGTGGATATAGACTCAAATCTTATTTGCTTGTCCTTACTGAAAAAGATATCAAGATTAACGTTATTTAACTAATGTTATGGGACCCTTGCCCCTTAACTGGTATACCTACATTGGGACTTATGGAATATTTGGACTTGGATGATGAAGAGATTAAAGTGTTGTTTTGAAAATATCCATTAAAGATGTGTGTGCTTTGATAGGGACTGAGAGGGAATTCCTATTCTTTATGAATTGTGATTACTGTCCGTGTTTTGTAAACCTTGTTTTGATTTCAAGATTTGCTAAAAATTTAACACTGATCATAACACTTTAGGAATGCTGCAGTGAGCAGCACTCAACAGTGTGTTAATGTAGAGAATGAGAAAATACATGAAAAACAGTTTCTAATGGAAGGTATCCATGACAGCTGATTGGAACCAGATGATCTTTAAGGTCATTTCCAACTAGGATTCCATGAAAAAGTAGCTGAAACACTGAGAGAAACAAGTCTTATACTCCATTGAGAACAGGTGAAACTGGACCATGATTCCAGCCACTGAACAAGACTCTTTGGAGTCTCCCCCTTTTCATAAAAAATTGAATATTTCAAGTAATACTAATTTGTTCAGGGAAACTAAATTACAGAGTAGTCTCAAGTCCGTGGTGCAGACTTGATATTTCAACACTAAGCTAAACACAGCTATGAAATAAGAAAATAGGTCAATTTCAAAAGATCAATCACTCTGGGTGATTTTTTTTTTTTTTTTTTTTTTTTTTTTTTTTTTTGATTGAGACTTGCTAGCTAATGCCAATGTGTTGCAAATATCTTTAAATGAAAGTGACTTCATATCAATGTACACTTCAGCTTTAACACTCTGAGCTGAATAAAGAGAGAACTGATGTTATGATTTACTTCCACTTTCAGTGGACTTCATACTTGCCTAATCTCCTTACCACTGCATATTTTCTCTAGTAAAAAGCCTTGCATATTTCAAGCTGCCCAAAAAGTAGGTAGGCACAAAATCATCTTTATCTGGAAATCCCAAGCTACTGATTGTGGCAATTCATAAATAATCCTCTTTAGGATTCTCAAAAAAAGGAGGCATTTTCCTGAAATACAGGAAAGAAAGTCAAAATTGTCAAGGGCAGAATGCTTCCCAGGGAAAAGCACGACCCTGTGGTGGCCCCTGCCTCCGAAGAGGACATTGAAAGAGTCATGCACCCTGCACTGCCTTGGAGAGCAGACAATGCATGAGCACCCCTCAGCTATGGCCTGGCTACCCGAGTTCTGTTCCCTGGTTGGTCAGTTCTGTATCCTTCCCTTGATTGGTACAAGTTTCGATCCCCTAATTTGTTTATTAATGTTCTCCCTGATTGGTCCCTTTCCTCAGTTTCTAACCCCATTGCTTGTTTGTAAAACCCCACCCCCTTTGGTAGGTGCATAAAACCCTGACAGCCGAGCTCTTTGGGGTCTTTGGTTCGTCGTCAGAGCTGAAATAAAGAAGCCTCCCGGAGACCATCCCTGGCTCCCGCATTTCCTTCTGCGCCACTTGGGGTCACCCCCTCAGGAAGAGCAGCCTCCAACAGCTAGAGCCTTGTCCAGACTGATAGTCTTGGACTTCACAAAAGAGCTGAAATCCACCGAGGTGCCCTGCGTCACCTGGGCTGAAGCTGCCTTACTCAAGGCAACTCGCTAGGGAAGGTCGCTGCCCTCAGAAGAGCGAGCCGGAGGCAGAGGCGGGTGGCGATACAACCCCTTCTTGGTTCCCTGTTGTAAGTTTGCTAGATCTGTGTGAAAAGAATCTGGTTATTATTTGTACGGGAGGAGATGGAAAATAGCTGGTTGATACTGCAAGGACTAGAGCTGGGACAGTTCTAGGCTCTTAGCCTGAGAGCAATAAATTAAAATTAAAAGCATAGAAGGACTTGAACTGGAGTAAAATCTTTCCTCAGGCTTGACCAAATATTTATTTTTAGGATATGTCTCCTGCATCAAATCCTATAAGAC
Organism: Zosterops lateralis; assembly: GCF_965231275.1. Lineage (NCBI taxonomy): Eukaryota > Metazoa > Chordata > Aves > Passeriformes > Zosteropidae > Zosterops > Zosterops lateralis. Next base: position 25,360,427 of record NC_139800.1, on the reverse strand, counting down.
AGACAAATGTAAGCTTTTAGGCAGGTTCATTGTGCTCTGTTATATCTGACAGTTGGGATCCCCAATGTTCATGTGAAAATGGGGAACATTTATGAAAACTATACACAGAGGGTGGGCCTCTATTTCAGGACAACTCTAAACATAAAGGAATTATGAAATCTGTGTTACAATTCTTTCAGTCTTGTGGCACATGTTTATGCAACTGTTTAAATGAGAACTGGAAACTGGGACTTAACCTTTACTTTTTCATATCCTGTGTGAACTTTCTAGTAAAGTTATATTTGCTGGTCCTAGCATATAATGTTTTGTGGGGTTTTGTTTGTTTTGAGGAGGGTGTTGTGTGTGTATGTTTGTGTTTGCGGGGTTTTTTGTTATTGTTTGGTTGGTTTGGTTTTCTCCTTCTATTTGACTCAACAATAAAAATTAAGCCTGTCCAGAGATGTAAGATATTTTGTGATGTTTTGGAACCTGAAGATTGAGGCGGGAACTTTATTGGGCCCAAAAATACACTTTGGATGTTGCCCTTGTAGAAACATAGGACATAAATATTAAAAAAAAAGAGCACAGAGTATAAACTACTCTAAGCACCCCATGTAGATGTAGATTGAACAATGAAAGTTCTCACCTTTTAAAATAATAGCAATGCCAGTTGAGTGTGAAGAGTGCTTTGAATTACAATGAATTGCTGAATGTATTAGCCACAATATCAAATGCAGTCAAATTAAAATGTTCCCTTCTGACACTTTCAATTAAACACCATCAAGCTTCCAAACAACCTAGAAAAACTAAATAGACTGTGTGAGCTGATGGAAAAGGCAGCCTGACATCTTCTCCTTCCAAAAATTAGATTAAGCATCAATGTTGTTGGAAAAATCTGTACTGGAACATTAAACAATTAAGAACTGATGCAACAATACTGACCAGTGGCCCATCCACTCTTGTGTTACACCAATTGCTTGTGACAGAGGTCAATGCTGAACTCATCAGAGGAAGAAAGAAGAGTTATAATTGTTAAGACCTTGTGATTTCAGGATGTTTTCCATTCAAATACCTCTAAGCTAAGTTTGATTTTGGTGTTTTTGTGTTTCCCTTGACCTAGCACTGTACAATTTCTAATGTTTGTGTGGACAAAACCCTTTTGAGTTTGAGAGGTGTTATAAAACGTCTCAGAAGTGGGAAGCAGGAAACTGCATGGCTGTTTCAAGGTGAGAGAAAGTTTCTGACACAGCGTTGTAAAGATAACCAGCATGGTTTGAAGACTGATTTAGGGGAAATTAAATCAATATTCCTTATGACCTCTCAGTCAGATCCATGATGTATCCAAGGGCTGCAAAGCAGATCACTTGGACCTTGGACAATGGAGGACAAGAGTTGTTTCAGTAATGATCCATGAAGGAGAAGATGGCAATTGCACTAAGCTGCTAGCAAATCCTCGTAGGTAAGGCCTGGAAGGTCTTCCCTGGGCAAGTCAGCCATAACAAGTCAGGTCAGAAAAATTCTTTCCACAGTCGGAATTTTGGTAAATTTAGTAACTTTTCAAGTAGGACAGCCCTGAAGCTTCTTGGAACAGCCTGAGAAAGCTGTGCCTGAACTGCTTTTTGACTCACCTGAGTCAAAAGTCATGTCAAGATAATCAGGGAATAGATCATGTCTCTACCACCATATTTATAAGAGAGAACTGTGAGGTTCTCTGATTCACAGAGTCTTCAGCTCTGTTCTGGAAGCATGAAGGAAAATGACATCAGGCTGAGAGAAACAGTCTTGATTTCTGGTCCTCAGCTAAAATTGGTCAAAGGTAGGCTCTTGCCTTCTTAGCTCCCAGGATGTTCCAATTTCCTTAGTGCAAGCAATAAGGAAAGTCAGGTCTTCATTTTTAGGTGCTGATTTTGAGTCTATAGTGGGCGAAGACAAGGGATAGACAAGAGGAATAATACAGATTTTATTCACAAAGGTTTTACTCTTAGAAGTCTTGGTAAAGGTAAGGTTCAGATCCTCTGCTTTACATTTACAGCTCTATCTGCCCTGAAATACAGACAGAGACAACTCACAAATGCATGCAAAATGTTTATATGTCTAGTTTTTTTGTGGTTTAGTCAGTCTCACCTCATCTCTGTGCTATTTCTTTCTGACTTCACACAGTCCTATCATAGTAATAGAATCTCAGATACATTTTAGATCAGGTAAAAAAATAACAGTTTATCTCATCTACATCAATTCATCAATTCTAAATTGATCTGGAATATAAAAAATAAGTCCATAACACCCTTTTACCAAAGTCCCAGAAGGCTTAAAAAAAAAAAAAAAAAAAAAAAAGAGAAAGAAAGAAAGAAGAAGAAGGAACCAAATGGAAGCATCTTTGAAATAGGTGCAACTACATTTCAGTTTAGATCTTTATTCTTGCAAAGCTTAATATTTTTGAGTTCCATTTTTTTTTTTCAGTCTGCTTCATTTTCATGCTATCTTTTTCCATTAAGCTCACAGTGTCTGAGTATGATGAGGACAAAGTTCTGGCACCGTTGTATTTGTAAAAGAAACATGCACACACAGCTAATAAGATTTATAGCACAGAAGCATAATAAATCAATGCAGAATTGAGTGAGTTGTATTAGGGGAAAGTGAAAATAGCATTTCTTGTTCTGAAATGGATCATAAGGCCAACTGAGAATTGGGTATTGCTTGAGAACTGGTGTGTAGTACCTGTTATTTCTTACCCTTTTTCTGCATTTTCAAAGTAGACTTTAACACCTGAACTTATTCCTTCTAATTAAAAAGAGGACAACTGAGGAACCCAAGTGAGGAACCAAATGAGATTTACAAATGTGAAATTAAAAGACCAGAAGGATTTTACAAGAAATGTCTTTCATTTTGTGATCAGCCTAGTCAAGCAAAACTTCCTACAATAAGAAAAATGCCTAGTAGTTATAGAAATTCTAAGCAGCTGAAAATAATTTTATTAATTTGCTGCCAGCCCTACTTAGACATGATTTTTAAAACTGAAAGGTGAGAATATCAGAGGCAACATCAGCTCACATCGACTATAATGTTCATCAGAAAGATCCATAAAGTCCATCCGAGTGCAGATTTCAAGTTTTGAAAGCACAGACTCTACACAATTGTGTGTTATGAATAGCTCTTTATGTCCACAATACTTTGAATTTATTTTTTTGTTTAGTTTGTGGCTAAATTAATCATAAACAAGTCCAAACCCACACTGTTAAAGAGCTATGTATAAAAATTCAATTATTCTAAGCTCAGTAGGGGTCAAAAAAAGTAAGAGAAAAAATCCAGTATGCACTAATAAAGTTTCTTGATTAGTTTCATAAAAAACTATGGTGGATATGTAGGAAGATCAAGTTTCTGACTGCTGGTTGAGTCCCTGCTGACATTATTACTATTTGTTTTCCTTAATCAAAACCCTAATCTTCGAAGGAGCACAGGAAAAAAGGAAAAAACCAAAAACTTTAGTTGTTCAGCAAATTGCCAGGCCAGATACTCTGACACAGATTTCCAGAGGGACTTGATTGTCTGAACCTGGGATTTAATACTTCACTTGTACATAGAAATCCTGCTTTCAAGAGAGAGACCAAACTAACAGCAATTGCACTCTCAGCTAAGTAGTACCTCATTCTCACTATGAATCTAGGACACAGGTACTGTCAACTGTCAAAGGCTGGTGGATGAGTAGATAAATTAATCCACCCATCAATCATTTCATATAGTTCTTTCCAAAGAAATGTATCATCTAATAGATTTAATAATAAGTCTCACAACAATTTCTATGTGTAATATTGGATTGTGTCATATTTCTAGCTCCTGTTTTTGGTTCTCTTTAGATGGATGTGCTACAGAATAGATAAGAACACACTTCTGGCCTGCCAGATAGTATTAATTTATGATGTTGTCTCATCCTTCCCTGGTGCTTTGGATCAAACAAAGGCACTGTTTAAATAAATAAAGTGTAATGTAATGCAATTAAACATTTTCCCATAGCTGTTAAGATCAAGGCAACTAATAATTACCTGATGCAACAATTTTAAAACCCATGACAGACATTTATATAGTTCAGTGATTACTGTCATAATGTTAAGCTATCGAGCCTGGCTCTGCTCACATTATTCAGTTAAGAACATAAAGCACAAGTAGCAGCAGAGGTAAGATCAGCAGAAATCAGCCCATCACCATTATTAATTCAATAGAAATATTTATGGATTTGTGAGCCTGGAAGGAACAATTATAGTCTAATTTTAAGCTCTTTCTCTTGAACAAAACTGATAAAATTCACTCAGCAATTCCATCACCCGTCCTAATATTTTTTGATTGAAAACAACTGTTGCAATTTTACAGTTCCTCATTTATAAAGACAGGGAAATCTCTTCACCCAGGGAATGAGAGCTGAAGCATTGACAGGTAGAAAGTCACACAGGACTTTTGAAAACTGCCCTTACGTCTCTTCACCCATTTCATAGGGGTGTAAATTTGGTGGTTATAAGAGTTATTATGAAGTAAAAGTTTAAATAAGCAGTGTGGTATATCAGACATATTTTTACTTTCTATTACCAAAAATCTAAATGTTTTAATTGGAAAATATTTGTGTCAGCAAACACACAGAATATATAAACACATTTCCACAGAAACACAAATAAGTTTTAATTAAATTTTTGTATGGAAGGTATCTTGGATCCAGTATGAAATTCCAAGCCAAAGAGAAAATTCTGAAAATGTTTCCTGCCACATTGGCCCTGAGTAATTTGTGACAGACCAGAAAACATTCTAAACTTTTATATAACCTAATGACTTAGATATTCAACAGGAATAACCATATTTATCTGTCTGCAATGCCTCTTATTTTAAAGTAATATTTCCAAACTCCCAAATTACTTGCGGTTGTAAAGTTTTTTTTTTTGTGTGTGTGTGTGTTTTTTTGTTTTTTTTTTGTTTTTTTTTTTTTTTTTTTTTTTTTTTTTTTTTTTTGTTTTTTTTTTTTCTTTTTTTTTGCTTTTTTTTTTGTCACAAAAAGTTTTAGAAACTTTCATTTTACATAAGAGAGAATTTGCCTTGAAGTCACACGTGGGAAAAAAATCAAACAAAAGAAAACCACTGTACTCTTTGCACCACAGAATTATAAGGTTTGGCTGGATCAGTAATTACTCACTTTTGAAATGTCATCTCAGGGGGTCATCTCATCGCTTTCAGCTGGGCCAGCTTGCTGATTCACTGCAATTTCTTTTTTGCAAATTAAAAATTTCTTTTTTGCAAATTAAAATATACTTGGCCTGACAGATTTTGTTTAGGTTTTGGGTTTTGGTGGCTTTTTTCTTGTTGTGTTCCTGGTTTTGTTTCTATTGTGCTCCAGATGAGCCTTGCTATCCCTGTGAGGGGCTGTATATGTCCAGGAAGGAACTATAGTTTAAATGGCATGATTATTTGAAGGCTGGTGAAACAATGAAACACACCTCTCCTGCAAACATGTCCACCCAAAACACCATTTCCCTCTTTGAGATTTATAGGGAACCTTGAAGTGCCACGTGAAAAGAAACCAAAACCACCTCAGAATGTTAAAATTCTGACAGCAGTTTTTTTTTTTTTTTTTTTTTTTTTTTTTTTTTTTTTTTTTTTTTTTTTTTTTTTGGTGGATTTAACCTAATTCATTTTTTTCCCTTGGGAGGAATACACTTGTCTTAACATCTATCGTCCTCCAAAGGAATCACAGAAGTTAGTGATGGTGGAGGCTGGAGGCAGAACAGGGGTCTCTGCCCCTCCCTTCCTGGGCCTCCTGCTCCTTCCCCACAGCCGCACGGCCTGGAGGTTTTGCACCAGTTGCTGGCCAGATGTTCAAGACTGCATCCCTACCAGAAGGTTGTGACAAAGCCCTTGAGAGCTGAATGACAACAATCTGTCAACTAGGCATCATCATAATTTCTTCTCCATATTCCATTATTCTGCACCTTATGCCACTGTTTTCAGTTCCTAAATTACCCACTGGTTTTTGGTTTGTTTTTTGCCCTTTTTTTTTTTTTCCTGTGTGTTATTTCCAACAGGTTTTTTTTGTTTGTTTGTTTTGTTTTTGTTTTTGTTTTTGTTTTTTTGTTTTAATGACATTCCACTGCTGATACTGTTCTTCAAAATGTCAGCACTGATTTTCCCAGCCCAAGTGGTGAGGAGGGAGGGGCAAAGAAAAGAAAGAGAGGGAGAGAAGGAGTTACGGAAGGCAAGGCTGTGTCAATTACTCAGAAAGATCCAGAGGTTTGGGATGCGATGACACCGACAGTAGGAAGTATGATAGATGCTCTGATTTACATCCAACTCCCATTAGATAGTTTCAGGAAATTATGATAAAGTGATTATTTACAAGGAAAACCTTTACAACTTAATTAAATAAGGCTAAGTTTCTGATTTGAGAGGCAAGAACAGATATGATAAATAGGGCCCTCTTTCCCTCCCCCCCACCCCAATCAATGCCAAAGCATTTTCAGCTTCTGAATTCCTTGTACAACTTTTTGTGTATGTGGAAGTAACTGTGATGGTACCCACAGGTTCAAAGGGCAGGGAGACATCAAGGGAGTTCTGTTGGGAACATATATGATAGGTTTGAGCTGAGGGGTATCCCAGTGTAGTCCTCAGGGCGTAGAGGTACTGCAGTATTCTTCTGTCCCTGTGACTATTCTTGGAGAACAGGCAGAGTCCTCCAAGAAGGGGCGGCAGGACTTTTTTTTTACACCAGAAATTTGTGACAGTTGGTGTAACAAGAAAAAAACAATAAAATAATCATCTTCATTTTGTTACGTCTTTGCTGTTCTTGTCCCGATTTACTTGGTGGTTTCCTGTGTTCAGGACACAAGTAGATGAGTTGGGTCTCTTTGATTTGGTTTGGTGGGATAAGCACAGGCTACAAATTAAAGTCGTCAAAATTGTTGCAGGGAGACAAACATCCCTTGTAAATTATTCTCGCTTATAGCACTGATCCCTCATGGATATGCAGGAGTTCAGATTTCTTAATTTTCCAGATACATCAGAAAAATGTTTTCTCTTTATTAAAAAGGTTGTTGAAGAAGATTTCAGAAAACAAAAGCAAGAAAACTTTCATTTATGTTATGAGGTTAAACTTAAGGAATAGATGGCTGGAATAATGGATTACACGTTGTGAAGATTCCCATGCACCACTCTACCTCCCTGTTACATATGTGAAAATATTTCAGGTCATAAACCAGTCTCCATGGCTTCATCTTTCCACACTGTTGTATAATGCAGAGGTGGCCAGCACTGTTCTTTCAGAAGCTGGTCCTCAAAGTACTCTGTCTCATCTTTTTGTCCCTTATGTAACTTTAGGGATTAGACTGAGGTCTCTCAGTTAAAGACCAGTGGCTTTTGCATCCTTTAAGTTGGTGAAGGAAGAGAAGTGGCAGTTCTGGAGAATAACTGTGTTCTGGAGACACCTTCACTGCTGAGAGTCTTGAGAAGGGGCCTCAAGGCAGAAAGTCATCTGGAGGCACCTCAGTTAAAGCACCAGAAGTGGTATGTGACCTATAAATGCCTCACAGTGCAGAAGTGCAGATGTGCAGCCCTGGATATCCCATGACAGCTGTCACTGAATCCCAGTTGTGAGAGAGGTTTCCCAGCAGACAGTGCTATGGGAGAGCAGGGCCCCTGACTCCAAACAGTCCATCTCAAGAGACAGGGGAGTACATGGATCAAACCTCTGTCTTCCTAGTTGCAAATAATGGGACTTAGGAAACAGAGGTGTGATGAGGCAGAACTAAATAGCTTTTGTGAGGCATTACTGAGGAAGAATGTTGCTGCAAGTAGTCATTAAGTGGGAGAGATTAACAGTGGAGAGCTGTAGTTCCCAGAGCAGTACTTTTCCTTCAACTTTGTGAGACTAATATTCCCTTCCCATTTTCTGCACTACACAGTTGGCATTTTTTCCAGAGAATCAGGGGGTATCGTGTTTAACACTTAGCTGTGCTATCCCATCCCTTAGCTCAGGGAATGGGGATGTGTAAAACACCCAGGCAAACAGCTGAAATAATTTAGGAAAGGACAGAAGGTAAATAAGACTTTTACTATGTGGTTGGGGCACAGGCTGACATCTATGGGCAGACAAAAGTGCTGGAGAACCCATAATACCCACAAATGGCTCCAGACTCATTTTCACTCTACAGCCAGCAGACTTGCAGGCACAAATGAAAGGGAAGTGAAATTGTAGACATGATGCACTGTGATCTATGATCATTATAAGTAAGAACATCAGAAATCCTTGAAAGAAAGAGGAATCCTCTATGGGCCTATTATGTCTGTTCCTTCTGTTTACCTCTTTTTGAATTTCCTCTTATTTTCAGTTAACATTACATATCACAGGCCTTTCCAGACTGTGATTGACCTTTTGAGTTAGAGAGTGGATAAAGCAAATGACTGGAAAAGTATGAATTAAAGATGTAGATAGGAAAGATAAACACAAGGTAGATTATATATATATATATATATATATATATATATATATATATAACCACTCAGCTGTGAAAGCTTCTGAGAAATTGAAGGAAAGAAAATGTCTGGATTTTGCTCTATACTTCCTATCTGGTCTTCTGTACCTCAGCTCTAAGGATATCTCTTAATGATGAATATGAGGTTGCATTAATTTCACTCTGGGATCAACCAGGGGAAGGACACAGCATATTAGTCGTCAGGGCTGGGTTCTCTTTTATATTCATCCGCATGCATTAACCTTCATCTTATTTGTTGAGTTAGGTTGCTTTTTGTATATCATGAATAATTTCATTAAGCATTAAGAATTTACCCACACTGTATCTTTGAGTATTTTTATTTTTAAAATATTTACAATTTGTAATGCATAATAAATATGTAATAGGCAGAGTATGATTTCTCAGGGTTTACTATTATCTAAGTCTGTCATGTCCTATAACCTTTCCTGGTTTATGCAATATGCAGGGCCTTAATGTAGCATCACTGCTGTTATCGTGGCTTGATGGCAAAAGGACAGCCATCTTGACACTCTCCACTCACTAATCACACATATTTTGATTTTATTAGCATATAAATGCTTCTGGATTTATGCAATATCAGTGGGAATGTGTTAAAAATACTTGTCAGTGTTCTTATTTTGAGGGTTAGGACCACAAAATATTGAAGGCAGGAGGACCCTCTGGTTGCATATGATGACAGATTTCCAGCCCCCCCAAAAGACAATGACATATAGATTATTTTACTCAGGAGTCAGTGGTGCAGTTATTAACCTCTTGGTTTCTTTTTTTTTTTTAGAGGATTTGCCTTTCATCTTAGAAAGAAAGAGAGGAAATAATGTCTGGACTGATCTATACATTTAAAAGAACATATGTGAACTGTGTAGTGTCAAAATAGGAAAATTAATTCAAATCCCCAAAAATTCTAGCTCAGAAGAATATTAGCAACAGAGAGAGCTGACTGTTCTTTTGCAAAGTTTCACTACAAGTGGAACCTCACAGTAAAAACACCTCAAAGTCTACTCCAACAACAGCAATAAGGTAATCTGCTTTGCAAAAGAGAACCAGTTCTGATGAAAGGACAAAATTTACCATACAAAGTTGTTTGGATCTGATCTGATGCTGTAGCAAACCGTGGCATATATTCATGTAAAAATGTTCATCAGGGATTTAACTCAACAAGGTCTAGTTATCTTTCATTTACATCTTGAAATATGCTTAGCAATAAATTGAAGAAAGTAATAATTTTATTTTATGAAAAGACTGTATTATGTTGGCATCACGTTATGTTGGAAACACATGCCAGAAATACCTTGTAGTCTAACATGACTTTAATGTGACATATAATTTTTTTATTAAATTATATTTTTGTTTTTTCAAAGAAATAGCAAAAAAATCAAGATAGTTCTTCCTGGAATCCTCTAACCAAAACCTAGCTACTCAGGAATGTGAAATATGTAATGAACTTAGGATAAAGTAGACATGAAATGGATGACTGTAATCCTCAGGAGAGAAGAAAGGACAACAAAAGATAAAAAAGAACCATGGAGTTTAAGACAGACACCAACAGCTCTTAAATTTAGTGGAGAAGGTTGTTACAAACAAGAATGGGATTCAGAAGAACTCTTCCAAAAATAAAAATAAAATAAAAATTAAAGAGCTAATAGAGCTAGCTATAGAGACAAAAGAATTCTTAGAACTCAGCTAAAGTCTAGAAAAAAAATCTGACAGCTATTGAAGGAATCAGTGATTTCTTAGCCTAAAGAGAAGAAAACAGAATAGTGGTGAAGGAAGTAGACATTGAAGGTCAAATTAAATTTGCAGGTATAAACACCTTTATCTAAGTATCTACACACAGCTGTTTTCATATAAGCTAAGTATATAAACACCAAATATCCTCATCTGCCTGTTGGGTGCTTTAACCATAAAAGATACTTTTTTTACTGGTCTCCAAAGGCCAGGTAGTTGCCTAAAAAAAATACCTATTGCCATTCACAGAACCATAAAACCATAGAGTATTCTGAGTTGGAAGAGAGCAACGATTATTGAGTCCAATCCTTTGTCCTGAAGAAGGCACTCAATGATCCTATCATATACTTGAGAACTTTGTCCAAACACTTCTTGAACTCTGTCAGGATTGGTGCTGTAACTATTCCCTGGGGGGCCTGCTCCAGGGAAAAACTCCCCTGACACAACTTCAGCCCTTTCCCTGGGGTCCTGTCACTGTCACCACAGAGCAGAGATCAGTGCCTGCCCCTGCTCTTCCCTCACAAGGAAGGTGTAACTGCACTGAGGTCTCCTCTCAGTCTCCACACTATCTTTCTGATAGTGCAGCACCCGCAATATCCATAAATTCTTAGTATAGATGACTTTGCTTCTATTTGATGTTCCACAAAGAGGAGATTTCCCAAAGGCTCTGTGCTGTACCTGCCTGTCCCATGTGGGTTCTGTTCTACTCCACAGCACCCTGAAAGGCAGCAGGATCTGTACGCAACCAAACTGAACCAAACCCTTGTGGTTAATTAGGGACTTTGGCACAGACCCCAGTGGAAGCCACTTTATTTGAGGTTGTGTGTCTTAATCTACAAAAATAATTCCACACTGACAACCTTTAGATAAACCGAAGGCTCTTGTAAAATGAAGGAGCAGCATGACAGGTAGTAGAAGTGAAACTGTGGCAGGAAAATTTAATCAGAGGGAAAAGTTAATAGTGAGATTGAATAAATATACCAACATTATAGTGGATGGTTTGGAAATCTTTGTCTGTGGAAAATTTGAAGAATATTTGGTTGGGAATAGTATTAGAATACCTAATCTTAGTCAAGACAAGGTATTAGACAACCTCTTTCTTTAAATACTTCTACATCTGTGTTCCCATATTGTTATCTCAAACTCAAACAAACAAACCAAACCCCAAAAACACAGAAAAAGAAAATATAAAAAAAAGTAAAAATATTTTCCTCTGTGTGAAAAGTTTTTGTTGAAAAATAAAAACTGCTCAGATATGTTGGAATGTTTTGTTTTGACATTTTCAGTCAAAACAAAATGCTTCCAGATTCCCAGATCAAAATATTTAATTTTGGTATGTTAAATTAAATGAGAATGTTTCATTTGGAATCAGTTCAATAGTAAACTGCATCTGGTTACAGTACTGTAGTGCCTTATGGGAACAGGAATTCCAGTGCCAAATGCCCTCAATCCTGCATATAGAGAATGATTCCTTATTGGACTATATCTTCCCTGATGCCTGATTATAATATGTTGCCCATAACATATACTATAAGCTGAAACCAAGAACACAGAGCCTCTATTTGTGGTATGGTTCAGGCCAGCAATCCAATGTATTTATGAGAAACTCTAGAGTTCTAAATTAAAAATAATATTAAAACCAACAACAATAACAAAAACAGGAAAGTCCAAACTCAATAGAAAAAGTTACTTCAATTTTTCTTTTCACAGAAACTACAGAAATGTAGGTCTAATTTTAAAAATCATTTCTTACAGCAAATAATAAAAAAACAAGCTTTTTTCAAAACTACAGGCAGTTTTAGGTATTGGTGACGGCACTAAACCAATTCTGTTCCTGGCATCAGTGCTGACCAGCAATTGTTTTTCATTTTATTTTAGATTTTCAGGATCTTTTTGACCCATTCTTTGTCTGCTGAGCAGCCAGACTGCCAGAAGCAAAATGAGAGAAAAACAAGTAACTGCCAGAATTCCTTGATGCATTCACTGAATTGTGTGCAGAATCCCACAGCTGAGGTCTCCAAAGAGATTTAGATACCTAAATCCATGTGAAACCCTGGACCTTAGTCTATTAAAGACCCTTTTAGCACAGATTTGCCACCTTCACTCATTACTTTCTGCCTCAGGACCTGGAGGGAGTTTTGTGGTCAATGTGTGCTAACATCTGGCCATGACTAATTGACATTAGGGTAGGAAGTGACAAACACAACCACAGCTTCTTGGAATATTCATCGCAAATAATTTATGCAACTAATTTACCCCCCCCCCCCCCTTTCTCTGTCTGAGGAGTCTGCAAGGGTGGAATGTGACCTTTATGGATTAGTGTCTTTGCACTTGCTCATTGAGCAGTTTGTGTGAACAATTCTGAGCCTATGGATTTCTTGCAAGCTGCTGGCTATGAATGTCCACTAATCTTGATTTACTGTTTATGCCATATGATTGGTCACCTCTGCCACCCCTTCTTTTTTTATTTTTTTTCACTTCTCTTGCTTGCTGTCTAATTGGTTGACCCCAGTGTTATAAATAGCAGGGAAAACTGAACAAATCACAGAGGCTTTGTGTCTTTGGGAAAACAGGGGGCTGAAATAGCAGGAAATAAATAGATGTAGGGATTTTAGAACATTATTTGCCTAGATACATAGCTTTGAGCTGTAAAAAGATCCCTGTTCCTTCCCTACCTGACAGAAAGAGACAGATAACTCTTTAGCAAACTTTGCATCCAATTCTGCCACATCCCTCCAAATCCATCACAAGTATGGGAAATGCTGTTGGAAGACATTGTTTTCCTTCTTATTATGCAGACAGGAAGATTTTTTGGAACGCACCTTCCCTCTTACTGTGCAAATGAACCCCACCTTCCACAAGGGAATCCTGACCTCAGCTGAGATTTCTACATCTTTTAGTGACAAACGGAAAATAAGAACAGCAGACAGTCTAATTCCAGCAGTGGTGCTGGTTTGCCTCTCACCAATATGCTCTGATTCATAAACAAAAAGTCATCCTAGTTCTTAATTAACCATAAATAAACTGAAATTTTTAATATGTGTAAAGTTAATATAAATACATAAACATAAAAAATAACCCAAAGCCAGCATATCCTGGGAACAATTAGAAGGAAGTATGTAAATATAATCTAAACAAACTTTTGTTTCTACTTCTATTTTACTAAATATTTTTGAAGGAAAAAAAAAATCTTCTTTGCCCAGTTTTCATGATGATATGAAATCACTGAAGCCTGTGCAACATAAGTCTATAAAACCAGTGAAGAATAAGGACTTGCACCTACTATCAACTTTCTCTAGGTCCAGTTGAATCAGTGGTCCACAGGTAAAAGACAAGAGACTATATCATATATCCCTTGAGCCATCCATGCTTCTCTAGAGAGCCTTTTTTACAGCAAGGGCTTAACTGAAATATATGAATTAGAGTGGAAATTGAAAGTATTCAAATATAAATTAATTTATACCCAAGAGTTATTCATGCCAACTAGCAATAAATATGCTGGAAGTAAAAAAAAGGCTAGTTTAAATGAATATGAGTGGGCAAAAAGTAATCAAGGGCAAGAAAGAGGCATATTCAAAGTGTAAAACATCATATACAGGAGACAGAACTGAAGAGTATGGTAGAAAATTAATGTAAATAAAATAGTAATTCTATGAAAATGAGGGGACCACCCTCCTGAGTGGTGAAACTAAACTGCCTTGCTAGATGTAACCTCATTCTTCTGCAACCTAGAAGACCTGGACATGGTCACATCAAAAATAAAAATTAAGTTCCACTCAAGATATTTGTGGACATTTTTCTAAGAGATTAAGTTGGAAAACAGGGCTTGTTAGACCTTGTTAGTAATTATGGGGTGAAGAAGTGATTGACAGCAATGAAAAAGGCTGTTGAGAGACAATGTTGAGAGACAAAACGCACCCAAACAGGAGCTACTAACAGATCTGTCAATTCCCTTCGCTGGTCCTATAAGTTTAGAAGGCCTCACCCTAATGTTTTTCGTATACAAGCAGGAGGATTTCACTCGACATATTTTCTTTACAAGAGAGACCACCAATGCCTCTGCTGAAGTTCTGCCCTTAATCATTTGTCCATAACTGATTCTGGGTCCTGGGGCACACAGATTATTTACAGTGACAGAAATGTGCAATTTCTGTAATTGCACAGGGACAAAAGAAGATGCAATTGTTATCACTTTGCCTGGTTTCCTCAAGGAGTAATTAGTAACTTTCTTTCATGAGTAGTAAATTTGTACTTACAAGACTGAAAAAAAGGGGAAAATGAAAAGACTAAGAAATAAGAATTGGACTAGAGGAATAATGTGGATATAGGCTAGGACTAAAATTAGACGTATTTTGCCTTTACTAGGTTAAATCATCTATGACCTTTTATGAGCTGAAGAACTGAGTGAAACATTTTTTCACTGCCTTTTAAAAACAGGGACTGAAAATATTTTTATTCATATCAGTTTGTGTTTTAAGAAAGCACACCAGCTATGTTTTGAGCCTAAACTGCTTCTCTGTGTCTGATTAATTAACCTAGAAACTTTCCCAATATTCCCCACAGATTTTGTCCCTGGCTTTGATTAATTTAATTAAAGATCGCCAGCCTTTACTCACCCAAGAGGCACCATGTCTAACATGAGGAATATTTTTTTTTTTTTAAAGCAGTAATAGGAATAGCTGAGGAACACAAATAGCCCAGAGTAATTTCTCTACATTTTGGAAGTGGTTTTGAATAATCTACTGTGCAATCCAAGTGTCCCATATTTGAGGAGATGTGCAGTTACAGACAAACATAGAATGTGGAAAATAAAACAAATCAGGAAGAAAATAAAATTTCATTGTTAACTGCAATACAATTAATGGAATAATTTCAGCATATGAAACCCTAACTTTATCAAATTCTGGCCAATGTCTGAACTTGTGGAAAGACTGTTCATGTGAGGATCTGCTTCAATTCACAGTGGAGAAGCTTTTCTAGGAAATATTATATTACTGGATGCACCTTGAACAAAATATTTAGACCTGGGATTTATTTCTCATGCTACTACTGTCCTGGTACATGACTTTGGTTAAGTCTAGTTCTCTTTCTGTTCTTCCTCTTTTCACAAATTATCTCCTTCTTTACTCAGATCTCCCCTTACGATGTCTGTGAAAATGACTATCTCACACTGGATACCTCTTTCTTGCTTGAAGAGTATTCTGAGTTATTGCTTCATGATTTCCAGACTTTTCGTTTTTGTAGGATTATATGCATCTCATGGCATTTGGTTCATGGGAGCACAGCTGATGCCAAGAAGGAGATAAGATGTGAGCTGTATCTTCTGCTCTACATTTAAACAACAGCAGACAGCCAGACAGGAGGTTAAGGTGGCCAAGCTCTCCAAAAACAATGTTGTTTTCCAAAGATACAAGGGTAGAAACATGGTGGATTTTTTTTAGTATTGTTTTGTTTTTTGTGTTGTGTTTTGTGTGTTTTTGGGGGGTTTTTTTGTGCGTGTTTTTTTGTTTTGGTTTGGTTTGTTTGTTTGTTTGTTTTCCTGATAGTCACAGCTTATTCATGTTCCTTGGGAAGTATTTTTGCTTCATCCATGCCATTTCTGATTCTGCCATAGTTTTCAATACCAGTGACACCACACACTGTGTCTGATGTGCACTGTCTGACAGATGTTTGGAGACCTCTCAAGATGCCTGACACACTCTGCTGTGTTTGGCTTTTATTAATCCTTTATTTTCATCCTTAAATACTTCTCCTTTCCCCCCTTGCTTTTCCTCTCTATATTCAGAGAAACCACTGCTGACAGAATGAAAGCAAATTGTTTGAGGTCCATTTGAACACAGGACATTAATTTTAGGATTGTTAGCCACATGTTTACATGTCTGGCTTTCTGTGAAGGGCTAGAGCTGTGCAACAAATTAGTCCAGCCACATTTTTATTCAGTTCTCTCTCTGTTTCCTGCCAGGAGGTCAGGGAATAGGAGGATTCATGATGTGCTTTCCATCCCAGCCACACTTTGCACCCATTTCAGCTGGCCTCCTGTATCAGCCAACCTGCACCTTCATTCTCCTGGTTTTGGAGAGCAGTGTGAGCATAGCTAGCCAAATGCTGGCACTGGGGATGTCACCATTTCCTTAGTCTTAATCAATAAGCATGCTCTTCTGTCCTTACCTTGCTCCTGCAGCTTAGCTTCACAGCGAAACAGCTAACAGAGTGCCTGTATATCGTTTGGATATCCTGTCACCTAACAGGGGTCTTGCTTTTTCTTCTTGTCCTCCAGCATAAGTTAGGATAAAGAAGAATATGGAGTTTATATTTTTTAAATTCAAGAATGGAACAAAGGCCTACTGGTTTCTCTCTCTCCTTTCTTTGTTTTGTTTTGTGGTATATGTTTTTTTTGGTTGTTGTTGGCTTTTTGTTTTGTTTTGTTTTTGTTTTGTGGTTTTTTGTTTGTTTGGTTTTGGTTTTGGTTGGTTGGTTTTGGTTTTGATTTGGTTTGGTTTGATTTGGTTTTGGTTTTAAATCAAGATATTGAATAAATGTGGAGATACACTCTGAAAAAAATCCTCAGTCACTGCTGAAAATTTCAACAGTTAAAACAGTTCTATGCAGTTCCTGTAGTCTTGATCACCATCTTGCACTTGCTGTGTAAACCCTGTTGTATTCCCTGATAACACATGCCACTCTGAGTTCCTGACCAGCCTTGGATCCATCCCTGTGGCCAGCTGGTTTCAAGAGAGAAACAGAGTATCAGGCCAGCTGTAAAACTCATTGCAGTTTTCTTTCTTTGCTACCTTCAGTAACAGCAGCAGCGATAATGAAATCACTCTGCTCTGACTTCCTCTACCCTCTATATCCCTATTCCTCTCCTCTTATCCCTGCCAGCTGAAATAGAGAACAAACTTGTCATTAAATATTTATAAATGATCAATTACTTGATGCCTGCACCATTGTTTTAGGATTTTGGTTAGAGTTTGAGGGGGTTTTGTCTTGTTTTGTTTCTCTCCTCTCAGCATAATTCTTCCTTCCTCTTTATTCACTAAAAAAGAGAAATCCAGGGCAGACTTTGATGTTACATACTGCTCATTAAGCAGTAGTCTTTCCTTCCCAACAAGACCTTAGAGTCGGTAAATATTGCTTTTTGCTTTGATAAGTGTTAACTAACTAACCTTTCATTACCACAAGGTAAAGACTAGTTAGAAAAAGGGGAGGAGTTGATGTTATTGACACAGTACTGTGGTTTGCAATGAATTTCAAGGAACTGAGATTCTGCCATACAACTTCTTATAATTAAATTTAACTAATCAGTTCCATAATTTCTCCTATTAGTTTTAGCTAGACTAGAAAAGGTCAATGCCCTGGCAAGCAATGATTCGCAAATAACAGGTGCAGCCAGTTTCTATTATACTGCCATGGGACACTGCTCTGTCACTTTTATTTACTGAATCAATCCACCAATGTCCAGCAGGAGAACAACAGTTAAATGGCCATTAATTGTAGGCTGATGTGGAGATGAAACAAATCTCCAAAGGGACGGTAAACCTTTGTTCTTTAGTCTCCTCCAGCTCATGCAATGGGATTAGCAGTAAATCACTCAACGCTTCATCTTCTTATTAAAAATTTACCATACTGGTCATCCCAGGTGACTTACATCCAACCAGGGCATCATTTTCTTTTTCTTTTTTTTTTTTTTTTAAATTTAGATTCAATGCAGTAATTTAAGATATTCATAGTGAAACGAGCAATTAACAAGTAGAAGAAAGTAACACACATCGTGTATTCTTGATTGTCTTTTTTGTTGTTGTTTCAAGGGTAAAATTGCTGAAGTTGTTTTAGAAAATTCTTTCCAGAAACTAAATTCCTTTTTTTACAGGCTTTGATTTATTTAGTGTCATTCATACTCTGTCTCGTGAAAAACAGTTTTAAGTGTGCACATTCACCCTTCAGAAACAGGAGTGACTGAATTGATGGTAGTAGGTGCAATGTCAGTTCAAACGCCTTCAGATATCTCCCAAAAGCAAAGGCCTTTTACTCATCCCATGTATCCTAGACAAATTAATGACTCCATAAGATGACCACAGTCTTGGAGAGTTTTGGATTTGAGCCTTTTAAGTAGAGTACAGTGCATTGGATGGATGCAGCGACAACGCTCCCAAATGTAAACTGGGAAGTAATGAGCTGGTACCCTTCCCCCATCCACTTCATGGGCTAGAACAGAAAAAAAAAAAATAGAAGTTGTGGTATATAGGACCTCAGGGGCTTAATTTAATTATCTTTATTGAGACAGTTACATTTGCAAAACAAGAAGAGGTGCCTATCTGAGTGTGGCAGGCACCACTGACAAACACAATATATCAAAGGAGAAAGAGCAACCTCATAATGCACTATATTTTTGGGTACCTCACAGCTGAAACCATCAACTAAATTCCTCATCTCCCTCACCTAGTGTATCATCCCTAATGATGCTTGTTTCTTCAGCAATCTTTCCAAAGAGAAGCATTTTGAATTAGGCCCTCATCCAAAACTCACTGTAATCAAGAAAACTAGTACCAGTATATTAACCTAAGATTAATATGTGTACTAAGAAATCACCTTTGTTCTGCCAAAAGGAAAAATCCATATGACTGACAGATTTGTATCAGTTTCAGTGAAGAACCCCTTTCTTCTAATTCAGTGCAAGCAGCTGTACTGTGGAGGTTTTTATTTGACCTAGTCCTCCTATGACTTCTCTCTGGTCAAAGAATAGAAAGCGTTCTTCTGTTATAAGGTTTATCTCATTTTAAAGTGAGACTAAATTATGTCTCAAAGTCATATAAATTATGCCTCAGAATGGTCTATTAATGTTCACAGATTATAAACAGAGTTGTTACTGACTTTCTTAGAGGTATCTAAACTGGAAATTTTTTTTATTTGTATGAAAACCCTTGAAGTTGCTAAACCTTCCAACTCCAGATGCTGCATCCCAATGTTTGGAGTTCCAAATCTAAGACGAGGCCCCATGAATAAGCTCTTAAAAATTACAAAACTGCAGAAAATATAGACCTCTGGAGGTTCTTCTTGGATCTTCTTCTCATAGTGAGATTGTTGTCCTGACGAGATTTGATCATAGATGGCTTTTTCTAGGAGAATGATAAAAACTTTCATGGACAGTGAGTAACAAACCCCTCTGGATATCCTGGCCCGGTGGTTTTCTACTCTTCTGATGAAATATCATTTGCAAATATCTAGGCTATCTCTATTCACAATAAGCAAACAAGCAAACAAGCAAATAGAGCAACAAATTAATAAACAGACAAACAAAAAGATGGATAGATAAATTTTCCCTTTTTTATCCTTATTCCTTATTTAATTTTTGCTAGAACAAAGAGATTAATAGAAAGAAAATAGAGTTTGTTGTTCTTATTCCTCATTTAATTTTTGCCACAACAAAGAGTTTGGCATTGACCTCTTTCTGAAACCTTCAGCAACTGTAGCTGGTGCATCTCTTCCCCCATCAGAGTGCTTTGGGTGGATTTCTAAACATAAAGAAATACAGATCTAGAGGCATGACAGCACATTGAAAGGAGTGTCACAGGTAACAGAATTATTAAATCCTACTCACTCTGTTCTTCCCACTTTTTCTCCCTCCATTTTTCCATTTTTTTAATACATTCAATTTCTCCTCTCTTAAGTATCAAGTATGCATTATTCTTCTTATCCTATTATTATTTTTGATACAGTATTTCCATGATGAACACACACAGTAGCTTAAGCATTAGCTTGGCAATGGGACACATGGATATGTTCCCTCAGTTCCGTTCCCACAGACTTTAATAAATTTCCCGAGTGACCTTTAGCAAAGCACCTGGACTCCCTTTGTCTCCTACCTCCTTCTGTGAAACAAAATTATTAATTTGAGCTACTAAGGCAACTCTAAAACCAAACATACCGACAAGAATATGTCTGTGTTTTTGGGTTTGTCTGTTCGATTGTTTGTTTGTTTTTGTTGTTTTGGCATCTTCTGTTAATTTGTTGGATGGTTTGTTTGTTTTGGGTTTTTTTTTGTTGGTTTTCTTTTGATATATGTTAATTTGTTAACAAGGACTTCTTTAGAAATTACTCTTCTGATCAAACATATTTTTGTGACAATTCATATAAACTTGTATAGTGCTTAAAATATAAAAGGTAACAATGATTATGGGGTTTTTATTTCACTGTCCACTCCTCCTCGTCTCTATGTAGTGCTCTGCTAAGTCACATGAAAGCCAGACCCCTGCTCCCTGGCATTTCCCTTCTGAATTGGACAGATAACATGACAAATAATTACTTTCCAACAACAACTTTTTCTCCTGGCATCTCTTTGTATTTTTCAGTATTGGCACCCATTAAGAAGTGAGGCATAGATGTTCTTTAAAGCCTGGATAACATAAAGCAGCTGAGACAGGTTTGGGAGGATTCTCTGCTCTTGGAAATTCTTGTGTCATTGTCACACCTAGTACATGAAACATCCATCAACTTCACATCAGAAACAATATTCTCTTCCTTTGAAATACTGGTCCTAAGAGTTTGCAGTATGTGTCCCAAAAGACTAATGATGAGTGTTGTTTTTTGATTGATAGAAACTATCTTTTCCCTCGAAATCATACATGACCAGCCAGAGAAGTACAAAAAATCCATCACTGCTTAGTCAGGAGGGGGGTGAAAACAGGGGCACTCAGTACAGCAGGGGTGGTCATACTTTGCCCAAATAATTTGAGGACCGTATTGGTAAGTTGCCAAGAGCCGAAGGGCTGCATTGAATTTGCATTAAATGGAGCAGATGGCATCAGCTGCCCTCAACTTTAATGTTGAAATGTGGCCTACAGAGCAAATCTGTACAAAACTTTTCTAATTAAATCTGAAACAACATGCCTCATCTATTCCCCAGTAGCACAGCCTTTCTGGTGGCATTTCTGCAGTTCTGCTTATAGCCCCAGCCAAGAGAGAAAACGGCAGAACTGCAGAGAAATTAAAAATAAGAACACACAAATGGCTTTATCTGAAATGTTTTTTGAACCACCAGATGAGAATGAGTGGACTGGAATTAATCACCATCAATCTTAACAAGGTACTGCTCTTTGTAATAAAAATGTTCTGTTGTGTTTGTAAATGTGAACTTCTGAGCAAACCAAGCAGAGGTACCAAGTCTGATCAGAGGTAGAAAAAGGGAAAGCCATATTTCAAAAGCACTCTAACATTCATAGAATAAACTTCAACAAGCCAGATAAGGCTAACTCTTTCAAATTTTCCTGTTTTACCATATATAAAATGAAATAATTTGGAATAGTCAATAAACTGTGCTTTAGCTGTATTCATGCACTTCATTGACAGACTGTGTGAACATTTCCCACAAGAACTAAACAGATGACACCATAAATAATTCCATTACACCAACAATTTCTGACAACAGCTGTTAATCCACTCTCTGCAGTGGAACTCAATAGCAGGTAATGGTGTTTAGCAGTTATGAAATCAACCTACCTTTTTTTTTTCTGGGGAAAATAACTCTTAAAAATGTTTAATTTGCCTATTAATTTCATTGTCCCATACCTTACCTAAAGATATACTTTCCCTATCCTTACTTCTCAGAAGAAGTGAGGACTTTATCAAAATTATGCAACCATTTTAAATGTTATTGGTTTTAAATATTATGATGCATATGTGAAAAAATAATTTATTTGAATTCTAACAGTCAGGACCAGACATCTGCATCTGGTGAGATTATGTGCAAACATATATTTTAAGAATAAAATGAATAACTAAGCCAAAGTAAAATCTATTTTTATTCAATGACTTTCTTCGGGAACATTTAAGCCAAAATTTCTCTTGGTAGAATTCCACCAACATCAGAATTAAATAAGGCCATTTTTTTGTTTCCTCTGTGGAACAGACAGGGAGAATATGTGTCTTTTTTTTAGTTTATAAATAAGTGGTCAATAAGGTAATTGAGTGAGGAAAGAAGAAAAAAAGGTTGTGAATAACTAAAATTGATTTTTACACATAGATCCCTGAAATAGCATTAACTGTGTGAGTGCTGCACTTTATTTCTGTCTTAAATTACCTCTTCTACTGCACAGTAATAATCCATGAGCTGATTAAAGAAAAATACAAACAAGTGACCAAAATCTCAGACCAAATTCCAAAACATCTTTTGGGTGATGCAAAAGCAATTCAGGAATAAGAGAAGGAGATAAAGAGAAATGTACATTCAGTTTAAGCCACTCTTTCCACTTCTGCCTTGCCTCAATGCAGGAAAATTCCATGTCAGAGATAGAATATGACCAAAGAAATGGAACAAGAACATTGCCAAACTGAGATCTATAAAGACTGGGTAGCACCTGTGAAAAGATTTTCAATATTCGCATTTCAGAAAGGAGTAGATAGAAATTTCATGAATTCTAGTACAATCAGTTTAATACTGATTTAATTACCAGGCAGGAATAAGTGAGATCTTTACTCTGAAATTAAGAATATTTTGGTAGAAAATAGGGGGGAAAGTGCCATGTGTAAAAAAATCTGGCAGTTAATATAGTGATACAATTTAGGAATGTTTTATTTTAGTAACAAAATAACTGTAATAGACATGATGCTGCTTTTATATTAAGACTGATCTTTTAGGGGAGATCTGGCTTCCATTAAGCATCACAACCCTTTTAGATGGTATGACAAAATGGCACAGTGGATTATTTCATTTAATTGTTTATTTAGGAGTAATTTTTTGAATTTCAACCTTTCCTGTTGTCTGTTTTAAGGTGAGATTTACTATTTTGCTTTGAGTTTTCCTGAGGGAAGGAACACAAACTGAAGCTGAAAATCTTCAGAGTTCCAGGAATATGTCCTATAAACTAAATAGTAATTGATGAAATTCAAGCTTAAATCACTGGGGAATAATTTGTTGGCAGCAACATCTGGAAAGCAAATGTGCAAACAGTTAGTTTCCAGAAAAAATGATAGATAGGGGACTTTAAATATACATTTATAGGCACAAGGTGGGAGAAAAAAAGAAAACAATACAGACATAGGATAAGATCAGGCACCTGAAGAGGAGATATAGCAGTATGTGCATGGTGGATTGCAGTTAAACAAAAGAATAATCTGAAGAAAAAATAACACTGATTTTACATGTCAGATCATTGATTACAAGCACAAGACAAAACTTGGCAAGAGAGAGAGAAATATTGTTCGCAAATTTTTTGAGAGTTTTTCTTTAAATAACAAAACATCAAACAGATGAGAAAAACAAATTGTTCACAAAAGGAAACCTGGTTGGCTGTAACAGAGGTTTTCGATTTCTTCAAAAGATTTCATAATTTTCAGTGAAGAAATCAGTAATTGTTTTTCCAAATAAGCTGGAAATTTTAAAATTTCAAGTACTTTGTTTAAAAAAAGAGGTTAGAAGGAAGTCTAAGGTTCTCAAATGTATTAATCCTCTATATTTTCCTATTAACAGAATAAAACATATCTCTATCAACAAGTGTGCTTAGGAGATGATGTGCAGCATTTTCTGTTTTCAGTGGAAAGAGGATTGGATTGAGTCCTTCCAGCATCTATCCCAAATGTCTTAACATGCAGAAGTGTTCCCTACACTTACTGTACTCTGAGTCCTGCCTCCTGTTGTGTAGCCTTAGATTCCTGAAAAACCCACAAAAACTAATAATATCATTTCTATTAATCTTAACAATGATTTTAAAGAGAGAGAAATGTCGTAAAAGGGGATTTCTTCTGGAACGATCTGTATGACACTATGAATATCTCCTTCCCTAACAGTATTGGAACCCCACAGAAAATCTGCTCTTATGATGGACTGTTCTTATTGGGTTTTTGGGAAAAACTATGAGAAATCTTCATATTTCCGAAGAGATGAGTGACCTTAAAATCAATTTCTATGTTTATGGACCACACTGAAGACTGTTCTTAATGTGTGAAAATCATGCCATCAGCTATCCAAGATTAGTTAAATCTTCTCAGGCCAGTTGGAGTTAATGTAATAACATTTTGTGTCAAAAATATTCAATAATCTTCAGGTTAAAGCAGAAATTATTGGAAGATCAGGTATCCCTGTGTGTCTCAGTATCTGACTGTGAGACTTAGAAGTTAAAAGTGACAGGGATGAAGTATTTTTCTTTCAATCTGTTGATCTATCTATCTATCTATCTATCTATCTATCTATCTGTCTTTTATTATGTATAAACCACTGCAGTGTTGGTCATATATCTCAGTTCATACTTCAGTATTTATTAACTGGTATGTACAGATCCAGATGAATTTTCTGGTACTGCAAAATCCTTCCCACTTAAGTGGTGTTGCTGTTTTATTTTTTTTCTGTATTAGTATGAAACCCAGTAAACTCCATTATTTTATCAGAAGGAAAAGAAGAATGTGTTTTCACTGCTAGATATAGAAGGCAAAATACAGTGCAGTGCTGTAAAGGAAAATAAAGCATCTGTGAGAGATTTAACAGTCCAGGTATTATTGTTGGACAAAGATAGAGCAGGTCTCAAGTTGATTGGTTGCTTACATGCCATTGCTCCCCTTGTTCTGTAACTTTTATTGCTGAGACAAGTTTTCAATTACATGCAGTGTTGCTTCGCGTATCTGTCTCTCAGGCCAGCCCAGCGTTCGGCTGGACCACCCTGCTAGCCCTGATACGCCTCAACAGGACCTTTGCGTGGGTCTTGGCTCCGCAGCACCTTTGCCTTCGCTGTCACGGCCGTGGTTCGAAAGAGGGGACACTGAGGCTCGAGGGTGAAAGGTTTTATTCGGGGATCACAGGGGCAGTCCCTGGTCCCAGGCCTGTGCCTCTGGAGAGTGGCCCAGGACCTGGTCAGCAGGGGGTTTTTGTTCAACAGAAGTCTCAGGGGTGGGTACAAATTGCAAACCAATGAAACAAAGCAAGGTGGCTAATGCCAAATGCAATACACACACGACAACAAATCAGGTAAATTGGGGTGGGGTCTCTGGGGGATCCACCAACCACTGTCTGACACCTCTCAGAAGGTCTCGGGCCTGGGAAATTGATGGACAGGAGGGGGAGAATATACATTGTGATGGGGGAAAAGACAATGGGATGACCAAACTCCAGGCAGAGGCTTAGGTTGTCTTGGAAACTCTTATCAACTTCTGATAAGAACATTCCAGGACAGGAGCTTTTGTCTAGCTAGGGTTAAAGTCCAAACCACACTAAACTTCTAACTTAAAAACCTATGAAACAATTCCAGCACCCCCACAATGCAGAATACATTTAACTTGCTTCCTTTGTTTTATGAAAATAACCTTTTAGAGTCTTTCTTTGCACTTGCAAGCCCCTGACTTAGGAGTGAACCCTCAGATTTGCACAGTCCTTTGGCAACTAACAGCAATATGGATGTCTTAATGGAATTTTCAAGAGATCTTTGGAAACTTTTATCTCTGGGTAAATCCAGAGCATGATTGCATCTACAGAAGATTAACCAAGAATCTCCTTAAGCCCAACCCTGTGTCCCAGCTGCAGTTCTGCAGCTGGTTAGGTAGGTTATTCAAGGAGGCCAAAGTTAGGATCTGGCATCCAAAATCTGGTACTTGGCTTGCTCTCTGAAGCACTCACAATACGAATAAAGCAAAATCTAGGGAGGTTGCACAGGCTTATGTCCTTAAATCCCAGTGAAAGTGAGCTCCCAAATTCCTAGAAATTAACTTCAACCTCTGTATGTGTAGGTTTGGATATCCAGCTAAATGTGAATAATGGGGCTTTCAGAGGGCCTGGGGATGTAGCAGTGCAAATCCCCAAGTAAGTCTGATGCAACATTTGAATCTTGGAGTGTTCAAATGTCTTACTTCTATTGTTTAAACACTTCATCTTGAAATTATGTTCACAGCATTTTAACTTCTAAAATAATTTTTGCCTCATCTTAAGCAAATAATGATATACTCTCTAAGTTGGTGGAGAGAAATCAACACTTCCACAAGATAATTCACTCTTATGTGAGATATATAACTCTGTGAACATGTCATATTCCATCTTTTGTCTGCAGAGGAAGCCCAGATTAATGATTAAATAGGACTAAATTTGCAGCTCTTATATGGATAAGTTTAGGTGAGATGAAAGCTTCAACACATTCTTGCTAAATTTGGGTTATTTCTTCAACCTTAGTATAGAAACTCACAAAGCTTCAGCCTAAAAGGAACATTGCATATTTAATAGATAAAAAAGTGTTGTGTTTTTTGGTTTTGTTTGGTTTTCTCCCCTGTGCATAAAGTCAGAATTTTGAAGCCAGTTAAGGACTGATTTACCAGTAGATTTTCCGAGATTGCTAGGTCCAGGTGTTTCTATAATTGTGATAAATACTGAAAATACATTATATTCAATGTCCCTAAATTAGGTGACCTACGAGTCACAAATTATTTAAAAGTCTCCTAAAGGGTAAAATGCCTGGTTTCTGGTGGGAGGAGAGCACAAACCCTAATGTGCAACACAGGGCAAAGGTTTTAAGCAAAGGTTTTAAACAAAAGTTAGCACCATTTGTAGAACTGGAGTACGGGGTACCAATTCTGATGCATCACAATAACAAACTAGATTAGACTAAAATAGATTACTAGAGTATTTTATTGTCCATAAGATAATAATTAAAATATCTTTGAGTTTATGCATCATTGTAGGTAGGAGAATTATCTTGTGTTGTGCCCAAGGGTGAGGAAAATCTCTGGGTAAACAATTCTTCCTTTGAATTGTTTTATTTATTTTATTTCAGATATGAACAAAGACCTGTCCTTTCTTCCAGCTGCATTGTTTTTCTTGCCTAGGATCTTCTTATATCACAAAAAAATCTGCCTTAAATATAAAAGTTAAAAAATTACAGCTAAATTTCAGCAAAGCCCAAGTCTAACGAATCCCTTTTACCAGGAAAACAAAAGGAAACTCAGATACCACAGCCCACAGTCTCAAATAAAGCATCCAAAATTAAGACAGCTTTCTTGAAAGATTAACCCAGTTCAATTTGGGTTAAGAGCTTGGAAGAAACAAAAGGGTCTAAAGTCAATTCTATTAACTTGATCAGAGCTACATTGGGACTGTGTCCCAAGATCATTATCTTACAAGACATGGATGTCAATCTCATTATGTAATCGAGTGTGTCTAGCACTTTCATGTATAAATATACTTAATAGATATAGTTTTGACCTTTTGCAGTAAAATTAATAAAAAAGAGTTTGGTCTCAGTGTGTCAAGAGGCTTTTCTCAGTCCCATTAAAAAATTATTTTTTGTCTGTAAATAAATACATTTCACCACACAAAAGAAGAAAAATGAAGAAATTACCTCAGCTTCCCCTCCTCCATACATTATCCATAATCCATTTTATTTCAGAAAAAAAATCTTATTCCAGAGGTTTATCTGTCTGTACTCATGTCTGTCCCCTCATATTCCACTAGAATGTTAATGCTTTACAGTTTCAACTGTACCTTAGAGACTGATATATTTGACACAGGAATTTTGTTGTACTACAAAGACTGGCCCATGGAGTATGGAGCTTGGGGAATTTCCATTGTTTGATTTATATGCACTTTTATAGATCATCCTCATATTATTTGAGAGTGATGGGCATTTCAGGATTCATCTATGCACGCTATGCCTTATGCAGTGACTTGAACAACTCCCTTGAGACACAATGCAAATAATATTCCTTACCCATGCAGAAATAAATGAGATTTTGCTACTCTGCTCCCTAAATGTCAGGCGGGCAGGAAAGAGACAGTGAAAGAGGAGGAAGAGTATGAGAGACAGTGAAAGAGGAGGAAGAGTATGAAACTCAGACTCCTTCCCTCATTCTATTATGCATTTACTGTGGCTGAGGTAAGAAAGGAAAGTGAACTCTTTAGAGCTAATATTGAAAGAGTGCATTCCAGTGTCATCTCTTTCCTAGGGTCATACTTTAATGCACTCTCAACTTACATCTTTGGGAATCCATGGGAAAGGCATTGCAATGATGCTGATAATCAGCAACAAAAGACAAAAAAAAAAAATTGCCCTGCTTACATTGGTAATTGCAGTGAAAAACAAAATGGGATTTAGTAAGGATATTTTGCCTTAGTTAGCAAGTCAACAGCTGGTGAGCAATGGCATCAAGAGCATCTGTGGAGAATAAGGCATCATCTTGGCATAAGCACTGCTCTGTGCCCTTCTTACACTGTCATACCTGTAGCTCTCTCAACTTTGCAGAAAGGTTAAAATTGATTTATTCAAGCCTATGAGGAGAAGTAGTCCCACATTTTGAAAATAATGATGTTTGATTGTAATGTCACTTCAGACTATGCACATTTCCTTAGTGGTGCAGATTATTAATAAATAGTTAAAAAAAAAAAAAAAAAAAAAAAAAAAAAAAAAAAAAAAAAAAAAAAAAAGGCAGTTCAGAGATGAGAAATCTCTGTGCTGATGAAGCAGCATAGACAAAACTAGAGGGTTACACCTTACCTCAGTCTATGGTCCTCACAGGCTTTCCTCTGATGAATCCAAGTCACTACGCAGTGGGGTTCAAAATGAAAATCAAGGTCCCAGGAAGCTGGACTAGCACTTAACTCATTGAATGTGCAGAATTAGCTTTTCATTATTGTAATAAATTTTTCATGCTATCTGCATATATAGTCATTTACTATAAAAAATCCACAAAGTAATTTTTGATACAAAGAAACTAAAGGTATTAGTGTCCATATTAGCTCTCTCCTGGAGTCTCCAGTGGCTTCCACTCAGCCAATCTTTTCAGAACTGGAGTGAAAGAAAGTGGAGTCCATCTTTCTGCACATCTCCAGGCAAATGCTTCCAAGTCTTACACAGGTTCTGGTCTCACAGCAAGGCACTGAGGACAGCAGACAAAGAAGGAAGCTGTCCTCTAATTGAGATAAACATCCTCAGTGCTACTGTAATCACAACAATTCTTCTACTAAAAAAAGAAAAAATATTAAGAATATCAGTTCAGATTGTCACACAGTGCTAAAAATGTTTAAGAATCAAATAGTTTGTTTATATCTCATATCAGGTTTTGCTTGCTGACACTGTGGAAAGTTTTATATATCTCAACTGAATTCCAAAATTTCACCTTTCAACTTATAAAATTCAATGAAAAATTGAAATGCCCTTTCTCATCTCATGAGTACTAGAATTTTGCAAGGACTTAGCAGTCCTCTATAATATAATAAACATTTCAAAATAAAATATGGAAAATTGAGCCAACAACAACAACAACAACAACAACAACAACAACAACAACAACAACAACAAATCTCGCTCCTCCCCCAAAAAAAATCCTATCAACAAACAAGAAAAAAACCCACAGGCAAACAAAACAGATCAAATCTATTAGTGTCTAGCAGGAGAATAGCTGTCTATCAAAGCTCAGTCTTCCTATCTGACCACAATCAAACAACAAGACAGCCAAACACCTCCAGGGTAGGGGCTCTGAGGAGTAGAGGAACGTCTTCAAGTCTGGAGCTGAAAAGCTGGCATTCTGGTAAGGATGTCAATCAGTCCTTGGTCATTCTCCTATGTGTGAAGAGGAAAAATACTCTGTTCCACACAGGTGAACATCAGTCCAAAGCAAAAGCGTGGCTGGAGGATTTTTTTTTCTTTGTTTTCTTGTAACACAAATGAAAATTCTCCTAGAGTAAGAGTTTGACAGGGAGGGACAAAACAGGCTGAATGTTTATTTGAAGCAGGTTTTGTACCTTGAAAAGTCAAATCTGTTTCCCATTGGAGTCAATCTTTTTTAATTTAAGTTTAGCAAAAGTTTTGATTGAACGTATGTGTATTCAAAAAGAAGAGATGCCTGTCATCAGGTAAAGCTCACCTAGAGGGGCTTACAACTATGGTCTTCTTACTATCATTACTTTTTAAAACTATTTCATAATTTCCAGTGTTATCCTGTAGATGATCTACACTTGTCAGTCTCATATTTACCTTTTGGGTCTTATGGCCACTGCACTAAAGGATTCTCTACTGGATTCTTAAAAGATAAAGACATTTGCCTCAGCTATACATTTTGCTTTTCACCTTTTAAGCGCCAAGGAAAATAAGAATATCATGTACCTGTCAAGATTAAAATTCCTTTAACAGAAAATTTGTATGCCTAATAAAAAATGTATTAAAAATATTTTAGCAATCTACAAGCCAGATAACCTGACTGCTTTGCTGGTATGATATTCATAACACTCCTCTCTTGCATGCTTTTTCTTATTCCACTTCAGTTTAATCTAAAAATCTTAGATTCTTTTTTTTTTTTTTTTAAACTTATAAACTGTGGCATAGTCAGACATGTGCTGGTTTCCTTTAGCTATGTAATTGCTCATCTTATTTGCAAATGTTGCTAAATATATGATTAAGCATATACTGCAGCAAGTCTACTCAATGCATTCAGACAAATTTTATTATTGTACTCCTTTATCTCAAACATTCACAGACAAAATCTTCAATTATCCAGTTCACAGTTCTCTAATTTGCCTGCAAGGTTTTCTTAATCTGACTGGTTGTACTGAAGTGAGAAACATTGGTGCCAGTGAGTCTAAAGTTTGGACCTCCAATGAATCCTGGAGGGTTGGCCACCAGGCACACATACAGCCCACAAAGCATGAACAGGTCTGCTACATTCTGATTGTGCTTGTGGTTTCATGCTTAGGTTCCAAAACATAGCTAGACGACAGCTCACAGATGTTAATACTTTGGATGAGTAATTTACTATTCCAAAGGAAACCTAGGCCATTTTCTGCACTGATTCACTTTTGGGCAGAAGACTATGTCATCAAAACTGTATCCATCAGAAGTGGTAGAATATGACCCATAGATAATCTCTAACATTACACTGGACTTGATGTTTTAAAATTTCAGACTCTCTCCCAGAAATCTAAAGGTACCCACAGCATGGAAAATTAATTCTTTGAACTCCCATCCAAGAGTGATAAGGAAGATATCAATTCAGTGTAAGCAATGTGATGTACACCTACCTCATAACGAATAGTTACCACAGAAGGAGAGCAGAGGAAAATGGCAGTTTGCTGTCAAGTGAGAAGCTGGAAGTTTCTTAACCAGTAAATCACCTGTCTTGTCCCTTATATCAACAAGAATGCTCCAGTGAACTGAGAAACAAAAAACTGGTTTCCTGCTCAAGATTTCAGAAAGCAAGCAGGAACTGAAAAAAAAATAAAACAAGGAAAGCCATTTTAGTTTTGAAACTCACTTACATTTCTTTATATTTGAAGAAACCAGTGTTTCTAATACACAAGGCCAATTAGAATATTACCCAGTGACAGTGCTCACTGGTAAAATATCCATTTTGCTTCAAAGATTATAATCTTAACATCTGCTTGGTAGAAAATGACCTGATCGTGTCCAGAACTTCCAGAGACAGTTTTCTGGGGAGTGTCTGGGGCTTTAGAGAAAGAGATCATCTCTTTGTAAGATGAACCAGGTGAAACACATTCAGCAGATCTCTTTGAGACACAAATCCATACAGAAGTCTATGTGGTTGCCTCAACACAGAATCAGAATCATTTAGGTTAGAAAAGACCCTTAAGGTCATTGAGATGAACTGCATTTCTGACACAACTAAGCTCACCACATTTCCTCTTGTGCTGCCAACTGTTCCCTGGAAGCAGAGCCTGACCTGCCTGGCTGCACTCTTCTGTAGAGACTTAGAAGGTTCCCCCTGAGCCTCCTTTTCTCTAGGCTGAGCCCCCACAACTCTTTCAGCTGCTTTAGGTGCTCCAGACTCTTCTCCAGCTAAAAAACCTGCTCTGGACATGTTCCAGCACCTCAATGTCTCTTTTGTCCTGAGGGGCTCAGAACTGAAGCGAAGATTCGAGGTATGACCTCCCCACTGCCCAGCACAGTCACTGCCCTGGTACTGTGGGCCACACCATTGCTGACATGGGCCACAATGTCCTTTGCCTCCTTGGCCACGTGGGCACCCCTGGGCTCATGTCCAGCTGCTGTCACCAGCACCCCCAGGTCCTTTTCCACTCAGCAGCTTTTTAGACACTCTCTCCCCAGCCTGGAGCTGCAGAGGTTATTGTGCCCCAAGGGCAGGACCCAGCATTTCCCCTTTTCACTCGTCACACCATTGACGCCAGCCCATGGTCCAGCCTGTGTGGGGGTGCTGAAATGTTATCATAAGTTTCTTAGTTGTAGGTTTGATGTGATTTGGACTTTAACCCTAGCCTGGTAAAGTTCCTGTCTTGGATTGTGCTTATCAGAGGTTGATAAGAGTTGCCAAGACAACTCTAATCTTCTGCCCTGGGTTTCGATCATCCTATTGTATTTTCCCCCATCCCATTGTATTTCTCCCCCACATGTCCACCATCCCCCAGGCCCCAGAACCTTCAGGAGAGGTGTCTGACAGGGATTGGTGGGTCTCACAGGACCACATCCCAAATTCACCTGATTTGTTAATGTTGTGTATTGCATTTTGACCTTACCCACCTGGCCTTGTTTCATTGGTCTGGTAACTTGTGTCCACCCCTGAGATTTTGGGGGAACAAAAACCCCCTGTAACCGAGGCTGGGGGTCACTCCCCAGAGACACAGGCCTGGAACCAGGGGCTGCCCCTGAGTTACCCGAATAAAACCTTTCTCCCTGAGCCTCCGGAGTGTCCCCTCTTTTGAACCACGGCCGAGACAGCTAAGGCAAAGGTGCTGCGGAGCCAAAGACCCACGCAAAGGTACTGTTGGGCGTATCACAGCTAGCAGGGTGGCCCAGCTGACGCTGAGCTGACCTGAGAGACAGATACGTGAAGCAACAAGCCTGTCCACATCCCTCTGCAGAGCCTGCTTGCCCTCCAGTAGGTCAACACTCCCAACTAGTTTGGTGTCATTTGCAAACTGGCTGAGGGTGTACTTGATCAGTTCATTGATAAGGAAGAATTGTTCCCAGCACTGGTCCCTGGGGGACACCACGGTGTCTGACTGCCAGTTGAATGTGGCACCACTTACCACCACTCTCTGGACCTGGCCATCAGCCAGGTCTTTACCCCACAAAGAGCAGCCAGTCTGACACGCTGAGCTGGCTAGGTGTCTTGGCATCACGCCTTCATTCTGAAAACATTGTTCACTTATTAAATCCTAATACTGTGGATATAAGAGTTAATTCCAGCATATATGATTTCTAGACAACATTATAGATACTCCAACACAAGATCATATGGCCAAGAACTTAATACATGTCAAAAAATGTAGGAAACTAAGCTTACCATGTTTTGCTCTCTTCTGACCATTGTTCAGTGTAAATAAATTGCGTACATTGTGGATTGTCATGAAAGAGAAGTCAGACAAACCCAACACTTGTAATACAAACACAAATATTATTTATTGAGGGTGCTGAACAAAGACTACTTGATGGCAATATGGCTAACAGTCTAGCTTGTCACAACCTGAAATATTTAATTGTAAGGATCCAGAATGTTTCTGTATCCTGCCATGAAAAACACAGAAAAGAAAAATAAATGCTGGTGATCAGACTTCATGCTGTGCATCTCCTAATCAAAAATCAAAAATTTACCTCAGATAAAGATCATTATTTAAATTCCTAGCAGTTTAGTCACAGATACTTAGCAAGCTCCTCAATAATTTGGAATGATTATCAGTCTCATATTTTTTCATTATGTGTTTAATATTTCTATTTTTGACATTTACATGTTGCAATTGAATATATATATATGTGTGTGTATCAGTATATATGTGTGTATATACATAGTTCTATCCCAGGGAGCAGGAGACTGATGTGATGGGAATATTTAGAAGACTGATCAATCAAATCAATTTAATCTTTAAAACAGATCTCTACCAGATTGATGTTCATTAACAATACATATTATTTTATTGGCTTATTCCTACTCATTAACAATTATTGTCACTGCATATTCAACACAGTTAACACTTAACAATCAATCTTAAATTAAGTACGAGTACATGGTGACATGGAACTCATGTCACTGCAATTTGTGCTGAGTACTATAGTCGTTGGAGACCATAATATACAGATTAAGGGGATCAGGTTCTCTTAAAGAGTTCCCCACTACCACATCTAAAAACATATCCTGTTATAAAATGTTGGTTTTCTAGACTGTCCCCAAGTCTCAGCCCCAGCTGTTACTTATTTCCTGCCCAAAGATGGCAGGGGGGTGTTGTGCTCCCAGTTTGAGTTAGGTGTCTTCTCCTGTTATTTGCTGAGACCCTTTTGTCT
The DNA here is from genome assembly GCF_965231275.1 of Zosterops lateralis. NCBI lineage: Eukaryota > Metazoa > Chordata > Aves > Passeriformes > Zosteropidae > Zosterops > Zosterops lateralis. Next base: position 25,325,992 of record NC_139800.1, on the reverse strand, counting down.
CTCACTGAGTTGTCACTCACTTTTTTTCCTTCAGTAAATTCTCTCTTATTGCATCTCTTGAAGCTGTGCTGTTTCAGTGATCAGCAATGGCCCAGCAGTGTGGTGTTTACAGTTCTGGGTCCTCTATTTTTGAACCATTTTTCAAGGCCTTTGCTGCTATCCCACACTTAAACTGACACTATAATGGGAAAAATCAGGTACCACCCTCAAGTTCACAAGAGTTTGCCTAGCAAGCTAATAACAAGTCCAGGAGGGTAGGACTTGAATCTGGCCCCATCAGTAGAAAGCTTGTGTTCTGTTACTAGCACTGATACCATTTCTGTGTGTGGTTAGGTACAAAAATGATGGTAGGATTCTTCTGTTTTAGTGTGTTTATGTTTGGTTCAGTGTACTTCTATTCAGTATACATCTGCTTTTATGAGGGCAGCCAGTCTATGTTCGTCCAACATATCTGTGAACCATAAAACAACCACCTTCCCAAGACAAACCAATGATTCTCTGGTGGTGACTGCTCCATTTTCCAGCCTAGTAGAAGAATTTGGGCTGGGGGAACATGACTGGCTGATGATGCTCTATCAGTTATTACAACTAAGACTTTTCCCAGGGACTTTTACACACTTCACTCCTTGGATTACTTCCCAAGGAAAGATTGAGATAAAAATGTTTACAGAAGGAGAACCATGAACACGAATGTTTTTATTACAGCCTCCCATCACTGCACAACTTGTTTATTCACCTAGAAGCAGACAAAGGTTATGGCCAGCTGAACTCCTCTTGTGAGGCAGGATTAACAAGGAAATCAAATATCTTGTTTGGAGTCACAAGATAACAAGGACTCAGCTGACATAAGGTCAAAGGATAGAGTGAAATAGAGTGATTTAATTTTTAAAAAAATTACACAAAATAAAATTAAATAACATTTTTAGACCTTAGGATAAATTGAAATTCATGTAAAGTTGCTCATTAGTTTCCATTTTTACTTTAGATGGATGCCTAAATCCTCACACATCTGCATGCCAGGGCTGTCTTTGAAGATAAGAGGATCTAATTTTAGGTCTACCTGATACACCTTTTTCATGCCTGATCCTGAGAGCTCTTATCTCTTCTCCAGCCTTGAGAGAAGCTACTTTATTCGTTTGGGTTTTTTATCTGAGAGGAACTAGTTCCAGGAGAAATGTGGAGACCTCCTGAAAGGAATCAGGTGTTTACCAAAGCAGTTCTAAGTTGACTTTTAGAGTGACAGAAATCTCCTTTCCAGAAAGTATTAATGTGTTTTGCCCCACATTGAATCAATGTTTCTTAAAGTAGAAGATTGATGTAAGAAATGTCACCACTAACTGCACTACTTTGGATTCTCCTGCTTCACCACAACACCTTAGAAAACCCTGAGTGGAATTTGTTTCTTTAACCTCAGAGGTAAGTATAATATGATATTCTTACTACATCACCTAAACCAATGTAATTCTCTCAACATCATGGTCTACAAATAATTGCTAGTACATAAAAAACCCACATTCTGAACCGTGATTTCTTACATCACAGTTCTTACCTTAACCACATATCTTTATGTTAAAAGAAAATTTCCTCATGGAAGCTCTGTGGCCTCATGCCAGAAGGTAGATTTCAGATTTTTAGATTTTATTATGAAAATATCCCTGCCATCTACAACAGCAACACGCAAAATTTGATGTGTTTAAACTGTAGAATATGGCTCAAGTAGTAGAGGGCTTGAGGAAGAAGAGAGGGGAGAAAAGGAGGGCAGAATTTTGGGGTTGTTTTTCTTATTTTCAGCCAGATAACACTTAGGCAAGTCTCTGACGTTCAAGATAATGATCCAGTTAGCTCTACAATCTCATGAAAATATTCAATATTATTTGCACAAAGCTGAAGAAGTTTTTGTGAGCATGGTTTTGTATGAAAGGAATGTACATTTCAGTATTTGACTTGTCAATGTTATTCATGGGGCTGTGTTTTTCTCAATTGTGTTTTCTTACATTGAGAAGATTTGTGTGTGGATTTTAATTTTTTTTCCCTGCACAATTGTAATACATATGAACTTTTGATAGAGATGGACAAACTGTTAATGCTCTTCTAGTACGTACTCAAATTTACAAAATAAGGTCTCAGGGACAAGGTTAGCCCCCATTCAGTGTTTGTTTTCTGCAGTTATTTTAGTTAATGAGTTTGCTGGCTGGGTGTTCCTGGGAACAGCTAATTTTAGACAACTATTAAAAAATACTAACAGAAGGTGAATTTCACAAAATGCTGCTATTTGCAATGGAAGTCTGGTTTTAAGAGTTGTGGTTTGCTCATCCAATCAGAAAAACATATCATATGATTTATATATCTGCTCACACCATCTTGAATTTCTGATTTTAAATTTTATGTACTTACAACCATCTGCTCACAAGCTTAACTCACACCATGATTTTATTGGAGAAAATACATATATTTGGTAAACAGTTTTGAATAGTTGATGAAGCGGGGGAAGCCATCTTATTGTACAATTTCTTCAGCAGGATGGAGGTCATCTTCCTTTTCCTGCTGTCTTGAGTCTGTAGTTTAATGTTTTGACCATTTCTTTTAGTTTGGTCTAGATAGTTTCATTTTTCCTGCATGATTCAGAGTTCTCAGTTCTAGAATTACTACAGTTTCATTTTTAGGGAATTAATGTCTGGATGCTGTTTTTCAGTAGTCTCCATATTTTCCTGTCCCAATGATAAATCACTGCTTTAAACAATGACCTTTTCTGGAAATACCCTGAATTTGGTTTTCAGGAAAAGAATAAAGATTTATGCATTAAACACTCAGGAGGACTATGTTACACAGGCTCAAGGCTCTCCAGGAAGCCCTGCAGGAGAAGATGTTTCCAGCCTGTATTACAGCAGGGGAAGGAGAGATGCCCCGGAAAGGGAGCACAGGGTGAGGAGATTCTGGGCAGCACTGATGTTGCTCTGCTTGTCCGTGGGGAATAGGGACGAGCTGAAACAGGAGATTGAGCACCACCATTTGCCATGAGTGCAACTCTTCCATTTTCTGTAGATTGGGCATGGTCAAATCTGTGGTGATTTGCCCACTTTTTTCTTCACCTCCCCTCATCCCTCCTCCCCTCATCCAGCATCCCTGCAGTGTGCTGTGCCATGCAGGCCATTAGTTGGTTCGTGTCTGTTGGAATCTACAGCTCCAAGCATAAGCACTTATTTTCTAGCCATTTACAGGCTTTATGCTAAAACATGGAAAAGCTGCAATCAGCTGTGCTGCTAATATTTTAACTATAATTTCTGTTCCTCTGTCCACATGTGCCTCACAGGGAGTATTGTGAAGTGTTTTAGGATCCCAGTCTTCTACATGACCTGATCACAGCCTGGCTGGAGGACATCAGATCTGCTATCCAGTGTGCATGCCCAGGTTTACTTTGTGAAAGAACAAGAGCTGAGAATAAGGAAGTGGTGGTTTGGATCCCTAACCTACCAAGAATGGGAGCCTTGGTATAGACAATGTGAATCAATTAACAAGCTCTAAATTACTTCTTCAGTGGGATGTGCTAACAGAAAACATCCTTTCTAAAACATGATATCTAAGGTTCTGGTAGAGTTGAGACCTGAAAAAAGCCTAGAATCTAGGTGTATTTGATAGTGTGATTAAGCTCCAAGGTAGAATGAAAAGTGTGCTGTAGGGTGTAAGGAAGTAGAAGGAAACTACTGTCAGAGAACATGGAAGGAAAGAGTGACCTTCTCACCTTATTTTTATGATTGTGCAGCAATTGCCCAGCCTCAGAGATGAGAGGCTAGAAGAACCCTGACAGCTCTAAATATCATAAAATCCCTGATGCAATTTTTCAAAGAACACCTGTAAAAGTCAGAAGAATATAAAAGTGAAGAATGAGTATAGTAGACCTCATTGCTGCTTGTTGAAGGGCTTTCATTATCAGTGAGAAAGACATACAAGCAGAGACAGAAGTACACAGGTCTCCACACAGAAAGAAGCAGAGAACCATTTGTACCCATAGACAAGCAGACACTCCTCAGCCATTATTTTGCACAAATGTCTCATTTAACATTCAAGAATTCTTCTTCCCTTCACAAAGGTTCAAAAGCACCATCAAATGCAACCCATTCTGCCTTTGGAGGGGGCACAGCAGAATCCAATACAACAACACACATAACCCTTGGGGGCACAGTCCTGTCTCACCAGTGTGAAAAGGCTCCTCCCTCTTAATCCCACCAGCCATAGAAGTTGCAGAAAAGAAAGCTATATGCTGCCCAAAATTAGCTTTGATTCCCTGCAACTCTGTTCCTCCTCTTGTATTTTTTTTGCCAGAAAAGCAGCCATATTATAGCTTGAGGTCTACATAATCTTCTAAGCACATGGTTCAGGGATCTCACTTCCAGTGTAATTATGTTTTTCTGCTCAGAACTTGCTTTACGTTTAAACAACGCAGCTGAAGTAACTTTTACCTCAGTTCATCCTTTTCTGTGCTTGCTGCTAAACTTGTATGGAGCTGCCACATTTCAGATGGGAAAAGGAAAGAGTGAAAATTTTTGTCCAATGCAGTTGAGAATTGTTCCTTTTCTTTGCATAAATATAACCACTATTTTTACCCATGCCTAGCAAAATCTTTGTTAGTATTTTCAGGCTGATTTGACATAGGAAATTTTGGACTATACTGAACTATTTGACTGTAAAAATTAAAGAGAAGTTCTACTATTTGCACTTCTAAAATGATCTCATTTTTCCATAGAAATTAATTAAATTTATAATTTGAATCTCTTTGTATTTGGTATTATAAATAGCTCTCTTCACTAGGGCTGCATGATGCTTTTCCTGCTGTATGATTAGTGAGTCTGATAAATTAGGACCTATGTCCAGCATCAGAAAGGAGTTTGGTAGCAGAGATGCAGTTTTAATCTGACTTTATCTGTATCACATAATTTAACTGCGGGAAAGTCCTTCTTAGCTGTCTAACAAGCCAGATGCATATGGTAATAAACCATACCAAGATCTTCCCACAGACATTTTTCACATGGCTTTTCTTTGTTTTAGGGGTACGATCACACATAGATCAAGGTGAAGGAATGCGACACTTTAGAGAGGGACACACCAGTATTGCCCAGAGAAAGATGCACTGTAATTCAGAAGACTTTAATTCTGCTCCTAGTTCTGCTGCTGAGCTGGGAAATTCACATCAGACTGCTGATCCCAGCTTCCCATGGAAACCTATTTAAGCTCCACCAATGGCAAGTATTATTGTCAGATCTATTTAAGATTGATATCATTACTTAAGCAAAAGCCTTTTTCTCATCAAAGTGATGGTAATATAATTTCACAGCAAACTCTACTGACTAGAAGGTTATCACTCTTTGTGGTGGACCTGCTGTTGCACAGTCTCATGCAGATGCCTTGCTCAGGTGACACAGCTCCCCACTGCTCTCCTGGGGCTGTGAGTGTTGATGGAAATGACGTAGAATTTTCCTGGCCTGGGAAGTGACCCCAGTATTCCTGCCATTTTCTCTCATTTTCAGTATTCCCAAAGCTAATGATTTATTTTACTTAGAGAGTGTGGATGTACCCAGGGATTTTGCATCCACTGGACGGTGTAACACATCCAGGAACAGGGGGTGCTTTTATCCATGATAAAAGAGGATGCAGCTCTGTGTTTCTATCAGGGAAACAACAACCCATGACAAAAGGCATGTGGGGCCTTTGAAGCTTGACAATATATAATTGCACTTCTCAGACCTTAGCTGGTCACCCACAAGTGTCCAGACAGATTCAGAGAATATGAGCTGGACATGTTTGTAAAAAACAAAACAAAACAAAACAAAACAAACAAACAAAAGTTGTATGAGAAGCACATTGTGAGAGCTCTGGGTGCACTCTCCTTTGTGAAGGATATACTGGAGTGTTTCCAACTGCAGCTAAAAAGACAACTGTCCTCTCAGATAATTCAGAGACTATGAATTTGTGCAGGAGTCAGGTCCCTGACACTAAGAGGCTTGTAAGGGGATCCACAGGAACTAGTGAGAAGAATGACATGTAGATTTTGAATTTCTGATCCCTCATGTGTTAGATTTGTTTTCTGGTGGTCCCAGATTCTTCTTTAAAGCTCAGACACTTGTCACATGCACTCATCAAAGGTGGCAGACCCTCTGAAAAACACAGATTTGCTGCTGCAGTCTGGGAGTCAGGCCCTTGGTGTTGATCTGGGAAGAAACTATGACAAAATGCAGAAATGCCTCTGTACATTAAAGTATAAATGTACATGAAATAGAGCATCTCAGGAAGTATAATTTGTACCAAGGACTCAATTAAATCATTGCAGCAAACACAAACTCTTATCAAAAAGAAATTATCTTTTTAGTAAGAATTTTTTGCACAGCCTCTGTTCCTACCTTCAAAGGGATTGGGTCAGTAGGAGTTGACCGTTTGCTGACATTTCTGATCTTATGGTCTTTGGTGCTGCTCAGTATATATTACATCCTTATTTTTTCATGCCTGTAGGACATTCTTTTGCTTGGCTGTGATCTTATTGGGTGCATAGGCAATTTAGTACTGAAGATAACCTGATTTTATACACTAAAGTATGGGCAGAAAATAACCAGCTAAACTGCATCTCTCTGTTCAGAGAAATTCTCCCTCCACCATGCCCCTCTCTATAGAATTTTCCTCTCACTAAAATATTTTCCCATCTAGACACGTGCAATTCCCATATGCAACTCCCAGCGCTGTCAAAATGTGCCAGGCACATCAGTGCTGAGCTGATCAGTCGGGAGAGCCAATTCCAAAGGTCAGGCTTCTTATTTCATACCTAACGCTGCTGATGTGGCTGATCAGTTCAAGGGTATGTACAGAAAAGAGACAGAGAAGAATGGCCTCCTGGGGAATTCAAGATCTGACTCGTAGCCAGAGAATTGTCCAGATAAGGTAAGTTTGTTAGCACTGGGATATCATGTTGTGCTCATTTTTGGCTGAGGTAGAGGTAGTTTTCTTCCCAGTGTCTGGTATGGGACTGTGTTTTAGGTTTGTGCTTGTGTCTAACACAGAGATCTTTTTGTTATTGCTGATCAGGGCTTGCACAGAGCCAAGGCTTTTTCTGCTTTTTTGCACTGACAGGGTGGGGAGGGGATGGGGGAGCTTGAGAGGTTGGGAGGAGACACAGCCAGGACAGGTGACCCCAACTGACCACAGGGGTGTTCCAGACTATGTGACATCATGCTCAGTGCGGGAAAGAAGCATGTTTGGAGGAAGAGAGCATGTTTGGAGTTTGTCTTCTCAAGCCATCATTCCACATGATGGGGCCCTTCTCTGCTGGAGATGGATGGATGGACACCTGCCTGCCTGTGGAAACTGTGAATTGATTCCTTGTTTTGCTTTGCTAACATGCACAGCTTTTGATTTACCTGTTAAAAAGCCTCTAACTAAATCCATGTATTTTCTCAGTTTTACCCTTCTTGTTCTTTCACCAGTTCTTGCAAAGTTATGTGAGGAGTTTCACAGATTTTGGGTTTTTTAATAAGTTCAGATCCAAGAAGTAGACCTCACAAATTTAAAATTGGCCATTAACACAAGCTTACTGTGTTTTCAGGAAACCTTATTCTTCAACAAATGTAAAGATAATTTCACTCCATTTCCAGAAAGAACAGATTCTTAAAGGCATAATGTTTGTTGTATTCTAATTTTAAAAGTTAATCACTACAAGAAATATAGTCTCATTCTCATCACAACATCAGTTTAGATGACACATTGTAGAAAACCATATACACGTCTTACCAACTATACATGGGCAAGTGTATGCACACCAGAAATAAACATGAACACATATGAACAAATATATGTTTAAAATATCTTCTTGGGCAGTAACAAATTCAACAATGTCCTGGTAAAAGAGTTTCTGATTCTGAAGCTCAAGGCCAGGAAAAAATAAGCTGTGCAGTGAGTTTTTGTGGTTTTGACAGGAAACTTAGAAACCTTCATCTTTCTTATTTCATGGTTAAGAAATATTCTAATACTGTGCATTGGTAAAGTAGGTGAACTTGTCGATAAAACACAGCTAAATTATAATGCCTCACTGAGCTGACAGTGTTGCAAGGAATGAATTTGGATCTCACCACAAAGCAATCTGTACAATCCAATTCTATTGTACTTTATATGAGTTTTCATTGTAGACATTTTGCTAGTTTCGAATTCATGCTTAAATTCTTCAGTCATCAGTAGCATTTAATCACTTTAAAAGAAAACAAAGAAAAAACAAGCAAACCTAACCCTCTCAGTGTTCTTAGTCTCTGTAATTGAAAGTAAGACAAAATTAACAACAACAAAAATCCAAACTGTTCTTTTTTTGTGATTAACTTGCATTTAAATAAAATGAATAAATTTAAAAAAAATGCATCTGATCACAAGAAATGTAGGGAAAAAAATTTCTCCATTTGACCTTAAGTTTTTTTTTTTTAACTTCAGTTCAGAATTTTTAACTGTACTTTCCCAAGCTTTAATTCTCTTGCAAAGACATGCAGGCATTTTTTGACATCTGCACGATTGCTGCTTTACCTTTATCCATTGAAGTCATAAAATGGAGGAAAAAAATCCCAAGCCCCAGACACTCAAATGACATTGAGACACAAGCTATACTACCAAGCCATATACCATATGACAAATGAAAGGTCCAGACAATACTGTACAGACAAGGTCAGACTGAGTTTATAGGGAAGAAGTAAATTACAAATGAGAGACTAAGTCCTTAGAGTCTCTGTAACTGTGGAAGATTTTCTGTTCCCTTGTCAGAGAGTTTAGCAGAGTTTTCTGCTATTGCCTGTCTTATCACATTATTTGAAGCTAAATTATAGTCATGCTCTGAAAATCAGAACTTAACTCCTGCAAATCTTGGCCTAATGAAAGGCAGTTTCCTTTCTACTATCCTCAGACAACCAGGTGCCTACCATCACTTTCCATGTAGCTTAGTCACCTCCAGCAGGTATGTCACACATGTGAGTATTCAGAAACTGTCTGAATTTTGATTTATGTACTGTATCTCCATTGTGACTCTCATTCAGCAAAAGTTACAGTGCTTTGCTCAGGAATGAACAACATTTAAACATCAGCACTACAAATTAGTATTTCTTGGTTCCTCCACACTTGCTTGCCTGGCATGGCTGATGTGAAGGCTTTTCCAGTACCTCCTCCTCTGGTAATATTTGGTGGTTCATGACTGCTTTGTATGACTGGGAAGTAAGAAGTTCACACACAGATGAATAGAAAGGAACCTTGCATATTCAAAGATTTCCAATATACCTCCTAAACCATCAAAAAACCCTAATAAAGTATTGTTTAATCCTTTTTTTTTTTTTTTTTTTTTTTTTTTTTTTTTTTTAATGGGATCAAGGAATAATTTATGTAGTAAAAACCCCCTTACAGTCATTAAGTCCAACTATAAACCTAACTCTGCCAAGTTCAACAATAAAACATGTTCCCAAGCAACACACCTACATATCTTTTAGCTTCCTCCAGGGATGTGACTCTACCACTGGCACACTGGCAGGACAGCCTCTTCCAGGGCTTGACAACCCCTTCAGTGAAGGAATTTTTCCTAACATACCATTTAAACCTTCTTCTGGTACAAACTGAAGCCATTTCCTATCATCCTACCTCTTGTTTCTTGGGAGAAGAATTTGACATCCACTTCACAACCTTCTTTCAAGTGTTTGTACAGACCAGAAAGAGACAAATGTGTCTGGTCTTTCTGACTATAAATAGCCCTGGAAGTATCATGGGCTGCTAGTGTCAGTATCTACCTGAAAAGAGCTTGGGTTTTCTGTTTCCTATCATAGAACCTGGTCAGGAATTGGAACAGGCTGCCCAGGGAAGTGTTACAATCACCATCCCTGTATGTGTTCAAAAGGCACGTGGATGTGGCACTTGGGGATATGGTTTAGTGGTGGTCATGGTGTTATAAATATGGGCGGAGATAATATTCTTCTCCTTAAAATGCCTTTATTAATCAGCTCTTACAATGGTTGCTTGAGGCGTGTGGCAGCCCGATGCGCTGTAGAGGAGGAGGGTGCTGGTCAGCTCTGCTGCAGGAAGTTCAACAGAGCTGGAGAACTCTTCCCTCATCGGGAGTATTCCCGGAGTTCTCAATTTCCTTTGTTTCCCTCGGGGTCTCACTTCTGGCTTGGTACTTTCAAGTCACAGCGAGTCACAAAAACTGGAAAAATCAGTTCCCCTGATACTCTAGCGTTTACACGGCCTAGAATTGGTTTTTGTGTGTTTTAATTTTACTTAGTTTTATTTTTATAAGGGGTTTTTGGTGTTAAAAGAGTCCCGAGATGCACCTGGGATTTCTAATTTGCATGTACAGGGTCGCCCCCGGGAAGCAGGGGCTGCGGGCTCTCATGGCATCTTGCAATCAGATATGGTGTCATGGAGGTTTTGATAGTGGGCAGCACCAGGGCTGTGAGGTGGGGATGGAACGTGGCGGGTGTGGGTTCCTTTTTTTGGAGTGGGGTGGCGGTCTGGGCACCCCGGGGACGTGGCATGGGAGCCTGTGGATGTGCCATCCAGCAGCAGCGGCTGGCCGCCTGGCGGCAGCGCCACGTGGTGGTTTTGCGGGTTTTGGGGTTTTCCGCGCCGGGATCGGGCCGAGGCGCAATGGGGCTGGCCGGCCCATCGGCAGTGGCAGGGACTGCAGGGATGCTGGGAGCCAGCCCTGCGGCGGCGGCGGTGGGGGTTGGGGCCGGACGGCCCCACCCGCTCTTGGCCTTCTCAGTGGTGGCTGGCTGCGGGCGGGGGTCGCCGCGCCGGGGCAGGCAGCTCGGTGGGGACCGTGGGGACACATGGCACCGCTCCAGCAGTGGCGGCAGCGGTGGGGACTCTGGGAGCGCGGCTGTAGCGGCAGTGGCGAGCGGGCAAGCCCTCCCTCTCCCCGGCCCCAGCGGCGGCGCCGGCTGCTCCGGTGGCAGTCCTTTTTGCTCCGGCATCGGGGGTGGGAAGCTGCGGTGCCGGGCTTCTTTGAATGGAGCTTTTGAGGTCTGTTTTTAAGGTGGTTGGGGGGGTGCCACAGAGGCGGCTTTTTACTGTTACATTACAAGATAAACATTCCAAATTTTATTTTTATCAATGGTGGTGTTGGATTAACAGTTGGACTCAACTCAATTGAGTTTGCCTCAAATGCCTTGCAAGTGTTTTAACAACTTAGCTCTATTCTCCACAGACAATATCTTGTCTGTGGTATAGATTTGCATAAGACCTTGCACAACTCAGCACCAGTGTTTGAAGTTTCCTCCCATGTTGCCCAAAGTGTGAGATTATAACCATGGCATTACAATGGTACCTCTAAAACCCGAAAACAGAAAAAACAATTTTTAAAAAAGCAAGCAAAAATCTACCTACTCTTGTTGCTTACTTTTCTGTCTTTTCACTTTGCAACTCCTGACAATGTCTTTTTAGCTTAAATGAGCCAAATATTCTCCAAATGGAATATCATCCTCTCATGCACAGAGACACAACAGAGAGTTTCTGGTTAGAAATGCTGCAGCAAATATAGTGGATTTCTGATTTCATCCCAGACACATCTACTTTGCTGCCACATAAATTACTTTACGTCTCCTTCTGGATACTTTGTTGTACTCTTTTCATACTTTATTATTATCCCAGCAGCCCAATAACTTTTGCCATGCATACCTTTGTAGCTCAGGGACAAACAGAAAGGCGAAACATCTGATCAGAGCAAATTACATCAGATTGGATGCCCATGACACCATGTCCACACTGGCACACATGGCAGTTTCAATTCAAGCCATATGAATGTATACTTTGTCATGTCCTGTGTTATGGGTGTAAATGTCTTACAGAGGTTCTGTCCTGGGATGTTCTGTCCTGGTCTGTGCTTCTGTGCACTATCTTACTTGGTTGGTGCTGTGCTTCATTGTGTACCATCTTATTATTTGAGTTTTACAGGCACATGGAGAAAATCTTCAACTGTTTCCTGATTTGAATATTTTGCTGTGTGTTAAATCTAGCAAAACTGACTTACTTTTGCTTTGGTTGTTACCAAAATGAATGGCAAAATTCATTTTGGAGAAGGCTAAGCTTAGGAATTTGGGTGGAAAGAAAGAAAAAGAAGAAAAAAGAAATAAAAGGAAAAAAAAAAAAAAAAAAAAAAAAAAAAAAAAAAAAAAAAAAAAAAAAAAAAAAGCCTTGGGAATCCAGTAGTCCAGGTCTTTCTGGGTTTGATGCTGAATAACTGGGGAAATATAGAAATCAGCAGTGGAAAGAATGCAGGGAGCTTTGAAGCAGGACTATGTTTGTGACCAGGTAACAAGCTTTTACTGCATGAATAAAAGGACATTGCCATAGGGGTTGAAAAGAACCTGGACTCATCAAATGTGTTAGTTTGACAGTTTTGAGAGCTTCCTTGTGCCAATCCTGTCAAACTGAAGCAGGAACAGAGGCATAGGCAAACCCTGTGAGCTGCTAGTTAACACGTTCGCATTCCAAGTCCCACATGGCAATTTCAAATTGTCCCTCCTTAGATGTTTCACATCAGGGTTTTATTGCCTAAATTCTTTCCTTTCTGATCTCTGTGACCTACACATGTACCTCTTTCCTCTCGAGGCTGACGTGATCACTGGCTGAAGCAAGTAAGAACTGTCCAGCACTGAGCAGGAAAATTACATTTGTAGCTACTGCACATTGAATGTTAAAATAATATAAGACAAGATAAGACAAGATAAAGTCAGACTAGCAACCAGCCAGAAATAATTAGTGCAAAAGATGCAATGTGGAACCAGCACACCCTGAATAATCAAAACAATTTTCCTGATTAGAAACACTAGCAAAATGATATTTTTAAAACCACGTCATCTCATTTTTTTTCCTCAGTTGAGACAGTTATGTCCATGACTGGAAAAAAATAAAGAATGCAGAAAATTTATGGCTACTGTGTCACTTTTTTTGTTATTTTAAAGTCCTATCTTTGAAAACAAGCTCAGATGGGAGTTTGAAAGATAGGAGATAAAGATGGGAAATCAAATTTAGGTGCTGGGACTATTATTTAAGCTAAATCACCAGGTGCTGCTGATCCTCATGACTCCTGTCAAAACAACTATCCATGGCTGCTTGCTGTGTTAGAGGCCATTCTCAGGTCCTGTGGTAACAACTTGCATGTGTAACATAAAAAGAGCAGCTCAGCTTTTTGCTTCAGCCCATCATGAATTCACTTGCCTTAACTGTTGGCACTGAATCAGCCTTTCCTCATCTGTGGGAAAAAGATATTTAGTCAGACAGGCCATGCCAAATGAAGGGATACCCCATCAAAATATTTGTACATTTGTACCCCTGATTAAGAACTGGTCTTTTCACATTCTAGTATTTAAATTAAATGATAAATTAGAAGCAGAACTTTGACGGAGGCAGTGCTGGTATGGCACTTGCACCAGTCTGACTAACTGTTTTGCTGTGTTAATACAACTGGCATCTCACTCTGGACTTTGTGGGGTGGATGGCAATGAGGTAGGCAAGGGCTGTCTGGAAGGGTGACCCAGATGTGTTGCCGGTATGCAAATATGACAATAAGTCCATCATCTTAGTCCATAAATAGTGGACAGCCTGGGGCCTGTTTGGCTCTCCTGAACAGTGATGGGCTGCATGCCAGGATATCCCCTTTAGTAGGGATGTATCAAGGTTATTCCTCAAGTCTGAGAGACTCCTTGCAGCAACAGATCCTTGGGAAGTGATTAATAGCATCCTAAACTTCGAAATCTTAGCAAAGAGATGCAAAAAATTGATTGTGCAGACATACATTCTTTAGGCCCGAACAGCTGACCAAGTCTGGGACTTAGGAATGGATCCAGCTATTCCCAGAGTCTTGTCAGTGAAGGAATTTAGAACACAAAAGAAATTTAGAACACGAACTTTCTGAAGTTTGTGGCTCAGTGGGAGATGTCCCTGAAAGTTCTGTGTAATCCTGTTCTCTATGCACTAAGTGCATCTTTCCATTGAATCTCATTAAGCCACTGTCACATTTGCCATCAAATTTTCAAAATTCACTGCTTTATTTCAATGAAGTATGTTGTTGCTTTTCTTCTAACAGGTGAAGTGCATCACTCCACTTGTGGCAGCATTCCACGTGGGGTGTCTGACCATGATGCTTCAAAAACAACAAGAAAATGTTATCACTTCTTACATGAATTCCCTCTGCAGTGATTTTCATTAAAAGCCATTAATGTTAACTATTGAATAACATGATAGGATGATTTGGCTTGGGAAAGATAAGGAAGTCTCTTCCCCTATTGCCATCTAGATCCAACCCCCCTGCCACGGGCAGAGACACCTCCCACTGGACAAGGTTGTTTAGAGCCCTGTCCAGCCTGGCCTTGAACACTGCCAGGAGCGGGGAAGTTTCAGCCTTCCTTTGGAAACCTGTGCCAGGGCCCCAACACCCTCACAGAGAAGAATTTTTTCTTCATCTCTAATTTAAAGCTACCCTCTTTCAAGCTAAAGCCACTTCCCATTGTTTTATCACTCCATGCACTAGTCAAAAATTTCTCTCCAGCTTTCTTTTAACCTCTTTGGACGGAGAAGTACTCCAAGGTCTTTCTAAATCCTTTTTTTCTCTGGGCTGAATGCCCCCAGCTCTCTCAGCCTGTATCCAGAGCAGGGGTGCCCAAGTCCTCTGGGCTTATCTGTGGATTCCTCTGGAGTATTTTACACAGGTCCACATTCTTCTTATTGGGGTCCCCAGAGCTGGATGTAGGGTTGCAGGTGGGGTCTCACCAGGGACTATCCCCTCCCTTGACCTGATGCCTTGTGAAGGCTGACCTGGAACAAAGACTAGACAGAGCTAGAGAATAAAATAGATATTTATTGAGAAGACTTTAACAACACCTTGGGCAGTTAAAGCCTGGCCAGGGCTACACCCAAGGTGGACTCAGAATGGTCACAAAATGGACGGCCGATCATGAGGTCTTACACTTTAAAAAGTTTTGGTCTATTTGCATATTGTGGCCTTAATTGGCCAATTACAACTTCAGGTTATGAAGTCCCATCCTTCTTGTTTCTCTCTTCCACCATCGTTTATGCTTTTATGCTTTTAGGTTTAGGTTTAGACCTGAAAACTTGTAACAGTTTGTGGATGCTGACAGCCTGGTGAGGGAGAAAGTTAGGCATCAGGCAGCTGCAGAGCCTGTGAGAATCCAAATCATATAGACTTTCCCTGGGACTGCTCTGGAAGAGCTGGGAGAAGACATTCTAAACAATTTCTAATCTTGCACCTGCTGTTTTTACCAACTTGTTTACTTATAAAGATGTTTATGAAGAGGTGTGGGTCTGAAATGATCAATCATTTCCAATTGTACCAAAACACTGTATAAAAAGGATGTGCCTTTTGATAAGCATTGCTATACACCCTTCAAGAAGATTGGAGTCTACATATCATTATTCCAGCTGTCCTGAATATAATAACAGTTGTCCTTGGTCTCCATTTGGAAAAGGATTTGTTTTTTCTTCCTACTCTTTGAAGAGAGCTTGCTTCCACTTAATATGAAGCTCAGAACTACACCCCTAGGCAGCACAGAATCTGAAAAACATGGAAGCTAAAACTTAAGGCACCAGACCTGCTGGTGAAACCTCTTTTGGCAGAGGCAGGACATACTTGGCTTTCTGGGATGCAAATCCAGAAACTGCTGGGTCATGTCCAGTTTTTCACCCACCATCATATCGCAGTCCTGACATAGTAGAACACTGTTTTCCCCTCATTTAATTTCTACTCTTCTCTCAGTATTGCCCAGAAAGGTAGTTTATAAGTGCCTGGATAAGGCTGAGATCCAGGCCTTTTCCTTGACCCCTCATTATGTTACTGACCTATTAGGCTTCATCTGCTTTAGTTACAACCTGACCACAGAGCTTCCCTAGTGCTCCTCATAGAGCTGTGATGAGTTAATGGCCATTTGTGGAGTTTTCTTGTGTGCATGCTAAGAAACACTCTGAGGAACAGGTGTAGGTTCACCACAAAAAAGTTATAAACTTGCATCTGAGTTTGAGCATTTAGAACATTTATTAAAGAGCTGTTCTCTTTTGCTTCTTTAATTTTTTTTTTGTTTGTTTGTTTGTTTTTTTCCTATCACCTGTGTGTTTAATGAGCAACTGGAGCTGACTTATCCAGACCTGAGTCATCTTCTGGAAGCCCTTGTCTGTCTTTATTTATACAGGGAGAGACTGATAATATTTTTTTTTAAAACTTTCTGGACAATGGCTGAAGTTAAGTGGGATGTAAACATGGAGATAGAAAAGGAATAAATCACTTGCATATGTAAAACTGCAATATATGCTATTGATTTCAAAGGAGAGGTTAGAAAACAAGAATGCTTAACAGACTGAGTGACAAAGAAATTAGAGTATTCATTATGTTTGCTGCAAAAATGAGTTGCATATTTGATGAAATATGTTTCTGAAAGAAGACAGGGAAAATATTTTCAGAAGTGCTTCTGTATCCTTTATTTTATGTGGGAGCTATTCAAGGCACTGTAATATCCCTATTAGTAACTTGGGAAAAAGGAAGATCATTTAAATGCAAAATAACTCAATAATAGTTTAGCCATATAATTATACTACAGTGAAATAATTACTTATAAACTCCTTACCAAGATTGTACCTGTCATTAAAAACCTGCACTGTCAAATATCACCACCTTTTGACAAAACTATTTCCTGACAGAGGGGAAAAATGATTAAAAACTTCAATCCACAAAGTGACTTTTATTTTAACAATAAATAACATACAAGTCACATTGCAAAATGAGACTCTTAATCATTTTCTGCCATGTTATTTGTCAAAATAGAGACAGGAAAAAATGATCACTCATAAATAAAAGGTAACTTTCTTTTGCCATTTGCAGGGCGGGGGAGTAAATGCAGTGTTTGTTGAAGTTCTTAGAGAGGGAAAGAAAGGGAAATAAATGGCTGAAAGTAAAAAACAAAACAAAACAAAACTCTAATAAAGTCAGTCTGATCATCCAGATTGAATAATCAAAAATTCATTCTTTATGAAACCTGTGGGGGAAAACAGCATGTTTATTGGAATATTAACACTGAAGGGTTTGAAAGCATGAGAGAGGGACAGTACTTTTCAAAGGTCTACTCTAATTGCTTATGATATAGAATCTCAGCCTAATTTAATGTTAATTGGATTTCCCAATGTCACTGTCCAAATGACATTTTTTGCTTTTAACTGCTTTCAGCTACTGATGAAGTCACAGAAAAGCTTTCATGATTAACATTTGTTTCCAAAAGGCACAAATATGTAGAATACCTTATATTATACAAATCAGAACCAATAATGGGGATGCTTAATTTTTATTTTGGAAATTTATATGTAAGATTTGCTTTTTTATGACAAATGTTAGTACTACAGACAGCATCCTCTACTGGACACATTTTCCAACTTATTTCTGTATGGTTTCCCTCTCATGTCAACTGCAACATTGACCTTTTGCATCCTTTGGCATATACCCTGTCATGTAAAAGTAGAAAGTTCAAAAGAATTGACAGTAAAACAATTTTTATTTAGTTCATGGACAAAGGATTACAATTTGCATGTATCAAGAAACCAGTATAAGTTCATAATGTTCAGAAATTTCCAATAAATTATCACATTTCTACTCCAAATTTACAAGTTTATTGTCCCCAAATTTTTTTTCTTGCTACGATTATTACTTGAAGTTCAAAAACTTCAACTGACAGACTTTGTGGTAGTGATGATCTGAATTCACTGTTTTGGTTTTTAGTCACACCAAACTACATTGTCTGGACCAAAAATTTAATTTAAAAAAATCTTTTTCCTTAATAATTCTGTTTTTTCTGTACTGACACTAAAAGAGGCAAAACAGACAAACAACATATAAACACAACAAAAAAAGAGAGTGAGAGAGAAAGAGAGAAAGAGAGAAAGAAAGAGAAAGAGAGAGAAAGAAGAAAGAAAGAGAGAAACAGAGAGAAAGACAGAAAGGAGGAAAGAGGGAAAGAAAGGGAAAGAAAAAAGAGAAAGAAAAAGAAAAAGAGAGAGAAAGAGAGAGAGAAAGAGAAAGAGAGAGAAAGAGAGAGAAAGAGAGAAAGAGAGAAAGAAAGAGAGAAAGAGAGAAAGAGAGAGAGAAAGAGAAAGAAAGAAAGAAAGAAAGAAAGAAAGAAAGAAAGAAAGAAAGAAAGAAAGAAAGAAAGAAAGAAAGATGTTTGTTTAAAAGTTTATTTGAATACAGAAAATTACACATGGACTTTACTTAGAAAGAAAAAAGTGATGTAGGAGGGGAGGACAGATGGTAGGGAGGGAAAAAGGCAAACATGGAAATTTATAGATTCATTAATTAAGCAGCTTAGAGTACCATGTAAATAAATATAAATATAAATGACAATATGAGGTTTTTTTTCTCCTTCTGGAAAAAAGATATAAATATAAATAGTACTCACTGAACACTCATGAAGCAGTCAATTAGCTTTATGTCCATTTTACAGCTAGCAAGTTTCATTTTATGTAAGGACCAAAATACTTGAACTTCTGGCAAAAGTATAGAAATCCACGTTCCTATGCTCTGGACACATTTTAAAAAACTATAATTTTTAGTTCAAATTGCCTGAATATGAATATTACAGTTGGTTAGAATGACAACAGGATTTCATGTAGTGTCATAACAGCACAGTAGGACAGACTTTTTTAGGTTTTTTGTGGAATAAGGTGAGAATTAAGAAAGGAGCCAAAATCAACAGAGAAAACACCTCAGAGACAGAGCTGGTGATGCAATGCCAATGTACTGAAGTTATATTTTTCAGTTGTTTAAATCCAAAGTTGATGTTTCACAATCAATAACACATTGAACATGCAGTGAAGTGCCTGAAGCAGAGTAAAGACATCTATTGGTAAATCCACAATGATGAAGTTGACAAGCTTTCTGCCATTGATACCAGCTGGGCCAGAAGATGGTCATGCATCTTATAATATATATTGAAGCAGTATTGTTTGTTTCAGGAACACCCAGCTCTGTCTATATATATCCTTTATCATAGCATATGAAGAAACTTCTGAGTGTAGGGTGGATGAAAGAAGAGGTTTGGTTTTGAGTTCTTCAGCTGGCATGGAATTCAGGAAGTCTCTTTTGCTATAGATAAACCACTTGAAGAACAGAAGAGTCCACATAGTAGGTCTGGGGAAGAAGAATTTGTACTAATTTCTGTGCTAGATCTCTATAAGGCATTGATCTCAATACCAACCTTCAGAAAGGAAGAAAAGGCTCAAATAAAGGAGAGAACATCTTTCCTCTACATCAGAGTTTACTGAAGATCCAAGGTGTTTTCAATTGAATTTAGTGAATCTGTGCATTTTGAAAAAATACTTAAAAGAAGGAGATACTTTTTTTAACCCTAGATGAAGCAATAGGATTAGGATAGCTCTTTCCATTTCTAATACTACCATATTCAGTGAATCTTGAAGACTTGAGGAGTAAATGTTTCCCCACAGAGAGTTTCACCTGGGCAGGTTAATTACACTACCCACTATGTGTCTATGATACTCATCTCTTTTTGAAACTACTTTCTCCCCTGGGTGGCCGTCAGGTCTTTGACACTTAGATTTGGATGTGGAGTCCATAAAGACTAATGAGTCATGCAGGCTGGAGCTCAAGTCCGTTATTCCTCTTGAATAGCTCTTGGGCATTTTGTTTTCATTACAGGTGAACTTAAGCAACAAGCATGTTTTTATTTGCCTACCAAGTAAAATGCATCTGCTAAAGATGTGTGCATCTTTTTTAAGTGGGCCAATTTATATGCAAAATAGGTTTAGCACTTGTGCCTGTGGACAGCTGCCAATGCAACTCTGAGCATCTCTGGTTCAGACAGCAAGCCCCAGATTCTTGTCCCTTCTTCATTCTCACTTTCCCTATTTACTCCCTCTCTTCAGAACTGATTGGGATAAATAACATTCCCAGTTTTACCCAGCAATATTTAAAACTCTTACCATGCAGATATTTTTTTGAGATCTGAATGGGAAAGAGTTGAGGCATCTCAGAAACAGCCATAGTCTATCATAAAGAACAGCAGAAGATAACCAAGATTTTGCAAATTGCAGCTCACTTGACATTCTTAATGAAAAAGGAGCCAAGCCTTGTCTTGGTATTGAGAAATTTCCTCTATTAATGTGATAAAGATTAGTCCCTTTGGGTCAAGGTAGTGGAACATTAAGGGGGAAAGAGTAAAACCTACCTTCTGCCCATCTAAATTTAACTTGTCCTACAAATGATAATAACATTTCATTCTTCTATGTTCTCACTTTTTTCCTCCTTTCTTCTTGAACACTGAATTTATCATTTAAATGTTAAAACGAGAAACCAGATGTTATAGTTATTAACTTTTGGAATCAACTATAATCTTCCTATTAAATACTTCCATCCAGGTACAGGCAATTATTTGCTTGATCTAAAGGTGCAGAAAATGTAGACACACAGGGTTTCAGAAAGTCCAGTTTAATAAGACAGGTGGGTAACTAATAATGTGGAAAATCACCTGCAGATTGAGGATATTGGGAATGACTAATGGCCAAAACTAAGCGAGTAAATTAGTTGCAAAATGATACCATTTGCAGTAGTTGTGTGAGTAGGGGACTGGATGGCACAGTGGCATGTGGCAGTGATCTGTGCTTGAATATGGCTCAAATTCAGGAAAACATGCCATCAACTTATGGCTTTTTCCTTTTTTTTTTTTTCTTTTTATTATATTATGTTTTAAATTATTTTTACTTTTTTTCATGTGCTCTGTGCAATTTATGTAAGGTTTAACAGCACAGTCACAAGAGCCCAGTTAGCTTTGCAAAGTTTAATATCAAAGTTGTCATCAAGGTCAAATGCATTGAAACTTAGACATCAGTTTTATTTACAAGCCAGAGTTCAGATAAGCAAAACATTTGGTTCATTGGGGAAGATCTGAAATGAAGAAAAGAGAAGATTTCAAAGAGTTTTTTTTCTCCCTAACTGAAGATGTTCCATAACTTTCTAATTCCAAAAGGTACTCAGATGTTGGTTTCAATGGAACCATTTATGCATTCAGAATTAGCCACACACTTAAGTATTTGGGGGTTTAATTAGCTGCCCCAAAATACACGATCTGACAATCTGTTTATGGGCAAAGTTTTACCAACAAATTCCAGACCACGTTATCTTCTCCAAAATCTAAGTACTCTTTAGTAAGAGAGTGAGCAACCCACATAAGATCCCAAAGGAAGGTAGTCTAAGAGTGAGAACTGAATTTACATATCTGTCTATCTGATCTTAGATTTGCTCGCCCAGCTGAGGTACAGATTACACATTGGTTTTGATGGGGCCATTAACATGATGAATGATTTTGTTGTACCAGTTGTGACAGTACTTATTCTCAGAGAGTGTTTTTAACCATCATATAGTGAACTAATAATGACTGTATTAGGTTTTTCCAGTTTGACAAACCATGTTATCTTCACTGGCAGCCGGGGTACACAGAATATCCTGAAGACTACATGGAATTGAATGCATTGAAATGTGTTTCCAATTTTTTTGAGCTTCTAAAATATATATATTTTTTAGTACTTTTGCAAGTGGAACCAGGCTGAGTTTACATTTTTTGTACATTTTTTACATTTTTTGCTGTTGCAAAAAACCCTGTTTTTATAAAGCAAAATGGTGAAAAAGATGTGCACTCTAAAACGTACATGCATATTTTAGAAAAACCTACCCCTAGAATTTGATTATAACAAGGAACA
The DNA here is from genome assembly GCF_965231275.1 of Zosterops lateralis. NCBI lineage: Eukaryota > Metazoa > Chordata > Aves > Passeriformes > Zosteropidae > Zosterops > Zosterops lateralis. The sequence continues at coordinate 25,304,227 of NC_139800.1, read as the reverse complement.
CACACACACAAACATTAACTTACACACATATTCACAATCCTGTGCAGACACCTATATCACAAAACAAGGTAGATGTTACCCTAGGTAACAACTTTCTAGACAAAGTTATTTTATAAGTAAGTTTAAATTGAAAAATACAGCTGCTTATCACAGTTTAGGAAACAATATTACAGTATTAACACTAGTAATAAAAAAAATCATTTCAGTTATGTCATCCACCAGCTGAAGATGTGTTACAGGTATTTCTCTCCTCCTACTCCCAAAATTACTTCCCCTCTGCCCCGATTTACCCCCTGTGCTCCTCATGTGGATTCTCCCTAAGGAGCCACTATAAGTTAGAAGAGATCTACTCCTTAAACTAGGTAATATTTAAACACAGCTTACATGATTTCTTCAGGGCCTAAACTGTATTCTGTGAAGACTTGCTGTTAGATTTGAGAGACTGAGCTAATTTCTCAGGAGCTCTCATAGTAAGGGCCACATACAATAGGATTAAAATACAATTCTCGGGGGCTAAACTTCCTCTTATCTGTCTTTGGGTGGAGATCATCTCTGTGTTTTTACCTCTCTCTAATCTTCTGCATTTCTTTTTATCATAAAATGTCACTGAAATTGACTCCTTCTTTGCTGTAAGACCATTTCTCAGACAACATTTGTGTACATATACAGACACTGTAAGAAAAGTGGACAATTTGATTTCATAACTTGTGATAAGAGAGGCAAAATCCTACTGTTTTTAGCTTTTCAGGACCCCAAAAGTTGATTTAAGTGTTTTGAATAAGTGGCGAACCACATGTACAAAGACCAAGACCAAAGTTTTAAAAGCTCACAGAGAGATTTATTAATTACATTGAGATCTGACCTTCTGGTGAATAACACCTATAAAACACAGAAACATAACTCTACTGTACTATAAAAATATAGCCTTCATGTTTAGAACCTGTAAATATACTGGGTTCACAAAATACTGGCACGAAATTAGTCAGGTTTCCAGGGGGAGGATTTCCACTGAAGTAAATTATAATTGATCTACAGAGGGACAGAGCAATAATTTACACTGGTATAGTCTAATCAGTTGTATGTGGTAACACAGGTCATATCTGTGTGGCCTATTAATTTTCCTCGCACAAGTTGAAAAAAAAAAAAAAAAAAAAAAAAGAGAAAAAAAAACAACCAGAAAGAAAAAAGCTTTTTTAGCTGTTAGTACAAGCAGACCAGCCAGCCTACCTTCCACTGCCCAACACAAACCTCACCCAAGACTGCTAAAACTGGGATGAAATTTATATAGGATCAGAGGTACTTAAATGTTTGGGATTCACGGCAGTCAAAATTGGGCTAGCAGTCTAGAGAGCTGCTCAGCGGTTGCTAAAATCTTGCTGTAATTTCACAGAAGATTTGTAAATACTGTGGTTTTGTTTGTCTTGGTTGTAGGGATTTCCATCCTGTACATGTTTGGATGCATACCATGCACATGTAACCAGGCAGGAAATACTATCTGCAGCCAATGGTATGATCACCATCCAGTTTCCATCTAAGTATTCCCGAGGACAAAGTTAGCCTGGTGTGGATGGGGTTAGTTCTTTAGGACAGTGCCACAGCTACGGGGTAGAGACAAAACAGAAATGGTCCTTCTTGACTTCAAGGACATAAAACAAGCACTGAGGCACTTGTATTATGTATATTTTATGGAAGTCATTGCTTCTATCCCCTCACCTCCCATAACCTTTCTTGACATCAGCAAAAATTATTAGTTTTGCTCTTCAGTGTCATGCCTCTTGGTTACCTCTAATTGAAATGGAGGTGCTCTGAGCAGCAAAATCAGTTACAAATCTATTCAAGTGTCCCTTTTGTATAATTTATCATGGGATTCAGAGCTTCTGAGCTTGGATCATTTAGTTCTCAGAACTCTTTAATGCCTGATCATGATTTCAGGTGGGACAGTACTTGGTATAGTTGGTAGAATATGAAGATAACTGAAAATTTATTTACTGTATCAAATGCTGATGTTGCCAGAAGAGTGGTTTGAGATGAGGATTATCTTTCACAGCAAATTAATTGCAAGGAACCACTTAATTTGAAGAAACCATAGAAAAGAAAGAAAGAAAAAAAAGAGAAAGACCCTGTAGGTATTTAATAAAAAGAAGCTTGAGCTTTCCTGTTTAAATTACTTCTTTAATCACAAACTAAGAAAAAGATGCTTTAATAAGAAATAAAGTTTTTAAAGTATTTTGATCAAGATAGAGAATGATACAGGGACATTTACTTTCATGAGAGCTTACCCTCCAGTTCAGGCAATCACCCTTTATGCTTCCTTTGGAAATGGCACATAGCAACAGGTCAGTCATCCTCATCCTGTGGTCAGTGCAGATACTCTTTAAAGCCAGCAGAAACAATCACGGTAGAATTTTGCCTTTTTTAACCAGATTTCTCTTTGAAGTCTGTATCTTTCCACCTTCTGTCCAATTATTCCTCAATGTTTTTTTAGTTAGTAGTAACTTGGGAAAAAGGAAGATCATTTAAATGTAAAATAACTCGATAATAGTTTAGCCATATAATTATACTACAGTGAAATAATTACTCATAAACTCCTTACCAAGATTGTATCTGTCATTAAAAACCTGCACTGTTTAGTTATTAGTATCAGTGACAGCTTTTCCTGAGGACTGGAAACTCCAAGGTGACTTAAAAAGTCTATTTCTCTCTTAGTCTGTGTAAATAAACTTGGCATAGTACCCCTTTGGTCATGAATTCTCTGTGTAGATTTGATCATGTCACTTAGATACCTTTCTTGCTGACCGAGTGGTGGTTTCTGTAGGCTCTGGGCATATCTGGATATCTTAAAGCATCTAGGGGGTTAGGCTTTAATGACTCATAGAAATTAGAGTATTAAATCCTTCTGCTTTCATCAAAGGTTCAGTAGTACATTTAAAAATATACAGTGGGTTTCAGATAAGCATATATGACTGTGATTAAAGAAGCCCCAGATCTGAGAATGAAAGTACCAAATATAGCATTTGTTTGGTTGTTTTTCTTCTTCTTGCAGCAGTGCCTGTGAGTAGCAAAGTAATGGCTATGCCACTGTTTAACAGAACACTGAATAATTCAATAAACTGAAGAAATATTGGTGTTCATCTGCATAAAAAATATGAGAGTTGTTCTTACTTTTTCGACTGGAAGAAATGTTGATTCCCCATTCATTTGAAGCTATAGCAGTAACTCCACACTTCTGCTGAACTCTCATGTTCAGAGTAACTCCAGTTTGAACATTTCATCTAGATTATGTCACTCAGAGGCACAGGTATGTCTTTCACAGGGAAGCCCTTGGGGAAAATGAACAAGAACAAAAAAATTGAGAAGCATTTGCTGTTGCAAATTGGAATCCTAGAATAGTTCAGGTGAGAAGAGACCTTCAAAGGCACTCTTAGTTCAACCCTACTGCCATGCGTAGGGGCATCTTTCACTAGATCAGATTTTTTAAAGCCCCACCCATTCTGACCATGAAGCTGTCCTGTGACAAGCCATCCATGATTTCCATGTTCCAATACTTCACTACCATGGTCATCTTCCTCACACACAATTTAAATCTACCCTCTTTCAGTTTAAAATAATTTCCCATAATCCTGTCACTATAAGAATAGATTAAAAAAATCACTCTCTAACTTTCTTGTAAGTCTCCTGTAGGCACTGGAAGGGGCTGTAAGGTCTCCCCAGGGTCTTCTCCAGGATGAACAGCATCCATTCCCACAGAGTCTCTAGAGCAGAGGTGCTCCAGCCATCTCAGAATCTTTGTGGCATCCTCTGGACTCATTCCAACAGGTCCACGTCTTTCTTGTGCTGGGGACCACAAAGTTGTGCCCAGTGCCCCAGCTGGGGTCCCACAAGAGTGCAGGAGAGAGGGACAATGGCCTCCCATGGCCACGGAATGACTGACTTTCCAGGCCATAAGTACACAATGCCAGCTCATGACCACTTTCATGACCTCACCTAAAAGCATCCATTTTGGCCTGTTTTATTTGCCAACATGCTCCTTTCCTACCAATAAACATACAGAAAAAAATTATCATCAAATTAAAATAAATTGATACTTTTTTTTATCTATATATAGTAGAAATATTAATGACATTTATATACTTTTATATATCTTTGAAAAAGAAAATATTACTAAGGCTAATTTGCTCCAAATAATTTCCTTGCTTGTTTTTGGATTTTTTATCCTACTAAATCACTTTCCCAAGTAATGGTTGAGCAACAAACATGGGGAAAAGCAGTACTGCTGGTTTTGTTTGTTAACTTAAATATCTTTTTGAATTCACAGTGTGTAGGCACAGTGTTTTCCATAAAACATTACAGTATGAAAAAGAAGAGGGGGGAAAACAGACAGACACCACCCAGAGAGAAGTGATATTGAGAATAACTGGGAAAAAGACATCTTCTTCATGTTAAGACTCACTCAGTAATTCCAGGGGAAAAAAATAAAAAGTAAATATTTTCTGCAAGTTTTCTTGGAAGCTGCAGGAGACTAAAAAGATCACTTCTTGCAGCTTGAATATTCTTTCTCTTTAAATTTGTTTCTATGACCATAATTAAGAACAAAACAAAACAACCTATTCCTTAAACCTGAGATTGCCGTCTGAGTTTAGCTTTGAATATATAAAGACCTGACTGAGAGAAGAAAAAAACAGTACACGAGTCTGTGAGGGAAGCAAGCATTTTCTTCGTCATATTTCAAGTAGCAAATATAGGACCAGATGTGATAATGGACAGCATTCTTGGGAACTCAGGTAGCACCAGAAATTTGGTAAGAATGTTGGGTTCAATTATTATCACGGTTCCAGGGCTGCCCACCGGCAAGCTATGCTCTGTGATGATAAGATGGAGTTCTTGGCAGGTATGGAATTTCTGGCAGGAGTGTGCTAGCAGGTGTAGAATAAAGAGAGTGGACTCTTGCTTGGGTTACCCTATAAATTCACCTCAGCCATGGTTCAGAAATTTCTGGTCATAGAATCACACAGTCATAGAAAAATTAAATCTGGAAAAGATCTCTAAAATCATCGAGTCCAACAGACGAACAGTATCAAGCCCACCACTGTAGTGATGTGGTTTTAATTTTCCTTGTTCTCAACGGTTTTTGATATTGTTCTGGTTTTGTGAGTTAAAGTGGTTTGTTCGATGTACCTCTCTGTTCTTCTCTATATGGTTTCTCCCAAGGTGCAGTTTTCTGTCAATCAAGATGTCATGTAACCCCAGGGGCCTGTCCATCACTTTGGGGTCTCTCCCTGGGTCCAGAAGGTTCCATTTTACCCTCCTACTCCTCTTTGGTTGGACATAATGTCTGTCTGTTATCTGTTGAGCCACGCCTATGTTCATTCTGATTGGCCTGGTAATGAATCCATCCCCTTTTTCCAGCCCCAGATATAAGCTGTTGTATGAGAGTGTTCGGCTCTTTGTTAAGGCTGATGCTTGGCCTATGAGGTCTCCTTTCTGGAGCTACCAATAAACTTCAGTTGCTGTCCTTTTATCAAAGTCTGCCTTTCCTTTTCATCACTGCTCACTACTCCGTGGCAGAAAAGGGTCCACAGGATGGGTGAGGTTCCCCAGGCTACCAAACGGCGCCTCATACTGCGGCCGGTGTCACGGCCGGCCTGGTGTGGCAGGAGAGGGATCCTGCAGCACTGCGGCCACTGCACACCACTGTCCCATGTTCCTAAGTACAAAATCTACACACTTCTTTAGCCCTTCCAGAAACTTGATGACACACAGCATGACAAATAATAAATATTATCTAGGGATAAAGACAGATCATACTTCCATCCCTGCAAGTGTTCAAGGCAAACTTGGATGGGGGTCTGAGCAACATGGTCTCACAGAAGAGATCATGGCAGGAGAGTGGATCTGGGTGATTGTTAAAAGTCCCTCCCAACCCAGGCCATTTCTGAGTCAGTGATTCTGTACTGTCCAGTAAGTTTCCAAAAGGCAGAAGCAAACATATGACTCTTTTTTGACAGATATATGCATGGCATTTACAAAACTTCTGTAGAGAAGTCCTAACCCTGCAGAAAAAAAAAATGCAGTGTAAACTATCTTCCTTTTTCAAAAGACATTATTTTTCATTCCATATATTTTCTTCTGTGGTGCCTTTCCAATATCTAGTGGGTATAGAGAGAGATTATGCACTTTCTGTTTGCATATTTAAAGTATTTGAAGGTTTTTATCGGGTTTCCACATCAGTCTTTTCTTTAGCATAAACTTTGCTCTTTCCTCACTAGACATTTGATCATCCTTGTTGCTTTTGAATCCTCAGCAGGTGCCTTAAGGCAGTGTTATGCCTACTTTGATAGAATAGAAGTGGAACTTAAAAGAAGCTCAGGCTCTCCCATATATCTTTATATCTTTTAGGATAATAAATAATAATGATCCATATTCACATAGCACTTTGCATTTGCAAGATACTCTACAAATATTAATTAATTAGTTCTCATGGCTCTCCTGTGTGATAGCAGTAATAAAGCTTTGCAAGGATATGACGCCTTTGAGATAAGGTTCTTAGATAACTTTAAAAAAATTAACGGATATCCAATCTATTTATATGTTACTGCTCACAACAGTGCAAAATAGGAGATAAATAGTGTTGTACACATTTTGTATTCCTCACAACTGAAACCAGGAATTTTTTGGACTGGAGACTCAAAGCTGACAGCAGTCCCAGGCTCATGTGAAACATCATTCTGGGATGTTGGCATATATCCTAAGAGATCAGTCTCTATCAGTATATGATTTTCTCTATCTAGTTTACCAATATTTTCCTGAAAAAGATGACCTCTTGCAGGGAGGTTTTCCTTCTACCACACCTAATCCACAGATGTAAAGCCTGAAGGAACAATGTGAACCACCTAGATCACCCAGAACATTACCTTAACCAGGGTCATAAAGTCCATAATTTATCAAGTCAGAACAAAATTATGCCAATAGCCCATACATACATAACGAGAAAATAATACTAAAATGTCTTTCTATGTCTGTCTATGTCTGTGTAAAAATTAATAAAAACACATATATGTGTATATATACATATACGTATACGTATACATATACATATACATATACATATACATATGCATATGCATATACATATACATATACATATACATATACATATACATATACATATAATATGAGTAATTTTTTAAGATGAAAGAATAAAATTTAGAATAAAGAAATTTTAGACGTCAGAAAACCATCAGTCTAGACTCATCATTTATGTACCTTTTTCCTACTAATTGTTTGTATCAACCTAGGAAACGTATGGCTGGGTTTATAGGCTTTCTGTGAGTAGGTGGACTATTTAGTGAAAAAAAGAAAAAGCCTTACAAATACCTTCAGTATCTAAATGCACATGACATGAATCCTTCTTTAGATTTCTACAAAGAAAAATTAAATATTTGGAACAATGAGAAGAAAGAATAGAAAAGCCATGAGAATTCTGGGAACCATATTTCTGGGAAGACAGTTCAGAAGTGTTACTGAAAACTAATCCAGAACTACTGGAAGATGTTCAGACACCATAATGTGACAGTACTGGGAGTTGCATACAAAATATTTGGGAGGAAAATTTGTATGGCTGGTAGACTTGGCTGGTAGACTTACCTGATAGAACAGTCCTGTTAAACACTCTCAAAACAAAAGGAAATTTTATAAATACTTTTCTCCCATTATTTTTAATACTTACTCAGAGAAAATGTTCATTTTTCTTTGTCTTTTGTGATTTTATTACTGTTAAGTTCTGACTAATTTTTTAGAATAATGAATTCCTCCTCCAATGCCATGTATTATTCTGCAAGTGTGAATATACGTAAGTTGCTGCTGGAGAACAAGCCCTGCTGGTTAGTGTTGCTTATATACAGTAATTTTTGCTCTTCTTCATTTACCTTTCAGTGGAACAAATAAAAGATGAAGAGAAAAGGCAAGAGAAAATTAGCAGAGAGTAGTTCAGTGAATTTTTCGTGTCTGAATCTGCAAGATATTTACAATGTCTTGCAGATAATAAAGGAAGGTTTTATTCTAATTCAGGATCAGCTGCAAAACAAAACAGAAGGAGAAAAAAAAAAAGTCTAAAGTAGTCTGTAATTAGCAAACCAACAATTCAAAATAAAATCCTTGCCATTCTTCTTCAGAACTAAGTTACCATTAAACAAGAACAATTCCTGTGGTATTATTTGCCTGTCATTTTCTGGTAAATCAGTGTCATTAGCATTGATTTTTTTAGAGAAGAGATTAAAAGAGGTTTAGTTAGGAGAGTAAGGCAGAAGTATATATTATCCAAGCCAATGTAGCTCTGGGTCTCAAAGATGACATTTCCGTCTCTGCTTCATTAACTTGTATAGCTTGTTGAGCTTTAGCTCTTTCTAATTAATTCTTTTACTGGCTTTTTTGAACGTGTATCATCTCGGGCAAACCATATAAAATGAAGAAATCTCTCTAAGGTTTTACTCTTTTAATTATTATTTTTACTGCTTAAATGAAGCTCTGGAATTGCAAATGTTGACATTTTATTTGATTCTAGTTATTATAGTTTTCAAGGAGTAAAGAGTGGCAAAAGGCTAAGAAAAGAAGAGGACAGTGCAGATAAAATAATAAATAGATTACATCACAACTGAGAGGGATGCTCAGCAAATGCTGTGGAAAATGAAAAATAAACAGATTTGTCAAAAGTGACTTCCATGATGGTTTTGCCCTTTTAAATACTAACAAAGAAAGAAGCATCATTAGAAACAATTCCTCCCTGCCTTGTACATAGACTGACAAGTAAGTGAATGGAGTTCCGTGTCCCTGCTTGTTATTTTATTTTATTTTATTTTATTTTATTTTATTTTATTTTATCTTAGTAGAATTTGCTAGCTAGAATTGTGAGCACACACATACACATGTATGCACCTTCACACCCGGTCATTCAAATTATTCTTTAAAATAATGAGCATGAAAACACATGGTAGAACTTGTTTGGCTTCTGGGGGAAAGCCCCAAAATAATAATTTAAAAAATAAAAAACTAGTCAAAGCATATGCATTAGAAAAAGACTGTATTTTTTTAAAGCGTTTATCAAAAGAGTCGTAATGAAGACGTAGTTGGCTAATGAAATGCTCTGTCACCTAGTCCAGTTGTTCATCAGGTTGTTGTCCTGACTTGCAAGATGATATCCAACCTGTTTGTCAGGTTGTTGTCCTGACTTGTAAGATGGTACTCTGAGAAAAGATGTTCATTCCTGCTGAACAAAAAAAGTAATACAGATTATGCTGAACAATGATAACCTAGAGGGCGAACTTGGAATGTGTCAGCTGCCTGGGCTACCCCTTATTCCATAGCTTAAACCCTGTGGGTTGTTTGCCCTGGCCCCGGTATTATTAATGAAAAAATAAAATTTAAAAATTAAAGCCTCCTCTTACAGAAAGCTTTAAAGCATTTCTATCACTGTCTCAGTCTTCCTCATTACTGCTTATACTGATGATCATGAAATCATGCTGAAATCTCCCAGTGAGACTTGGCCACCAGGAGGGTATAAAAAATTAGAAGGCTGATGAATGGGTAGGTCTGTTGGCAGCCAAAAGGCAAACTAAAGTGGCACAACAAGAGTTTTCTTATCCTGTGACCACATCAGAGAACACTACTGCATTTATTTCACTTTCACAGTCATCTAAAGATTAGTCAGGATTTTTTTGCAAATAATCTACTCAGTGGGAACTGGTTGGAGGTAAAAGGAATTTGTTCATAAACCCATTAGTCATTAGTATGTGAAAACACAATATGACTATCTAAGATATATAGGAGAAATGGTATTTTTCAAAGAAATTTGCTCCTGAAAGCAACCAGAAGTGGACAGTTTCCACTGGAAAAGTGCTCCTAATTTGATTTTTTTTTAATACCTATTGCAATTAAGTAAAACAGGCTTTATTGTGAATATGTCAAGTATTTTTGTTTGAGTATAGCTGGACTAGAATCCAAAAGCCATAAATATTTGTAAAAATATTCATTTTAATACAAATTTTGAGACCAAGACTTTTTACACACTTAACCAATCAGAGAAGAGTATAAATAAAACATTACTTTGACCTCTCTGAAGTGATGAATGTGGAGTCAAATGGAGCTTTGGTAAAGCATTGCATGTAATTGTGTGTAAATGCAGCTAAGTCATCTTTCTATTGAGAGGATAAGCAGCACAATAAAAGTAATTTTATTTATTAAAATAAATTGCATCTGAGGAAATCGTAGATAGCTAATGCACCCTTCAAAATAGAAATGCCTCCACTACCTATTGCTTTATTAGCATTTCAAAAGCTATTAAGAATTCGAACCTTGAATCAGAACACCACTGATCACTGTGCTTTAGGCAAACACAGCGCTAAAGAAATCTTCTTCTTAGAAAAGAGTTATTTTCTCAGCTTTAACAATAATAAACACCTTTGGTGGGATCACCTGAGTTAAATTTATCTACCTGCTAGTGATGTATGTGCTATCATCAAGGCTCTCTTTACGGAGGGATTAGACACCTCCTAAAATGCAACCCATTCGAGTTTTACCCAGTGCTTATGTTAAGATGCTGTGACCTACCATTTGGGACTGGTCTCTCTTTCCATGTAACAGAGAGGAATGGTGAAAGAGGGACAGCAGGGGAGGTCACTGTGAGCAGCAGTGAAGCTGGAACTTTGCGGTCGGACAAGTGACCACATCTCTGAGGCAGCAGCTGTGGGTGGGTCAGACTGCAGAAATCGGCTGTGTGGCTGAGTGGAAAAGTGAACTGTGTGGGGCAGATGACAGGAAGACAACAGGAGTGATCACTGCCCCAGACCTGAACCAGCAAAGTGGAAAGAAAACCTGGAATATGAGAGAGGAGGCATGAGGCCATGTGTTAGAGGAATCCTTCAATGAGTATGAGTGGGGTTCCATGACTGCTACAGATTTACACAGCATGGACTCTATGTCTAAGGGCCCCTACATTGCTGCTAAACCTAAATTAAATATTTTTATATTTTTAGCAACAACATATACCTAAACTACTTTCAGATTTTAATTGTACTAAAACTCCCACTCTGTTCTTGGAACCCAAACAGAACAGGTGCTTATGCCAAAAGCTAGTATGTGTCTATTTGTTTATTCCCCAACAAGACTTTGGGTGGTCTAAGTAGCTGTGTTTCTTTTGAACATTGTGGTGGTTACTATTATTACTATTATTATTATTATTATTATTATTACTATTATTATTACTATTATTATGTCCTAAATTATTTAGGAAATTTAAGTTTTATGCCAGCTCACCAGCCTGGGGAAATAAGGTAAGGTATGTCCTGCATCTGGGATGAGACAATGTCAATCACAAATATAGCCTGGAGGGAGAGGGTTTGAGAGCAGTTCTGGGTCCTCAACATAGGAAAGATGAGGACTTGTTGGAGTAGGTCCAGGCTATGAAAAGGATCAGAAGGCTGGACCATCTCCAGCATGCAGACAGGCTGAGAAAGATTGGGTAACTGAACGTGAAGAAAAGTCTCCAGAGGGAATTTACAGAAACTTGTCCTTACAGTGTCTAAAGGTCTACAAGAGAGCTGGACAGAGACTTTTGACAAGGACAGAGCTCTTTCAAACTGAAAGAAAGCAGGTTTAGATTAAATTTTAAGAAGAAATTCTTTACTATGAGGGTGATGAATCCATGGGAGAGGTAGCCCAGAGCAGCTGTGGCTCTTCTGATGGCAGTTCCATTCTTGGAAGTGTTCAAGGCCAGACTGATTGGAGCTCTGAACAACTTGGTCCAGTGCAATGTGGGAATTCTTGCCCATGGTGGGAATGAAACTGGATAATTTTTGAGACTTTGTCCAGCCCAAACCATTCTATGATTACATGAAATTAAGTTTTTTTTCTTTCCTTTGAGGCACCACCATAGTACAGGATGATTTGATACTCTGACAGGATCAAATTGGAAAGCCCTGAAAGAGTTTAATATTTTTTAAATGGTTCATTTCCATCTGTTCTCAAGCCACCTTTGCTGAAACGAGGAGTCTATGGGCTAGTGACACGTGTACACCTATGATAAAAAGCAAAAGTAAAATACCACAATGCAGAAGTGAGCAAGGACACCTGCTAACATAGTATTTTACAGCAAATTTCCACAGACTTTAAAACTATGGGAAGGTCATAACCATGAAGCTATAATATGAAGAATCAAACCAAAATTACATTTGTACTATATCTTGTTTCTATCTTTGGCCAGATACAATACTTTAAAACTTAGGAAAGAAAACCAAGTCAAAACAAAATATAAAAACCACGGATATGAAGAATTTTTTTTTTTTTTTCAGACCTGTCCATCCAACAAAAGGGACGTGGCAATCTCCCGTCAGAGAAAACATATTATCATCAGGTTCAACAGCCAAGTGGAAAACTGATACCTAACTGATAGAAGTCAGTAATTTGATTTTATGCAGTAAATGGGTCAAATTCTACTTCAATGTAGAGCAGCATGAATCTGGAGTAACTTCAAATTCTAGTTTGTAAAAACCATAGAGTTTTTTGGCCGTATGAAAAAAGAAAATAGGAGAAAAATTAACCACTAAATTAATAAAACAATCTCAACAAAATTTATGATTTCAGAAGTGACTTTTTTCCTTGCTCCTACAACTTTCTTAAAGTGTCTTGGGCTAACGTTCCTTCCTAACTCTTGCGTTTATTGCACTATTGTATTTTTCCCCTCATCATTTGCCTGGTTTTACACAATTGAGCTATAATGTGTGCAGCTGACTTTTCTTCATTTAAATGTTAATAGAGATCTTAGGAAAGGTGCTGCCATGTGAAAGGCCAACTGATTGTAATAGACTTAGGACACTTTGTTTGTTGAGCTGGTTAAACAAAGAAAGGGTTAATTAAAGCTTGCACAAAATGTTTATAGCCCAAGAGAAAAGGTCTATGTGCTATATGTTAAGGCACTGGCAAAAGCCCTGTTCCAGATGTAACTATCCACTACATATTTCCAATCATTAAAAAACACATCTTCTTTCTCTGTATTCATTTTGATTGAAAAGATTTAAGGATCTGTTGCAAGAACCTCTCATTTGGAGCAGTAATTTAGCCTTACTGGGTGTCCATGGGCCCACAGGTACCAAAAACCATTTTATCAAGTAAAGCCGTAGCTAGTTAATATAAGAGAGGAAAATTACACGAATTTAGGCACAGACAAGCTTTCTTTTCAATTTATTTTCTCTGGGTAGGTTTCCTTTTGTATTGGGAACACAGACAAGGTTTGAGGTGGCCTCTGTGGAAGAGGGCAGGGGTTTCCCTGTGCTGGGTACAGGCTTTTCCAGCCAGCTCCACAGCGAACCCACTGCAGACCACCAAGGAGTTTGTCATGTCTCTGGGAAAGGACATTTGGGAAAGCACATAAAATGCAGCACCTACAGAGCAGGAAGGGCAAAAGTGTGAGAAACAGCAAGAGGAACACCAAGATCAGAGGTGGAGCTGTTCCGTGGGAACAGATGTGGCCTGTGGCTCGTGGGAGGCACACTCTGTAAAATCAAAAGGAGGGAAGACCAATAGGGAGAAATGGCTGTGCATGGACTCACCACCCACCTGCACTAATTGTGTCCTTTATGAAGGAACTAAGTGTTACCTGCTGTGATGGCAGGATGGGAGGAGAGGAATCTATGGGAGAAGAAAGTAAAGCTGAATCAGGGAAAGGGGGCAGAAGAATGTTTTTCCTAAGTGTTTTGATGGTCAGTGATTTTTTGTATTTTATTATTATTATTATTGTGTTTTGTTTCCTAATTCTTAAGTCAATAATAAAATATTTATATTAATTGGCAAAAAAATATGTTATCTCTCCAAATTTGAGTCTGTTTTGCCTCTGACAGAAAGTCAGAGTAAATGATCTCCCTGACCTTGGGGTGTCAGCCTAAGCCACCTGACAACAACTTTACAAACTAATAGAAACAAGTGGGTAACTCCAAAGTGCAAGAAAACTGGTAATAAAGAAGATTTTTAGAGCAGATGAATCAGCTTTCCAGGAAATTGAGAGTTTGAAGGGCTTCTAGGTAAGGCTGGACAACTTATCCCCTAGTTGCAGCCTCTATTCTGTGTCAGTCCATAGTTTTCTGGCAAACATAGTGGGAAAAGCAATCAAAAAGTGCATTGTGACCACTGTTTTTCTGTTTTCTCTGATCTCTGTCATCTTGTACAGTTGAGTAATCAAACAGCTCTCTTTTGCAGAAGTCCGGGTCTTGCTACACTGCAACATTAGTCACACTTTTATTTAAGCTTAAAAATCTTGTATTGCATTCCGATGAAAAATTGACAGCTTCTGCATTAAGGAAAATGAAAATTGGGAAAGGTGGGATTGCAAAAGAACCTTTGTTGGGGTCTACAGTTATCTTCCATCAAAATTTGCACCTTTCTGTTGATATGTTTAGTATATATGTATATGTAACTGTAACAAAACAATTTATCTAACTTCTGATAACAAAAAAATGATGAATTTCAGGAAGATTAGTATATCTTCGTGAATAATTCTTTTAATATTCATGATTAATTAATTATTCTGCAAAATGCAGACTTCCACCAGCATAGTCTGATATATCCAACCTGCATCCCAGCAAAAGAATTCTTGGAAATCATTGCCCTGTAGTCACAAATGATAGTGTGACTCTTTGGGGTTACCTAGGACAGAAGAACATCTGTAGCATTTTAAGCAGTGTCTTATGGTGCTTGGGAGACTCCACATGGTGTTAGAAGTCTCTGGTCTCTGGGGCATTGTGGAGCTCTGAGATCAGGTCTTTCTCAGGCTATAAATTCAATTTTTAAATTACATCTGAAAAGTCAGCATGAAGACTCATAACACCGACTTGGTATTTCAGGGACTTGAGTTGTGAATGCAGAAAATTTTGAGACTTGATTTTTTTGGAAGCCACTGGATGAGTCACATACACTATGAGGCTTAAGCAGCTCAGATCATTTGCAATTCACAGTGCCTGTAGTTTAAAATTAGTGTGGGTTTTGGAGAGGCTTTAATATTCATAATCTGACCCAATATTGAAATGTTCTTTAGAAAGATAAAGATTTAAGGGGAAATACTGTGAAGTGATATCAGGAGAATTTGCAAAGTAGCTTTAATAGACTAATTCCAAGTGCATTAGCTGCATTTCTGATCAGAAAATATGAAATGTATCTAGCTTACCTTGAGATTGTAGGTTAGTTTCTCTATTTCTGTAATAACTAACAGTGATTCAGCATATATTTCAAATACTTGCAGTCTTGGATAAATTTACTCCTGCACGCTTTTAAAACCCTTAGACAAAAGGCAAAAAAAAAGCCTCAGGTAGAAAAGTGAGGGTTTGTGGTTGTTTTTGGGTTTTTTTTCAGTTTCAGGTGGGTTTTTAGAGAAAGATGGATACTTTTTATCATGTAGGATGAAATATTAATGGTTTAATTAATGCACTAACTAAATTCTTCTACCAGACCCGTTTCAAATATCTTGTCTGGAGGCTGGATCTTCCAAAAAAGGGTCACATTGGGCAGCGGGACAGCTGTGGTTTATGACAAATGCTGCTGGCCCCCAAGAAGGGGACTGAGATTGTCACATTAACTTTCGCCTAGATTCTATTAAATTGATAACAATCACAATATAATTTTTTAAAATATGGAGTCAAGGTTCGTTTGTAAGAAGTTAGAACAGGAAATCTCTCTGAGTGGGAAAAACCTTCATCAGAAGTCCCTTGTGATACCCAGGCATCTGCAAACACAGTCTTGGGTTGTAAATGGGCAGAGAATTTGGGTGAAATATGTCACTTAAATGCCTGCTTAGCACAGGTTCACCCACAGAGCAAATGCTCAGGATTTAAAAGCAATTGAAAGCTAAGTGGCCTTTATGATTATTTGGTGAAGCAAAGATAACAGGTACTGAGTTATGAGACACAAATGGAGCGGTGACTTTATGATTCACTGAAGTTTTTCACTTTCTTAACGAGCTTTATTCTTGATTAGGTAATCTGTTGGTTATGCTTTACCTCAGATGGAAACAGGCTTATGATACAAGTCAGAATAAATCTTCTTTGGACTGCTACAGAAACAGAAGATTCATTAAGACTCCGGCATGTTCCTAATATGATGTGTTTGACTCTAACACCTTAGCCTTCATTTAGCTGTACTTGAGTCTTTGTGGGCAGCTAGAGTCAGAAAACACTTGACAAACTTTGTTATTACTGTCTTGTACCCATTTTCCTTCACGGTCTGTTTTGCCACAGCAGTTTTCATCTGAAGATCTCTCAGTTCTATGCCTTCTGCAATTGAGAATATCTTTTTGGGAAACAAATGTGGCTCCCTCTGTTGCTCAGTAAATAACATGTACTCCGTATGATCAGATACTTGCCTTTCAAGAAAAACTGGGTCATAAAAGGTCAAACTAAATGATTACTGCAGTCTTAAATAAACATACTATGCCTCTTGCAGACCAGTTGTTATAGGGAGAGATAAGAAGGCTTTCAGAGATGCAAATAAAAAATAAATTGCTGTGCATTTTAAACCAACAACTGATCTAAGTTCAGTAAAGGTACACCAAAATATTATCACTTTGGGAGTCAGAACAACAGCTACTTGAAGTGATGCAATCTTAACTTTCTGTGCTGCTTAAGGGATTAGAAGCTTCTGTCAACTTGTTTGAGTTGTATTTTCTTTTTTCTCTTTATGCTAATTTTTAACATGGAAATGTAAGGTTATTCTATTTAAGTGCCTTGTGAAATCAAACAAAACACGCTGATTCTTTTTCTTGGAATGAATCCTTATGCCTTTATCTAAGAAGGCAGATTTTGTTCAACTGACATGAAAAACAAAGCCAGGTTTCAGAAAGTCACTGGGTTACCTTTGATCCTCCATTTTCCAAAATGTCAGGCACTTCTTGTTGTTCTCTAGGTCACAAGAGAACTTTTGAGGCAATTTAGAGGCACTCAGGCCATACAGTTGTGTGCTGTATAAAAAGTCTGCAATAGTTATTTACCCACCAGGAACTTCCTTGACTGTTCTTCAGGAATCGTGTTCTTTATGCTCTATAACCACAGAGATTAAAGTATCCAAAGACCTGACGGCCTATAACAAACACTTTTGTAATGGCTTGCTCCTCAGGCTTTTTTTTTAATATTATTATTTCGCCCCTGCCTCCCCTCCCAGGAAGGACCTTGAGTAAATCATACAATTTTAACTGACTGGAAATTTCCTACTAATTGTATGGTCCATTGTACATACATTTTACGTGGAAATAGATTTTCTGCTGATGATAAGCGTCAATCATCACTGCGAGAAAATGCATTTAAATTTAGAAAGTGAAACTTACCTTTGTAAATTATTACATCCCAAGATGATTCTTCAACTATGTCTGTTTACACTGAAGGACTACCTGGTCCACCAGTTCTGCTTTGTGAGCAAAAGAAGACTGAGGATTTTATTTCACAATTTCTTTCCTTGAGATCCCAAGGATATTATTATGTATGGATATTTAAAGACAATTAGTTGTTTGCACTAACCATGGGGATTGCTCTCACTGTCCATTTTTGCTTGGTAGGCTGTTATTTCGATCACGCAAACAAGGAGAGCTGAGAAAAAGTACAATCAAGGGATAAGAAGTGACAGTGAGGTTTCCATTTTAATTGAAAGCATACCAGAAGGACTCCAAAGGGTCTGCAAACGGCAGACTCTGAATGAATGAAAGGGTTAATGAACAAGAAAAAAATATTTAAAAATACCTTTTGATAGAGAAAATTATTTTTTTCGGGGCCGATAATTTAACTTTGGACGCAGAAAATAAGGCTGTGATGGGCAACCTCTCTGACATACAAAAACTTTTGTGAACATATGAGAACATTTTTTTTCTCTGATTCTCCAGAATATGGATGAAATTTTCTGGAACACTGAACTGTTTTATGTAACAATTCCTAGTTCTAGAATTCTGAAGAAATCTTACATATTTTAAGTATTAAATACTAAAACAGAAAGACACTCTGAATCCTAGTCAATAAAGATGAAACTCATATTTGAGAAACAGACAATAGATAAACAAAGGGGAGAACAGTTTGCTCCTGGAGGGCTTAATCCCATGGCTGAAGGAGGCTTTGGTACTTCAATGATTCTATTCCCCTCCCAATCTTTGGCTTTGTGATCATCCACTATGGTGTCCTCCCAAGATGGTGGGCTACACTGGATAATTCAACAATCCCAAGAAACATTTTTTGACACAGGAACTCGGCCATAGTGATAAATTGTTACAGAGGTCTGTACAAAGAATGGAACAAACTTTTTAATATTCTCCCAAGGAATTCTTGACCACAGCACCAGCCAAGGACCACTTGCAAAAGCATTTCAGAAACAGATACCTCATTTTTGAAGAGTAAGAGTTTATTAATACGGCTGTCAATATGGCACTCTGTGACAGTCTTACTATCAGATACATTTCCAACCACGTATGTATGTATCTCATGCACAGAAGTGCAAGACCATTAAATGTAAGGCAAGAAGCTGCATACATTAACCATGACACAACCTGACCATGATGATCTAATTTTTGATCTAAAGAAGAATTAAAGATCGGAGCTTTCTTGGAATCTAAATTATCCTGTGTTTAATTTACTGGAAGGGATATGGCCGTAGATACCTCCATGCTGGGCAGGTCCCCTCCATGCTTTATTCCAGTTTCCAGGAAAACAAGATGAGGCTATACTGTTGTTCCTGAAAACATCTTCTCTATCCCTTTACTAGATTCCTTTACTTACAGATCTGCACTTGCTTGAAAAAGAAGAGACAAGATGAGACTGAGATTTCCACAAGCATACTAGGTTGTTTGGTTTGTTTTGTTTTGTTTTTTTGTTTTACTTTTCCGGAACTTTTTACTTTTTTACCCAGAAAAACATTGCTTTTTTTTTTTTTTTTTTTTTTTTTTTTTTTTTTTTTTTTTTTTTTTTTTTACCAGACAACATTTCATTTCTTGGTACAAGACAGATGTAGCCAAGCAGCTGATTCTTACAAGAAAATCATTCTGCTGAAACAATTTATTACAGATATATCTAGAACAAATTTAGGAATTTGGTACATTGTCATTGTGTTTTGACCAGGCAACACTTGCATTGTTGTTTTCAGTTCCATTCCATAATTATATTTTTTAATATCTTTTTCCTAAGTAAACTGCCTTGTTTGAAGAAAATTATTGCAAATGAAGAAAGCACAGAATGCCTTTTGCTCCTGTGATGTTTGGTAATGGAAGAAGAAGTGTCTCACTTTGGTCTGTCTTATCACAATGAATCCCAAGAGTTACAGAAATGGAAAACGATTCTCATGTTTTATTTTTCCATTAGCAGTCTCCAAATGCACACTTGAGACTGTAGAGCTGAAACTGCAATTGTGTATGTAAAAACCCTCAAAGAATTAGTAGCATTGATTGCAGAGGGCAATAAAGCTCTCAGATTAGTATTTTAATGGGATTTTAACACATAGACTAGGAATTTTCTTCTTCAAATCATAGCAATTAATTTATAGCCTAGTTAAAGAAATGACAATATCAGCATATCAATACATGGTGGTTTTGGTGGACACTTCACACTTTCAAGGAAAATAGTGGTTTTGTATGTATTGTATTGCAGTTAAGGGAAATTTCTGCAACTTTTTAGAGAACCTTAAAACTGTGGATGACAAAGTACACTACAAAAAACAGCAATGTTTTTTCATTAACATATATCCATGACTATGACTTATGTAATGTGAAGATATTAATGGAATCATGGAATACTTGGGGTTAGATATGACTTCTGGAGGTCATATTGTTTCACATTTTTTCCCTCAGCTGTTCCACTGCACTGTTTGCTTCTTCTTGTTTTTCTCTATCCTCATATTTCAGATGGTCCTTTATCTCTCTCCTTCTTCCACCAATATATATTTTTTCTTCCTGTCTGCCTTGATTTCCTGTCTAATTCTTCTATGCAATTTTCCTTCCCCAGAGTTTTTTAAATATTTCTTTCTGTTTTTCACTCCTTTATTCTATACTGCTTCTCTGACAGTTTTATCCTCTAATTGTCTCCTCTTCAAATAGTTTAAAGGGTCTGTAAGGCAACAAGTAATTTTAATAATTGTGGTTCTCATAGAGGTTGGTAAAGGACAAATATTTTAACCTAAATCTGCATATTCAGTTCACAGTCCCTCTTCTTTTCATTTGCTGTAATCACAGTCACTGTATTCCTTTTGCTGTTCCACAGAGAATGTGAAGGATTAATTAGATTATATAGCTAAAATCCCTATAAGACAAGAGCTATTTAAATGGTGCCTCCAAACTGCCTACTGGTAGATTTATTAAGGGCTTCTCTAGACACAAATAGTGTCTATAATGGGATATTTGAACAGAGAATTTCTGGATGCTCCAGCCATGGCTGTGTTCAAGCACAGCCTAAACAGGACTTGGAGCAGCCTGGTCTAGTGGCAGTGGGCATGGAACAAGAGGATATTTAAGGTCCCTTCCAACCCAAAACATTCTGTTATTCTATGATTCCATGACATTTCAACTCTGTAAATTTTTTCCTATCTTGTTACAGTGGCTGGTCCTCCAGGTCTTAAAATGATATCTAAATAAACAGTAATTAATTGCCCTGGCTATATGCATTCAATATGGCAACATATTTTTTAATCTGTTGGTACTTTCATTTTACATAATGTATAGGACCAACCACTTCCTAAGTCCTCATTTGAAAAACTAGTTCTTTGGTTTTTAACCTTTGCCTGATTTTTTTCCTTGTTCTTGTATTCTGAGAAATAATGAATGATCACTTTCTACTCCATTTTTCGGCCTTAATTAAGTAATGGAGCTCCATGCCACAGGATCTTGTCAAATCTGAATGTCTCTGTTTTCAAGGGGAAACTGGACAAGGTCATTGAGGATAATTACATCTGTAGAATCCATCTCCAGATCAAAAACCCTGAGGCACAATTATTGCAGGCTCAGGAAGTAGCAAGAAAAATATCGCATACACTAACCCTGATCTTATACTCATTACTGGACATTTATTTTTGGCCTAAGACAGGATATTGTATTAGATGAGGCTTTTGTATGATACACTCTAACTGATCTTATGTTCTTATCCATGGTTTCATCTCTCCCTTATCACTCTGCAAACACAAAGCTCAAGTTTTTAGCTAAGTTTTTGACAGGGCATAATTTTGACATTCTCTTCTGTATTCAGAGGAGGCATCTTCCTAAGGAAAGCCGTGCATAAGCTTGCAAGAAGGGGGGAGTGTGCTAATTATCAAATGGCAATCTATGGGATCACCTGCCCTGATTGAGATATACAGTCCTTTGTTAAGTGGGTCAGCCACGGGTCAAGGGAACAGGTGGTTGAGCACAATTTCATAACTGCCTGTTTAATATCTGGCTCTGAAATTTCCCTGAAGTTGTCGGGGAGGAGGGACAGGATCATTATCAAAGACTGTTTGGAGAGGCAGAATCTATACTGGTGGGGAAAGTGCTAATTACCATGTAATCTTTCCAATTTGGGCAGCAATAAAATTTAAATAAGATTGGCAAGTAACAGGATGGCTTTCAGAGGCCGCCCCCATCACTGTTCCTGTCCCCATAGCCTGACGCCAGATGCAAAGCTTCAGTCTGGATGTTCTTCTACTGCTTCATAAATTATGATTGTTTAGTTGCACATAATTACAAGGCACTGGATTAAATAGGATTAAGACTGAAATTGTCAGTTTTTTAAACACATTAACAAACCTTGGTATTTGATCGAAATATGCAGCTTTTTTTTTTCAATTTGCCAACAGTCCCGTCCATTCCCAAAGTGTTTTGCATTGTTTATAAAATATGTAGAATTTATGAAAAGTCTCTAAGCTGGCCACTGAAAGCTCTTGGCAACATGAATCATAAATGTGGCAGAATGCAATAAGGGCAGCACGGAGTTACAATTAGCCACTCCTTCAGCACCAAGCAGTTTCAAATGATTTTTTTGTGGCCCACATCATTCCAGCACAACTTAGTTGTTAAATGTGTGCATGTGCAAATGAATGCAGCTATAAATCTAAGATTTACAAAAGGTACTATGACCCATGGTTATGTATTTATCAATCAATTTATTTTATTTTTTGATACAATTAACCCAATTTTCTTAACGATGACAATGTCATGTTATATTCTGTGATGTGGCAAGAACAGGCTATACTGTGAGACTGGTAGGAGAGTACTGAAGCCATATGTATATCAACCATACTCAAAATCAAAACAGAAGAAAATATGATTTTTTTATTTCCCCCACTAATAGTGGAAATCCAACCACAAATTTAATTTTAGATTTCTTTGTAATCATTATTATTTATTAAAGACCTTGTTTCTAATTTAATTTAGAAAAAAGTGTTGCAACTATTTATGGTCTCATCTTTGGCTAAGACATCTGTTTCTCTGCCCATGGTGAGACTTCCAGTTAGATGGCAGGAGATGTATGATTAACTATCAAAATGGAAACAGGAGAAAAAAAAACTTCCTTCCTTCCTTCCTTCCTTCCTTCCTTCCTTCCTTCCTTCCTTCCTTCCTTCCTTCCTTCCTTCCTTCCTTCCTTCCTTCCTTCCTTCCTTCCTTCCTTCCTTCCTTCCTTCCTTCCTTCCTTCCTTCCTTCCTTCCTTCCTTCCTTCCTTCCTTCCTTCCTTCCTTCCTTCCTTCCTTCCACAGCAAGCCTTGCCCAAACTCTTAAGCCTTCCCTATGGTTTTAATTTTAGTACCTTAGTTTCAGCATCATTTTTCTACACTAATGTTGCACCCACCAGTGAGTTGCACTGATGTATTTATTCAAATTTGGTTTCATAGAACCACAGAATATCCTGAGCTGGAAGATACTCACAAGGATCATTGTATTCCAACTCCTGCATGATCATAGAAAAGATTCACAGGATAGTCACATCAATACTCTTATTTGTATAGACTTGAAAAACTCATGTTTTCTTACAGAGATCCAAAAATATTCAGGTTCCAAAATAAATGATGAGTTTTCCCCTTTTGTTTTCACCAAGAAGCTTCAGTGTTGTCACTAATTTGATTCACGGCATGATTTTGTAAAAAACTTCTCAATCTATTGTAACAGCAGAAAAAGGGCTGATGTACTTGATATTCCATTTAGAGAGACATCCTGCTATGAGTCAGCAAGTGAAAGAGCTGGGGCATTCGTTAATGGAGTTGTCATGTTAAAGGATGATTATCTGCCAAATTTCTGGCAAGGCCAGGGAGGTCGTTTAAGAGAAAGTTGCAGGACAGGTAGCCATTAATTTTCTCTGTGGTTTTAGTGTGCTACGTGATTGGGTTCATCATATGCAGTTTTGTCTTTAGTAAAAATTAAGTATTAATTCTGCTCTCCTGCATTGTAAGGATAGAAAATAAAATTAAAGGAAAGTAATCATAACAAATGTGTAGAGGGAAAGAAACTTTTACAGTACTGTGGAAAATAACATGACTTCCATTGCTTCTGTCTTGAGTTAAATATCTAATGGCAACTAAACCTTCATGGGAAATAAGGAAGACAAAATCAGTAATGTTCTATAGAAGGGTCCAGCTTTCTTAGAAATGGATTTTTTTTTTTTTTGCAAAGTATAAATCAGGATTTTAAAAGATGACCTTTTTTTATGCTACCTTTGTTTTGCTGTGTCTATGGAGAACATATAACTCACAAGAATCTTCCTTAACATATTCTGAAAGGTAATATCCATGCTAGATGTGATAAATACAAAATTTCAAAAATGTCGAATATATGATCATTCAATTTTTGTTATGCCAGTATAATGCCAATAAATTTACATATCATAGTTTTGTTATCTAAAAAAAGGAAAATAAATTGAAGTTGGTGTTATTATTATCATCATCTTAACATTTTCTGGGGTTTGTATCTATACACAATAAATAACAAAAGGCCAAGAGGAAGAAAAAATAAGCTAACAAAGAATTTCTTTAAACATCTCTTACTAAAAATAATATAATGAAAACAAACCAGCATTTTGATTAAATGAGTATCATTAATGCAGTATGTTATGATCTGAACTCATAGTTTAATTATCTAATTAAGAGCAAATGAAAATCATTAAGGTCTGTGGAAAGAAATAATTCATTTTAGGGGAGAAACAGAAGAAAAAAGCAGTCCCCTTAATTACAAACTGTCATTGGCATGTAGCACCTAAGAGTAAATCTTGCTGCAAGATGTCATGCCTAGCTATATTGTACAGCAGGTGGTGGATGAATCACACCAGCTTCATGAAGAATTGCCAAAGAAAGCAGTGTCATTAACGAGTAGACCTCCAGACTGGGACTAAGGTCTCATGAGTCCTATAAACATTTCTCTTTCTGACATTTGGTAAATCACTCAGCATCAGTTTGTTTAACTGTAAAATAATCATATGCCATTTGAGACCTTGAAGACTTTATGTAGATTTGATGGTCTGCTGCTGAAAAAAGTTGCCAGATGAGGCAAAGAAACTTCCCTAAATTAATCTCAAAAGTTATGAAAGCAAAGAATGGGACCCATGCACTGTCACCTGCCCAGGTACCAGCATAAGGCAGTTTGGGATCACATTACACAGATGCGTAACACACCAAGAAGCTGCAAAGACAGCATTCAGTTCAAATATGCTTTTGTTTGTTTACTGATAGTTTAAAATTTTTCAAATGTGCCTAGAGAGTACACTGAAAGAGAGAAGTTCCCTTATTAGTTATGAAGCCATGCACACACTTTTTTCTTTATGTGGAAATAAATGTGCTGGAGGAAGGTGAAGTGGCCATATGTTAAGGTATGATTGGACTAACTTATCCCCTAAGAATTGCTGCTGGCTTTTTCTGATTATGTTTTCAAGAAGCAGGCAGACATTGACACAGATTTTCCCTGTAAGTTCACTGATTAGGAAAGATGCCCAAACTTCATGGAGGCCCTAATGAGAAGGGCTGGGACATTAAATCAATGTGATTCTTTTAAGTTTTAAGGGTCCTGAAAAACATTTTTTTTATTATTATTGATGGTTTATTTTGGGGTTGCAAATAAAAACAAGCCAATTATAAAATTCAGTAATGTGGAGAGAATGTTATTGTTCCTAAAGGTTTTACAGCACCAGATATAGGCCCAGATTTCAAACAGTGAGAGATCCAGTTTCTAGTTATGAATGTGACCTACATTTTTGAATCTTAGGATATCTGTATTACCTACTATTTCTCATTATCCTGCACAAAAAGTTGTGATTTTGATGATGAAGTGCAAGACATAATGAAGAAACCTGGAGTACAAGGAAATCTGACCATATCTGTAGAGGAATTAAGAGTAAACACAATATATTCTACAGGGGTATCAAAAAATGGGTATGAGAAAAGAGAAACTTAAAACTTCATTCTGAAGATGACAGGTTTAATGAATGAAGATAGGAAACTGGAGAGTAACTTTCAAAATAACAGCTCAACAGGAGACCACCGAAATAAAAACAGCTGCTGGGACTGTTAAACAGAAAACAGCTTGAAACAGCTACAGACACACATATATTTGTGACTAGGAAAGGATTTCATATGTGTGGGAAAGTCTATCCAGAGAACAGTTGTGGACAGATGTAGCCAAGGCAAAGCTGGATCTGCAGAGGGAATTGGAAAGTCTGGTTGGTTTCAGAAACTGAGATTTAAATAGCTAAAGTTTGTCTGAATTGTCCATTATCTGGACTGAATAATGAGCCATGGCTTTGGGGGCAGGGAATTTGCTGCCTGAGTATCTGAAACCAGGTGTTGCTGGTTTTTTCTGTGGCTAGTACCATCTGTTCTGTGCCCAACAGAACACTTCAGCCCAAATCATTTATTTTATGGCAGTGGATGAAAAGGTGAGCGATGCCCTGTGGAAGGCAATTGTAATATGGCACAAGGAAGGTACAGAGGATGACTGTGGATGAATAATCAGACAGATCTGAAGTGAGGAGACCTATTACAAAACAACTAGATTATATTTACTGCTTTCTTTCTCTATGTGAAGCCTCTGGAGTTGACTGGACCCTGCACTCTCAACATTCTGCTGAGTTCTGTTAGTAGACTAGAGAGCTGGGAAATACAAATTGGGGAAGCTCGTGCCAGGTGTTTTCAGATGTTTGTGGCTGCTGCTGATTCATCTTCAGGATGTACCACCTGCCAGTGACAGTGGTTTGGAGCATAGTTGAATGAGAAAGGTAGAATGTACAGAACAGGGAAAAAGTGATTTTTTATTCTTTCATCCACTCCTTAACAGTCTCATCCCAATTATTCTCTATCACTAGCAACATGGAACAAGAAGAGGTAATTTCTACATGCTGAACACCTTTGTTTACACCCCATTCATATCCATAAACAGTTTCTCTGGATTTCTTGTAAGACCCTTTTTTTTTTTTTTTTTTTTTCCATTAGGCCACAGAAGCACTCACTGCAGCTTTATACACTGCAGTTTACAACTGTACCCAGCAGGAATGTTTTACAGCTGGGCCAGCATATAACATCCTAACTTTCCACTGCTGACAAGCTCGTTTTCTTATCCTCAATCAAGTTATCGGTAGATACCTACCTTAGATACCTACCTTCTCTTCATCAAAGCCAGCTAAAAAATTTGGAACAAAGGGAGTCATTATAAACAGCAAAAAAATCAGGAATATATCCAAACACTTCCATTTTTGCCATTTAAATTTTTTCCATAGTAAGAAATGATTTATTAAAACAAACAAGCAAGTTTTTTTCATATCAGAGGCAAATGTACTGAATTTAATTTACAGGTGGTGTGGAATTGACTGAGCAAACAAAATAATCTGAAGATACGAAGGTAGAAGAATTTCCAAGGGCTTGAGGTTTTTTCCTAGACACAGAGTTATGATTTTCAGGCTTCCAGATTTGCAAAAGGGATTTTGAGTGTGTTAGTTTTCAGAGATCATACCAACATAAATTTAAACTGACGTAAATAAGACTATAGCTGTCATTGTTTCTATCTACTCTGTTTTTAGTGAAGAATATGCAAGTCTAGAAAACCTTCCAGGATCCAGCCTTCCTCATTCATGAAATGAAGTTTAGCTTGAAAAGTTTTTAGGATTATTTTCTTCCAGGGTTTGAGGAGTCTCAAAGTCCTAACCATAGCAAAAAAAACATCATGAATGTCAAGAAACATAACTTTGTTATTACTGATCACATAATGTATTTAGCACTAAGCTATTGTGGCTTCAAGACTATCTTTAAGACACAGAAATAGGAGGCTTTAGCTACTGAGAATTTCAGGGTATAAATCTAGAAAAAAAATAACATCTTGCCTCCAGGGAAGAAGCAATTGACCTTTAGGCCTGAAGTTTTTCAGGAGC
Source organism: Zosterops lateralis (assembly GCF_965231275.1). Classification (NCBI taxonomy): domain Eukaryota; kingdom Metazoa; phylum Chordata; class Aves; order Passeriformes; family Zosteropidae; genus Zosterops; species Zosterops lateralis. The sequence continues at coordinate 25,276,861 of NC_139800.1, read as the reverse complement.
CACTCACCTATCACAAATCAGCTAAAGTCCACAATACAAAAATTCACAGTATCTAGCTCTTCTTTACCATTAATTATCATCATCTTTCTTCATTTCCCAGAAGATTTAGTACCAAAGTCATTTTTAATAATGTTAGTGTTTTCCATTTTGGACCACTACTGGATACAAAGCAAATACATATTTTTTTCTTTAAATGAAGAAACAGAAACTCTGTAATGGTAAGTGTATTTCAGTTTAAAAGTGTCTTGGAAGACTCTCAGTCACAATTTATAGGTATAAATTTTTCTTATTCCAGGCAAGTCCCGGGAATCTTTAAAGGAATGTTTTAGTAACCAGGGTGAAACAGCATATTTGTGAAATCTATTTCTTTTCTTTACATACTTCTCCACATACAGATAGTTAATCATTAGTCACACTCTATGTCCCATATCTTGAATTCTGTTCTCATAAGTATTTCTATTTCTTATTTAACTTTCTTTTTTGATGTATTTACATTATTGGTGTTGTTGTTGCTGTTGTTGTTGCTGTTGTGGAGATTATTGTTATTAAAGACTGTTTACAATGTAGAGAAACTTTAAACTCCCAATGTTAAAGTTTTAGGTGTTGAAAAAATTTGCAAGACTTCTGAGTGTGGAGCCAAAGTGAGGATACCATTTTCAGATGAGGAGACATGGTTATATACTATATTAACTGACTACTTTTTATGTTCTTGGGGGAAGAGCAAGAAACAGTCAGCTGACTCTGCAACTAGGAAAAATTATTCTGTATAATAGGGATGTCAATGAAAAACTGCTGTATCTTTATTTTTTTAAAAGATAAAATAGAAAGAAAATTATGTCTTATTGAGGTTGAGGAATTTTCATCCCTAAAGAGTTTTGAAAACAATTTTATAAACATCACTGAAGAGATGTCTGGCCATGTGATTTGAGCTTGGACATAAAAGTGCTATGGGTAAACTCTGGATTTTGGTTCCAATGCTGAATCTTCATGGTTCTATGTAAGTGGAACATGAAGAGGACACCTTGACTATTCTGAATTTACTTGGACTATCTATTGTTCTTTTTACTGCCAGCATATTGAACACCTTATACAATATATTACGCTCTGGGATCCAGGGTATTTTGAAAATTATGTTTATTCTGTTAAGCTGTTGAAAGTGAAAGGAAAGAAGAAAGTGTAAACTCAGCAAACTTTCAACAGAGTCTGCTTACACAAAAAGCAGAAATCATCACGCAGATTTATTAAGAAACATAGAAAACACAACATCGTTTGGAAAACATCGTACCTTGAATTGTTGAATCACTCTACATTTTAATGTGCAAATTTGTTCCCTGGCTTTTTGTTGAAAGGATCAGACCATTTGGCATTTTGTCTGAGACATAAATGCATTAGGAAGATGCAGTATAATTTATTAAAATGTATAAAGGGAACAAAGAATAAGATTAATTTTCTTCTTTTTTTTTTTTTTTTTTTTTTTTAATTCCAGGTGCACCACTAGGGCATTTAATATGGGTTAAACCAGATTCAAAGAGCTTTTCATTAGACATTTAACATAAATGACTAAGGGTTTAATCAGCACATACCATTTAAATGCATTGAATGGAGGAATTGGACTGTACATAGCATTATAATTTATAGAGTTTTGTTTTTGATTACATAAGGGAAATAAATTTTTTATGCCTTAAAAGCATTCTTTTGTGATGTCAAAAAAAATGTATAGTATTATTGTTCAGAAAATGGTGTTTCAATTTGGGAGTGAAGCCTAAAGTCACCCAAGTGGAAAAGATAACTAGCAAATTCCTCAAAGTCTTGTAGTTTGTGAGTTTTTCTCTTCAATGCATCCTTTTCTTCTGGGCCTGATAATGAACATTGCCTCTGCTTTCCACACTGTGTTGCTTGTGCATTCTTTTTAATGGTTTTAAAAAAATTGACTTGTGAATACCTCTGGAATGCAGTTTAAGCAGAATTAGTGAGAGCATCACTATGCTGGGCTTGCAGCATGGAAGCAGAGTGATCCTGAAAACGTGTTTTCTTCCTTTTTTCAATCATTTAGTGATAGTATAAAAGTAATTCAGTCCCCACTTAAACAATACCTGGGGTAACTCTGTGTGTATCATCTGTTCCATCAGAGATGATTATAGGAAATTAAAGTGCTGCAGAGGCAAAAGTGGGTCCCATTTTCAGGAACTTTATCAAAATGTTAAGGAAGGATAATATTCTAAAACGCTTACTTCTTAGCTTGTGCTTGCCTTCAGCAATACTGTCTATTACAATCGCTCTTCAAATTGCACTTGCTTTCCTTTCTAACAAAAGGCATTGTTTTTTTCTCTCTCTTCTCTTATATCTTTCCAGGAGACAATAAAGTATCTCTTCTTATCCAGAAACACTGAGAGTTCTTATCAGCAGAAAGGTAAGAAAAAGGAAATATCTCAGCAATGAAGGGTTTTTGTTTTGTTTTGTTTTGTTTTGTTTTGTTTTCTCTGTTTTATTTTTTTTAGTAGGTCAGCAAAAAGAAAAACGAAGATCCATTTTCTGAGATACTATCCCTTATTGTTAGAAGGAGAGCTGGAAATCAAGATAGAGCTCTTATTCTCTGAGAACACAGTCACCTTAAAATGCATACCTACATCTCATGCTTATTTCCCTCTTTTTTTTTTCCCTTTTTTTCCTCTCGCTGTCACTTCTTCTTCTTCATCTTTTTTCTTAATCTAATAATTCAATTTTAATGTAAATTTTCTTTTAGTTCATTTGCTCCCTCCCAACTGATCCTGCCCACAGTACTGAAAAACCAGGAGTAAAACCACATTTTAAGAAATTAAACATCTATTTATGCAAAAACATGCACAACCCCCTCCCCCCATACATATATATATATATATATATATATATATATATATATATATAGCTAAGGATCTGTATAGCAACATCTATGGTTCAAATGCTTACACTTAAATATGTGTAAATATGTTTGTGTATGTATTATATATATATATATGCATTTATTTTTATGCATGTAAGGATATAAAGAAGCTCTTAGAAGCAGAAATTCAGCTCTCATTATGGAGGCTAGTTGTGTTAATGCTCCCAGTGTCATCCATTTGCCTTCATTTAAGACAGTAATGAATTGACACAACTGACATTTGCTTGATGTGGCTCCTTTTTTCTTGATGTGGCTCTCTTTTTCTTTCATCCTCTCTCTCAGAGTTGTAGCTTTCCAGAATAGTGTTTTGGTAGTATTTTATTTTCATCTGATGAAATATTTACCCAAACTAAGATGGGAGAGGGGAGAGGGGTGTGTACAAAAAACAGTCAGCTTAGCTTGGGCACCAGACATGGTAAAATCAGTACAGGTCCTTACATCTGACAGAGTCTGTTCCATTCCCTCAAATGTCTCACTAGGGAATCTTTGTCTTTGGCACAGGCTCCACAGTGCCCTGCTTACTCCTTTTCAAGCATGGCACAATGATGAGAAGGACAGCTGTGCACATTTTCCTCATCTCTAGTAAACATTCCTGTTCCTTCTCTGCATCAGGTTTGGGAATATCAAGGCAGGTGAGTCAGGTCAGCATGTCCAAGTGATAGTTGTATATCAGACCAAGATTATGCTACCCTGCTAAACAATGTCTAAAAGTTAATTCAATATTTGAACTAATTAAGCACTGGAAAGAAGTACTTTTAGATGAAATTTCTTTGAGCCTATTTTACACATTCATCCTGAGCAATTGCTCTTTAGAGTTGCAACTTTTTTTATCCATTGTTTCTAAGGGATGTTTTCAAATTCTCAGTGTTACCTAGGGCAAAGGAATCAAGGCTAGGCTGGATGTGAGTCTGAGCAACCTGATCTGGTGCCAGGTGTTCCTTCCCATGGCAGGAGGCTGGAAATAGATGATCTTTAAGGTCCCTTTGAACCCAAACCATTCTGTGATTCTGTGAATACCATGTGTTGTCTTTCTTTATGGCCAGCACATAGTGACTGAAACATCCTCACTGAACTTATCAGGATAAGTTTAAATCTGTTCACAGAATCCCATATATTACTTGACTAGGGGGAAAATAAGAAGGGGATGGGGGGAGGGAGGAAATATGAATAAAGTGCATTTCTTTAAATATCAAAATGGAAATGCTCTCACAACATAAAGGTACACCCATTTTCACCCTTTCTACAGTCAATAGGACAAAAATCAAGTCTTGGGAATCCGATCGCCTTCAGAAGTGTCCAGTTTCTCCAGTGGCAGTATCTGAGAGCTTTAGCAACTTATCTGGGTTACCTGAATCACATCTAAATCAAAGCCACTTCACTTGAAATGGATGTCAGAAGTAATATGAGTATTTCAGTTGTGAATATTTAGAAAGTAATTTTAAAAATGTATTTAAAAGCTAGCTGTGTCTTTGGCAAGTATGATGATATTGGCCTGTATAAGAGTTACAGCTGGAGCAGATGCATATTCCAGAAATAGGAAGTACCCTGTGAGAAGGAACTAATTCTAGTCTAGGGAACAAGAGTGAGAAGGAAGGATCAGGAGTGAGAAACTGTAGTTCATGGATCATACTCATCCCCACCAAGATGCATAGCTCAAGGGAGAGAGGTAAAGAAGATCAGAGTGAAAGAAAAAATGGTGGTGGGAAAAGAAGCATGGCTGCTTTTTGGTTTAGTTTGGTTGTTTTTTGTTGTTGTTGTTTTTTGTTTTTTTTTTTTTTTTTTTGGTTGGGGGGGGTTCTTTGTGTTTTTGTTTGTTTGTTTCTCTCTACATAAGTCCATTTGAAAATACAGTAGATTAATTTTCACCAAGTGGTCTATTTTGCCTGTAATGGTAACTGGCAAGTGAGCTCCCCATCTCTTTCATGACCCACAGGCTTTGTCATCCCATTCTACTGCCCTGTCCCCCTGAATGAGGAGGGAGCAACTGGATGGGCATTTGGCAGCTGACCCAAACCAGCTCACTAAAATGACACCCACGGGTTTGTCCATGACCTACTGAAATATATCAAACTGCTAAAGATTAGATGACCAGCTACATGCACTTAGCATTGAGACCCCCTTGTGTATTTTGATGAATTTGCTTAAGGATTCTGAGCTAATGCTCCCTTCAGGGACATTTGAAGTTGTGAGATACTTCTGAAAATTACACCAGTCCCAAAAATGTCCTTGAGATTTTGTGCAAAGAATTATTTACATGAAAATGTGTTGCAAAATTTGACCTTCTTTTATTAAAGGATGTTATGCTGTTGAAACAATAGCAGATTTTTAAAGAATAGAAATTATTAAAATATTTTTTGTTTTGGACTTAAACCTAAGAACTTGTGTTTTCAACTCACCAAGAAACTGAAAACTGTCAAAACCATCCAGTTTGTGGTTGATTATGATGCTATTTATCATTGTTTGCTAGAATTTGGGGGGATGATTGTTCTTTTTTCTTTCCTTGGGTTTTTAATAGGTACATACCATGTGTGTGCACATGTATTTTTGTCTTTGTTTTTTGCATAGTTGATTTTTACACTTGTCTTGATAAATTATCAAGGGAACTTTTTAGAAATATCCTTTGTTTCTTCTAAGCACAACATTAACAAGGGGCTTTGTCATTAACTTCACTTTTATGCATTAAAAGAGGAAGAGGGAAGATGCTACATTTTGTGATTTCAAAATTATTTTCCCTTTTCTGCGTATTTTTTTCTTGCTCATCACTTAGAATTTCCTTTTTTTTCAGTCCCATGCTGCTATTTTGTCAGTGATGACAATATGGAAATCCATACATATTGGTATTCCAATGGAGATTTGCCTGGCCAAACAGAAGCAAAAAATTACGTGAATACAAATGTATTAACTGCAAAGATAAATCACAACCCGCAGGCAACTTGAATAAACTGAGGAAAGAGAGGAAAAGATGTGGGGTGGGGAGTGTAGCTTGAAACCAGCTGGAGTCGGAGGGTGGAACATCACGCAAAGAAATGATAAGTTATAAGCATAAATTTTTAGTATCACACAACCAGAAAATGTGGAGTGATTGAAAAGCAAGCAGGCCCACAACCACGCTGCACTGGAAAAGTTTTATCGTCTTGGAAATCATCTGTGCTCATTGTCAGGCTTTTTACAACTCTACCTTGGTTTGGGGGTCTTTTTCTTTCTTCTTCTCCTTCTTCTTCTTTTCATAAAGAAAAAAAAGTTTTAAAAATATGAACTTAGGAAAAGCCAATTTCATGTGCTGTTAATTTAATTCCCAACATAAAACCTTACTTCTTCTGATGGAAAATGAAATTACCCTTTCTACATCCGTTTTATCTGTCAATTAAATCCTTTTTTTTTCCCTTTCCTCCCTCAAAGAAAAAAGAACATGCACATTATTGGTTATATTTTGCGTGCCTGCAACAAAATGAAAATGGGAAAAGGTGGCATTAACTACAGTAAGTATACAAAACCTGTTTGATTATCATGTAAAGATGCTGGAATGACAACCCCAGAGACTTTGAATCTCCTTCGTGAGGTTGTAGATGTCTAATTTTCATTTTCCATTTGTCCTGGTATTGCATGGCAAAGCAGTTTTAATAATGGGACTCTTCACAGTGTTAACTATTAACCTTTCTATTTTGTGGTATCTTAAAGAAATGGCTTTTGGAGCCAGCTTTCTCTGCCTGAATCTCTATGTGAATAAAGATAGGAAAATGAAATGCATCTTTTGGGCAGAAAGAGGGGATATTCACTGTAATCCACTCTGTATGATTAATTTCAGGGTGCTATTTGTCTGTTCTTTATGTTGTCATTATTCAACAGTTATGAAAAAAATCACCTACTTTTAGTAGTTATTACTTGTATTACCTTAAAACTGACTGGAGAATAGCATTTAAAAAAAAAAAAAATCAGCATTTCAAAATTGAAAAGAAAAAATTGAGGCAGAATTTTTTTTCCGTGTGTTTTAAATAAAGGGGAAAAAAACCCAAAACAACAAAACACCTTTCATGACCGAAACAAACCAAAAATGATCCTTTCAGTTTTTTAAGAGCATCCCTAAAAGGAGAGAAAAGCAGATACCATTCGTTAGGTGAATCCTAGAAAATTGTATAGCTCAACTATAATAGTTTGTCTGGTATATGAAGTTTGGAATGCTTTAATCCTTACCTGAAAGAAAGATACTATTGATAAATTGAAAATAAGACCCTTTTACCTTGCAAATTTTTGCAGGTATGGTGGCGACTGGCAAGTACCAGTATTTGGGTGCCAAGTGGCATCTTCTGGTAAATGCATTCTTGTCGAATTGCCACAACCCAACCTTAGATCCCCTTCTGCCCACCTCTACAGCAGAGGTGGCAGGAGCAGCCACCCTTCAGCCGTGTCAGCTGGGAGTTCAGTGGCACTGAATTCCATGAGCAGATTTAACTCTGATCTGAAGTGGTAAGGTTCAGCTAGATTTCTTTTCTCTACAACTTTTTTAGAGGAGAATAGCTTGGAGACTGTGAGCCAGAGGGCTGAGCAAATTATGTGTCTTGAAACCTCTGCAACCAGATTTGCCAGAGGACAACTGCTATCTTTTCTCTTAGAACAATTTTCAAGGTGGATATTTTCCTCCACTTCCCTTTGTCTTCACTGTCTTTGAGAAGGACAAATGAAAGTCAAATACTTTCTGCTTACACCTGTAAGAGTTCAGGGAAGCTTAATGTTAAATTCTTTGAATCTCTCAGGAATTCAGTTAGGGGTATTTTCTGGATGAACTTCCTCCTACTTGGAAAAATTTTGCATAGCTGAATGTATGTGAGAGTCTAAGTAAATAATACTGATTTTTTTTTGTTATTATTTTTTTTCCCAACAATATATATATAGTCAACTAGAACTGTTTCAGGTCTGTCACAGCAGAGGAATCTGAGGCATGAATCTCCGCACACTGACATATGCAAAAACCAAATACAATTTGGTTAAAGTCAAAACTAGTATTATATCAGAGGATAGTGATTGAATGAAAAATCAGGCCTATAGCCTAAAAAGTGCATGTATATATGTATGTATGTATCTATCTATCTATCTATGTATCTATGTATCTATGTATCTGTGTATCTATGTATCTATGTATATAGAATCACTTTTTTTTTTCTCTTTTGCTTGACTACATACCCCTGGAAGGCATTCAAATCATGCACTTGCTGTTATTTGTTACTCCTGAAATGATTAAAGTAAATCACATTGTTTGATATGAAAAATATGTTGAACACACACTTCTATTTTTCTCAGTGCTCTGCCCTCCATGCTGCATTTTGTAGCATAATCAAAATGCAAAATACATTTTGAAAAATTAAATGAGAGACATATGTGTGAATCATAAGGTTTATTTGCATGTTTGGCCCTTCAATTCATTGGGGATTTTGTTTTTTCCAGGAGGGAAACTGTCATATTTACATATTCTTAGACAGGCATGCAGATATTAGTCAGAAACTATTCAATGCATTACAAGCTCCTGGACTGCAAAACAGTAATTTCAGTTCTTGAATAATATGTGTTTTTGGAAATCTGGCATAATAACACTGTATCATAGTATTGCCCACTAGGACCACTTATGATTTTGTCAGGTTTTCCATTTTCAAGCCTTATATTCTGGGCCACGCACATTGTATGCCAGCCGTATAAATTTGTTATCTGACATGCATAGTCTCAGTCCCAGAGCAAATTTCTTTTGCAAATTTCACAAAGAAAAATCATGGCAGCTTATTCAGAAGTTCCAGCTGAACCAGAGGGGACACAGCACCAAGAGGAACAAAACCAACTAGCACAAGTCCTTTATGATCACTTCTCTGTCTCTGTCATCTGATGTGTTGCAGAGGTTTGCTGCTGCAGATTGAAATATGCATGCCAAAGAACATACACAGTGTAAATACACTATTGGTATCACCTGTCAAGTGGAAAAGAAGCATCTGTCGCCTGTCTGGGAAGTGGGATGTTGTGTTTTATATAGCTTTGCTTGGCATAAATTCATGAAGTGGTGTAACAGAATGGATATTGCTGAAATGTATACTGAAGCAAATAGTTTACATCAGCTGACTTCCCTTCTCCCTGTCCCCCATCTCATATGGAGTTTATTATAACTGCTAAAAATTCCCATGGTAAATCCAGGCCTGGTTAGAGACAAGGTTACCACTAAGGTCAAGAATTCACCATAGCAAAAACAGCTCACCAGGGTGACATATGTGCCAAAGGTTTCTTTAGCCAGTGTCATAGAAACAGTGTGATTAGGATCACAAAAGGTGCTACCTTCAGCTTCTAACCTTGATGCCCCAGAATACATTCACATTTACATGTATTTACCCTGGTCCACCAGCTGGATGAGGCTTAAACACATGCTCCTGGGTTTTTCAGCAAGTGAAGAAAGTTAAAATATTTATAATGAAAAACTGAACTCAGAGATAATGAGGATAGATATCCTTATAGGAATTCATTGGGAGAACATATTGATTGAACCATAGGGATTGAATTAACCAATACACCCTTTCAATTAATATTAACAGGTAAGAAAAGCTGACCTATGTGTAAATTTGTTTTTTATTTGTGCTAAAATATTAAGGACAGCAATATCTACTGAAAGTCATCACAGGAGCTTTGCAACTCTTCTAATCTCATTTTCACTAGACCGTTTGGGGAACTGAGACCCGATGATTTCTCTCATTCACAAAATTTATGTAATACACTGATATAAAAGCAACTCTGTAGACTTTGAGCTCTAGTTATGCAATCAGGAAAGATGCACAGAACTTCTTGATTTGGCTAGAGGTGACAAAATTTATAGCTAGTGGACATTGGATACATGTTTGAAAATAGGGATTTTTTTTTTTTCTCCTAGAAACGTAATTATTAAATTGTTCATGCTTTTCATACAGCATGGCTTCTGTTGGATTTCTTATTGGGCAGAGGAGATATGTATGTAGAAATCTACTGTTCTGTAAATCCTCATATGTACCAGAGACTGAAAACATTTTAAAGGGAATGTTGCAGTCTCTCATGTTTATGATGTGAGGATTTAGGATTTCTCTGTGCACAGTACTCCAATAATCCATTATGCTCTATCAATGATATGTAGACTGTGAGTTGACTGTAGATACTTGAACTATGCCTTACAATCCACAGTGCACTGAAGGTCTTTGTACTTTGAGGTGACTCCAAACAGTGTCTAGGAATTAGGGCTTGACAAAATTCTGCTGCAGTAAGGTAATAATGATGCTTCTTTCTTTTGCTATAGTCCAAACACAACTTCCCTCCAGTATGCTTGTGTGGGAAACAAAGTCAGCCTATACTAATGGCTCAAGAACTTTTCTGGAGTCTTGGGAGGGTTTTACAGATCGTACTGATTTCTGTGTTGCAATGCCTAGACAGATGTGGAGCCTCATTTAGGTGGTATATGTCATTGTTAATAGATTATGTACATTTTGTCAGGGATCAAGAGAGATACCTGAAAAAAAGAAACTTGATCCAATTATTTCTATTATCCTTTATTTTATATAATTATTGTAGTAGTACTCTATACAATAATCATCTTAATTTCATTGATTATGTGAATTTATATAAATTACAATAACACAAATTTGAGAGGAGGTAATATAATCCATTAAACATCACTACGAGATGGCATTTTGGTTGCAGCCCCAATTCTGCTCTTCACTTGAAGTATATAGGCTTCACCTGAAGGCCATAGGCCTCATTTCCCCTTCTATTTCTGCTTTTTTTCGTAATTTTGTATTGTTTGTGAACAGCTCTTCAGAGCTTGGTTTATCACTAACTATTGTGTAGACAGAATCTCCCAGAAAAGTCAGCTTGGATGAGACATTTAAATCCTGTTGCAATATAAATAAATGTTATATAGGATATTTTATATGCTTACAAGAAGATAATTGTCTTTTTGGACAAGTAAAAAATATTGTCCATGATCCCAAATCCCAACTTCTTTCTAAATAACTCACTAGCAGAATGTTTCCATCAAATATATTCTTCCTTCTTTACTCTTCTCTATTGGATTTATTCTAGTCACATGTGTGGGTTGAGAAATATACAAAAAAACTCTGGTGCTTTCATTAAGATTAGAGAGCTGCAGCCCTTAAATCATTAATTTATGTAATTTTTAACTGTTTTAACTAGCACAAAATAGCTCATTGGAATTATGCAAGTATAGATCATTTTAATTTGAATCATTGTGGAATCATAAAGGACTCCGTTCTTTAATTTTGTGCCTTCAAGACAGACACTTTGATTAAAAAATAATAAAGCATGAGAGCTGGAGGGTACTTGCAGGTTCTTCCAGCTATCATGGATCCCTGATCTTTAGTACTAATTCTTCTCATTAATATTAATAAAGGGCTGATAGGCCATCTCAAAGCATAGTCCAAACCCCACGCAATTAATTGCTTGTAGTGTTTTTATGCTTATTTTGCACAATGAGAAGCGATGCCTCAGGAGTCTAAATATCAGTTAATCGATAATATAAAACTCACTGGAAATGAGCCCTTCAACTCCCTTTTTTTTTTTTTCACAGAATCACAGAATCATTTAGGATGATAAAGACCTTTAAGACCATCGAGTCCAAGTGTAAACCTGATGCTACTAAATCCACCACTAGGCCATATCCTCAAGAGAAACATTTACAGATTTTTTTCAGATTCATCCAGAGATAATGTTCCCTGGACAGATCCCACCTGGCTGCAGGCTCCTTAGAGTTACTTGTAGAGAGAAAGAAGGTGTTCCTTAAGCCTCCTTTTATCCATGCATATGTTGCATGATATATGAAATGAATGGTCAAAGAAAACATGAGAAAATGTCAGTGCAGGTTTCCCCTAATAGAGTTTCTTCCAAATTTCACGTAGCACATGTGATGTTCTCTGTGGTCGTGCAGCCCATAATATAAAGTGGTATTTACATTAATAGAGGTATTCAGTTTCCTGAGCTCTATAGGCATTTGATGCCATTTTAGACTTCCAAATTTTCCATAGTCTAGAAGGTACCCTGGAGGAGCTCTGAAGTAAAATGAGGAACTCATATTTAGGAAATTGGAATATAATCTACAGATATTTATATGTAGTTGAAATCAACTAATCCTTCCTTTTAAATTCTTGTTCTTCAATAGAATTATCATCAAAACACAGATGGAAACAAATTCTAGAGATGTACAGGTCTTGTGTTACCTCATTTTATATCCTGATTTTTATAGTTGTCAAAGTCGTACACACTAATATGCATATCTTTCTCCTTCGATAAAAAAGACAGTCCAGATTATAGTAGATTGTAAGTAAGAAATTATTTTTTCTAATTTATCAGATGGGCTTCTGTCTTCTGAAGCAGTATACATTGAATACAGATACACCATTTTGAGGAATACTCCAGAAACTGAGGCTTGAAGAGTCGTTATATCTAGTCACATTAAAATTATCTTTACTTTTTGTCCTCAGATTTTATTTTAATATTTTGTCCTTCATTATTGCTAGCAATTTTGCTTTTAAATCTTCTTTTAATATGGTTTCTCTTATTTCTGTCTTAAATTGTGATTTTGCAAAATTGAGTTTCATATTACCACTTGGATCAGAAACTGATCTAGGAAATAAGTTTCTAAACAACTTTTGTGTCTTACTCCACATTCTTATGTAGAAGAAAATCTCTTTGGGTTTTCTTTCTCAGTGACACATTTTTCAGCATACTGAAGGATTTCTGTACTTGGTGTACCTAATGTGGCGTTTGGAAGAGTCTTGTTTTACTCCTCAAACATTGCACCTCACCAGCGCCCTTAAATTTTAAGTGCAGAGAGATTATAGCACAAAAGTAGTTTTGCTAAGCAGTGCTTTTTAATAAATCTTCCCAATTTTCAGCAGGATTAAAACTAATTACCTGTTGTTTGCTTTTAAATTAAAAAAAAAAAAAAAAAAAAAAAAAAAAAAAAAAAAAAAAAAAAAAAGAGGAAGAGAATCCGCATAATCTGCATATAGCCCTTTGCTTCTCATTTCAGTGCTGCAGTTTTTATTAGGTAAAATGTTTAGATTCCTTTTTTTCTCCACTTCTACATAACAGAAAGGTGATTGCAAGAAAAGATGGAGCACCAACAATAAAGCCTTTTGAACAGGTTCCTGCCTATTTGGGTGGCATCCTGCTGAGTTGGGTGGCATCCCTCAATGGCACATGGTTACACATGGTTTTGGTCAGCAGAACATTTCAGAAAAATGAGAACTTCTCTCCCATCCTGAACTGATCTACAAAGATGACTTGCTGACACTACAAGGAACAAAAAGGGATATGGTTTGGATTTTGTTTGCTTGTTTTTACATACAAATATAGTATTACACTAAATTGTTTGTATTGGTGTAATTGTTTAACCCCAGCTGGCAGCAAGGTACTGCATTCTCTACTACCCTTTGGGCTCCTGGTAAGGAGGAGAATTGGAAAAAAAGTAAACTTCCTGGACTGAGATAAAAACTATTTCATAACTGTAAAATATACATGACAAAATCATAATAAATTATTTAATACTACTAGTTGTCATGAAAATTAGAGAGACGAATAGAACCCAAGAGAAAGAAGTGGTGCAGGACAAAATTTTGCCACCTGCTGACTGATGTCCAGCCCACCTGCTGGTGGTGATCTGTCCCATCTGGACAGGTCCCCCCCAGTTTATATACTAGGCGTGATTTCTTATGGTGTGGAATAGCATTTTGGCCAGTTTAGGTCTTCTGTCCTGGTCATGTTCCCTCACTCCCTCATGGCTTCTTGTGCCTTTGCTAACAGGCAGAGCATAGGACCCTGAAAAGTCCTTCATTTGGAATAGGCACTGCTGAGCAACCTTAATATAATAATCTTAATATTATTCTCATGCTAAATCAGAAACACAGAACCATTACAGAGACCAGAAGGAAAATTAACTCTATCTCACCTGAAACCAGGGCAACTAGGGACAGCCAGATATGGGGATGTGGCCTTGTAAAGCTAAATGACCAAGAATATCCCCACTTTTTTGTAATTTGTATTCAAATAGATATTTATGAGCTATTGTCCCTACTGGTACCGATGGTGTTTCAAATGGAATTCACTCCAATAAAAAATACCTACAATAAATCTTTATTTCTGTTTTTTTTAGTTTTATGTTTTTACATAGTACAGAAAATGGATTTTGAAGAGGCTGGGCTATGGTTATTTCAGATTGTAACAATTTGGGGCCTGCAGCAAAGGTACTGCTTCACGTGGCTCACAAGAACTGGTTAAATCCTGCAGCTATTCCCCTGGTCTTTTTACAGCTGGGTGAAGTATCTTTAGCAATAGAAAAGTACATTTTTATGCATACCTCTACCTGTATTGTTTTATCAACACGTATGAATTTATAAGGTCAAGTCTCATCCTTCAAGTAGTCTTCGTATACACATGCACACATGAAAGAAAATGGTTTTAGGAAATGTCAGAATGCTTTATATCAACATTTTTGGAATGAACTGGAATGTTTCATTTCAAAATGTCATTTTCATTTTGAAATTGATCTTTTTAAAGGGTAAGAAAAGGAGAAAAAAAAAGTCTTAAATAACTTGAAAATGAAACACAACATTTTCCAATTTGAATGAAACTTCCTGGTGTACAAACCCAAACCCATTGATTTATTTCTTTTTTCTTTACCACTGAACTCCTAAGTCAGATATTGTCACGAGGTGAGTGTTTTACTCATATTCAAAAGCAGTGACCAGTTAAAAGTGCAGTTTCTGTTTTCTCTGTGTCTGCAGATGTATTATGCTACTATCAGGTGTATCTTTCACCGCTGGGGGCTGGAGACATGGCTTCATGGCTGTGTAATTCCTGCCCCTGCTCTGTTGAGAGTGATGGTAGGTACCTTAAATTGCTATAAAATTAAATTTTATAGCAAGAAAAATCTGCAAAAGTAGGAAAAATTGCAGTTTTATCTTTTTTAAAGAGAAGCCACAGCAAGCCAGAAAACTCTAGGGATTTCAACATGTGGTGCTGTATAAAGTTCCTCCTGATTTTCTTTTTTTCTTGGGTTCTAGATTTCTTGATTCATGAGTCCCCTCCCAGACGTCACTTCCAATCACCAGGTTGGCAACAGCCAAGAGCTAACTACACATTACTATTGCCTTCTGGTCCACCCTGCATTCTGAAGAGGTCATGAATGTACAATTTTTCTCTTTTTTTTTTTCAACTCTTATTATGTAAAGATTTTTTCTTTTTTTTCTAAGTCCAATATTACAAAAAGTATAAGAGGAGACATTGCAGGTAATAAAAGGCAGGATAGTCTGGCATTGATTCTAATTAAAAATAAAACATTAACTTGAAATTATCTGAAAGCTTTTTACCTTATGAAATCACTTATTCTATAAAAATATTGGGCTGAAATATAACATCTAGAACAAGTTCTTTTTCATACCATTGTCACTTGATGCAGCTGTTATTAACAGCTTGAACAAGCCAGGCAAACAATTACTTCTCTCTCTCACGCTCACTCACAAACTCTTTTCTCCAATGTCATTAACCTACCCAGCTATTATGAAAGACTTGTCACTTCTTAATTCTGACTTAAATGTGTCATTCATCATGCCCCAAGAAGATATCAACAAAGAATTAGAAGCTAAAAATATTACTAACAGCAATTAGTGCAGTTTCATGCAAAGTGGGTCTTGCAGCATATCTCCTACTTTTGATAAAATAAAGGTCCAGTTGTTCAGGTCTAAGACGTATGTTTCAGCACACTCACCTTTAGTATGCCATGGCATTTCAGTTAAAACAAATAATGAAAAAAAAAAAAAAAAAAAAAAAAAAAAAAAAAAAAAAAGAGATAATACAGATTACTTCTAACTACCTGGATATACTTGTGATACAGAGAAATTTTTTTTTTCACAAATACCCTGTATTTCTTTTTTAATGCACTCAGACTAAAAATAAGAAGCAAACTAGAGTTGCTGTGGTATGAGAAATCATGCTTATGGATGATAAAACCAATCTAAACAGTTTGGATGGGGCATATAACAACCTGGCCTAGTGGAAGATTGTATGGCAAAGAGGTTTGAATTTTATGTTTTTTAAAGTCCATTTTATACCAAACAATTCTGTGCTGATATGGTTTTGGTTGGACTCGATGATCTTAAAGGTCTTTTCCAACCTAAATAACTCTATGATTCTATTATTCTATAGTTTAGTTTTGATCCAAGCTCTTTCTTCTCCTGGTTCCCTCATTTGAGGTGTACATCTGGAAGATTCATTTGATCCATCTCTGGGCTGAATTCAGTTAACTTATTTTGTAGCAAAATATATTCAGTTTATTGCCAAGTTTCAAACAAATGTGAATGGTAAACATATAGAGGGAGATCATTTCACTTTCAGCAGTAATGACAAATTTAAAGTTCAACTTCATGAATATTTTCTCTATGTGAATTCAGTACTATTATAGGGCCTCCAAAATTGTTAAATTATTTACTATAGCTAAAGTCAATGGCTTTAATGTAATAAAGCTTCAATTATTTTTTTTTCCCGTGGTAGAAGAAGTCACATTATACAAGCAAATAACCCAAGTCAAACTGGATCCCTAAGAAACTTTGAAATCAGCTTCCAAAGGAGCCTCTAGGGGCAGTTAATAGCTGACTAGAGGTGTATCTAGCTGATTTTCAACTAGGGAGAAGATGCATAAGATAACAACAAAAATTATTATAATTAAAAAAAAATATTTACAGAAAAAAAACCTCTGATGAATCCTCCCAAGATAATATTTCCAAATTCCTTAACGAAATTCTTGGACAAAAATTAGTTTTTCTGTTATTTTTCACAAAAAATTCTCACTTTACAACAAAGAGTTGTCGTAGGAGGAGACTCCAGAAAGCCCAGATGTGTTTCATCCTCTCATGAGAGTAACAGGACTTCACTGTGATAATACTTCAATGAACAAACCCTCTCCTCAAAGGACTTGCAATTCAAATAAGCAGGGATGCAGGAATAATAATATGACAAATTTTGAGAGGGATTCTTGAAACAAAGAATGATTGTACAGTTCACTTGCTGTGACACAAATGGTTAGACTTGGTACATATCAACTTGAGGTATATGAAAAAAATATCATAGAATTTACTCAGTTGGAAAGGACCCATCAGGATCATTGAATCCAACTCTTGCTCCTGAGATCACCCTACAGAATTTCCTCCCCCACCCCAGCTGAAAAACTTTCCCACACTTAGCAAGAGGGGCAGAGAGGTTGATATGTTCATCATTCCTAGTCCAATGGGTGAATATAATGTGGAGTGGTTTGCAGCATCAATTAATAGTCAGAATTGTGATTTACAGCAGCAGATAACTGAAAACACTACAGATTATTCCAACCCCAAAGATAGGATAGAAACATACAGAAGGCAGATTTCCTCAAATCTTGCAGGGTAAATACCCAGATGCCAATAAGCTGAAGTCCACAAAATGTAGTGTTTTGATGAAATGAAGAAATTTCCCATGAATTCCATGGCAGTGTTAAGAGAGAAGAAGATATTTTTTTGCCATTGTCAGGCTTCAGGTTTGCCTAAATTTATTTTGGAGACTTTTCCATGATTAATTTAAAGCTATTAAATGCACAGAGATCAACAGAATGAACAATAAAAGGCACTGGCAGTTGCTGGAGCTGTAATTCACAGTTTGGCACAGTTAGCTGAACAATATGGATTGTACTTCTAGCAAGGAATTGCACAGAACCTATCTGTGATTTAAACCATGCTTCTCCCTTTCTTAAGTAGCTATTTAAATACAAAATAATGATTAAATTCATATTTCTTTACAATCAAAAGCACCACTATCTCTGCATACTTGTCAGCACGAGCAGTAAAACCCATCAAATTGTTAGCAAAACACAGTTCAGCGAAGGCGTGGAACTGACCTCCAGTGTTCCACTAATAGCTAACATCACTCAGACAATTTCTGCTGGGTACCCTATCTATTTTACACCTAGGAGCTGATAGGCAGGAACATGAAGTCTCAGTGGTCAGCGCTGATGGTCATATATACCTTGTATGTTCAGTGACAGAAATACCTTAGGGTAGGGAGCAAGTGTGAATTATCCAGAAGTTGTCAGATTGGTTGAGCATGCTTGAAACAGCTGTGAGGGGTCCTGAACAAAGCACAGCAGTTGTAGTGAGAAAACTATTAGCATATGCATGAATAAGTGGGTGTGAAAATGCTGGCTAACGATATGCAGTGTGTACTGTATTCCAGCTGAGTAGGTGTAAAAAACATCCTCTTGACAAAGAAGTGTGAATTTCAGGGAGACAAGCCTGATGGAAGATAAAGATTTGTGTTTGTTTCATTTGTTTAGATTAAGGGCCTTGTACTTCTGGTGTGTTATTCTGTCATAATTAGGTGAGTTTTGACCCAGTTTAAGGCAAATAAAGCAAGCACAAAGTAACACGACAGAAACTCTGTAGGACTGAGAATCACAATGGGTTTTGAACCATCTCTTTGAGGTCAAAAATGTTACTTTCTCACTGGTAATACTCATCAGGACTTCAGTGCCTTCGCCAGGCTACACAGGGGTCATGGCCCAGACTTCTGTATGGCTCTTTGTTGTATGTGCCTGTTAAGACTACCACTAAAAATCGAAAGAGAAACTGAACCATCCCTTTGCTGGAGATCATAACTGTCCACTAAAAAAGGACGCTTAAAAATTCTGCTTCTGGGCACTTGAGGGCATTTCACATTTCAGCCGCTCACAATTTATATTTATTTGAAAAATTGTGTTGCTCCGCAGTCTTTTCTAATAGCAATATAATGGTATTGCAGCTGGAATTTAATGGTACACTATTACACTTCAGGGCAACCACAGCATGAGTGTATCAATTCTGGGATGAGTCAATGGTGAAAAAGCAATATTGAGGTCATATTTTTCCTTTCTGTACATCAGTGAGACAGAGGTATAGGACTTTTGGCAGAAATGTAAAAGATTATTTTTCAGTGATCTAGTTTTATTCCGGACAAATTTCTCTATCTCTAACTTGAAGGTTTGCAGTTCTACCTTGTTCTGTTCTCTGATAGGAGCTGTCACAGGGATATCAGAAGAGTTACCAACAAAGCAATAAATGACATGATCTTCTACCTCATTTGCCTTTGTTTTTAATATAACTTTTCAGCATGTCTTGAAATTTGTTTTCTGTCACATATAGAGTGAACATGCAGTTGACACAACATGTTGTAGAAAGCAATAAGACTTTTGTGGGTTCAAAAGCTCACTTTTAATCCAGAATTAAAAAAAACCAAAATCATCTCTTTTGCTATTAAACTTTGATGTTTGCAGCTGATAGACGTGTCATTTTTAAATTGAGATCAAATCAGATGTCTTCCATGTTTTGCTGTAGGGGTTCTTGCTTGAATACCTTGTTTGGAGAGAAAAAACATCAGATCATAAAATTGGCCATGCTGGATCAGACCAGAGGTTCACTTAAGCCAATATTCACTTTCCAATACTCCTAAAAGCTGATAATAAAGCAAACCAGAATAACAAGCAGATCTGTATGTGTTTTGCTGGTGTACACTTACAGCCTTCAACAATTTGTGGCTCAGAAATTTCTTGAGCTAGTGATTGTATGTTTCTATTTAGCAGTCTTAGGTGGATTTTTCTTTAATTTCTTTATGCGACAATTTTTTAAATCCGTGTAAACTATAAACTGTTAAAGGAACAGCAAATTTTTTTGCCATGTTACATCTATGTGACAGTCTCTACATACAGATATTTGTGTGTATGTCGCTGTAGATATAAATAAATACTAAAACAGTAGTTGCATAGGAAACAGAAAAGGATTACATGTTATTGCCACTGCTGCAATAATCTCCTTCACAGAAAAGTAAAAGGAATAGCAAAATCTCAAGCTAAATTCATGTCCAAAAAGAATCACAAATCTCTACAGGTTTGATAAGCTACATTACTTGTACTGATCTGCATGTAGTTGTTTAGCTTGGGAAAGGAGTCATCACCATTCAAAGACACACAGAAGACATATTTTTGCAGTCTAGAGATTAAAGTCCTTATCTAAGTGGCTAAAGATCTTCGGCTACTGTCAAGACATTCTAATTAATTGTATTTTTTAAAATTATCAATGGATAGGACAAATGAACAGTCTTGAAAAGAGATAAGGTATTTTAAACCTTTACTTTTTCCAAAGAATACTAAACTGAAAGTCTGCGTTATTTTGTTTCACTCTACAGAATGTTCTGCCTAATAGTTGAGCTTCAAAGTACTAAGAATATCTAAGTACTAAGATGTCCTGGGTTGCAGTGTAGGATGTACACAAAGTATTTATTCTATCACCATCTTCATGAACTGTTAAACAAGTGGGGCAGTGCTCTAGTGTTCCCAAGCCCCTGCCTTTGGGCTGTCTTCTGCTAATGGCCCATCAACGCCTTGCCCATAACTCACAGGTAACTCCCTCCAGGGGTTATCTCTGTTTAATGGGCCATCAAGGACCCACTTCACAACTCATCATCCCATTGTGAGATGATCCACCCAGGGGGAGGAGCCAAGCATTCTCACCTGGATATAAGCTGGTCTGTGGGACAGTGCAAGGGCACTTATCCACTGGATTCCCAGAGGAGCAGAGCTACCAGACCTTTCTACAGGATCACTGCTTCAGGAAGAGCACCTCACCTGGACTGCTTCCACCATCCTGCTCAGGTTGTATTCTGATTCTGTCAGTGGTCCTTTGTGTTATCGCATTTATTTTATTTTATTTATACCTTTTTACCTTTCTTCTTATTAAATTGTATCTCTGACTTGGAGCCTCTCACTTGTTTTGCTTTCAAACCACAACATAAGACAATAGAAAATTATGATATTCCTCTGATTTATCACAGTAAAAATAGTTTTTGCTGCCACAAGACCACAGGCCTGCACTGAACTGACAGTAGAAGGTCTCTGAATGAGTACAGAAGTCAAAAGTGTGTAACAAACAATATGTTTTTTGTATTATTTGGGACTTGTGAAGGTTTTAGGGCACTTGTGAACGTTTGGTGGGAAGTCACATGGAGCGGAGAGGTCATGCAAAGGAAATGGGGGAAAGGGCTGAAAACTGATGATGAGGAGGAATCCTCCACTGCATGTCACTCACCTTTCTGCATCAGGACCTAGTAAACTTTTAACTCTAGGCATTCCTCTTCAGAAGTATTGAAGCTTTCAACACCACAGCTCAGAGTAAAGTAAGCACAAGTTTTCTGAATAGTAATTTTAGCTCTAAAGGGCATTTTTCTATTAATTTTCTCTATGTGCATTGGTACAAGCACTAAGAAGAAAAAAGGATTAGGCTTTTATTTAGACTGTTAAACATTAATTAAAATAACAATAAAGCAGTAGTTTCAAACACAAGATATACTGTCCCTTTTTCCACCAACACAGTTTGAGTGTAATGTTATTGAGAGAAGATTTCTATCTGTTTCTATCTATTATAAAATAAGCCAAGGTAAAGCAAAATGAAATTGAATTAGATTTTATTAATAAAAAATAAACTAAAATGTACATATAAACCAGTGAAATTATGAATTTCAATTTTTTGTTGTAATGGTTCCACTCCTCCATTTTTTTGAATGTCATTCCTGATTCTGTAATTGTGTCATGCCATCACAAAGACATCCATTTAATCAAAAGCCTTCTGCACCTGGACACTACTAGTCAATATGTAGTAAACAGACCTTGTCTTCCAATCTAAAGTGAGGACACTGTGTTCCAGAGAGATCCATTGATCTCAAATGGCAGAGTTAGTCTGCTTTTGTGAAAAGAATCTTTCAAATAAAGCTATTTGAGTGTTTGAAGGTGTGAGCACTTTGATGTTTCAAAGTCTCAATTATTTAGGTACCACAGAGCTGAGCATTGTGTATCTGCCAAAGTCTTGTTTAAAAAGCTCAGATGGCTAAGATGTCATGTTCTTTTCAAAGTCTTCTGGTGACTGAAATTAAGAGAAAAGCCCTTTCATTTTAGTGACTCCTAAGGCTCTCTCAGCATCCACTCTGTTGTGCTTCAGCATGACACCATTAAATGCTTGCTTGCAATTTGAGTACATTGTCAACAGAGCAGATGGAATCTAACTAAGGAAGTGATATTTATGCTGATAAACTGTGGTAAAAGAAAAACAAACCCTCCAGCTTCTGGTGTATCTTATTAAGGGATAAGATTCAAGTGCCTGGTTGAAAAGCAGTTTTCATACCATCACCTTTAATAATTAATTCAGTTTTGTCAGAGGATTGTGTAAAAGCAAGTGTTTACCTCTCCTCAATTTATTACATTTGAGGACAAAATAATTCTGTCGGTGGTGCATCATGCTGCTTTCTTCTACTATTAACCTGTTATTATTTCTATGTAGACTCCTGCACTGAGATGAATTACAGTAATTCAGCAAGATCTGACCCATGGAGCAAAATGTGGTATATCCAGACAGCAATGAGATCACCCTTTAAATTAACTGGTTGAATAAAAGCAGTTGTTTCAGAAAGGTAAAGAATAATTTACAGGTGGTATTGCGAGTGTGAAGACACAGATTGAACACAACTTTTAGGCTCATAACTGAGGTGTTTAGGCTAGAACACTTTAGATAAGTTACTTTCTGCTACTTTTTTTTAGCTGCTGGAAATCTACAGGAACCTTCAGGGTGATTCCGATCTAAGCAGTGTAAATTGTCACTTCAGGAAGTATACTTTTCTATTTGGTCATAAAAATGGACTAAGGTACTAAATAAATTGTTTTAACTCAAGAGCTTAAAATTCAATGGAATTAATATTTGCCTTTGTTTTTGTTTGGGAAATAAGATGTGCTTTCCCTGATTAAAAAGAGGAAATAACATGAAGAAAAAAGTAAAACACAGGTGGAAGTGTTAAAGGTATAAGAGGTGGAAAAGGTAAGAGACACAAACCCTTTAGAGTAGACTCCAACTGCTTTGGGCAGAAAATAGCAGCAGATCTGAAAAGACAGATTACTCAGTCACTCCCTATCACAGAATTTTTGGTACTTTTCTTTGAAACATCTTGTGAACAGCCCCTGAATGGACCACCAAAGTATTGGCTTTTCATGGCCAGGTTTTGGCAATGCAGAGGCCTTAGGAAGGGCATCTCTGAGGAACTGCCAGAAGCTTCCCCCATGCCCAGTGGAGCCAATATCAGCTGGCTCCACAGACAGACCCACTGAGCCCACCAGTGAAGGTGGTAGTGCTTCTGGGATAATGTTCTTAAGAAAGGGGAAAAAACCCTTTGCAATGGTAACTACAGTCAGAGAAAGAGGAGTGAGAGAGGAGCCAGAGTGTGAGAGGAGCAGCCCTGCAGACAGGCAGGGCAGGGCAGAACGAGGGACAGGAGATGCTCCAGGCTCTGGAGCTCAGATTCCTCTGCAGCCCCTGGAGCAGCCCAGGCTGGAGCAGGGGGATGCCCAAAGGAGGCTGTGACCTCATAGGAAGCCTGTGCTGGAGCAGGATCCTGTAGAGGGAGAAGCCCAGGCTGGAGCAGGTTTGCTGGCAGGACTTGTGACCTCGTGGGGAATCCTCGCTGGAGCAGCCTATTCCTGAAGAACTGACCCTGTGGAACAGACCTGTGCTGGAGCAGAGATGAAGAGCTCCAGCCTGTGGAAAGGACCCACACTGGAGCAGTTCTGTGCTCCATGCAGGACTGTGTCCAATGGGAGGGACCCCACACAGGAGCAGAGTGCGAGAGTGAGGAGTCCAAGCCCTGCTGAGGAAGCAGCAGCAGACAGCCTATGTACTGGACTGACCACAGCCTCCATTCCTTGTTCACCTGTGCCTCTGGGAGGGAGACAATAGGGAACTGAGGAGTGAAGCCGAGCCCAGAAAGAAAAGAGGGGTGGAAGAAAGTGTTTAGAGCATTTGAGTTTTTTTCTGTAGCTCTACTTGGAATTTCTTTGTAATAAATTAAGTTAATTTTATCGAAATCGAGTCTGTTTTGTTTGTGAAAGTAACCAGTAAGTAATCTCCTGCCCTTATCTCAACCCATGATCATTTTGTCATCATATCTTTCCCTTGTCTGGCCAAAAAGAGGAGTGATAGAGTGGCTTTGGTGGGTTCTGGGTATCTAGGCAGGATCAACATTGTTGTGGTGCAGACCAACAGGCTATCCTCTCCTAATGTCATATCAGAACTCTATTTTCGCACACAGGGCCCTTCACTTGTGTGCTCAGTTAATACTTGGTTTGTGGGCAGAGAACTGAGGTTCAAAGCATGAATCTGCAGTATTGCACCTTGGCAGCTGAGCACAGATGCATGGAAAGACATGTTTGCATCCATTACAACAAAACTACTATCTGTTGACATTTTTAAAAGTATTTATCGCGTATTCTCCCACATGTATACAAACTACTTTTTTTTTTTTTTTTTTTGACTAAATTTCTCCCAAGAAAAACAATGCCCACAGATGCAAAATTTGTGCAGCTTTTTTCATGCTGACTATTATGTGCTGTGCTTTGTTTTGGGTAGCTGAAAAGTCTTCTGATATTTTTGTTTACCTTTTCCTTATTTTTATTGAAAACATATCTCTTGCATTACATAACCATATTTTTTTCTTGTTTTGCCTCACAGTCATCACCATTGTTCCTCCTTTATTTAAGACCAAGAGCTGGCTAAGCTTCCTGTTCAATCAGTCCCATAACAGTATTGAACTCCACAACTTTATGAGAATTTGATAGCTTTCACAAAACCATGTGCTAGGTTACCAGCCAAACAAAAAGTAACATAACCGTTTAGATAATTAGTTAATTTTTATGAGTTTCTCAGTTCAACTAACTGTAGAAAATTCACTTCTACTTGAAAACACAAGCTGGAGTGTTAAATTAGGTGAGCTTCTTCCTGATGTGTAAGGTAGGGGGAGACACCATGACTGACTTCTCTATAATCTCAGCAAGTATCAGCGGATGAAAATGCAAAAGATAGATGGACACTGCAAGTTGCTCCAAGCCCTTATGCTGAGCAACTTTATTAATTATCACTGCTTTGTATTGCACAGACAGGTAGGTAGTCATACCAGCAAGTTAGATGTGCTGTCTAAACTGAGTAGGCCAAATGCCTCATTTCAGCGTACCTCCCTTAAAAAAAAAAAAAAAAATCAAGTTAGGGAATGCAGATATATCTATTGTCTCCTAGAAGAAGAGAAAAATCCATACTTTCATTAGTGAGATAAAGTAGCATAATTTAAAATAGCTTTTTTAGTTGAATTTTAAAATATAAGGTGGGGACAAAGGGAGAAAAATGTGAAGGAAGGTTTAAAAAAAGGGGAAAACATAGGAAATAATAGTAACAATAAAATCCAAAGCTAACTAATAAGCTAAACTAAATTTAATTTTTCTTATTTATTAAAACATAGCCAGATCTTTGATGGTCTATGAAGTCTGGTATCCCATCAACTACATTTCCTAAAGATTTCTGGAACATTTTTTAAAGTGAGAAGTAAGTAAATTATGGGTTTGTCTTTTAAATTGTGTTTTATTATGTCATTACTTCAAATAATGTCAGTAACTTGGTACCAGTTTGAATGGTTATGGAACATTTGTAATTCAAGGGGGTGTGATTATCAGTGTGTATTCTGGTATAAAAAATACTTTAGCCAGATTACATTTTATCGGCTCATGAATTTAGATGCAATTCCTTTAGCTTCATAATACAGCTGTCTGAGGATAGATATATGGAGTCCTTCAGCCTGGCTACCATTGAAAACTTGTAGTATAAGCCTTGATAGTTTGCATTGGGAGGAACTCTACTGGTTCATGGGTAAAAATATTTTAAGCGAAATTAAAAAAAAAAAGGAAAAGGGGAAAAAAAAAAAAGTAGAACTGAGTACTGAGAGTCAGCCAACCGTTTTGTAAGCCAAGATCTGTTTTGGAGTCTCATGTTGTGGACAAAATGTGCTGGTCAATCACCTGAAGCCATTCAGTAGATTTAAAGCAGGTTTTAGCTTTTTAGCCAAACAAACAAAAACTGTACTCTATCTGACATGAAACCATTAATTTAAATGCCAAATTCATTATTTACATTTAATGTGTTTGTGTTTAGATTCTAAAGCCATTTGCAAACTGGGGAGGGGGCACAGAAGCAAAGGTTGCCAAATTCACAGTGCCAGCAATTTTCCATTCATTGAAGATTAAATGCAGTACATTGTGTATACACCTACATGACTATCACATATGGCACAATAACTCAGTAACTTCAAACAATTTAATTGACAAGCTGCATGTAAAAAAAAAAAAAAAAAAAAAAAAAAAAAAAAAAAAAAGCTACATTTCTTCTGAAAAAAGCCAGAAGAATAATGCAGAAGTTACTCATGTGAACTTGGTCAAATGGTTTTTAAAAGATGAAAAAAAAAGCCTTTTTATGAAGGAAGACACAAGTCATGCTTCTGGTTATTGTAGATTAGAGTTTGTAATATTTGTACATTTCTGACAGAACAGAGCTGAATGCAGGCACAACTTACTGACTGATCTAGTGAAGTTGGACTTTGTCAGCTGAAAGCTGTGAGTAAAACACTCACAGATGAAGATTAGGAGCTAAAGGACAGAGTTTAGGGGGAAAAAAAAGCAACAACTAGGACTTATTTCAGGAGCGTAAACAAGTTTAGGAAATATCAGAGTACTATGAAGTGAGAGAAAGGAACATTTTAATGATTCCTTGCAGCTGAGCAGCCTCTGCTGTTGTAGGATGTTGACCACATTCACAGGAGATTTTGAGAGGTCATTTACTCAGCATTCTGGGAACTAGCTTGAACATAGCTTCATGTCAGTGATGACTGACAAAGCTTTGAGTGTTTTTAATGAAAGGAGAAAAGAAATAGAACACAAACTTATTCTTTTCTCTCCTGACATGTCTGGAAAAAGTTGTAAAACATCTCTTTAGTTCATGTTCTCACAGAAAGGTAGAACTTGTTTAATGTGCTGTAATGAAGAAAGAGAAGGTGGAATGATCTCTAGTTAATGCTGAGTGTAAGGGATTTAACAAGATTATTATGCTTGCCAGTTTTTGATAAGTGCAATAATACATGTTGAGAACCGACTCTTTGGGGCAAGACTCGTGAACTGGCATCTTGGTGTGTGTTGGGAGGTCTCAATGTGCATCTCAGAAAACTTCCTAATTCATTCCCCTGCTGTTAAGTGTTATTAAACTTGCTTAAAAAATAAGTTGTGTGTCATCTATTTTGTCTCAGGTGAGTAGAAAATTGTGCTGATGCTAAATGCTTGGAATATTTTAACTACAGCTTGCAAGGATCCACAGAATTGATTGATGCCCAGTCCAAACATTACACTGATGCTGCATAAGATAATAATAATAATAATAATAATAATAATAATAACTATTGGGGAGCTTTATTTGTTGTGGTTTGGGATTTGTTTTGATTTGGTTCATGTTTTAGGTTTCTTCATCTGATTTGTTGTTTGGTTTGTTTCTGGTTTTGGTTTCTTGTGGTTTTTGTTTGCTTGTTTGTTTTATTTTGTTTTAATTAGTGTGAAAAAATTAGTGAAGTTGTAAGGAAGGAACCCAAGGGGACAGACGTGTTTGAAGGGAACCTTGTCTACAGTGCAGCAGATGCAGAGGAACTTTTCCTCTATTCCTTGTCCTCTAAGACCCATTCTGTAGCAGCAGTAAAAGGAATAATACAAACCAGGGTGTAGTTTATGTGTTGTTGGTACATCATTGTGCAAATGTAAAATGTTGTGCAGGTGCGGTTATTAGTATTATCAGGTTAGTTTCTCCTTGCATAAAAGAGAAAAATTGTATCAATATAATTGCTGTTTCTCAAGTCTCTGGGAATTTTTAATTAATACGCTATGACTGAAATTTAATGTAAAATACTGGGACCTTTATGGACTGCATCCACTTTCACTTTGGCCTACCCACAGTTTTTTAACTAGTTTATTATCCCTTACCTTAGCACTTTCATTTATGCCTCTTGAGTCTGGTGTGCCTCAACTCTTCCTTTTTCCCCTTTTTTTTTTTTTTTTTTTAAGTATTTTCTTCATTTGGAATGCATTTGAATACAGGCCTAACTGTAAGCATAGGCTAATATCCCATTACTACCAATGAGTTTTAGGCATTTTCCTAAAATTTAGTAGTTTACTGAAGAAGAGTGATCTACAAAATACATCTCAGCACTTAAAAAAGCAAAACGAAGAGTGTCAGGGTAGAATTCCTCATCCATTAATTCTATTCACCTGCAAGTGACAGAAAAATAATATAAGATCAAATAAGTTTTTTGTTTCCTGTAAATGTAACTTGATGCCATCTGTAGAGTAATGTGCAATCGGTGAAGCTAAGTACTGTGATATGATACTGGAACATGAGAAATTCACATTTAATTTCCCTTGTAATTGCTAGCTCAAATGCTGGTTTTTTCAAGTGAGTTTGGTTGGTTGTGGGTTGTTCCGTTCAGGTTTTTTATATCTGTAGAGTTTTTTTAATTTGTTTGTTTGTTTTATTGTTTCTCAAGTGATGCATTGGCTGAAACACAAGGAAGTCACGTAATTTGCCCAGGTTCACCTTCCAGTGAACACAGGTGTGAATCTTTTAAATGAGCAGCTCTAGGCAAGCTTAGCCATTAAATATCAAATAAACCTCTTCATTTTGTTAAACAGAGTGTAGCCATAGTTAAATGACAACAAGAAGCGTCTGTGTCTCAGCACTGATTGGCAGCAGGCATCAACCATTATTCTCACAAGGATCTTCAGGAAGGCATCACTTTGTAGAAATTCTGGAAGGCATGAATGGTATTATTTAGTTTTAGTTTACCAATAATTGTCATGCCCAAAATCTCAACACAATAAGAATTCATCACTGGTGCCAACCACACACATTGTGCCAGTCTCAGTTCCCATTCTGGATAATCTTTATCCACATTAATGCTGCAAACAGAATCACCAGGCAGAGAGGTGAGGAGAAATAAATGGTGCAAACCACCAAGAACAAGACTGGAGTTTCGCCTGACGTTTAGGGAGAGGCCTCTGGTTTTGTTCCAGAGAGAACATGGGTTCCACTGGGTCATGCTGCCCATAGTACTGATATATCTGAATAGAGCAA
This sequence comes from Zosterops lateralis, assembly GCF_965231275.1. Taxonomy (NCBI): domain Eukaryota; kingdom Metazoa; phylum Chordata; class Aves; order Passeriformes; family Zosteropidae; genus Zosterops; species Zosterops lateralis. Next base: position 25,247,857 of record NC_139800.1, on the reverse strand, counting down.
GGAAAAATAATTACAGATGATGATTAGTGCAAAGATTCCTGCTAATTGAGTGGACAAATACTTACCACAAATTTATGGTAATAACAAGGTCCAGGGCCTTGTTGTCACTATATTTGGGCACTAATTGGGGGATAGGAAAATATAAGAAATTAAGTCACAGAGAGAATAAGTGTAATTTTCAAGGTCTGATGGAAGTTTTCTGTTAAAATAGAATTTGAAATACGTATGTTGCTTCCATGCTAGAGCATCAATGACCAGCAGATACATTCCAGAAAAGGGCTAACCTTACATGCAGGGTCAAATTGAAGATACAGTGGAGGTGGAGTATATTCGTCATGGAAGTAGCTAGAATATAAATTAACTTTAGAAAACATTGACTGTATTTCAGCCCTACATGCCATAGTAAATATAAAAAATAAGATTTTTATCTATTAAAAAAAAAAAAAAAAAAAAAAAAAAAAGAAAGAGAACATGGGAAAAATCTTATAGGTATTGGGGACATATTATAGTGTCCAATAGACACTTTCTGAATCCAGGCACTATCAGGACAATAAAGATCAATACTACTTGCTTTTCCACCAAAGCTGCTTAATCATGTCATCTGATTTTCCCTTAACTTTGCCTTGTGAAGAGACCAGAGGGCTTTTTTCTCTTCTAGGTCCTAGGATAACATGACATCAACCCCAAGACAGAGTGCCGTATTTACTGACCAGACAGCAAATGAATGTGAGAGAGAAAAAGAAAATTTGTTATGTACAAAAATACTGAGAATGAAATTTTCCTCTGAAATAATTATAATTATCTATTATCTTAATTATCTCCAAAAATAATTATCTACTATCTCCAATAATAGCTAGAGCTGATGAGGTTTACAGACTCACAGATTTCCACTATCAGCAGAAGAACCCTCATAAAATGTATCATTGACAACATGTAACTGACACTGATTCCCTCTTCTTAATTTGGCACTTTCCTTGGGAAAATTGAGAGCAGCAAGGAGTTTGCTTCTTTAAGGCCTAGGGCTTTGAAGGACAGTGGATATCTCACACCAGGTATATTTGTATATAAGTCCATAATTCTACTAAGGACAATAAATTGATTTTGAAGAAAACCTGTGGGGTTTAGATTTTTTTTCTGAGCCCTGTATATTTCAGTCCTTCTAGTTCACTTATATTTTGCCTGACAAGACCCAATAATAGTATTCATATATCACTAAGGAGCAATAAAAACAGGTGAAAATGAGCCAGGAGCTGAGCCTGGCAGTAAGAAGGGCAAGTCTATGAATGGAACCAGGACCAGCCAGAGGCAGTGAATCCCAGACAGGTGCACAGGGAAGAAACAGGTCTGAGGCTAAGCCAGAGTCCCAGTCAGCAGGTCAGGGTCAGCACTGTTTATAACTGGGGCACAGGGAAGCCTGCAGTGCAGCTCAGACAAGGAACCAAAACCTCAGACAACAACTGTAGCTGCAAAGCCAGAGGACAGAGGCCCCAAACGAGTCTTCTCACAGATTCTTTTTCTCAAAAGGAAGAGATTACCAAATCAATGTTCCCAAAAAAGTATTTATCCAGCAGTAGATTCTGCTTAACCTTCGCTTTTAAGCTGTCCATGTGCCACACTAGTATGTATCACAACAAATCATGTTTGTTACTCCAATTGCTTCATTTCCTATTGCACTGTTTGAAAAGTATCACACCAGCTCACATAGAGCTGAGAGATAAAATAATGAAGTAGTAGAAAGGTAAAAATGCCCAAAAATTATTTTGCTGTTGATGTTATGGTGGGCTTTTTACTTGGTTAGGTCCTGTGTATTTATTTACCTTGTGACGCATATCCAAATTAATTTCACAGTTTTGAGATGCAGACATTGGGCCACAAAAACTTGTGCTCTTTAACACGTGGCTATCTATCTAAACTACTCTCTTTCTGGATGAACAGTCCTCCATTTTAAAACTGATGCCAGCTCACTTCAAATGAAACCATTGCCCAAGACTGTGAAAAAAATTAAACAATGTGAGAAAATTCACAGAGTAGCAGTAAGCCACATAACTGTGAAAACAAATCCTCAGAAAGATTTCCGGTATCATCTCCTAACTGAGACTCCCTCATGATTCATTTTTTCCCCTTCTTCTTTCTTTTTTCTCTTTAAACAAAAAAGAAAGATTTATTAATGAAATATAAAATAGTTTGCTAGCATATATTTTGCAAAAAATTGTTAAAAAGGACCCAGGAAAATATCTTTATACTTACTAGTAGCAGGGATTTTCCTGAGACAGCTAAATTAAAAAAAAAAAAAATCAGCTTTAAATGATAAAAATAGTGAAGAAAAAATCAGGCCAAATAGCAATGCTTTGAAAAAAATTGTTTGAGCTACTAACTAATGTTGAGAATCTTCCATTATTCACCTGAATGAATAAGCATTTGCAGGATCAATTACCATGAAAGTTATAGGGGAAAGTTATAGAGAAGTTATTGGGGACTACCAATATGTCCTTTCTGCTTAACCAGAAACTTTTTGGTTGATTCAAATAGAATGATTCCCTTCAGGTCTCAATAGTAGTAATTTTTACATGGCTACAGAGAGCCTGGTTTGGAGGTGAAAGGATGTGGACATCAAAAATAACCTGGAATATATGATGAATTGAAATCAAAGGAGATTGTCTTTATGGCTAAATCCAAGATAACCATGAGTCAAGTAACAGTCACGGTAATGAAGTGCATATGGGTATTATATAGCATATAATAGGTATTATATAATAAAATAGGAATAGTATATTATATTAGGTATATATAGGTATTATAGAATATAATAGTATTATATTAATGATATTAATTACATTGTATTATATTATATTATATTATATTATATTATATTATATTATATTATATTATGTTATATTATATTAGGATTCACTAAATCTGATCATGATACCTCAGTGAGGGATAGGGCAACATTTTCTAAATTCTTTGGGTTTATTTTGGGGTCTTGTTGGTAGGTGGTCACAAGCATGGGTGTCTGGCATGTGTGGCAAAGTAAAGATCTTGTTTTGCATTATTTTCTTTTGTGGAAGTGACTACAAGAGTGTTTTCCTTCATCAGCTGAAATGATCATGGTGCATTTGTGATGGAAGGTCTCAGGGTGGAGAGGACCTGCTGCCACCTCACTGAGCTCTGTGTAGGACACACTTAATGCTGCCTGCACAAAGGACTTTAATTCACTAATTGTGGTAATTAAAATACAGACTAGCTCTTTAATCTAGGTCTCTCTGAAATAGTGTCCTTCTAACAAGCCAATGTGTCCTTCAATGGCTCCTAATGTGAAATTCCATCACTTCAGTTGGAGAGGCATATAGCATGGCCACAGGTAGGTTTTGGTTTCACATTTCATAGCATCAGGGAATGTTTTGGGTTGGAAGGGACCTTATGACCATCTTGTTCCAATGCCCCTGACATGGGAAGGGACAATTTCCTCTAGACTAGATTACTACAAATCCCATCCAATCTGGCCTAGAACACTCCCAGGGATGGGGCAGCCCCAGCTTCTCTGGGCAATCTGTGCCAGGACCTCACGTTCACAGAGAAGAAATTCTTCTTAATATCCAATCTAAACCTACCCTCTTCCTTTCTATAGCCATTCCCCCTTGACTTATCACAACATGCCCTTCCAAACTCTTCCTCTTTTACACCAGTTTCCTCACACATTAGGAATTTAATTCACAAGAAGCTGAGATCTGTGTGTGAAGCCCATATGTTTCAGTTTCTGTACAGGTTCTGTAATGGCTAGATATTATGTCAAATGCTTGCTGCACCACATTGCCCTCAAAGCCCAGTATCAGTAAAGTGATGCTCAAGGGTATGCTCTGCATGACTAGTTTCAGAGGTGGTTTATGCCCTGGAGACTATGCTTCCAGAGGTGGTTTGTTGAGAGAAGGGCTCAGATACTCAAAAAGGAGGGATAGCTTTAAATATGCTTCTGTCCTTCATGTCTCTTTGCTTTTTCCTGACATGATTATTACTCTCATTAAGTACACTTTCTTAATACAATGGAAACAGTACAATGGTTATGTCCATCTGTAATAGACACCTCATTCTATTTTGAGATCTAATACCCATACTACCTACTTCTGGGAAACGTCCCTCAAGAGTTTTTAAAAAACAGAAAGAAAATGGAATGTTTGCAGGCAGTTGTTATATAGTTGATGCTCCTTTTTATACAGTGAGGTTGCACACTTAAAAAAGATTTAGTATAAAATCCCCTTTCTTCCTCAGGGTATACTGAGACCTAAAACTTCCACTGTTAAGAAAAGAATGTGTAATGTTATGAAAAAATTTTCCTTGTTTGTTGTTGGAATTATTCTACTTTATATGAGAACTGGAGAACAAGAGAAATGGAGAAAGAGAGGCAAATGGTCAGAAGAAGCAGGCAGGCACAGAGGCACATTTCCATGGCCTAGATATTTATCTGTGAGACATGGGGGTTCCACAGTCTCTTTTGCCATAAATTATAATTGTATGTGGGCTGGTTTCCTGTGGGAATGAGGCAACATGATCAATTGGTCTGTAGGTGTATCTGAGTATCTCACGATTTCTTTCTGAACTTCTTGACTGTTGAAAAATTATTATCTCAGGATAATTATGTAGCCATAGATGATGATGATGATAATAGTAATAATAATAGTAGTAGTAATAATAATAATAATAATAATAATCAACAACAGAAGAAGCAGATGAGATGATTGCAGTCGCTAGATGGAACACAAACGTATTTTTACCATGTGAGGTCTTTATTGGGGAAATCAAATACAACCCTTCTCACAATCAAAGCAATTCAAAGTTCATAGAATAGCATATGGAGTTGGAAGGGATACACAAGGATCATTGAAGTCTAGCTCCTGGCCCTACAGAGGACACCCCAACAAATCTCACTATGTGCCTGAAAGCATTGTACAAACACTTGAACTCTGTCAGGCTTCATGCTGTGGCTCCCCTGGGAGCCTGTTTTAGTTCTTAAGCACTCTCTGGATGATGAACTTTTTGCTAATATCCGACCTAAAGCTCCCCTGACACAGCTTCAGCCCTTTCCCTGGGGTCCTGTCACTGTCACCACGGAGCAGAGATCAGTGCCTGCCCCTGCTCTTCTCTCACAAGGAAACTGTGACTGAACTGAGGTCTCCCCTCAGTCCTCTCCAGCTGAACAGATAAAGCGACCTCAGCCAGTCCTCATCTGACTTCTCCTCAAGTTCTAGTCCTCTCAAATGCCAGCAAACCATCAAGACAAATGGTTTCAGCACCTACTGCATAAAAACAACAAAACTTCCTGGGTTTGCAAATACACAGCTTTTAATGGCAAGAAGGCAGAAACAAAAAACCACTACGGGTCACCCACAGGGGGACAAGAAGAAGTACTATTACAAGTAGATGTGAAGATAATACAAATTTTTAACAGAATACAGCACAAAGTCATTCAATAAAATAGGCACAGATCTACTGGAAACCAGACTGCTTTAGCTGCAATTTGTGACTGTCATTAGTGTATCCTTACTGTTTGCCTTTCTAGATAATCTTCCTAACTTTATGTCCATTTCTCTTAATATTTTTTTTCTGTTGTTGTAGCATGGAAAGTCATGAAATCTTTCAAATAGCCAGTTATGAAATAACCGATGAAATGGCTCCTACTAACAGTCTCATGACTAACATGCTGACAGCCTGAAATCATGTATGAGACTTTCCAAAAGTGGAAACATAAATGCTATTAACTTGTACAAAGTGTACTTTGAATGTTTTTTATGTTCCCTTTTCAACTGGGACTAACAACTATGTTATTTCCAATTTTTGTTTAAAACAAATTTCAGTTATCTATGTTACATATCTGGTAGGATTTAACCCTTTGTGTATTTTCTACATAATATCCAAAACATTCTTCAGGCATTGAATGTGCACAATGTAAGGGTATTTGTTTTTGTTTGTGCGCATGTACATATACATATCTCTCTGTGCAGAAATGTCTAGGCACTAAAGGGTTCCAAAATGCAAGAGTTAGTATTTTCTATAAAACCAGTAGTTTGACTCATTATTCAGATAGATTTTGATTGCAACCAGTTTGGAAAAAGTCTGTCTTGTTCCTAAAATTAAACTTTTAAGATGGGAAAAAGATCATTCAATTCCCTCAAAATAGTACAATACATGCACACACACACACATACACATGTTCTCTCAGATGTGTTTTCACCTCCAACTCACAGAGAGAAAAAGTCTTTTAGGCTTATTGTATATTTAACATCTGGAGATGGTTTTAGCATTATGTCTGCATCAGATATATATTTATAAGCACATATATAGAAATGCACACCTATATAAACATTGTGCCAGACACACACACACATGTGCCACATAAACATATATACATACATGTATACATGTTCATATCATATGAACATCCTCATACATACATTAAGATTTCATACCCCAAAATTATTATCTTCTACCCTTCTTTTCTAAAAACTCACTTTTATATCACAGATTGTTGTTTACAATGAAGGGGATATATAAATGCAGAAAACAGATAATTTAATTTTTAAAATGGAGAAAGGAAAACAACTGGTAAATGTTGGAGAAAAAAGGAATTAAACCAACAAATTAATCTTTTCAAGTCTCTAGATTTGAGAGGCTGCTGGCTCGACTGATAGAGGGAAGAGCTCATTATACAGGGAACATATATGGTGTTAATTATAACTCCTGAAATACATTATTTTAGGAACCACTATTTGCTCTGTGTGTAATATGCTTTTATTATTTATGGTCAGGTGGTTTTTAATTGGAAGTAGTCTGGGTGCCTTCCAAAGGGGTTGGTACCACTTGTAATGAGTCTTTGACTGATAATCAAACAACATATATTTAATTATATGCTCATATATTGCCTGTGTTTGAAGGGGGATCTGGAGAAGAGTTCATCAGCATTCTTTGGGTAACACCTTGAAGTGTTCTCAGCATCTCATTCTGCAGAAGCACCTCTCTTTTGCAATAGAGTAAATGATTTATACTGCTTTTGTTCCTCTTTATTTTTAGACTTCAAATTTATCTAAACTAGAATGATAAGGATGGTGATGATGATGATGATGATGATGATAATAATAATACCTACATACCTACATTGGATTGATAGTACACTTGTGAACTTTAATGACACAATTTTCTTTGAACATTGGATTTTTTTTCTCTGTCTTCTTTTTTGTAGCACATAGGAAGGGATATTATTTAATGCAATTACTGCTAAGAAAAATCTTCCTGCCTCTGTTATGAGTCCGACCTTATTTCTTGTTCAGGGACAGATTTGTTTGGTTTGATTTTTTTTTTTTTTTTTTTTTTTTTGTTGTTGTTGTTGTTGTTGTTGTTGTTGTTGTTGTTGTTGTTAAAATTAAATATCTGCCTTCTCTCTATCATGTTTGTCTGTCATAGATTCAAAGGCTTCTCACAGAGGAGAAGAAATTGCCAATAAGGAAAGGCAGTAAAAGAATATGCAAAGGAGCAGAAGGACCAAGAGTAATGCCCAAGATGTAACCTCAGAAGGGTGTTAAGACAGATCAGCGTGTGGCTTCCAAATTTTGCTCCAATCTCCTTTACCAACAGTATTTGCAGATCATAACCCATCAGTGTTAGAACAGGGATGTCAAGAGAGCTGATGTTCCTGTGATACAGAATTTGTGGTGGACTGCAACACTTCATGCTCTGTGTTTAGAGACTGCACTTGGGACCAATCATTAGAAGAGACTATGAAAATTATTTAAACTCCCTAAGCATTTCTCAAAATCAAGCAGAAGAAACCTTTGTAATAAAGATCCCTTTCCCACACAGAACACTTATCCATCCTTTTTCTCATCCTGCTATTGCTACTTTCTAGGTGAATGTGCTTTGTTTTGAACAATTATCAAGATCTAAGTTTAAACATATGAATAAGAAAATTCTAAAATCTCACATCAGAAACAAATCTTATAAATTTTGTTGTCGCAATTCTCCATCAAACATGTCTTCCTTTCCATTTAGACCCAATTGAATTAACAAAGTATTCATCTCTTTTTCTTTTCTGCAAAAGACTGGATCCCTGATTTCATTGTTCAACAGCACACAGTATCTTGTATTCTGTGCTCCATACTGCTATGGCTTGTTCTGTGTCAGTGGCACAGAAATTGCAGTTTCTGGGCCAAAAGAGATTAAAAAGTTTATAGTTTCACCAGTTTAGTTTAAGACTAGAAACCCCAAAAGCTTGGAAATATAAAAATCCTACCTGACAGCAAGAAAGTTTGACACAGAGACTCACGTGCACACACACACGCACGTAGATGTACGTAGATGGCCAGAGTTATATGGTGATCCCCTGAGGACTAGATTAGAAAGAATGATTTTTGTTTGCCACAATCAAAAGGCAATAATAGCCTGTTTGCCTTATGCCAGCATTTCCCCTCTCCCTCTTTCTCTTCACCCTCAAACCTAATGTGCCATTCTGTAATGCCCATCAGTCCTATAAGATGATAACAGAAGGATTCATTACTTCAGTTGATGCCTCAAAGATTGAAAAATAGTTGTTAGATATCAAGAGATGATTGTACACTGGAAGATTAATAGGCATAAGAATTTGCCAGCTGTCCACTCTATTCAGAGAGAAGAAGAAGAAAAAAAAATGTAAATCACTTTGGCTGCCAGCACAAGATGTTCTAAAAAAATTTGCCTGGTGCTAGAGTCACCACACCAAAAATTTGTTTACTTTGTTTGGGCCTTGTCACCCTCCTGTCTAAGCCTGGAATGCCAAGAGCTGACTTGTTCAGAGTCTCACACCTTCGACACTTCATGCGAATGTACTTCTTTCTGTGCAACTGACCCTTAGTGTAGAAAAGTTTAAATAGAAATGCTTTAAAACCATAAATTAAATCAAGCCTCTCTCCATCTCAGCTCCCTAGTACTCTCCTCTTGTCTAACTCTGCGTCTGGAAATGGAAACTTTAAATTACTGCACGTAAAACAGTTTTTCAGCTTTATATTATAGCACAGGACAGCCTCCTTTTCACATTATAATTTTGGGATTTGGACTTGGATGGACTTCTTGTTTGTTATGTTGGGGCTTTTTGTCACAACATCAGCTGTTCAGATTCAAAATCAGTGTAATATAGACAGCTAACAAAATAATAGAGGAAAGGGAGTGTGGAGAGATGAAGGAACAAACTATGAGGACTTTGGAGAACAGAAAAGAGAAAGTGTCAATGTTGTAAATAAAATAATTATTTATTTATTATTAAAATAGGTGTTTTAGCTGTATTTTCAAAATCCATAGGCTATTAGATCCCCATTTGGACTAATTCCTTTACATAAAAGTGGGAGATGCTTTTCACATGCACTTAAAAACAGTTAAAACACATGCACTATTCACTACATGAGATAAAGGGCAGAAATTTATGATTTTATACACTTCATGGTCAGTAAGATAAAAAAAAGGGTTCTGTTAGGATATACAATGGAAGTAACTCCTCTTCCTGTAGAGGGAAATTATCATTTGGTTTCATTTCAATTATCATTCATACAGAGCTGAATATAGATTTTAAGATATCTGAGTGAGGATGAATTAGAAATTCAGGAAGAAGACATTTCTGTCACAAACTTATGAGTTAATAGAGAAAACAAGAAAAGGATACTGGAATCATCATTTTCCAAGATGGAACCTAAGGCTGTTTTGTGCAGATTGACACAGAGATGGTAACTAATGCCAAAATATTAGACTTCAGTTCATGGGAAGTCCAGGTTTCTTTAAATGGAAATCTTACTTCTGAAAGAGAATTCACTGGTTTAAACAAGTGCTCACATCTGGAAATGCATTATGCATAGTTAGCAAGTATGGAAGTTTGAAATTGTTAATTTCAAAGGAAGAGATGTGAAAAATAAAATCACCTGATATCTTAAGTACTCTTCAAGCTGATTATCTAACCTATTCAAAGGAACATTTGCCCAAAGGTGGAATTTGTAATACACCAAATTGATATTTTAGAGTAGACTTCTTTATAAACATTACCTCTAATGTCTTTATATATTCGCTAATCAACAAAAGTATTTCAAGTTAACCAGATGTTTCTGGTGTTGTTGAACCTGAACTGCATGGCCTGCTAGTCAAGTGGGACAGGTTGACCCAGGCTGGACACCAGGTGCCAGCCAAAGGCACTCTTTCACTTCCCTCGTCAGCTGGGCAGGGAAGACAAAAATATAATTAAAGGTTCATGGGTTGAGGTAAGTGCAAGGATAGATTCCTCATCAGTTAACATCACAGGAAAAACTGACTCAATCTGGGAAATTAGTTTATTATCAATGAAATCAGAGTTAGATAATGAGAAATAAAACCAAATGTTAAAACAACTTTTCCCCATCTCCCATTTCTAGGCTGAACTTCACTCCTGATTTCTCTGTCATTTCCCACCCAGCAGTGCAGAGAAATGGGGCATGGGGATGAGGGAAGTTGGAATTGACTCTGTTGGACCTGGGTGAAGCTTCCAGCGTCTTCTCAGAGAAGTCACACCTGTAGTTCCACCTCAAACTGAAGCCTTGCCATGCAAACCAAACACATCAGAAGAAAAAAGTAAAGATTAAACACACCAGGAAGAGGAAGCAACTGAGTTCAAGAGACTTAATTCTTTAAGATTCACTAAAGAAACATGACCTCTGATTCCCTTGTTTTGACAGCTGCTTGCCAACTGACAGCATATCTCCTTACTGAAAAGCTCTGCTAATGACTAAAGAAATTATTGCTCTAGCCAAGCTTGGCATACTGCTATATTGAATTACGAAACCAAACCAGTTAATATGTTTAACTTAATTCAAAGAGGTGACAGTTCAAACTCAGTCTTATCAAATTCCATGGGATTTTAGTGATTGGCTGAGGTTTGTTTGAAATCCTAAGATCTCTCAGGCTTAAAACAACTAAAAGCAAAATCCCCTGCATTATTGCTGGCACTGTTTGTAGCAAGCATTCTTGTGCATTGGAAAGAACAGATACAGAACCACTTGAGAGAGGCAATGGCGGTGAATAGGGAGGTATTCAGGAGCTAACAGCAGGTTACATCTGGAAACACATTTCTTCTTTGTTTTCCTTTTAAGATTAATTTTGGGCATTTGGAATAAATTTGGAATTTTCTACTGAAAAGGAAACAAAAAAAGTGCTGAATATAATCTTATCATATTTGTGCTTTTGGCCTGTTGTTGGCCATGATTCTGACAAGCACAGTCTGAGGGAAAAAAAAATAGTCCAATTTTTGCCAATTGTTTGGTTTTAGTCACTAAAATAGGTGTTCTTAGCATTGATCTTTTATCCAATGTGGTATCATATATGACACTCACAGAGATCACATGGACTACTAGGTCCTCACTGACCTTCGACTTCAGGTTTTAGACTAAGTGGATCATTTCTACACTGCCCATCTAAAATATGTCTTTTAGGAAAATATTGATTATATTGATGCTTCCTAAAGTAAGGTAGGCATTGAGAGCACCACATTGCAGACATAATCTAAATATTACCACCTATGCAAGATTACCCTGTGTCTAGGTTCACATACACAGGTTTATAACACCAGGAGCATGGCTGAGGCTCTTCTTGGATGCATCATGTCGTAACAAAGTGGGCTTTACCTCAAAAAAACACTACTTCATCTTTCCTCAGCCACTGTTTCACTCAGCTCACATTCCACTTTTGTGGATGTGCTGAAGACCAATCTACATTTAGAATGTCTGATTTTGTTTAAGTACAAACAAACCGCTTATATCTTTTCAGAAAGACACTCTAAGGGAAGGCCTCCCTATATGTATTTCCTTCCATCATTTGCGGGAAGCCCTAGATGTTCACCAGGACAGAAGATACGAAGAAGGGTGGGTTTGGTGGGTTTAGTACCCCTCTGGAAGCTTCACCTTCAATTTGGTGTGAGCACAGCAAGAGCTCTGTGCTTTCATTGCTCACTTAACAGGAGATGGTATTTCCTTGCCTTGCAGGGCTTTCACAAAATTGAAATCACTAGTGGTTTGTGAGAGACCACCGTGAGGGAGGTTTTGCAGGCATGAGTACCTCAGAAAGGCCTAAATAATTTATCCCTTGTTTTTTTCTTTCCCCCAGTAGGCTTCTCTTTAAAATGCTTCCAGCCCTTTAAAGTTTGGGAGCACACTGTACTTGTGGAAAGAAAAAAAATTACAGAGAAAAAAATGCATAATGTATGATAATGTTGAAACTAGCAAGAATTAAAGTAAATGGTCTGATATAAAAAGGGTTTCAAACAGGATTAATAATTCCGCAATTTGTTATACAAAGTCAATTTTTCCACTTCCAAAGCTAAGTTGCCTGGTGGGGTTTATTTGCTCACTCATTATTAGGTATATATCACTTTTATTGTTTCACATTTTTATATGTTTATAAAAAAAAAGAAAAAAAAAAAGAAAAAAAATATAATTCATGAATAAAACATTTTTGCTCTAAGCTGCCATATATGAAAGTTAGTCTAAGAGCCTATACCCTCTTTTATTGCAAAAGGGAAATACATTGTATGTTTATATATTTATATATTTATTGTTATATTTAATATTTTTTATTTATATATTTGTGGGTTGGTCTGTGTTAGGAAGTTTTGTGTGTTTGTATATATATGCATATGTATATATGGTAATATGGCAAAATGCGTATGCATCTATTGTGTGCCCCATTACCATATATATACACACACCAAACTTTGAAAAAAGACTTTGTGATACCAAGAATTATATGTTTTCTTTCTGATAAGCCTTCCAAACTCTGCCCTCTTCTGTTCCGTTAGGCTTATCTTGGATGTTTTTTGTAAATGCCGTTTTGTAAATTCCTTCCCCCTTTTTCCTTATCCATTGGGTTTCTTGAGTGCTCATAATCCACTCTGCTAAAGCCCCATTCCTCTTTAATCTGTGGCAGAGTGGCTCCTGTCCAAATGTCACCTCAGACATGATTGAGCATCCAGGCGGCAGTCAATGCGCTGCCACAGATGATGTGAGGAAATGTTACCTTGATAGATAATAGTTTTAATTTTGGTCTTCTTAATCACTCTGCACCTGGTAGGAGTTTTATATGAGTAGATAAGTAGTATCAAGAGATAGATAGAAATTGATGGGAAACATTTTTATGTATGAATACAATTATTTATTTATTTATTTATTTATAGTATTTGGGTGCAAGGATTTTTCTGGGAAGTTTTACATAGGTGTTTGGTGGTTTTTTGTTTTGTTTTGTTGGGTTTTTTTTCTTTTTTTCTTGCCCTTCCTTTATCATATGAAAGTTAATTTCCTTTTGGCAAATTTGGACTGGAGTTTTAGAATTTATAGAAACAAAAAGTAAAGGGATATCCAACAAACATAATTTCAGTTCATTTGAGGGAACTTGCTCTTCTAAATGCAGCTTTAGAAAATGGACATTTTACTGAGACCTCAGCCTTTGACCTTAAGACTCTGTCCTCTTTAGTGTTGAGAAATAAATTACTTTTTCTAACTTCATCTATGACACCACACAAATAACTCCATAAATGCTCCATAATTGTGCTGTGATTATATGGTTATTGCTGCACATTGTCAACAAAATGATCACCCTGAGGCCCCATAACTCCAGTGTTTGCCACATGGTAATTAGCTAAGAAAGGGCTAGGATGTAAGGGGCTCTGGAGGAACTCTTTCAGCACACACACAGGGAAATTATCATATTGAATGGATGCCTCCAAAGACAGCAACTGTAGAGACTGGGGCAGGAAAAAAAAACATTTTGAAAAACATTTTGAAAAATGTGAGACACAAACTTAATGCAGGACTAAAGGAATTGCAACAGAGAAGAAAGAAAGTGCAGTAATGTTACAGCCCACTGTCTCACAGCAAGTTTCTGCACTAAGATGGGCATTTGTCATCAGAAACGAGCCCAAGGAAGACTTTGTCCCAATAAGAGCTGACTCTCTTTCATTTTTTATGTTAATACTTGTTGCAGCTGCAGTCAGACCTGAAGTGGAGATCAAAAACTTTAAGAGAGCTCTGAGACAGACTTTATAATATTTAATGTATGTTTTCCCAGTCTATTTGGAAATATCCGATCTGTCCAGCCATTGGACTAAATGACCACAGTGTGCTTTTTGTTAAACCCAAGACCAAGAGTGTTCTGCCATTTGGCCTTACTTCTCTCCTTTGTCTTTAATGTAGAGTCCTCTATGATGGCAGCCAAGAGGTTGTTTTTTTTTAATGCAGCTAAGATTGCATGGTTGGGAGGCAAACATGACTTGTACCGTGTGACACGTACCTGTCTTTCAGCACAGCATGGCTTGTTTGGTTCTGCCTGCAGGGCAGCTAACCTTACAGATTGGTAAGGAAGGCCATGGGCTTTGCTGCATTTTTCTTTTAGGATTTTGCTCCCCCTGTTGCATGTTGAGGCCATGCCTTGAATCTTGGGTTCAGTTCTGGGCCACTCAAAAGAAGACTGACATTGAGGTACTGGAGTGTGTCCAAAGAAAAGTCACAGAGCTGGGAAGGGTCTGGAGGACAAGCCTGATGAGAAGCAGCTGAGGCAGCTGGGGGTGCTCAGCCTGGAGAAAAAGAGGCTCAGGAGACCTCTCATTCTGTAGTGGGATGGGGGTTGGTCTCTTCTCCCAAGTGACAAGCTGCCAAAAGAGAGGAAAAAAGACTCAAGGTGCACCAGCAGAGATTTAGATTGGATATTAGGAAAAATTTCTTCACTGAAGGGGTGACATTGGAACAGGCTGCCCAGGAAAGTGCTGGAATCACCATGCTTGGAAGTATTTGGAAGGCACTGCTAGATGTAGTACTTGAGGATGTGGTTTAGTGGTGAACACAGTGATGCTGTGTTAATGGTTTGTCTCAAAGATCTTGGAGATCATTTCCAGCCCCAGCGTTTTTAGGATTCTAATCTCATCCCTGTTAACCTCAGAGGCAGTTTCCAGGGTTGGATTTTTTTTTTTTTCTCTCAAATTATTTTAACTGAGCAGCGAGGGTACAGAAGTTGGAAGTAGAAAAGCACTGGTGTTATTCCTTACTCCAAAAACAGGATGATATTTTGTAAAAGTAGAACATTTTCTACTCCTGGGACAGCCATATCTGTCTTTAAACAAGGTATATATCTGTAGCAATACTGCCTAAATTGTTCTTTTCTCCCCCCGACTATCACTCTGCCTGGCCTGCTGGCTCTGTTTTTCAGACTTCAATCTCATTACGTATAATCCTGAAACTTTAGACTCATAATAGTTCTCAGTATTTCTTACAGGCCTTGCTTGCCTCTACTAGTACATTTTCTAGGTTTAATTATAAGTGGTTTGGGCAAGATCATGGGGAAATATTTTTGCATAACAAGGACCTGAACCCAGGTCTGTAGCATCTCAAACTTCTGCCCTAAGCACTGACTCATCCTTCCTCCCACACACTATCCCTTAGCCCTTGCTGCTTTTGACACAGCTAGTTCCTGTCCTTATACCAAGGGAAGAGGGAAACAGAGGAGAGGCAAGGGTAGCAGACCCATGACACTCAAAAACACTCTTGCAGCGAGGGGTATTTACAGTTACTCCTTTCAGGCAAATTTTGGTTGTTTTTCCTTCCCTCATCAGCACAAAGCAGCTGGAGTTGAGGCCTTGGCTTGACCACAAAGTAAGGTCTGTGTGAAATAATGGCTAGGAATGAACTGCTCAATTGCTCACTGCAGTGTTTACCTGGTTGTTGCGCTTTTTGTTCACTCGTTATTCAAATGACTTGAAGTTAAACTTTGAGCGGATTAACTACTCCCAGGCTATACAAGTTTCATCACCAAATTCAGCAATTTCTCCTAAAAAAACTTTTTGGGAAAATGGAAATATTAATCAAGATGATGACTTGCACAAGATAAAATACTTCAAGCTAAATTCATCTCTGTAATGTATCCAATGGCTTCTTCATAGAGCTGCTGCAAAGATGAATTGGTCTGGAATGTATATGTTGAATATTTAATGCAAATACAACATGCCATAAGTGCATGTCCTGCAGGTGAAATGTAATTATTCTAATTATATTGCAATTACTGTACATCTACAGAGTAAATTACCTGATTATTTGCATTCTGTGCTATAAAATGTTCTAATTCAATCTTCAAACCCACGCAAACCAATTTCCTTTGCATAAGAACTCCAGATATTTTGGTTAGCAGACAAGACACAGTTCTGGAGTACCGACACACCTTTTACCCCTTTTTCACATCTTGATGTCTGCTTCCACTCATCTGAAGCTGGCTATGATTTAGTTGATAGATACTGAAAGATATCCACAGCATTTGCCTCAGCGATGGGCAGCAGTGGTGCTGTTGCTGAGGTATCTGTATGGCCAGGAAGGCTGTGGCACATTGTGGTGATTGATTATTATGGGTGCAGGTGCTCAGTGCTGGGAGATGCTAAATATATTTTGTCATGCATATGACTGAAAAAGGCACACAAGAAAAGGGAATAGCAGCACAGCAGAAGGGATAAAAATACCAGTGAGGGAGGAATGTCAAGTGAGACAAAATGAGAGGTCATCTGGGAGTAGTGTAGAATCATCAGGAATGTACCCTATAGAAGTCATTCTGAAGGTAAAGGGTGCACATAATAAAGGGTGGTACAAATCTTTCAGCACTTTCTGTTGTGCTAGGAAAAGAGGTAATAGATTTTTACTGTGTGGGTGGCGAAACACTGGAACAGGTAGCCCAGAAAGTGGGGTGGATGCCTCATACCTGCAACCTGTCAAGGTCATGTTAGACAGGGCTTTGAGGAAACTGATCTAGTGCAAGATGTCTGGTCATGGCAGAGGTCTTGGAGTAGGTGACTTTGAAAGGTCCCTTCCAACACAAACAGTTTTATGATTCTATGATCATGGAAAGGTCGATTAAAAGGGATCTCTGGAGATCATCTCTTCTAACCTTCTGCTTAAAACCAACACAAGGTGAGGTCAGACACGGTTTTGTCTAAACAAGTGCTGAAAATATGCAAAAATGAAAATTTCATAACCTTCCTAGTACCCAATTTGGACCTCAACAAGGAGCATTGTTTCCTCACCATCCTTGGCTGTATTTCCTGCCACTGTTGAGAAGTATTGGCTCTTTGATCTTCAAAACTATCCCTAAGGTAATTGGGGCAAAAATTAGGGACCACAGAATTAGAATGTGTAAAAGTGCACAGGATGGTGATGTTGGCAGAGAGAACTATTATAAGACAAGAAAATTTCATGATTCTCTATCCATAGATAATGTCAATAACCTAAATATATCTAGAAATAAAACTATAGCCTGGAAGATACAACATTGGGTGAAGAGGCTCTGAAGTCTAATTTCTGCACTGTCACTGACTGATGGGCAACCTCGATCAAGTCACTTCTCTGCATAACAGGAGTACTGAGGGAAACTTTCTAAATAAGCTCCCTTGAGCCATAATAATGAGAAGAGCTAGGTCATGCAGTAATTATTGTTATTACATACTATTATGTGTTGTATATCTTACACACAAAATAATACATTCCTGTGGAATCTATCACCAGAGGTCAATAATTCTTCTCTCCTTTTTTGTGTGTGTGTGTTTTTTTTCCTTTGCTTTGTTTTGTTTGTTTGTTTGTTTTTGGTTTTTTGTTGTTGTTGTTGTCTGTTGGTTTTTTTTTTTTCCTTTGGTTTAATTCTCAGACTGGAGTTAAATGACCCCTTTTTATTGAGCAAGTATCATGGATTCCCTTCATTCACCTCTTTCTCTCTGTCTGGAAAACTCTCTGAGGTTTTGTTTTCTCCACTCCACAGCAAAGGCAATTCAATTAAGACATCAAGCCAGCCTGAAACTGAGGTCTCTAAGGTGCACTGGAGACAATCTTCTAAGATGGCCAGTCCTGCAGAAATGAATGTCTTTCTTATTAATTTGGGAACACAGTGGTTGTTCCTGACCCATTGGACCCTTTGGACCCTGCATTTTATTGATCAAAGTATGTAAGCATTTTTCCTTGGACAGATACTCGAAGATGAAAGCTGTTTTCTAAGTCTGGGTTATTTTCATTGGGAAGATGATACACATTGTAAATTAAAACCCAAAATTTTAATTCACAAACCAAAGTAAAATTAGTTTTTTTGCTTTTTCACATTTAATATTAAATATGAAATATTCTTGTTTGTCCCATGGTTTATGCTTAAATATTAAATTGAATGCTCTATTCAAATTGATTTCTTTTTTTTCTTTATCTTTTTTTTAATATATATTTTAAAGTCTGGTGTCAGATACAGTATCATTGACGATAGAGATTTCTGAAGTAATTTGTGCCCAACAAATAGAACTTTGACAATAAATTATAGAGAGTTCCAGTGACGTTAGTACTAAATGAGGTTTTACATAATATTTTATTACAGAACAAAATATCCGTATGGTTTCAGTAGCCATGTATTATTTTTCACCAATTCATATCTTCTTTTTTTTTTTTTTCATGTTTATATTTCCTTGGTCTATCTTTGTCTGTGTTATTATTTATTTTATATTTATTGGGTGAAGTTTCAGGTTAAATGATGTAGCCATGGGTATTATTAATGCAAGAGAAGAAAAATTAGGCTATTCTTGGCCATATTAAAACAAAACAAAACAAAACAAAACAAAAAAAATAGAAAACAATAGCAAGCAAAAGAATGCAAATTTAATATACTCATATTTGGGAATGTCTGGACTATTTGTGTTTTATAACACAATACTACATTTAGCAGTATAACTGTGATTGTGTCAAGGTTTCATTCTTCATATTCCACCAAAGGTGATTGATGTACAGGCCTTTCATTTCCCACATGGTCAATACACGCTGACAACAATTCTTAGCAATTATTTTCTAAAGTTTTTATTTATCCTCTGCATACCTCCTCCCCTACTACTCTCCCTTTCCTGCTGTCTACTGCATCACATTTCCAAAGATTTTTATATTAGGCCTGCAATACTAAGCTGAAGTTCTCCTTAAACAATTGTTCTCCTTGGCCTTCTGTAACATATTTAGTAGGACCAAAAGCAAGGAAAATTTTTTACATGACCAAATGTTTGTGAAATGAAAAGACATAACTTTGTGTAATAAGTACATGTTGTATAGAACTCCCTTGAAGTAAAAGAATAGCCAGTTAATAAACCTATTTGATTTTCTTTTAACATTACTAGAAAATATTTCATATGCATATTGTCTGTCTTGTGTAAGCTGAGGTAAATGTTTATAATAGACGAACAAAAATGTGTTGAGGTGACTTATACATAATTTTTCTTTTCAAAGCGTAGAAAAGATCCTAGAGGAAGGAAAGGTACTCCCTGTTAACAATTGCATGCTTTGAAATATTAGAAGGTAACCCACTGAAGCTGAGCAGTTCTTTGGCAAACCATCCCGTTATTATGCACAGATGTTGTTCAAAAGTTTCAGAAAATGCAGAAGTTTCAGCAGTATGTGAAACACATACATTTTATAGTTAAGTAGACAGCTAGAAACATTTTGAATGAATTACAGTGATCTGGAACTAAGTGAAAGTATTGCACAAAATCAGAATTAATCCCAACAAATATCTACCCCACACTTAGTCTTACAACTTATTACACCTGGTTTTGAACATGATACATAAGAAATGAGACTTATCTCTTTAATTTGCTATTTTATGATTCTTTAATTTGAAGACTGATCAGTTTTCCAGCTCTCAAATGAAACTGTGACTTTTCATAGATTTGAAAAAGATTAAACAAAAACCTTAAACTGGTGTTTAGTGCTTCCTTTTTTTCCCCCGTATTTTGGTTAATGTTAATGTCTATAATTTTGGTTAATGTTTGTGTCTATAATGTAGTGATGGGAGGAGTTATAAATTTTCCCACACCCTTCTTCTCAAGTTGATTCATAATTTATGTTCATTTGCTTCTAATTAGATGATTAGAGTGGAATAAGATCAGATTTAATCTGCAGTTACACTGTGAAGTTATTTTTCCCTCACAATGAGATTGTAAAACCAACATCAAGTTTAAACTGCTGTGTGTGTTGGGTTTTTTTTTTTTTGTTTGTTTGTTTGTTTGGGTTTTTTTTTTTTTTTTTTTTTTTATGGTTTTTTTTTTGTGTGTTTTTTTTTTAACTTCAATATTTCTCAACTGCAAAACAAGCATCTATTTGAACATGGTAAATGCTGACATCAATTTTGCAGCTACTTCTGAACTACTTAAGTTGAACTAGAACTGTGCTAATATACTATTCAGAGATATGTTCAAATACGAGTTGAATTTCTTGGAGTTTCTCTTTAAATATTGTTTGCTGAAATTTCACAGAGTTCTCAGATTTGACAATGGAACACTTTTTTCAATGTTAGATATAAATTAACTTTTATAATCTTGCCAAGATCACTGGAGGTCATAGTCCTTTTGTGTCCTGTAGCTGGAAAATCTTTGCTAGTGTTAGTTCCTTTTCTGTGGGTGCATAACATGTTAAATTTCAGATGTTTGAACCTCTCCTATTAAATTTGGTTTAGTCACTTAGATCAAGCACTATCTTGTAAGAACCCCACTACTGATCATTTCTTGCTTCTGTTTTCTCCATACTAACCAAAAGGCTTTTTTTCCATGTTGGAAAAGATGAAAGTTTACAGGAAAGTTTTACAGATATGAATGTTTAGCAGAAAGATCTCTAATGTGGAACCTGAAAGCAGAATAGAGATAGAAGCAAGTTTTGATATAGAAGAATAAAAGGATGTCTAAAGATGGAATTGCTGAGCCAGTTGTTACTGGACAACTAAGAAAGCAAAGGTTAAGTAGAGTTGGAAAGAGGTTTTATGGCTAGACCAAAGGATATGTTGACTACAAAGAAAATGTTTTTAGCAAGCAAAAAGGGGTCTCAAGAAGAGCAAAAGATAATATAGGCAAACAAACCACATGTTTTTACCAAGTAGAAAAACGGTCTAAGTATTTTCCACTGCAATAAAAAAAGAAAAACAATTTTAAGCTTAAACTGTAACATAATATGGTAGTGACAGGCTATAGGTAAATGGTAAAGGTATTGTGTATGATACTGATCAGTTATTATGTATTAAGATACTTAGTAAAGAAAACTATATAATGCATTGTAACCAGAGCTAAAGTGGCTTCAGCTTCAGGTGTTGCCTATGAGCTCTGTTACCCATGACCCAGGACTGCTGTGACTTCGATCTATGAAAAACAGCACTTTTAAAAAGCCGCCTGGAGTCCCGTGTCACTCATTCAGGCTCTTACAATGCCAGGCTTGCACAACTGAGCCTCACCAGCTCTTCCTGACTGTGAAACCTCATTAGGACCAGAGCAGATAGAGCTCCCTGATTTGGCATCCCTTTACCAATGATATCAAATGGTGAAGTCTTTGCCTTTAGAACTAGACCTTCATGCATATCTTGCTAATGAAATAGCCAGGAACCGTTGCAATAGTAATAATACATGTGCACACAAGTCATTGTTAACATTTGTGTGAAGTGAAGGAAGTCATGAGTCTCCCACACTTTATGGACACAGGTTATTATAGCCAAAAGTCCACGAAGGGAATGTGTATATCAAAAACCAGAATCCCTTCAATGCAAGGGATGCATTGTCCCATCATTCCAAAGTGAGTCTTGCACTCACAGCATGACACACTAATAGCTTTAAAAGCACAATGACTGTATTGTTCAGGTGACTCATAAAACTTGGCCATCAAACCACAATCACTTGAGTCCATATGAATCCTCCATAGTATAAAATGCCAGTCTTTGAGTCCTTGCTAGAACAACTGATTGCAAGGTCATAGCCTTAAAAATCCAGGTCTTCCCAAACCAATGTCTAATCAAATAACCCAGAGTAACTATATTTAATTCTGTCATTTTTTGCAGTATTTCTATTCTATAATATTGAGAAGAATATAGAACTTGTATACAGTACAACCTGCCTATCTATAGCTTAGCCAGTGATATATTATTAGTTTTCATATCTATAACTTTTATTGTTTTATCTTTGACAAACTCTGAAATAGTACACTAGTGACATTTTTAAAAATTAGCCTTCTGCTTTTAAAGACCACTCATCATTTTTATCTATCACTATTCTGGAAATGTTACATTGATTTTATCCTCTTTGCAAAAAATGATAACATCTAAAAAAAAACAAACCCAAATAATAGTCTGACACTTCAAAATCAGCTGTCACTGTTGGATAGAACAAAAATAAATAAAAGAACTATTTTCTTGAAGGACAGGGGAGAGAAAAAAAGAGCATGAGTGAGATAGAAAAAAATTATCTCCTTTTCACAGTACTGACGATAACCAAAATATCAGGAATCATAACTAGTTTTTCCTGTCCCAGCAGTGTATACAAATAGTAATCATGCTGCTGATCAATCAAAATGCTTCCAAATATATCTTATGAATATTAGTTAAAAATCCATCTAAGTATGAACTAATATACTAAAAAAGAAAATAAGAAGAAAAATAAAAAATTCATTCTCCATTTCCCTTTCTCACAGCCCCAACAATGTGATCAAGTAACTAAGAACCGAAACTGAAATTCTGGCCTTGCCAGATCATGCAGGGCTTTTTCCAACGACCTCACCATCCTCTGCAGTTAATACATGATGACAGGAGAAGTGTGTTGTACCTCTGGCGAATACAGGGCTGGACCAAGCAGTTCTCCAGAATCTCACCTTGTTCCAAGCCAAGTCCCTTCCAATTGCAAATTATTGCAAGATTGATTTTGTTGGCATTGAATGATGGATCAAGCTACTTGTATCCACATCCGGGTGGGCAGAAGAATAGGGAAATTTGTGGATGGGGCCTGAAAATAAACAGGTAGAGAAAGAGTGGAGTGTTCTGACCTATACGGGTGATAATGATAGGAATGCCTAAAGGGTTTCAAAAATTAAGAATCCAAAGGCAAGTTAGGAAGAAAGTTCCTAAATAAATACTTTCTGACGCCACATGGAATTGTTTTGTGATATTTATTTGTCTTCACAAACACTTATTTAGAATTATCTATATTTTGGTGGATGGTTTGGGGTTTTTTTGTTTTTGTTTTTGTTTTTTTTTTTTTTTTTTTTTTTTTTGGGGGGGGGGAGCTGCTTTTTGTTTTGGTTTGATTTTATTTTTTTGTGGTTTTTTGTTTTTTTTGGTTTTTTTTTTTTTTTTTAATACTTAAAAAAATATATTATGTCAATGTAGAGCACAGTCCATATAGTTGTTTTTTTTTTCTGTAAGGGTTTTTTAGATTATTTAAAAAGCCTTCTCCATCATGATAAACATTGCCCTGTCATTTCCTCTAGAGCTAGATTTAGAGCTAGATTTAGCATTGGCTTCTGTCTTGCCATGACCATCTACACAATTGCAAAGAAATCATACAAATCCTGAATCTCTGCTTCATCAAGACCAAAAGAGAATTATTTTCAGTGGGTTTATGCCTTCAAGATGATTGAGTTTGGAAATTAAATTAGAAATAATCTGCTACTTATATTCTACCAACCTGTGCCTTTAAATCCTATTGCCTTCCCCAAGATTTGAAAATATTTCCTCTTGCTCCCAACAGAATCCAACCATGATTTTCCTCAATGTCTTCTTGTCCCCTCACATTACAGCACAGCGTTCACTGTGAAAATTTGTCCCTTCAACAAAACAATATAATTTCTCTTTACCAGTTTGCTCACAAACAGTCCCTAATTTTCTTCTGCTGGTTGATCAGTTTAAGAGCAGCATTAATTTATTTGGCTTTAAAAATAAAAGGTCCAAACAATTTTTCTGGGAAGAAGAAAATGAAACTGTTAAACCTACAGATAATATGATCAAATCTGCTTTCTTTTTTTAGTAAACTTGGGAACAGTTTCCACTCCAACATAAATATGATTTCAATTTAACATTTCATCCTTACTCAGCAAAGCATGTTAACATCCTCTAAATTTTAAGCAAGTGCTTAAATCCTATTCCAGTGCCACTTAATCAGGCACTAAAGTTAAGTATATGTTTAAATGCTTTGATGACTTGAAGCCTAAACAATGAGCAAAGTAATGACTTACTGAGATTTCGCTGTGCCAGGAAATAATGCTTATTGAAGAAAGAACACTATGATACACCTCAAGTCATTTCATGGCAAAAGAAAGGTCTTTGGATTGCATGCATGGTTTTCTACAGTCTTTCACCTTCATTAAAACAAAATAACACAAAAGAAAGGAAAAATATCCTTGAGAAATATTCAGAGCTATAAATAAATAATGAGGCATACAGTATTTCAATCCATAATCACAGTTTATAAAGGTAGTGAAGACTGTGGTAGAAATATGTTCATCAGTCTTGTACATGAACAATAAGCCCATGTCATGAACAATGAGCCTATAAAACAGGATCATAATAGGAAGAAAGCTTTAATGTACATATTATTAAGATTAGGATATAACACTGTAAGGGTCTTTTTTTCTTTCTTTCTTTTTTTTTTTTTAAATTGAACACTGCATATATGTAAAGGGATGCTTTGTCTCCTTCCCCACTGATGGAATTAGTTTGTAAGTGTTATTACACAGAAAGACTGTTTGGATAGTATTTGAAAGTAATAGAAATGGTTGTACCTGCTCTACATTTCAGTAGTGAAATAGTTAATTTTAAAATCCAAATATATTCTATATTCATGAGAAAACACCTGTATAGGACATGCTTGTATCTGCAGGGCAGTAACACCTTGAATGATTTAGTACCAATCCTTACATTATAGCTTGAGCATATTAAAGAAACAAGCATATTATATTTTTCAAAATGAAAATTGCAAAAGTACTGAATAAAGGACAAGAACACTTATAAAACAGAACATAAACATTCAGGTTCAGCACATAAGCTAGTCAGCAACTGGAAACCTTAGAATGAGTTCATATTGTTTGACTCTTCCACCAACCCTTACTACAGAATATCTTGCTCTCAAACCAACAGTACTCAGCACAGATCACTATAAACCCTTAGACAGAGATCTGTAAAATGAGGATAACAATATGCTATTTCCCAAACTATCTGTTGTCTTCAGACCAAGAGTACCAAAATAGTCCGATTCAAACAGCGTATCAATTTTACTATACATATGTAGATATGTGTAATGTTCTCTGCATTCCTGTGAGAAAATGGAGATTGCCTGTGTTATAACATATATCATATCATTCTTTCACTCTCCCACACTATAGGAGCATTCATGGACAGCAGGGAGAAGGAACTCTTCAGACCTGAGATATTGTAGAGGCATGTGATTTTATTGCAAGGGTCATGGGTAAAAAGGGCCTGCCTTCAGCCACCAGCCTCGGCTGAAGGGAAGCCCCAAAGAGAGAGAGAGAGAGAGAGAGAGAGAGAGAGAGAGAGAGAGAGAGAGAGGGTATAAGGTAAAGGAGATAACAGGGGTAAGGGAGCTAAGGGAGCTAAGGGAGCTAAGAGGGCTAAGAGAGCTGGGGCACATAAGAGAGTGAGGACCTTATTACAATACATTATATCTCCTTTTGTGTTGAATATTCTGATTTACAGTGACCAACCGGCACGAGATACGAAACCTACAAACTTCACGTGCAGCTATGAGAACCACTATATTACCATGTCATCCTATACTCTAAAGACTACTTTTCTTATCTGCTTTTTCCCTGATACCTTGGCAGGGTGGAGAGGGGCTACATTCTTAGGTCGTTTTGTTTTCTATCCCTCAACTTATCTCCAGCTAATCACTGTCTTCCTGCCTGCCATGATCACATCTCAACACTGACTTTCATTTTTATTTCACTCACATGTATTACATCTCCAGTATTTCTTACCAGGTAATCATATTTGTAAAGCCCTTCCTGTCCCATCTTTCCCAACAAAACACAACCACTTTTGAACTAGGCCCAGTCAGAGTTCAAATAAACATCTCAATAAATGGGCTTAAGTAGTTTCCCACCAGCATTTAATTAAAAAAAAAAAAAAAAAAAAAAAAAAAAAAAAAAAAAAAAAAAAGACATGAGCAAGTAAACATGCTAACAAAAAAAATCCTGATATGGAGAAGGTTACCGAGGCAGAGACTCTCTTCCTTTGGTTTTATATTACACTCACAAGAAGAGAGGTCCTATATTTGAGGCTAACAGATGTTACTGTAATAATTAACATTAAAAAATTAGGAGCATTTGAACCATCAGGAGTCATGTCTGTGTGCTTTTTCCCTTCATACCTTGCTGATATTCATAGGGGAGGAAAATGAAGCTTAAGAACTATCAGGTTCCTTCTTGAATATCTCATGGAGGCTCAAACTTCATAGACGAATTATCTTAATCATATCATCAAAGAAAAGGGTTTGAAATATGATCTCAGATGAAAACTCTGATGAAGAGAAGTATAGCATAAATTTCTCGGCACTCAAGCCTTAGAAATTACAGCCATGACTCCATATCTCAGGCTCTGTAAGGAATAATAATTACTATTTGGCAATTTATCAAGGTGAGGGTTCCACTGGAAGGAACATCGTATTCAATTTGGGAGCTGAAATTACAGAACTAGTGAGATATTAAATAACAGCACAAAGCAGGACGTGTAGGCAGGGAAAGTTATGGAACAAATCTGAAGTAAAGGTGAAGAACTCAGAGTGAGTTATTAAGACAACCTCCTTACTTTTCAGTCATTATCTTTGGATTTTTCAGTAGAAAAGTCTTCACAGCAAGCCAATCCAGTTCAGCAACCAGCGTCAGAAGCATTAAGAGAAGATAGAACCTAGAAAAATACGGGTACTTTTCTTTTTAGATTGACACATGAATTTTGTGGGTATACTTATAATCCTAAAACTGTAGTGTATCCTGAGTTGGAAGGTACTGGCCACAAATATTGGATCCAATTCCCAGCTCTGCACAGGAAATTTCTGCCGAATTTGTCTCATGCTTTCTCTTGGCTGTATTTTAAATATTTAATTAAGTGTTTGAAGAGACTTACAATTTAACTAACTGTAGAGTCAAAATTAAATATGTGATTAAAACCACATTTCCCTTTTACAACCAACTGGGTCAATTATTTTAGAAATTTATTTTTCCTTGCTTAACACACAGGACCTGATTCTTGCTTCATGGAAATTGTGAGGAATGTTCAGATAACTTGGATTCCCTTATATCTCCTACTTTAGCTGTCATTTCCAAGAGAGGAAGAATATATACATGGCCTATAACCTGCAGAACCTCTCCTTTGACAGACAAATTTTGTGCAAATTCATTGCTTTAGTTTTAATTGTAAGGATAATGTATCAGTACTTTTAGGATTTTATAGGGAATCAGAGGAGCCCCTGATGGCCCTTATCAAAGTGTATGTGGAATTAGTAGAAAACTGGACTACATGAACCCCTGGGGTCTCTTCCAACCTAAATTGTTCCATGGTTCAGGCTGCCCAAGGAAGTGGCAGAATCATCATTCTTGGACAAAGTTAGCAGACAAGGGGATATGACTTAGGACTGTTAGGTTAAGGATTGGTCTCCATGCTCTTAGAGAGTTCTTCTAGGCTGAATGATTCTGCTTCCATGATTCTGTGACCTGGTTTGTTCTAGATACATACCTACATTAGGATATGGGGAATCACATGTAGAAATTTTCATTCACACTGAATATAGTATCACAGAATCAGAGAATGGTTATGACTGGATGCGACTACAGGAGGTCCTCTACTCCAGTCTCTCACTCATGCCCTGCTCAGGCACTCAGATCTGCACTGGTTAGGGAGCTGTCATACAATGACTCAACAGAAGTGTAACAATTTATTTGGCTGTGCTAGACCACTGCTTATACCAACATAAAGGAACATATAGGCGTTCTTGTTCCATGTTTGAAAAACATTGTATGCCACCTCTTTGGTTATAGGTTGATAAAGACAAGGGGTGTCTTTACTGTGGCCAGCCACTTGAGGTTTCAGTGGTGCAGATACATTGTGGAAGACCTGTATTAACTAAGCTAATGATCAATTAAATAGATTTGAACAGTATGATAAATGTGTGACATTGGATTTTCTAGGCAAGAATGCCTAAATCTTGGTAGCTAAACCAGAGGCTGGACTGACACAGTGATTTTATCTTTGCATTAATGCATTTAGTTCACAAAATTCCTGTGTATTTGTTTAGTCTCAAGGATATTCAGTGCAATTCCCAGACTGATACATGAATTATTGCAAAAATGTTTAGGCAGTGTCATGCTTTATGAACCAGACCCCTGGGCTGTTCAGTATGGGTTAAACCAAGGACAGACTGTTTTTCATGACAAAGATATTAAGCTATCTATATGAACCCCTGACCATCAAATTACTCACTGTTTGTCATACCATTTTTAATTTACATGGTACAAGGGGCTTAAATGTCAGCATCTCTGTTATAACTTAGACTCCAGTGTCTTTAATTAATGTTTCATGTTCGTGTTATGGTTATTTAGAATTTGCTGAAAACCCAAGAGCCATAAATTTCATTTACAGGTCTTTGTGGTATGAACTTTAACAAAACAGCTATAAAGAGGTAATAGGAATGAACAGTACATCACAAAAAGCACAGCAAAGAAGAAAGAGAGATGGGAATAAACTTCAGAGATTAAAGAATTTCATCTTTTTTAGATTGGTCTTTATGATAATTTTGTTATTTCTTCAGATGCAGACACATGGAAGATAAACAAGGAAACTGCATAAATTTTTTCATAGTTTTTGGGTGTTTTATTTTCTTTTTGTATATACATCAGGATTAAATTAATATTTTTTTCAAACATTTAACTAACTGAAACTGAAAGGAGTCCACCTACTTGCCTGCAATATTCCTGTCTCAATGGAGAACTTGATGGTTTTTTTGAGGGCCTGGACTCCTTTGGTTGGTCACAAAGGTTGGTTCACACCAAATTCATTGGTGTGAATTTGGTCTTGCTGCTACTGGGGAAATTCATTCTGTTGATAGTCATCCATGAATGTAGAGTCACATTGTAGAGCTAGAATAAACTGGGGAATCTGAAAAAAGTCAATGAAACAATAAGAATGGGAGTAGACAACACTCTTAGCTTCAAAACGTGGCCACCTTAGTGACATAGGTAAAGACCACATCTTGTTTTCTTCTGGGTCACTCTGGTAATCAGTAAAGTTTATGTGGGAAAATGTAGTAAGGAATATGCTTATGCTCAATGTAAAGGAAGTTATAAACAGACTTAAGAATATGAAACAGCTGTTATGAACAGTGTATGTGGAGTAAATTAGAAAACACTACAGTATGACTAAGAAACATAGTACAAAATGTGTAACAGTTTGGAATTAAGGCTGACATATTTTCATTTGAGTGAGGAAGAGGCCTTTTTGTCAAGCTTTCTTCTAACACACAAGCTAGACATAGATTTATGTTTGCAAGAAATTGTGTCTCCAATTAAATACCAGAATGGCTGTGAACCATTATTTTTTCAAGAGTGTGGTGAGTCTTACACTGAATGTATTTGCACAAATTTTAATTCAGAGATATAACAGAAATAAATTGTGTTATATATTTGTCAAAATTGTATATGAAATTTAAAAATCCCTAAGTTGCCTTAAAAATAAAAATGAAGAAATGATGTGCTACTGCAGGTCAACCTTTGGTAAACTTTGTGGGAAGGAGCTGAAATAAAAGAACAGACTGAAAAAAGAAAGAAGTTATCCTGGCTATACAAGCCATTATCTATCAACATGATTGTGATATCACAGTGTCTTCAAGGACACCCAGAATACACAAAGGCATTTAAGGAGTGAGCAGCACTGTCCTGTTCTTACCATCTCTGTTCATCTGTAAAAAGATTGAGAAATATCTATAGCTTTATTCTACTTTGCATGCTTAAATGCGAATACAGATATGTGTGAAATGTTACAGTTGTGTAAATAAGGTCTTTTGTGGCTTTCATGTTGGAAATTAAACATTCTTGTCATAAGGATGCAATGTGGTATAATAAAATGCAACAGTCAAGGAAACTTTCTGAACTTATGATTTGTTCTGCAGACAAGTGATAAGTAGAAATCTGAATTTAAAAAAAGATTGACTTCTTGTTCCCCCTAGATCTGAGAAGGGAATTGACCATTGGTGTTGCAGATTTTACCTGAATCTCATACTGAGTTCTGACCTTGGTGAGCAAACTTAGAGGCTATATCCAGATCCATATCATTGTTATTTTCAAATCCATACATTGTTTTTGTATTCACTGGGATCACCAGCAGCAGTTGCACAACCCAAAGTGCTCTAGCTCTAAACAGAAATTGCTTTCTTGCTGGAGCTTGGTGCCTCTCAACTAAAGTGATTTTCTTAATTTCCAAGGATTTTAGAAAGTCTTTTTTATTTGCTGGCCCAAATCTTACTGTGGATTCTTTTTGTCAACCTTGAAAATATTTTGGTTGAGTTTGAGCAAATGACAAATGAGATCATTCAGCTCTCTTTTTTCTTGTTCTAGTCAGGTACAAGAGGATCCAGCTTTCCTTCTGTTATCTTCTCTTCCAACAGTTTCTACTAATTTCCCATTTCCTATACTCAGCTTGACAAAACCCCCGGTGTTCCTGTTAACCATGTTTCTTCACTGTAACAAAGTTAAATACTTTTCTGACTCCTTTGGATGAAGAGAGGGTTGTGATGGAGCATTCATTTATAAGACTGAGTGCTCAGTAGTTGAACCCACAGCCTGGTCAAAATTTGGGGAGTGGAGAAGA
Organism: Zosterops lateralis; assembly: GCF_965231275.1. Classification (NCBI taxonomy): domain Eukaryota; kingdom Metazoa; phylum Chordata; class Aves; order Passeriformes; family Zosteropidae; genus Zosterops; species Zosterops lateralis. The sequence goes on along the minus strand of NC_139800.1, from coordinate 25,217,173 downwards.
AAGGGGGAAATGAGAAAAAAAAAACCAAAAACTAAATCGAGAAAGTGGGTGGGGAGGAAAAAAGATCCCATTTAGAATCAAAAGAAAACTCCACTGTCTCCCCAACAACTGAAATTCCAATCTTGATATAAGTAGGGGGGGAGGACAGGCAGAGGGGAAGAAGAAAAATAAAAAAAGAATAAAGGATTTCTTTTATTCTCCTCTGAATACTTCAGTACCAAAGCATTTTCAGAGACTGCTACCATGCCTCAAGGGATTGAAAATGCCTTCTGTCATCATTCCCATCCATTGAAATGTACATTAGACACTACGGAGAGAAACTGGGGCAAGGCAAAAATGAAACAAAACAAAACCAAAGCAGAGCCCATCAAAGAAAGGGCTCGTATTTTTGTGGAGTTCAAAGGAATGTTGTGTCCCTAAAACAAACCAATTTTCTCTCCCTACATACATCTCACACACACACACACACATTTGAACACGCACACTCATACAGGCTTCTGGTCTTGTTGTAGGCATCCACTTTCGGAATAACCATTTCTATAAGTAAACAAGCTGCTCCGACTGCAGCATAAAATGAGCTTAATAACAACTGAGATCAAAATGAGCCAAGATAGTAGGGGATAATAGTGGGGGATCATTCCTAAGACTGTTTGCCCCTGAAGGGAGAATTATTATTATGACCTTGTACCACTGAGCGGGCATGTGCTCCTAGCTGGATCAAATGTAGGCCTTGGCAAAGCTCTCTGCCTGGGAATGTGGTTGCAGTATCTAGTTTTTAACATTACTGGAAGTGTTGCTATGGGCACTGAGGCACAGGAGCCAAATACAGGGGAAGGGAAATAATGAAAAATGCTGATTAGGAGCTCAGAGAAAGGAACGGAACATTTGCGCTCAACAATAAAATGTAATGCTCTGTTAATCTGTTTCTTGGCTGTCTGTACTCTATAGGGTTTTTATACTTTTTTGTATATTGTATATTATATAGCTTATTTAATACATTTTTACCCTATGGGATATTTAATATTCTCCTTTATTTCCTCTTAAGCTACCTACAGAAATCCTTCTCAAAAAATGCCACAATCTTTGTCAACACAGCTAGATTGCATCTAGTGTTCACTCATTCTTTAGGAAATACAAAACAAACTCCCATGCCAACTGCTTAAGAGAACAGATATTAATTGGCACTCTTAGATGTGCTACAGACCAAAGAAGGTGTTTCCTTCCATGAGAGCTTCCTTTTACTTATCCACCCTGGTATGGTTTACCCTTTTCCCCTGATTAATGAAATTTCATACCTATGTCATTTTCTCAGTGACACCCAGTTCACCATCACAATAAACAGCAAACAAAGACAAAACTTTGTGGTTCCCAATGCTTTCTCTTTAGCCAGTTGTGATATTGGGGAATTGTTTCTCATTCCCAGATTTTTGAGACTTAAAAAAATAACCACATTGACATGAAAATTTGACGAACCTACAGTTGTTTAATTGTTCAAAGAGCAGGAATCTCTTGAAGTTGGTTATCTTCTTTTTAATTAAAAGTAGTATGCACTTGTACACCATACTACAGTGCTGTTATCATAGAACCACAGAATCCTAGAAGGAGGTTGAGTTAAGTTGGGTTGTATTAAAAGGGTCACCTAGGTCCAAACCCTTGCCATAGGCAGGAGCAACTTCCACTATCCCAAGGTGCTCCAAGTCCTGGCCAACCATGGACAGAACAGCCACAACTTCTCTGGAGAACCTGTGCCTGTGCCTTACTACCCTCGTTGTAAAAATTTTTTTTCTAATAGCTAATTTAACCCTACACTCTGTCATCTTGAAGATATTCCCCTTTGTCCTGTCACTCTAGGCCCTTGTCGAAAGTCCCTCTCCAGCTCTCTAGGAGTCCCTTTAGGCACTGCAAAGGTATCTAACACCTCTCTGAAGCCTTCTCTGCTCCAGCTGAAGGCCCTTTACACTCTCAGCTTGTCTCCATATCAGAGGCGCTCCAGTCCTCTGACCATCTTTGTCACCTCCTGTGGACTCACTTCAACAGTTCTACATTCTTTTTATGGTGGGGTCCCAAGGGTCGGATTCAGCACCTGCAGATGTGGTCTCACAAAAGCAAAGCAAAAGGGATATTCAGCTCTGGTAACCTGGAAAATTCTAAGCTGTGACAGAGTAAACTTGGTGCCTGTAAGTTTGCCTCTTTTTTTCAGCATACTTGGCTTGTTGGCCTTCTGTGATCAGAGTCCTAACCATTATGCTATAAAAATACAGAGTTAAAAATAAATATTATGTTTTTTCTCATCAAACATATCTCAAGCTAGTGTACAATGATACCACAGCAGGGTCACCGAAGCTGGGTGTCTGTCTAGAAATTATAAATAACTGGATCATTATTACTTATTTTATATAAATATACATGCATCCACCATCATACATATGGCCATACATTTATAAAATGAAAAGGCAACACAACATGATAAACTTTCTAAATTTACTAAAGTAAATGGACAAAGTTTTTATTCTAGCTTCAACAAAATATTAATTCCAGTACAAAGTGAGTTATCAGTAAACAGGTAAAAACTAGTGAGAACAGACTGATTCACCCCTATTTATGTTACTAGATATGGAAAGAACTTAATTTCTTGTTCATTAAGGTTTCATATTAAATTAGGCAATATTGGAAAGTTAGATGTAAGACAGTTTTGGGTAGATATGTCCCGATTTTTTGTTCTACCTGACATGTTTTATCCTAACCTTCTGAACTTAATGGGACCAGACTTCCATTAACCTACATTCCTATTAATTTCTCCTACATCTCCTGAGCTCAGGATCTGGTAGAATGGCATTTTTCACCTGCAAAAATCATATGGGAAAAATTATTTTCCTAAATTACACAAGAATCACACCTTTAGAATTAAAAAAATAGGGAAAGGCAAATCAGAAGAAGCAGATGGAGGAAGAAGAACTTGGGAACAGGCAGACAGAAGGGAACTTCTTTCATTGTTCTGAGCAGATGCATGCATGTGGGAACTGAAATAATACCCTGTTTAGCTAATCTGGCTTTGGAAACATGCAGTGCTGTAGATTAGGCATGAACACAGAGCCTGATACTTTTCCAAAGGAACAGGATTGTTTTAGCTGTTCAGCATGCACAGGGCCATACTGGGAACACTCAAACCCTTTTCCTCCTCAAGTGCTTAGGCAGCCTCTCTCTACACTCACCTTGACCAGTGAAGTGGCAGAGGGGAAGGGAGTGAGGAAAAGGCAATGCTGTTTGATGTCACTATGAGGTGGTGCTGATCTAATCCCCTTGCTCAGAGCTCTTGATTTGATTTAGGATAGCAGTTGTTAAGAGCAGAAGGAGCTCCTGGCATGAACTCAGCCAGCCACACTTTCCAACTGTCCTGAATATTTAAAAAAATAAAGGAGGGGGGAAGGGAGTCTGAGAAAGAGAGAGACTCAAAGAACAAGAGAACAAGCCTACAAAGAACAGTGGCTGCAGCTCACTCAGAGGAATTCCATTAAATGAACTCATCCGTCATCTTGCCTTTTATTGATGAGTGGCACTGCTTGGCGGCAAGTGACATGGCAGAACAAATGGCATTGGAGCCCTGGCTTCCTCTTCCACTGCACACAGAGACACACAGGCCCCAAAACAATGAGTCATTACTTATTACATCCATTATTAACTCAGCTCAGGCTCATTAGGCATGGAAATTGAGGAGGAAAAAGGGAAAAAAAAAAGACCAAACCAGGAGCTAACTAGCATCAAGTACCAACAGATTTTGGGAAAGGGAGTGGTGGGATGGGGAGGGAGGCAGTTAAAATCTGCTACTCAACATTTGTGACATTGTTAAACCCTGAGGGTGGTGGGTATTTGATCATATGTTTTCCTTTTTCTGACATGATTGCATTGAGGACTGTGCTTTAAAGCAACAAGGCCGAAAGAACAGGAATGTAAGAACTACATCATTAACTGCTGCAAGACCTTCAGAACAAAGTTTGTCAAGAATGATACGGTTTTATTAGAGGAATCTCAGGTGAACAAAAAAAAAAAAAAAAAAAAAAAAAAAAAAAAAAAAAAAAAAAAGACAAATGGAGCTACTAAAATAGTCAATCAAGTCAAATGTAAACTTTTTTTTTTTTTTTTTTTTTTTTTTGCTTTTTTTTTGCTTTTTTTTTTTTTTGAGAGGAGAGTGAAATGGAATTCCTGTGTGTCTTTCTATTGGTGCCATTGGATTAATTTCACTGAAGGTTAGTTTTCTAAGAGTTGGACACCTAGACTAAAAAGTGCCATGTACAAATTTCCTTTTCAGTCAAGAGAGAGCAATAATTTTGTTGCTGCTGGATGACTTGTCCCATCTTTTAAAAAAGCCATATAAAACAGTTTAAATTAACTGTTATGTCGAGATGTTAATATGTCTCTTTTTGCTATAAATAAAGGCTAGGTGGCCAGTTTTGATGGAGTATAAAATTTATAAATAGGTAAAGTTAAATGAGATGACTTGAATTGTTCTTATTTTAGCTCTTGTCTGACTATGATGGCATCTGTTTTCTGGATTGATGTGTAAACAAGATTTTTTCCACTTCCTGGGCTACTCAGGACTAGATAAAAATCCTGAAATGCGTCCATTCACATTTAAATAAACAAACAAATAAAACTGTTCAGGAAAAAAATATAATGTGAGCCAAAGGAGAACTGACAAAATATACATAAAACTAAAATGGAATTGAGTGGATCCAAAAAAAACAAAGGTATATGGACCCACTCAAATAAAATGAGACAACAGTAAAACAATTCCAGTAAAAGCAAGGCAGTCTGAATTGTTTTAGTCACCTATTCAGGTCAAAGGAAAATCATTCCAAATATCTGTACCAGGTTCAATCCTATTCAAGTTTCAAACTTACCTCTTTTAATTTATTTATTTTCTTGGCTAGATTTCACCTTTTCTTTGTTAGTGCCCTTTGGCTTAAGGATGAGATAAAATAAAAGAGATGGCTGAAGTACTGAGAAAGACTACTGATATTTCAAAGATTATCCAAAGTCAGGGGGGAACGTCTTGAAAATTCTCAAGAGAGTCCTGTTATCCTGTAAAGCAAATGGGGACTGATGGCAGTGCAGGTGGCCCTCACCTTTAAGTACAGACTTACAGGTGGACTTTGAAACCTCTGTAGCACTTCCTCAAATTATTTGGCACAAGGTAGAATTTAAGATTCATATTGTGAATGTAACTAAAGCAAATTAAATTAGTACTTGGACTAAGTAGCTATATTTTCAATACAATCAACAGAAATAATTAATTGCTTGGATTTTTGAAGCCAGGTATTACCAAACTGGCCGATTGCCTTTGTTGCACCGGAAAAGACTTGCTACATGTTAGCTCTTGTAACTCCTGGCTTATACTTGCTGTAACAGGAGGTGGATAGCTCAAGATCTTGCAAGTTTTTCTCCTCTAGAGGTTTGCTGGGAATAGGCAGTAGTGGGGATAAGAGCAAGATTCCTTCCAAGTTCATCTTGGCAAGAACATGTGTATTAAAGGCTGTTCTTCTGCTAATTAATTCTGAAAAGATGCACGGAAGATAGCTGTGGTGCTTGACAGCTGCTCTAAATATCTTAGTGTCGAGGTTGGTTAGCACATACCACTGATCAGATTCTTTCAGCTCAGATGCATAAGTTGCAGTTATCTTGTGCAAGAGTTAACAGAACTGAGGGAAAAAAAAAGGAAATAGTCCTTCTTAATGTGGTAATTCAGCTGATGTTTCTCTGTATTCTTTTCATCACTCTATAGAGGCAGCTTACAAGCTTTCAGTGTTATTTTAAAAACTTATTTAATCAAACAGAATGGAAAGCATCTCACCCATTTTCATCTCTTTTACTTCCTGTTTCAACATTTTCTTTTCTCTATGAAAAATAAGCCAAATAATGGAAAGTATAAGAAATCAGTTTCAGGGATAAGAGATATATCATTGTTAGTCCTGTGGTATTGTGATGGGTTTCATTCACACAACAACAAATAAATGATTCTTTTATCAATAAATATTTAAAATAACTATCTGTAATATATATATGAGCTATAATAACACATTTTATTTTTAATCTGAGAAAACACCATTTCTTAGACATATTCTTTCAGAGAAAACATAAGAAAGGAGATTAATTACACCAAATAATATCTAAGTGTCATTGTCGCCAAATGTTCCCATTTATTCTACTGTTTGAAATTCAGAAAGGAAAATATACAAGTCATGCCCTGGGCTTTTGATTTTGTGTCAAGCATAAGAGTAGCTGAAATCAACAGTAGCATTTTGCCAACAACTCAGAATGTGTTAAAAAAGCAAGAAAAAAAAAGATTCATTCACATGGTTTGTTTTTCTCCAATTAATTCTGAGGCATCTGTTTTGAACATTGAAAAGCATTCTCTGTAAATATATAGCTATTAAAAAGAAAAATCATGAGTAGTCTTGGCAAGGTATGTACCGTCCCCAAATCTATGAGACTTTCATGAGTTCATTTAGAAGCTCAGGAGCTTCAGAACTCTTCAAGTGAATAAGTTTCTATGAATGCTCAGGCAATATCTCTGACACTATTCTCATTTGCCACCTCTGGAACCTACTGTGGGAAAACACTGCTCATAACTTGCAGCACCACAGCGCAATCCGTGGGAGCTCTGTGTGGTTTCTTTGGAGGATCATCCTCTCCTGTTCAGAGCACTTGTCTCAGAGGATATAGTCTTACAGGGAGCCTTAGTAATTCATCAGCTTTCCCTTCAGCTGAGCCTGTTCCAGGGCCAGGCTAGGGGTCAAAATCACTTCACCTTGTATGAAGCATCTGTAGAGCAAAAATGTAAGGGAATCCATACTTCAGTCTCTCTTTCCTTTAGTAAAGAGAAATAGGAAGATCTAGGGCACAATTCAATGACCAATTCTTTTTCCTTGCACCTTGAGATTAGATGAATTGTGCCTTAAATGTGCTTGATTCTCCATTGATTACAGGGACTCAAGTGACTGCCTCAGATGTCAACAGTTTGGGCAGATGAATCTCACCCAGGAAGTTTACATTTAATTTAATGACTTTGCATTAAGGAACCAGAGACAAGGCACGCGAGAAAACACTAGCAAGGAAATATCATTCCCCCCTGCTTGTGGTATGGTGATGCTTTGTGCTAATGTTTTGCAACTGTTGTTCATTCACTTTCTTCTTTGCAGTGTCTGGAGTGTGAGGGGGCTGGAGGTGTCTCATCAGCCCATCTCAATTCCACACGCAGCTGCCGTGGCAGGAGAAATCCTAATTTGGTACAATATGCCCATCGCCAAGGTTAGCTCAGCAGCAGCAGCAGCTAAAAGACAGATGTAAAATCAGTAGCTGATGATTTTACATCAGAGAAGTGAATGTAAAATCAATGAGAAGTTTTAAAATGGGGAATGGCTTAAATTTAGCAAAGAAAATTAAGTCAATGTTTGTTTTAGCAGATGAAAAGGTTTTCCCTCTCTCAGGCTAAGACTGTGATTAGCAGTGTGCTGGAAACCAAAGATATTTTAGCAGAATCTTGCGCTAAGCACAGGTTCTTGATATCAAAACCACATCCTACATCTCTCTGAATATTCAATGATTCAAACAGTCCAATATTATAATACAAAATATGCAATGGAGTTGAAAATTATGTTGTATTATGGGAAGGCAATGGACTTGGGAAAAATAAAAAAAAATATTTTCTAAATATAAAGAATTTTTTCCCCCTGATTTTTAATTTTTCTTAATTTAAATATGACTGTATTTGTAAAAATTACTAATTTTTTTATTTCTTCTTTCCCGTTTTCTTCTTTTTCACTTACACTTACTACTTTGTCCTGGAGTTGAGGAAAAAAAAAAAAAAAAAAAAAAAGGAGAAACCAGATCAAAATAACTAAGAAAGACATTTAAATGAAGAACATAGATTAAAGCACCATACTTGACTTTTTTTCACTTTTTTTTCTTTTCTTCACTTTGTTTGAAAAGAAATAAGAGTGAAAATTGAAATAAGCCCCACGGTAATGAAAAGGATTTTGAACTCAAACTTCTGTTAGCTCTATTGTTGGTCAGTAAAGGTCAAGCACAAACTAAACTTTAATTGTATATTCCCAAGGAAATAAGAATGAAACATTCATATTCATAGAGAAAGAACCTTGAAACTTTTGTAGTTAAAAATGTTTCTCCACAGATATCTAAATAAGTGAGTATTTGAGTGTTTTGGTGTATAGGCAGCCCTCCAAAGCTTTTAAGATGCTGTGCTGAAACCTCTCTTACATAAAACACTCCTCACTGAACCATGTCCTAGAGATTTACTTATGCCCTCCTATCAGTCTTCTCCCTAAGATGTGAGACTAGATGAGAGCTGGTAGATTACAGCTTGGGTGTTTCCAGTTCTCTGACATTTTCTTGTATCAGCTCATCTCTTTTCCCACTCTGGAAAAGTGTATTTTGGGAAGGCTTCTTTCTTAATCCCTCATGTTTTAACGCTGCATTTCAATGTAATGTATATGTGTACAAATATTACATATACATATATGAAGCTTTATAGATGTACATGTTTATGTGGAGCCCAGCCAGCCAAGAGGTATATGCCTGCATTGATGGTATTAGAAGCTAGGAGTGCTAAGAGCTATGTTTCATTTTGCATGTCCTTGGTTATATTTTTTACCACTTAATTGTAAAGGAGGATTCTTCCTATTGTTAACAGTTTTCTCATCCTCTGCTATTAATGTTTCAGCTCAGTTACTCACACTATTTTAAAATGAGATGACTAAACTAAAGTGGGTTTACTCTGTCGACAGCCAGAGTAGACAAATTCTGATCTTTGAGCAAAAGTTTGACTCTCTTTCTAAAAGGGGTGTGACTTTGGGAAGGATAAATCATCTTCTTAAAATATCTGCTAAAATATGTCTGATTTTCCTATCTATATCTGTCTTCACTTCTGTCTTCACTGTGCCCCCGCTATGTACATGCCTGAATTCTAGACCACAGAAAGGGAGAATAGTCCCTCCATATACATAGCTGTGGTGTTTTCTGACTCTTGTAAAAGACAGTGGTAATGGCTTCTTACCAATGACTTTATGGTAAAGATAGGTGCCATATCAGTATCCATATTAAGTGTACAGCATAACAATAAGTATTCTGGGATCCTTCCAGACAAAAATTACTAAGATACAAATCCTGGAGCTTTAGAACTCTATGGGGAATCTGCAACAGTGGATGAGCTCTACATCATAATATTGAGATTGTGCATGAGATATAATATTTTGAGGCAGCATGAATATTAAGAAGTAGGATTTTTAAACAGTAGTTTTTAACTAATTTCATAAATCTAAAATATTAAAAGGAGAGTATACAACAAGTTTTATATATATATATATATATATATATATATATATATATATCATGTTATACAAAAGAGAGGGAAAAGGATATGTTACAAATACAAGGTTATTTTCAAACCCTGATAGCCTTTCAGAACATACAGTATCATGAAACATTCAAATGAACCTGCATGATATAGTGTAATGTATTTATACAAGTTCTTCTTTTTATTAGATCCTTCATATACAGTCATGAAAAACACATAAAGTGCTTGGTATATATTATCAATCCATTTGTTCCCTATCTAGATTTACACTTCTTCCCCAGAAAGGAAATTAGATGATCTCCCTAACACACTATTTTAAGATTCAGATTTTGGATGCAAGCTTTTAATTGCTATGACAGCAATGTGTTTACTGTGTCTAAAGATATGCAAACTGCTTTATAAGTAACCCGATAGTCTAATATGTGTTTGTTTGTGGTCTTTTACTGTTAGGGGCTGATACAGAGCTCTTTGAAGTCCATGGGGTTTTTTTTCACTGACTTCAAAGGGCTTTTGGCTCAGACCCTTATCCTTAAACACTGAATAGATTAACAACTGATTTGTGAATAGCCTGCAATGTCAAAAGGAATAGGAAAAAGCCAGCCTTTACAAAATTATGTATCTGGTGAACATTATTTAACCATATTCTATTGATATATGTATTAATAATTAACTGGTACCACAATGGCATATGTACACTTTTGTGCTGGCAGAACAGTACAGAAAAAAAAAATGGAATATGGAAATATTTAATGATATTCTTGTATTTTATCCACAGCTTCACCAAAGCCTTTTCCAAGAGTGAGGCCACTGGAGTATTCATGGATGCAAACTATTTCCTAAGCAGAAGTTCTTTCCCAGATGTTCAATTTGACCTGGGGCAACTCAATCAAAGTCTGTAAGGTTTCCAACATTTCTAGTGGGGATTTATTTTTAAAAATGTGGCATATGGATTTTTCTGGCAATAATGAAATATAGCTGTGCACACTCCATTAAATAAAATGAGACTTTAATCCTTAAAACTGTGTGAGTAACTGGAATTGGAAAGTTGGGAGCCGGGAAGAAGAGAATAGGTTGAGGGTGAAGAAAGTGAAGAACTTCAGGAAGGACATTTTAAGAGGTGACCCAGGTGAAATATAAAATGAACCATTTGGAATACATGAATTCAAAGGACATATAAACATTCCTGAAAAGATGGATAGATGTAGCATGGTAAAATAAACTCAGGAAGAAAAAAAGTCAGATAAAAAGATGAAGAGTGACTTAATGGAACTATTTAAATAAGTAGATTTTTGGTTTTTAATACTTGTGGAATTCTTTCTGTATTTCTACCTCTGACAAGTTAAAAACATTAAAACACTGCTTTGGGTAATTAACTGATTTGATTTGCACCACAGCACTTTTGAAACTTTCAAAGTAGGATGAGAGGCTTAAGAATCTCTACTTCCATAAATTCAGTTCCAGTTTCAAAGAAATTGAAACACTAGTAAATGAAGCAGAGAGAAAAATAACTTCATACAATATTTTTGCAATTTCTTATGGATATAGAGTCTGATCTTTTAGTTTGTACAGCTTACACCCGAACACAAACTGAGAATATTAAGATTTAGAAGGAATATTTTCCCTATATTGTTCCGTGAGGCCTGATATCAGAATGAGTAGTATCACGTAGAATCACATTTACTGTTTGAGATCTCTGGAGCTCAGCAGAGCCATTCTTTACAGGAGTATGTTCTTCTGCCTTGTTCTCTTTTTTTTTTTTCCAGAAAATGGTCCTAAGAACCCTTTTCGTCTTCCAACTATTTAAAGCTTCAAAATACTTTTTTTTTCTTTATATATATATATATTTATATATTTATATATAAATATATAAATATTTTATATCTTCATATATATATATATATATTTATATATATATATATATAAAGACAGTATTTCTCCTTGTAGTGTGTTCCATTTAGGCTTACATTTATAAGTTACTTCTATGGTGACCTCTGCAAGAAAATCCTGACCCAGTCCTTTTTGAGCAAATGGCTGTGCACACCTACATAGATGTCTGTGTATGTGTTTAGGTAACTATCCTCCCTACATTTAGCAGATAGGAGCATTACTGAGTCCATTTGGCACTTAGTAAATAATAAATAACAACAATGAAAGCAACAACAACAAATAACAGCTATAATAAATTAATTCCATGTAATTTAATTATTTCCTGTCTAATCATGGCAGTGGGGTGTCCATTATAGCACCAAAATTGTTTGCTAAACTTGAGTCTTTCTACAGAGTAGCTTAAGCAGCTGCTGCTGAGGTCTTGTTGTACTGCAGAAGGACTTGTCTGGACAAAACTTCCTGGTGCAGAGACATCAATCTCCCTGCTTGCTGGCTGCTGAGTTCACTCTGTAGACAGCCAGTATTGCCATCAGCTCTGTGTCCCTGATGGACAACAGAGCTCACTTAAAATGAGTAAAAGAGGTTTGAGATATTTTGTCCATTGCAAAAGAGCAGAACCAGTAAGACTCATGCCTGTAACAACCCAGGCTGAAAAAATGTAATTTTAGACATAGTTTAAGCATCTAAATCTATTATAATTTCTCATAAATCCCTATCCTAAGTGCTGGGGCATCTCAGTATTCACAAGTATCTCCATTTATTTTTATTTTTTTTTCCACAAGACTTACAGAATTCCATAAAACTCCATTACTTCCTGTAGCCAAAGCCATCATCTTGACATAGGCAAGCAGTCCAGCAGCTGCTTTCACCTCAGCCTGCTTAGGTGGCAGTGCTGGGTTTTGTACAAATCAATCTGTCTTGTTCTGAGGTGCACAGTGTATACCACTGATTTCAGCAGCCAGTTTTCACTTTTTGTTTTACACAGATGCCCCTCCTTTGTGTCAGAAACCTCCAACTTCCACTTCCCAGAATTCATGAGAATGGCTTAACAAATAGACTTAATATAATCCTGCTTTACTGTCTTTATTGCCCCTGGATTACTAGACTTGGGTGTGGGTTTTTTTGGGTTTTTTTTTTGTTTGTTTGTTTGTTTTGGTTTTTTTTGTGTGTGTGTGTTTTTTTTTTTTTTGTTGTTGTTTGTTTGTTTGTTTGTTTGTTTTTACATTTAGGGAAAGACAAACAAGGTAGCATAACCTGAAGTACAGTGTAGGGGCATCCACCCAAGAATGTGTTCTTACTCCTTACAACTGTCATATAACTTGCATTTCTCCCTCAAGTGTGAGAGAGATTCTCCTTATTACTAAAAGATCACACATAAGCCCTTATCATCAGGTACGTTTGTAAAGACAAAACTTGCCTTATTTAACGAAAAGTTGCTTATATTATCAAACTTTTATATATATGTAAAAAAGATGCAAGATTAAATACCTTAGTATAAAAACAGAGTTAATAATCCTAGGCTGGCATAGATAAATTGTTTGGAAGAAATACTCAGGAGATTGCTTCATTCATAGAGTCATAGAATGGTTTGCATTGGTAGGGACCTTAAAGATCATAAATTTCCAACTGCCTACCTGAGGCAGGAACACCTTCCACCAGACCAGATTTCTCTAAACTCCATCCAACCTGGTCTTGAATGCTTCCAGGGAGGGGGAAGACACAGCGTCTCTGGGCAACCTGTGCCAGGACCTCACAGTTTTTCTAAATTCTAATTCTTTAATAATATCTAATTCTATCCTCATTCATTTTAAAGCCATTACCTCTTGTCCTATCACAACATACAAATTAGTAATTCCCTCTCAAGCTCTCTGATAGCCCCTGGAATGTGCAATGTCCCTCTCCTTTCCATACTGAACAATCCTAGCTGTCTTAGATGTGCTCCAGCCCCACAACCAAACTAGTGGCCTCCTCTGGAGTCATTCTAACAAGTCCATAATTCTCTTGTGTTGGGAGTCCCAGAGCTGGAGGCAGTTGAGGATCTCAGAAGAGCAGAATAGAGAGAGAGAATCACCCCCTGACCTGCTGGACATCTGCTGGTCACCTTTGAGGGGTACCCCCTTGGCTTTGAAATTGAGTCACCTACAGCTAAAGGTGAGGTCTTTGGTGAATGCGAAAAATGAGGAGCTGTAAGGATGCAGCCCAATCGTCACTGTGACTGGAGTTGGCTTTGGACTTGTCTCTGTCACCCAGCAGCAGAGACTGCAGCTCTCTTCCTCTCTCAGTAAGCCAGCACATTTCTCAGTGTTAGTTTACAATTCTGGCTTCTAAAACCTGTTCTCAGTATTAATTTCCTGAAGAATAATTTTTCATCAAATGACTTACAGAGTGAAAATTATTCTCTGAGACAGTGACTGGAAAGCATGAATGAAAAGACAAGCAATGCCTGGTGTTCCCAAAGGAGTTTGCAAGGAAAGTGTAAATGTGAAAGTTAACTTGCTGTGATAAATTGGACTCAGAGCTAGGAAGCTGTGGAGAGCTCTGCGACCCAGTCTAAGCCACAACTTTCCCACACGTCTATTTTTTTTTCTGTGTTCTTATTAATCTTTAAGCTCACAGAAAGTCAGAGCCCACTACACAAGGTAAGCAGATGTGGCCAAGTGATGAGCTTGTACATAACAGCAATAACAGGTTAAGGTAAGTGATTGTCATACTTAACCACACACATCTGCAAATCCCAAGATACTTTGGCTTTCTGTATTCAGCTGAATCTTACGGTAAAATTTTCATTGTCTGCTTAATGTACTTAGCTTTTCCTGGTAATTCTTACTCTGGGTTTAAATGCAGATTTTAATTCTTTCTTTTATTTTCTTTCTTTCTTTCTTTCTTTCTTTCTTTCTTTCTTTCTTTCTTTCTTTCTTTCTTTCTTTCTTTCTTTCTTTCTTTCTTTCTTTCTCTCTTTCTCTCTTTCTCTCTTTCTCTCTTTCTCTCTCTCTTTCTTTCCTTCTTTCCTTTTTTTTTTTTTTTTTTTTTTTTTTTTTTTTTTTTTTTTTTATCCTATCTAATCTAATGATTTTTGAGAAGCTAGGGTCCTTCCTTGATTTAATTAAGTGTAATCTTATATTTTCTCTGTGTGGTATTTCCCTTTCAGCTCAGTGTTACTAAATCATAAACTTAACTGCATTAGGTCTAGTGATATGCAAATAATTCCTTTAAAAATCCACCCCCTAAGCTCTAGAGACCTGTGGGGTGTAATACCTGCAGTAATCAGAGCCTCTGGAGTTCATCTGCTGTTAGCCCTGACAGAAGTGACACGCCTGAATAGACACTGATGTTTTCTACCCCTCACCCCTCCCTGAAATTACTTATTTGCAGATTGTAGCATTTTTGAGTCTTTGAAGTGGCACCTACAACTAAACTGCCACCCACACTTTCCTCTATTTAGGTCAGAGTGACTTCAAACTGGAGAGAAAAAAGCCACACATGCGCAGGCACACATGCACATGCTCGCACAAACAAAACTGGTGCAGAGAAAATCAAATAATGAGGTGCAGCCACGCAAGGCTGGTGTGAAAATCAACATATGGGGAATTATTGCAAGCGCCAGGCTCAGCTTCAAATGAGCTTGTTTTGCCTGGAACCCTAAGATGAGCTGAAAAAGGCAGAGTCGGTTGCTTTGCTAATCACTGAGCTACCTGCAGAGAAACAGGCAACCATAAAAAGAAACAAAACAATAGAGAAATAGATGCAGACGGAACTGCTGTGGAATGGCGTAGGATGGGCCCCACCAGCACCTCCCAGAGCGTTTGTGAAACTACTGGTTAGAAATACTTTCTGTAAGAGCTGTTACCAAAGCCAGACCTTGGACTTTAGACCCTCCTCTGGACATCTACACAGAGAGCATTCCAACATCATCAAGGGGAGGGCAGGAATGACTTCATTTCACTGGATTGGGCACTGCCAACACCAAAGGCTGTGGTGAGCCTCTGCTTCAAATGCTAAAATTGCATGTATAGCATGGACAGGAGGATTATTCTTGTGGTTTTGTAATCCAGAGGCTTCAAAGGATGTCACTTCATAGGGTGGGTTTTTAAGACGTGTAAAACCCCTAAACAATAAAAAGAAAATATTTTTGAAAAAGTGAAAAAAAAAAACAAACCCAAAACCCATAAGTATTTTATAAAATCCAATTTATATGCTAAGGGATATGGAGAATATGGCACCACGGCCCATGGCAGGAGAGTTACAGTTACATGACCTTTAAGGTCTCTTCCAACCCAAAGCATTCTGTGATTCTATGATTCAAGAAAGGAAACTGCCCAAAATTAAAAAAGGTGGGTGGATTCAGTTCATAAATCTTTGGTTGATGTCTGAGACTAGAAAATGAGACATCCTTGGAAGATGCCCATCTCTCTAATCACACTTAGACAATCTCATTAGGTTTTCATAGTCTAAATTATCTTCTCTTGGAAAGGCAGAAAAATGTTAGTTTAATTTTATTGTTTTGTTCATATTTATCTGGCTGTTAGGATAATGGTATGTAAGTGCACATGTTAAATAACATGCATTTGTGTCAGTCCATATATAGATCTGATATAAAGAAATGGCTAATGTTGAGCATATTCTGTTAGAATAATTCCTCCTTACCAAAATTAAGAAATGTGATAGTATAAAGAGGTGTTAGGATTCAGATTTCATTCAGAAAAAGAAAAAAAAAAGTAATATATGTCTATATGCAAACAAAAGACATGCCAAAACTTACCAGAAAAATGAATTTCAAAAATGTCAGGATTTCTAGGAGGAGAGGTTTTCTTTATACTTTTGCGGGGAAACAGAGGATTTCAACATGACAAAAAGGACAAGAAAATAACACTAAATAATATAATTGCCTTTAACTTAGAGTTATTAAAATATCTTCTCTTATAAAATTGAATGTGTATTTGGTATCCAAATAGAAGTGCAATGTTAAAATGCCACTGCAAGTCCAGATGACACTTATCTATAAGTAAATGGGTGAATTCCAAGATGACGTGAAGGTTTGTCCACATTAACATTTCTGTTTCAGATTTTTCAGTGGATTGCCTGACATTCTGTACAGCTGCTAGTGTACTTAGACCTGGTGATGGTTATACTTCCTGTAGACCACCAGTGCACTCCAGATGCCCACAGATGTGTAGCTTCAGAACCCCACTGAGGCCATCCCCTGAAATGAAAATAGTATGGAGATGCATTCTCAGCATTGACACAGGTAAATACTGACAGATTACTGGGATCGTATTCCTGAGAAACATGAGGTGGTAACATGTGACTGTTGTGACTGGGGTGTGTGTGTGTGTGTGCCTGTGTGTATATAATACAGTTGTAACCATGCCAGCAAAGAAAATATTGCCAGCACTAAGATGCTACAGAGATCTTAGCATCATATTGTACTGTGGTAAATACTTCTTTGTTTCGCTGCAGTTTTATACCCTTCTTAAAACACATTATTGAGAGTGATTCCCATATCCCCTAGTAGTGATTAGTCAGTCATGAGTGAGAAAGTTTCAAAAGAAATTGTGTATATATACAATAAAATAATTTTTCATTTTTATAGCTGTAATAAAAGCATGAAAAAAAAAATAGAGAAAGGAAAACAAAACCCAGCCAAACAAAAAAAAATTCAACATTGAATGCTACTAAAAGGAGAAATAAAAGACACAAGTAACAATGGCAGGTCAGGATTCAGATAGAGCATTCAAATCATACAGGAAATGTGAAAAGCATTCAGCACTGGTATTCAACCAGCAATATACATAAAACAAGGAGATATTATTCCCAAGGTGATGCACATCTCTCACCCAGGGCAAACTCAAGCTAACTAGAAAAGTCAAGCACTTATCATGAAAATTACGTGAAGGATTATAAAAACAACATCCCAGACATTCTTAGAGAAGAAATACAAACTATAAAATCCCTAATGCCAGTTATTTAGTGAGATGTAGGTTTCATTTTCTTTCTCATTTTTTTCTTTCCTTTCAGCTTGACAAAGATAACTTGTCTAAACAATAGAAATACCTCCTGTGCTGCACCAGTTCAATCTGAAATCTATCAAGGTAATAATGTGGTTTGAAAAACCATCACAGAAGCTCACTGAAAATATTACTGAACATACACCCCAGAGAGGTAATATGGCTTATGGTTTACATCAGGGAGATGAAAATCAAGTTAAAATACAGGCTAAGTGACATGCCCGGGATCTCACCAGTATTTTGTGGCAGACTGAGGGTGTGAACCGGGGCTAATGTTCTGATCAGCACTTGACTACATAGACTTTGATTTAAATGGCTTAGTTAAAACAGAGATAGCTGTAAATCCTGAACTTAAACCCAGAAAAATGAAGCAGAGAGAGGAAGTAATTTGTATATAAGTAACTTTGAGAGAGATCTGTCAATTAAACATATAATTTTTAAGACTGAAAATATTGTTTTGAAAACAAGAGTATGCATTCTGAGAAACAGGGATTTGTTTTTTGTTGACTTTTGTTTGCTGATGTTCTATTCTCAGCTAATTGCTATTCAGCAAGAATTTGGTTGATAGTATCTGAATAATCTGAAATGTCCAGGAGCTGAAGTTTGCCACACATTTAGCAAGACCTTACGCAATGTTAGATTATTGCTAGAATTAGCTAGAAAAATATAATTTGAAAGACATTTATGACAACATCCAGGGTCAAAAGTACTAAAGGTATTTGAACTTAAAATTGGTTAAGCCAGGAGAAAAAAAAGACTTACAAGAACAGACAGCAAAATATTGATCAGCTCAATCCTTTAAAGCTTGAGAGTTTTTATCCCTTTTCCTTCCCCTTTTCTTCTCCTCCTCCTCCTTCCTCTTCCTCTTCCTCTTTCCTTCTTCTTTCTTTCTTGTCTTCTTCTTTTCTTCTTGTCTTTTTCACAGCACCTCACATTTGCCTCTGGCACAGCTACTACACAGGGGAGAACAGTCCCAATTCCTTTAGGTGTGAAGCTATAAAGTCAAGCACCCTTGTTAAAGCAGGTGAAGATTTTTTTAGACTTAAATGCACTTAAAAATAGTTTACACTGAGAACTTAGTCCAGGCAAGAAATAGCTAGGAACTCTAAAGTAAACTAGAATTTTTGGGCCAGAATATAAAACACATAAAATCTTTTCTTACAGAAAAAAACAGAAGTCATAGGTCTGACCCAGTAATTTAAGTGACAAAGAAGTAACCTTTGTTGACTTTCTTCTAATATATTTCCATAACTGCTTTTAGCATTTCCTGTTTACCAAGTTTCTTAAATACTGATTTTAAATCTGCCTTACCCAATATTTTTCCCTCACCTTTGCTGTTTCATTACACTTTTGATAGGCCATTCAGAGAGTTGTTTATATCATCTTATTTCCTCTCTCTGGAAAAAGCTTTCACTGTTTCATTACATATAAAGAGCACACAGAGAGGTGGTGGAAATTATTTGAACACAATGAAGGTAAAATACTACAGAACATTCCTACTTTCTTTACAATATCAGATACAAAAAAAAATTATTTTACTGTACTCCAGTTGCTGACCAACTCTTGTCTTCCTCCAGTCACACACATTAATATTTCTGAAACTACTTCATAATTTTCATATTGTCCAAGTCTATCCTTTCACTTCTCTATCATTCCTAAACTCTTCTGGGATTCACAGGGTAGACAGACCAGGCACTTCAAAAGGCATGACTAAAGGAAATCATGCTGAAGAGAAGCCTCCTTGAATCCATGGTTTTTCTAGTCAGTCTATTTCATGTTTTTTTTGGTCAGAACAAGATTTGAGCTTGATTTCCACATTTTTTAAGAGAGAAACTTAGAAATTTAATCTTAGTTACAGGTTTTTCTGATGCTGAAAGTAAGTATGAGTGTATTCTCAATTATCTATATTAAAACTGTCCATTTTGCATGCCATTACTGAGAGAAATTATGTGAACATTACTCCTAAGTTTATTACTTGAGCATATATGTGAAGGTACAGAGCTCTAAGTGTCAATGCTTTTACCTCCATTTTAAACTCATAATTCTAAAAGGAGACAGGAGTAGAATGAAAAATATTTTTTGTTTCATATGAGTGCCTGAACCCAAAGTCTCTTCAGCTTTGTTTTTCCTTGTCTTCCCTATCTCCATCCCCTGCTCACCACGTCTTCCTTTACCACTGTCATGGTGACACAGGACAAAGGCTTTTGTTACACCTTGGATGTTACACCAGGGGTTGAATCACAGCCATAACAAGAACATGACTACAGTAGTCAAGAGTCCTTCTATGAATCTGAGTGTGCCCCCAAGAAGGGAGAGCACTTACCTCTGGCAAAATGTGTTTCATTAGTAGATCTCAGAGCCTTTCTGTGCAAGTCAACACCATTGTTTTACAGCTAAGACATTAAGAGAATTATTCAGCTGTAAAGTGGCCAAATTTTAAAAAAAAAAAAAATCAAACTGAACCTATAAGTCATTACATACTCCTAACAGCCCAGCTTAGCCCCATATATTTGGAAATCAGGTAATGTCTAGTCTGACTGCTTTTTCATCAAGTAAAGTTTGGGTATTGAGGCATCAACACTCCACCATTTTAAGCTCCTCTCTGATTCTTTGTTTCTTGCTTTTTTTCCTTTTGTAGAGTTCGTGAAGGAGGAATCAAGGTGATTGATGGCCAAGTGTTGGCCAAGTGGAAGTGATACTGAAGTATGCAAACATTTAGAGAGATGAACATGAGTCACTTACGTTGGCCCTTAAATAAAATTTATTTATAACCTCTCTAAATGCTCCATATGCTAATAGGTTTCACATAAAGAACACAAAATGTATTTTAATCCCTGATTGTTGGTCCTACCATGGCAGTAAATGAAGAGACTAATGGTGAACTGCAAAGCACGTCTGGAGATACCTTAATTCATAATTAAGTATTCCTTCTCTCCATTTCTTTTCCACTGCCTTCCTCCTCTCCTTCTCTCAGCCTCTCCACAAACTCAATCCTTTTTTTTTTTTTTTTTCCCTGGATATATTGGAAAATAAATTAGTTGGATTTGTGCTATCAGGAGTCTGTCATTAGGGGGGGTATTTGTCTTTTTCTGCTTCCCTTGTGGTTTCTATCAAAGGTTCAAGCATGAGTGTTATATCTCTCTTTATCTCCATTGTGTTTTAACTTAGAGGGGAAAGAAAACAGGAAAGATATTTTATCTCCTTTTGTACCATATAAGGATCAGTTGCATTGAGGTAGCACCCATATCTCTCTCCTGCTTCACATGTCCACAGATTGTTTGAGACTACTGACCAAACTGAAACAAAAAGCGAGAATGTGATTTAGATAAGATTTCTTCTGTGTTACTAAATTATTGGAAGTCTGGGTAACAGTGCCAGTTTGTGCAGTCTTTATACCAATTTGAGCTTATTAAAAGTATAGCTTTCTATGACTTTCAGAAAAGTAAATGTAAATATAGAGAAATAAAAATTTAATTTTAGCAAAAAACATTTGTTACAGTTGTTTTAGCAATTTGAAGTGTACTTGTACCTTCTCCTTACAAATATGAATATAGGATTATCTTGAACCACCAAATTAGTTCAGTTAACTTGGATGGTGCTTCGGATATGCATTTCTTATCCTCCATGTGTCTTCATCCTACAAAATGCAGGAAACTACTTCACAATATAAAGACTTTGCCCCAGATTTCAAAGACCATCTGGCCTCAGTCAGTCTGTCACTTCTTTGAATGAAGTAGGCAGTGTGTCTTATCCTCCCTTCCTAAACTCACAGTGTTATGGGCAGAACAAAACCAACAAAAGCCCTACAGAATCAAATACATCCATTCAGATTACTCAAGTCTTGTAAATGTGATCAGCATATAAAACATATTTTAGGGAACAAAATTATTGTAGTGGGATGTTGTTTTTTCCTTATATTTTTCCCCAGAATGACTGCTCTGTGTTTTGCCTCAAATCTCTATTGTACTAAAGCACACAGTTAGCTGAGTGCCCATGGAAAGCTCCATTTGACCAAATGCTTCAGCACCTTTGTAAAATAAACCTTAGGTTGATTGAGCAATAAATGTGATATGGTTAAAGTCAGTTGAATTTACTAGTGGTTTTGCATTGCCAAATGTGAAGTGTGTCTGAGTCATCCAAATTTTCTGCCTTTTTTTTTTTTTTTTTTTTTTTTTTTTAAATGAACAATAAAGGAATTACTTGTTTGGGGAGAAAAAAAAAGGAAACACAGCCTATATTATAATGTTTAACACTAGTGCTAATTTGTGGAGGTGTTTTATTGGACTTTTCTTAATGTTCCTTGAGTTATAGGTTATATTTTTATAATTTGTATTATTGTTCAAGATGGCTTCCTCTCCCTCACAGTTTCCCGCCTTTCCATGTTTCTATGGTTATGTACATCCCATAATAGTTGTTTACAACATTTTCATTATATGTCCATCATCCAAGTTATATAATTTCCCCTCCCACATGATTGTGCATTCCTCCTCCCAATTCACTGTTATTGGTCCAAGTTGAGATCATCCCATTGTTCACTGTTCGCTCATAGGTTAATTACAGAGAGACCACTCCCATGTTACACCCACCCCCTTGTCAATAAAAAGCCGGTGCAACCCAGGATTGGTGTCTCTCTGGGACGCCACCTAGGTGAATCCACACCACCTTGGTTGACCTACCCGAGAGTCCCATCCTTCACTCATTGCGCCGTTTGGGTTAGGTGTCAGTCGCTCCTCTGGTAGCAAGAATCCTACAGGTTGCGGGAGGCGGCAGGGCTGGCCGGAGCCTCAACAGTTGGAGTTGCCGACCGCTGACTCTCCGGAATTCCCGCACTAATTTGCTGAATATTCTATTCTTAAATGATTTGCTTTCTGGCTATAGAAAGCAAAGAGTAAGAGAGGGGAAGATTCTGACTGAGAGAATGGTAAAAATACAGCCAAAGATGACTTAAGTGGTGGTAAAAATACAGTGGCTGGAACAGATGTCTGAATTATTCATTTCTGTTGATACTATAAACTCTTCATGGGGCAAGCCATAATATATGTCTTGGAGGTTACATAGACAGTGAAATCAGTTGTTTATTTCAATAAAAATCATAGGAAAGACTTTTGATTAAATAATAAGGATCTGTTAACCTTAATTTCTTTGCATACTTTTAAAGGGAATGTAGGGAAGAATGGAAAAATATTCTCTTTTTCACTGAAAAGGGGCTTTTTTATATCAAAGAGAATTCTGCATTGTGATAAAGTTATTTAATTCATTTATTTTGACGTGAAAACACTACCACTTTCAAAACCTGAACTGTGTCAGAGTTTCAGGCAGCTCCTGTGACTACAGAACCTAGCACCATTTCCAAGCTTTCGCTTTGCACATTTCTTGGTACTCAGAGGTGCTTTAGATTATTGACTCTTTGGGGCAGGAGATGGTGCTTTATTGTCTGTGTAGAAGCCAAGTAGTGTATGAGTGTCTTTCAGACTGAACCAGTAAATGTGGTTATACCTTCTTGTTATCAGCACTCTGTGGAAGATTTCTGCCACATAGAATGGGTTCTGGCAGCTATGGGACCAGCTCAAAACAAGTTCAACAAGTGGGAAGAAGTGGAATTCTCTCTGGTCTCCTAGTCCACAGTAAAAGAATGAGCATGTCCAGGAGGACTCCCTCCATTTTCACTGCGGTTTCTGGAGCATTTTTCCATTTCATTACTCTGTGCCCATCTCTGACAGCCTGTTTGTGTAAAGTTTTAAGACCAGACCTGTAAAAAAATAAAGTTATTCTAACTTAAAGATGAAGTTACTTTACCTCAGCACGTCACGTCTGAAAAAAGTCAACATAGAGTTGTAGAGTAAGAACAAAATGTGTGTATGTAGAAACAGGCCCCAGAATATTTTCCAAGGCTGAATGCTTGTCCAAAATTGTTGATGCATTTTTTTCATCAATCCATCTCCTCCAGCTCTGCTGGGCTTCCCCAGTCAAAGGAACCAGCCACATAAAACTTATTCAATGAATTTCTCAAGACATCAGAGAAACAGCAGGAAATATGACAGATATGAGACAGACAGATATGAGATCTTTCTCAAAAATGCAGAAGACTTGTTGCCCTCAGATGCTGCTGATGAGATCTAGTGAAAAACTTCTTGCTATCTGACTCCAGAGTCAGTCATTTGGGGAGGAGCAAAGACAAAAACCCTAAATCTCACCAAGAATTTCTTTTGAGTCCTGGCTAAAACAAACTTATTTTTTACAGCACATCTTCATGACTGTTTTTACTACTTGGCTGTTTAATATCCCTGTGGTATGGTGGCTACTTCCACAGGTAATCTAATCCATCCTCTACTGGTTTGCTTTGTAAGAGAACATTTACAAATGTGAGAACAAAAGAGGTTCTGGTCATACATATTTAAAAGTGAAGTTGTATGAGGCTTCAGCTCAGAAGATAACACTTTGTATTTATTTATCTTTTTAAAGCATTGTTGTAGTTCCTGGAGCTCTCCTTGACATCTTATCTATCACAGTGCTTCCACTGAATATTCTAACAGTGTGCTGCTTTTAATCTTCAGGTGTAAACAAAAGCCCATCACAACCTGACAAAAGAAGAGGCTGAATATTGATTTATCTGCTGAAAGAAACTGTCCAAAGATAATTCAAAATACGCTCTGATCTACTAAATATCCATTAGGTGTTCGTTTTGTTAGGTTGGTTTGTTTGTTTGTTTTGTTTGTTTTGGTTGGGTTTTTTGTTTGTTTGTTGGTTGGTTTGGGGGTTTTTGTTTGTTTTTGTTTGGGTTTTTTTATTTGTTGGTTTGTTTGTTTTTGTTTTGTTTTTTGGTGTGTTTTTTTTTTTTTCTTTTTTTTTTGTGGGTTGATTTTTTTCCTGTTTTTTTTTTTTTTTTTTTTTTTTTTTTTTTTTTTTTTTATTTTATTTTATTTTATTTTATTTTATTTTAATTTTTTGTTTGTTTGTTTTTTGGTTTTTTTGGGTTTTTTTGGGGTTTTTTTTGTTTGTTTGGTTTTGTGTTGTTTTTTGGTTTTTTTGTTTTGTTTTGGTTTGGTTTTGGTTTTGTTTTTTTTTTTTTCCTTTTCTTATTTGGAGTCTCACAGGCCATATTTGCAGGGAGTATATACTGGGAGCTGAAAGTTGCAACTTTACTTCATGATTGTAACTTTTTCATTTGTACTAGGTGTCATAAAGGGAAAAATGATAAAACAATGATGTAGTCTATTGTCACCTTGAGCACTGTGTTCTCTTTTGGTCAACTCAACATGGCAGGAATAGAAAAATCCTGGGAAAAGCAATGGGAGTGACTAAGGTTTACAGATGAAGAGAGATTAAAAAACTTGAAACTATTTAGGTCTCAGTTTCCCACAGTTCTTACTCCCACCTGTAATTCACCTAGCATTAGGAAAGATTAATCAGAGCTGTCTGAGGCTTGGATTACTGACATTTTTTATCTCCAGAAGAACTTCCATCTCCCTTACCACTGTGGACTTTCACATCTAGTCATTCTTTGATGCAGAGAAGCCAGGGGCACAAGCATAGATATAAAAGTCAACAAGACTATGTCAATCTGAAGATTGTGAAAGGAGAGGAAGAGAAATGTATTCTTTCAGATTAAAAATTACTTGGAAAGGGTATTTTTATCATAGAGCATGTATATAATGCCTAGCAGAGTGTTTTCCAATGCTTCCAAAATATAAATGTGAAATATAAAGAAAGACAGAATTGGCAGTGATATATAAATAATAAGTGACATGGAAAAAGCCCATCAGGAGTGCTACTAATTTAGTTCTGTCTTAATTATACTATTAGGGTAAATGTCACCAGATGATGCATTTATATACAGTCTTCCAAATTCTTTTTCCTAGAATGCAGAGAAAGAAATTATCCATAAAATAATTTTATAATAGTATTAACCCTATATGTTGGAAGCTCTGTAACTGTCAGGACAGTTTACTCTTCTCCTTTATTCAACTTCTATGACAAAGCTGGTTAGGAGAAATGGATAACTGGTAGTCAGATACAAGAATTGTCAACATACTTTTTGGACACTTCTGTTCCAGGATTCTTGTACCTGTACCAATTAAATAACTTCTTAAAAATAATGTTCCATGTCACAGAACTGGCAAGTCCAAGATGCTAGATAGCTCTCAACAAAGGGATGCAATTAAATGATTAATGGTAAAAATAACTAAAGAACTAGTAATAAATCATTTAAAAAATCAAATTACTTGATATTCAACTGTGACCCACTGTACCTAGAAAGTTCATGTTGAAAACTATAATTACCCTTTTTGTAAAATAGATATTTCATTCTTCCACAAGAAATATGCAGATAAGAGAAGAACATCATAATTCATAGCTGCTCAGATTTTTCAGAAATACTCTTTTTTTCTTTTTCCTAGTAAAAAATTGTTACCATCTGGCCTCTGTAGGTAGAGATCAAACATAGAGCTGTGATGGTGCAGTTTGTTACTATTCATCACAGAACAGAGATAACATCACTGAGGGCTTCACTCAGCTTTTTATTAAAAACATGCCAGGTATATTAGTGGTTTTTTGAAAAACAAAAGTAAAATAGAACAAAACAAAATTAAAGAAAATCCCAAATATCCAACTGAAATAACAACAGAAATTTAAAAAACCACTAAGAAAATTTTCTTAGTGGAATAAAACTGATTTTTTTTTCCTCCTCATGTCTGTGCAGGACTATGAGCACTCATTTGCTCTGAGCTCAGGTGAAAATATATCTCATCAGATATTGTTATTTTATTCTGAAGCTGATCTTTTACAACCCTCGATCAGAAGTGTGGTACTTTGAAAGCAGGCAATGGGTGCTGAGTAGATGCTACATATATTTGTGCACTTGAAACACCTCTTTGTTACAGGTCTGCCTGAAGTTTAATGTCTGTGGTGTGTAATGTCATGGCAGCGTCCTTTGTCATTCTACATTAATAGCGCTTGTCAGGCACCAAGCACTCATGCCCCACAAACTTGTGACCTGGCACAGATGGTACCTTAGCTCGTACCTTAGTTCGGTCTGTATGTTCTAAATTGTTTCATTTGTTTAGGTGGGGGTTCTTTGTGTGTGTATGTTTTGGTTTGGTTTGCTTTTTTCCTTATTTTATAATAAAAAGCTTCTTTACAGGAGTTTGGCATGCAGGTCCTGTTGTTAATCCAATCATTCAGCCTCTTTCTTGCATGGTACAAGAGGAAAAAAGAAATAGAATAACTCTTCTGGGAGTGTATGTAGCCACCGATTTCATCATTTGTCTTCCTTCAGCAGCTCCAAAATCTAGATTTTAATATCTGCTAATGGACTAAGAACACGCAAACCTTCATTTTTGTCGTGTTTTGAGCAGTCACTGATGAAGCCCTTAAGTGCTATTGAGGCCAATGGATAAAAACGTATGTTTAAATGTGTTTTCACTATGTTCTGTTGTGATCATGACTTGCTTATGTTATAAATGAGACAGCCAGATTTGAAAAATAAAATAAAAAACAGAATTTATTTTTCACATAACAGCGAACATGGAAAGCCACAATAAAAAGACAGCCCCGACCCCAGGATTGGTACCGGGGGAACGTATGGACAAGTCTCTATCTCACTTATCCTTCCTGGTTCACGAATCCCGTCACCAAGAGTCCAGTTTTTATACTCTTTATTTCCCCCAAGGCTATATTCTTTGTCCACTTTTGCTTGGATGATGTATTCTTGAGTTTTCCTTTGAGGCAGTTTTCCTTTGAATAGTTTTCTGGGCAGAGCCTGATGAAGTGATGCATTTTCCAGAAGATTGCATTGGGTGTGCCCAGTCATTGAGTCTTATCTGATTTGGCCTATCCTTGATTAATCATCATCAATGGCCCATCTCCAGCGGAGACCTTCTTTTCAAGTGTTGATTCCTATTATCCTTTTGTTGGAGCCATACATCCTGGAATGCAAACCTGGTTTCCCATAATTGGTATTTATTTATTACTTTTATTTATATTTTATTTTAGCATGAATTATTTAATGCAGTATGTTCCTCATAACACTTATAACTCCTAGAAGCCTCTGCAGCAGACCTGTTGGATAAAGGAAAAAGATCCCTGGCCACAGCTTAGTTCAAACAAGCAGGAAACAGAAAGGAATGAAATCTCTCAATCCCTGTTCTCCAGTGGTACAGAGTACATGAAGAACTCTCAGTAGAACACTATAGATTAACAGGAGCAAAACATGTATGTGTGTATGTGTGTGTGCATGTGTATGTGTGCATAATTAGGTCAGGGTATTTTCACCTAAGGATAGTCTTGTCCCAGAACACCTTCTGAAGTCCCATTAACAAAGGAAAAAACCTCTTTAAACACCTTTTGAAGACATCTCAAAGGGACATTATAGGAGGTCTTTTTACCAAAAGTTTCTCATTATCAAATTCTCAGAAAATTGTGGAGTAGGAATTCATATTGTAAGCAATGCAAACTATACAAATGGAAGAAGAAAAGAAAGCAAGCTCATGTAAAAACACACAAAAATTATAAAAATGAAATTTCCTAATTAACCAATACTCTACAATATTTTGAAAAAATATTTTTTTTCTTAATATTTTTGCAAAGAATGTTGATCAATTTTCCAACAATGAGAAAATGGAACAGTCATTTGCCCATATTAAATTTCATTACCTTGACTTCTTCTGCCACACTGGTTTACATTTCTGAGAATTGACCATGTTTCACTTCCTGTCTGAACCTCTTAAGACTGTAATGGTCATTGCAGATTACTTAGTGTCTTTATTCTTATTCTATTACTCAACTATCAACTAACTCAACTATCTTTCTTTAAACCAAAACAATTTAGTGTGATAATTCCACAATATTTGAACTTTATCTGTTTTAAGATTCTTAGTAGATGGGGAGTAGATGAATATATGGGCAAAACAGCAGATGATCATAAACAATTAGAGCAAAATTTCACCCAAAGATATTAGCTATTGCTTGTAGAATTATCTTTATTTTTTGAATGTAAATTCCAATTTATTTTTGAACCCTATTTAAACCACAGTGTTTATGTTGATTTTAGAATGAGGCTTTGAAAAACTGTCTACAAATAGATATGGTACAGTAGATACTACTTAGTAGCTAGAACAAGTTAAAACTGCTCTATGAAGAAAATTAAATAAATAAAACCCCCCATTTTTTTCTCATACATCCAGCTGAATCTTTTACTCAATTGTACTTTCTGCTACAACTTTTCATCTATATGGCAGTTTTAACCAGACTAATGTCAGAAACATTACTATCTTCTTCCCCCACCATTATAATGTCATAATCTGTTTTAGTCAGTTAGAGATCCAAATCCTCCTAAAGCAGATCTTAAGCAATCGGCTTTAAGTATATCACATCAGATTGGCCTTTTGCTGTAGGAACTTTAAACTAGGATGAGTTATTTTACTTTTACCTGTCCTGGAGTAATCTAATTTCAGCATTCTACCCAAGCATAGACTCTGGCTAGCAGCTGCTCTCCTCAGGGACTGTCCTCTGAGTATGAGGTAACTTCACCTTCCTGACCAAGGATAATGAGGAAATATTTGCTGCAGAGGCTCATTTGGAGTGCCTAAATCCTGTGAAATGCAGGTGAAATTTGTCTTGTAACATAATTTAAAGCAAAAAAGTAGCTTTATGCCTTGGAAACAACTACTTTTGATAAATACATGCTTATGATCAACATGAAGCTGTGTGCAGTAAACCCAACTCTCATGTTCACTAAATATGTTGGTACTTCCAGTAACTCAGAAACACAGGAGAGGTCTTTAAAAAAACAAGCATTGTACTTTGTTTCATAACTTACACTGATAGTTGGAGAAGGCGACTTAATAAGATATTTAGTCCATTTTTACTGTCCTTCTCCAGTTTCTTGGTGAGTAAAAAAATAACGGAAAAATGGCATTTTCATAACCATCCCTATGAAATGTTCTTCAGTTGTGATGATAGTCATGGTCTTTTCTTTTTATTTCTTCTCACTCCTTTTTTTTTTTTTTTTTTTTTTTTTTTTTTTTTTTTTTTTTTTTTACCTTTCCCTTTTTTGCTTTAGATATAGACTTTAAAGCTTCCAACTTGGTGCTGTTAGAGAATCAGAAAACCAGAGAAAATTTGGAAAGGCAACCTGCAGTGAGTCTGGAACAAATTCCTCCTAGAAGCAGGGACAACTTTTATTCCAACTAAGTCCATCCAGTTCATTCCAGAGAAGGTTTGGAATGTTCATGTTATCCTTTATCTAAACTGTATATCTTAATGCTTTCCTCAATCACTAGTTTGTTATTCTGTGAAGGATTTAGGAGTCCCGCTTTTGGGCATTAGAAATTAATTTTAATCTAAAGTGAAACTTGAAGACTACTCTGTTCCTCCTCTTTTTTAATTAATAAAGATAACATTCAGACGATAGCTGGTATCTTAACTGAAACACCACTCAAAACCCATTTGTTTTACAGGGGACTTCAGGATTAAATCTCATACTCGAGCCTAGGTCTTAATTTTTCAGCATTGTTTTCATGGCTTCTTGTGACAGAATAACACGCAGAGCGTAATGAGTTTGCCACAGCCATAAAGTTTATTGACTTGGACTTTTATCTCAAAGCATTGATATTTATGTGGGTAGATCGATGGATCACAGATGTTCACAGATGACCTAGCCAGTGGCATTATTCAGTATAAAAAAAAAATACTTTTCATCAGGCTGCAGCTTCTGCAAACTTGCATCTCTTCAACCCTTTCATTTTTGTCGAAGTGGCTAAAATATTTATGTGCACAAGAGAAACAAAACTAAGATATGAAATAGAGTAGAATTAAGTTTAAAATCTTTGAGGTCTAGAAAAGATAAAGTGGGATATGTTGCTTAGCCTTCATCCTTGCCAGGCCAGAGACTATTACACAAATGTAAACTCAGTCATAAACTAGATAGTGGGCAAACTCAGTCCAATTGCAGAATTGTTCCATAAAGAAGATGTCCTTTGGATAATCTTACCAGTTCCAATTTCTGTGAGAAAATTAAAATCTACATTTTATCAATGGAAAAAAATTTAATTTTTTTAAAATAAATATTAGCAGTGGAGTCATGATGCTAACAACACCATTATAATCACAGGATTATTATTTTATTAGTGCTTATTTATGCTTTGAGAAAATGCGTAATGAAAGATATTCATACAAGATATTTTTCATCCCTGAAGACCTTGAGAAGTTACTATAATCAGGGATAGAAAGTTACTTAGAGAGGCGATCTATGAAGACTGCCTTAAAACCTTGCTGTAAATTGCCCTCAAATTTGCTGAAAGATACTTTGCTTTCTCTAACAAGAGCATCTGATGCATATGTGTGATGTCTTCAGTGGCTGTGAAAGGTCAAATATTGAAAACTCAGACTTCACCAAATCATTTTGTTACTGAAAATAGGGCTGAAGTCCTCTTGCTAGATAGGTTTTTAGACTTAGGGAAAAACAAAAAAGAAAAAAAATAGAAATAAAAAAGAAAAAAAAAAAGGCAATAACAGCAACTAAACCCCATTTCAGGCATACAAAATAAATAAGAAATGTATTTAAAAAATAAAACCAGAAGTGTGGCTTAGAGAGGTATGTCAAATATATGTTGTCTAAAACAAATTCAGATTGCAGTGAGATTTTTATTTTATCCATGTCCATCAGCATTGAGAAAATTGTATCATCATTGAGCTAGTCTACTGATATTTTTGATTCAAAATTCAACAGGTTCACATAGTAGTAATAATAATAATAATTATATATGCTTTACCTTATGCATGAATTGTTTTTCCTCTAGTGCACTTCTAAATTTACAAGACTCACCCTTTCCTGGAAATAATTATTCACTAGTGCCATCAGAGAGGAAAAAAAATCCCTTTTGGACTAAGTTTTCTTGGTTAATGTTAAAATCTATAATTGTAGAGGATAAATTACTTTCTTTATAAGACATCAAAAATGGATGGCAAAGGAGGAGTAGAATATTTACTGTGCTAGTGACACTTTATTTGCACAAGCATCAAAGTACTCACTACATATCAGAGTAGTAAAAAATTTTGTTTCCAGACTTTGGAGAATTTAAATTCATAGGAATTTAAAAGAGTGTAAATTACCTATTTCCTGTTCTCCCTCAAGAAGGAGTTATTTCCAATCGTACTTTTCAGAGAAACAGACATTTTAGTATGACAATAACTAGTTTACTTAACTGAGAAGAAAATATTCCTGTGATCACTCAGGCTAACAGCGAAACGAAGCAAGAACAAATCCATGCTTTAATGATTGCAGATGGCAATACCATTCTACGTCTCATCTCTTCTGCATTGCAAATTCTCTTATTAATATCCTTATATGTCCATTTTAGACTTGGGGATTTTTTTTTTTTTCATGCTACTCCATATTTCCCCATGGTGTTCGTAATTAAAAGTCTCCAGAGTAGACTAAAGTTAATTTGAGCTCTTGTTCTGCCTCTGAGTTTCATAATTATAACTTGCTACATTCATGACTTTTTATAAAAGACCCAATGCTTTATGCACTGCTGTAGCAGTGCTGCTACTCTTTTTTTATTTTCTGGGAGGAAACAAGGGCAGAAGGGTATTCCATCTACATCCTGAGAGCCAACTGCACATCAAGTCAGGCTTGAAAACAGCAACCTGGAGCACAGAAGCTGCAGATGCTTTTGTGGGACAGGTTTCTTGGCTTTCCTGCATGAGGTCAATTACAGTACCAATTACATCACAGCTTTAGCCAAAATCCTCCTTTTGGCGTTGAAACAAATCGCCTGCTGGCATCCACTACAGATTTCAGATCAGAAAAAAAAAAAAAAAAAAAAAAAAAAAAAAGGCCCAGTGTAATTTTGGTGAAGATAAGGGTCCAAGCTAAAACTTAATGAGAAATGTTACACTTGAAATCTATGACAGGTCATTGCACTATCCACTCTGACCTGCTCAATAAGTCTCCTCATAATTTTTAGTGCATGCCCTACTGTGGTCAGAATGCTATATCCTCACTTTCCAGTAGCAAGCATAATTCTCCAAAGGGGGAAAAGACATTGTGAGAGGGAACGTGTCATGAGTAAAATACAGCTAGCCAGATGGCACATGGCTCTGAGTCAAGTGAAAGACAAATCTCCAGATCTCCCAGGGCAATAGTTGGGAGAGACTGAGTTGCATGAGATGTAATCCTGCTACCAGCTCTCTGGCCTGTAGGGCAAAAAGATCTTTTGTGACAACACAAAGGGTTCAAGTTCTCTCTAAACTTCCGATTTAAAGGTAGCAGACAATAGAAGAATTGAGACCGAAACTGTCACCACGGATATTGAAGAAAAACAAAAAAAGAGGCTCTTTACTCTACTCTGTAACAATTTAGGGACTAAAAGCAATTAGAAAAATCAATTAACTCAATGAAGGCCTAATGAAGCATCTACTGAGGTATGAGGTAATCAGAGTGGTTTCAATATTTGTCTTGTCTATTTCCATGCAACTTTTGTCCAAGAATACTAACTCTTACACAATGTTGGTTGGGAATAATTTGCACTTGCAGAAATGCTAGACCTCATACCTTGAAGGAGTCTCAGCACCTTCAATGGCTGAGTGTCAGCTTCTGCTCCCCTGTGTCTACCAGGACACAGTGGCTGTTTCCTTGCCCCTTTTCATGTGATAGCACAGGGGTTTAGGTGCACCAAGATGGTTCTGGGAGAAGGAGATCTATAGGGTTTTGTTTCCCCTTGCAATCTTACTAATTTTATGTGAAAGTAAAACATCCTTGTAACTAAGTTGTCTCTGGCCACCTAAGTATCTTGCTGCTACCAAGAGGGATGCTTCCCTTTCTCTTCCTTGCTGTCACTTCCCCAGATGCGCAGCCTTATACTGTTCTCAGTTCCAGCACTGGTTCACAGGATACAATTGAACTCACCAATTTAGCAGAAAACAAAGGAACCAAAATAAGACCTAAAAGAGAGGAAAAAAAAAAATCACAAACAAAAACAAACAAACAAACAAAACCCTGATAATAAATACTTGCTTAGGTATCTGAACTGGTTCATAAGGGTAATGCATGGGCCATACTGCTCCAGAGAACTAAGAGGATCACACCAGCAGTTTAAAAAAAAAAAAAAAAAGTTCTTCCTGCTATATTGTGATTGGTCTATATGCATTTTCACTTGCATTATCCTAGAGATTCACCTTCTCTGTTTTGATTTAACAGTACAGAATTATTTGGAGGGGTAAGGGGGTGGATACAGGAAGTGGGGGAAAAAGAAACAAACTCTTCAGTTTGAGGATAGATTTTGATTAACTGCTAGAATGAAGCCAGAATTGTCCCACAGGTAATGCAATTACACTCAGTGGAGAAGGTTAAGTTTTGAGATAAGGCTACTCCAGACATTCTGGAGAGCAGAGCCTTAATTACAAGCCAAAGCACAACCTTTGTCCACCACTGGACCCCATCTGGAGCACTGCATTCAGCTCTGGGGCCATCAGCACAGGAAAGGGGAAGGTCCAAAGGAAAGGCTGAAAGAACTGGTGTTACTCAGCCTGGGGAAGAGAAGGCTCTGTAGAGTCCTTAGAGGACACTCCAAGGGAGCTGGAGAGGGACTTTTGACAAAAACTTGTAGTGATAAGGGGAAATGGCTTTTTAAACCAAAAGAGGGTTGATTTAGATTAAATAAAAGAAAGATTTGTTACAATGAGCAAGATAAAACACTAGCACAGATTGCCCACATCCTCCATCCCTGCAAATATTAGAGATCAGATTGAGCATGGGTCTGAGGAACTTGATCTGGTTAAAAATGTCCCAAGTTCATTGAAGTGTACAAGTTGGTCTAAATGGCCTTTAAACTCTCTTGCAACCCAAACCATTCTATGATTCTACAACCTGCATGCTCAAGTGCTTGTATTATGGCTCAGAGGTCTACCATTCCAAATTCCTGCTAGTAAGAGGAGTTTGAAATTGGTATGTACCGCAGTATTTTTTTTTTTTTTTTTTTAATTTTTTTTTTTTTTGTGTTGAACTCCTTCATCCATCAGGCAACCAAAGCCCTTAATTGAAGTGCAATTGCCACAAGCAGAACACACCACATAGCTTCTCATCTTTGCTTATAAAATCTTTGAGATCTTTATGTCATCTGGGCGGAGCTGACCAAGGACTGAGCAGCTCTTTGACCTCTCCTTGTCACCTTCCAGCTGTACCTACATAATGCCTTTCAAACAAGTACGCTCTTCATAGCAGGCAGAAAAGGATCATCAAGGAAGATTAAAAGCCTGGTCAGAGAACAGTGACTTTCTTTCATCTCAGCCAAGGTTTCAGCAGCTCTTAAATCCCTAATTGCCGAGCCTTCACACGCCACTTCCTAGACTGAGGCATGATGTGGGCTCTGCATTTATTTATCTCACCCTACCAGTCTTCACAGAAAATACAGTAGTTCTCTTTTTATGAAGTAGGAACATTTGGCAGCACTGCAGGTGCTTTTAGTCCAGTATCTCTGTTACAGCAGGCAGAAGCTAAATGGGTGATTATGGATGCATAAATCTCAAGAGATTCAGAAGTTTATTTCGGACAGGCACACAGGAGTGTTCTTGTTTGTGTGCTATCCAAATATACTAGTCAAACCTCTTATGTATTCATTTCTAACACTGCAGTGTCCTATTTGAAGACAATAGCCCAAATTCATTTGGAAGAAAATTTCTCTGTCTTCCTTCTTTTTGCCTCAAAGATGTTACACTCCAGGAAAGTCAAGTCAGAATGAATTTGTTTAAGTAGATACACATTTCTTAGGACCCAGAGTTTAAATTGAGACATCCCAGTCTTATTGTACTGTGACAACAGGTAAGTTAGATTACATTTGGTTTTATGCTTAGATCTGGTGATTTGAATGATATCACATAGCAATATATCAGCAAGGTGAGAAGTAGAGAAACTATCAGATACAGAATATTTTCTTTGAACAAAAATATATCGGTGTCCCAAAATCTTATTTTATTTCCAGCTAGAACAGTCATTCTAAAACTGATGTCTCTTCCCTTCTTCCCATCTTGGCTCTCTTATACCAAGGGATCAGCCTTGTTTTTACAGGAATAGGCAAAATACTTTGCCTATGTGAATGACGACTGGGCTGTGTAAGCTAAAAGAAGGAAATCTTACCATCATTCCTCCTTCTTTGTACAGCAGGACCGTGACTGCTATTAGCCAATGCTCTAGGAGTACAAACACACAATAGTGGTACAGAAATACAAACATTGGCTCAAGATGAATGTGCAAAATTTGCACACAGGCAAATCCAAGTTGTAGGGCAGCAGGATCTAACAGATTTTTTCAACAGTTTGGGGTGCCTGTATCTCAGGTCCCAGGGAGAAAGGAGATATTCTGTGTGGCTTGCTTTAAGTTGTGGTTGTGTTTGGTTGGGTTTTTTTTTTTTTTTTTTTTTTTTTTTTTTTTTTTTTTTCTCCTTAGAAATCAGCCCTGTAAATTGGATGTATTAGACTCTGGTTAGGGGCTTCATTTAACCTTTCCTGGCTTTACATGACAGTAGCTTGTAAAACTGCTACCTGTACTTTCTTTTAAAGCAGAATTAATATAAAACAGCATTTCCTTCTGCTTGTAAGTCTCAGGTTAAATTAAGAAATAAAGATCTAGCAGACACAAATAAGAGAAGATTTTGAAATTTGCATAAGCAATATTTTCAGAGACTACAAAAAAAGAAGTTCATTATGAACCTTGGGCAAAGATTTGAGTGGTTTCTTATTTGATCAGAACCTGTTTGTTTATCCCTAACTTTAACCATATGGGAACAGTTTTATGGAGCAAGCTCATAAAATGAAAATGACAGAGCGCACAGCTCAATCTGAGTCTGCTTGGGCTGTAAATATCTTGTTATCACCCACTATGATGCTCTAAACTTTAGCTCCTATATTAGCATAGTCAGTGCTGTGCTCTTCTAGACTGTAAAGGTAGTTCAGCCTGAAGATCTAGAAATGCAGAATGCCAAAACCACGCATCAATATGGAAAATGTCAGCACTGTAAAACAAAGGGCAATACAAAGATGGGCATCAGCTTGTTGAGGAAAGGAAAGAAAGAAAGAAAGAAAGGAAGGAAGGAAGGAAGGAAGGAAGGAAGGAAGGAAGGAAGGAAGGAAGGAAGGAAGGAAGGAAGGAAGGAAGGAAGGAAGGAAGGAAGGAAGGAAGGAAGGAAGGAAGGAAGGAAGGAAGGAAGGAAGGAAGGAAGGAAGGAAGGAAGGAAGGAAGGAAGGAAGGAAGGAATTCTTATAAAATTTAATAAGGTCAAATCAGACACAGGTGAGGTGATGAAACTCAGTCCCAAATGTGACAATGTGATTTGCCGAGGCAGTAGAACAGTGAAAGAGTACAGTAAATCTGTTTTTTAAAAATAAGTATCTAATTTGATTTTTCTGACGTCTCTTACTGAGAATTCCCACGACACACAGTTACACACAGTCATGGCATGGCAGCTCTGTTTTAGTCTTTTATTTCATTGGCTTTAAGAAGGAAAAAATTAAACTCCAACAAAGCAACAACTAAAGGAAAACCAAGCCCAAGCACCAACAAAAACAAAGCCCAAAAACCCCTTCTCTCACTTCAGCTGCCTGGAGGGATACAAACACCCCTCCGCCAGTTTTGGAGGATGCCTATTGGCTCATTTGCTCAGTGCCACATCAACTTCAGTTGATCATCTGACAAAATCTCCCCGAAGGATATGATCCTCAAAACACTTATGCATCTGATTCAGATAGCTTTCAGTATCTCTGTATCACAAGAGTGCTAAGAAGAGTTAAAATTTGGCCCTAACTGATGTTATACATGCTCCCATCAATGCCTAGTTACACATCAGATTGATTGTAAAGCTTTATTGTTTTATAAGTCTCTGCTTGGTCTGTTACCAAGTCACATTAACAATCTGTTAATGGTTTTCATTACTCCCAAAGCATCCATAATAGGTGTCTAGGACCTGGAAACAGTCCTTAGAGGAGTGAAGAATAATGACGATAATTGTGTTGCTCTGTTCCTCAAGTGACATTTCTGATGCTCTGGCAGCGAGGGTTCTGAACCTGGTTTCTGCTCCCTGAGCAGTGTCTGGCCCATAAACAAAGGGATTAAGAAAATGTAAAAAGAAAAAAAGACCCGGCCACCGCACGGAGCAGAGAAATTCAATTCATTCCTGTCAGTCCTTAACTTCAAAGAAGGGAGGGAAAAAGTTAAGGAAAAATTCGAGTCTATCTGGGAAAGTAAACCCTCGTCTCTCTTTAATGAAAACAGTGGAAGTAAACAAAGGCTGGCTTCAGTGACTTAAAAGTAAATTTGGCTAGTCACTGCAAAACTTATGAGGAAAAAATCTTGTCCTAGCAACTTGATGAGAATTTGTAAATCCAATCTATAATTTCTTGCTAGGGAAGGAGGTGCTAAAAAACGATTAGGAGGACATTAGCCAGCAACTGTGAAACACAGCTCTTGTTCCCAGCTTCACCACTGGTCTGAAGTCTGACATTGATAAAATAACCTGACTTCTCCATTCATCTGTTTTCCACTCATCTTACATTTAACTGAAAAAAAAAGAAAAAAAAAGTTTTGATACCATTGATTGTTTTATTTCATGCATCCAGATAGCAGAAAGAAGCATCTGGGGATATGTCAGATGATGCTTTCAAGCATATCTCTGGTTGAAAGGAAAAAAAAAAAATATATATATATATTTGAGTGATGAAAAAGATTTAAAGAAGCCATTCCTTGATTAGTTGTTATAATAGAAAAAGATTAAATTTTCCTCAGGCTTCAGGATGTTTTGTAAGCAGATATAATCGCTGTAAATTGGACTTTATCACTGGCAGAGCAAAGCATATTTATATATATAATGTGGCATTACAGAGTCAACTTATTCTTTAAGTATTAAAAAATCTGTGTTAAACTATTTTTTAAAGGTCTAACATGACTTGCTATCAATAAACAAGTAATGTCAGAAAAAAACTAACATTATGAAAAAATGAACTGATAGACAACAAGGAATTTGGACAATACTGAAAAATTTTCAATTTAAAAGTGTGGGATTCTTTCCCAGACAAAAAATTTTGCAGTTGTGTATGCACACACTCTATTTACTGTGCTGTGTTATATGTCCCTGCTTCCCTGTCCCTGAGGATCACCTGTGGTGTCTGAGAACCTGAGAAATAAGAACAGGCGGAGGGTTACCATAGACTTTAAAGGTCAGTTCTCTATAAGACAGCTCTGACATACCTTGACTCATGCAGGGGATTTTTGATACAGATGATAGAAACTGGGACAGTTCTTCTTTCTGTAAGTCTTCAACTATCTTTCATAGACTGGTCAAGTCAGGTCCCAATTAATCATAAGATGCAGGGATTGAAGCCAAAGAAATACTATAAATTGTTTCTTTGCATTGATAATATGGCATACACACACCTAAATTTCAGTAAACAAAATTTAGGATACTAAGTATTTGTCTGCAGTCCTGACACCTTAATTCCTCATGTAATCCTGCCTGTTATTGCTCCCAGACTGACAGTAATAAGTCGTTTAGACCTTATAGCTATGTGCCATCCAAAGCCTATTGTATCTTTCACGAAAATCTCTGGTTTGTAGTCTTCTTGAACCTCATGCTAAAGGACTTTTCTTTTTTTTTCCCTATGTAAGTCATCAGGCACCCCACTGCCTAATTGGAGACCATGGATCCCATGATAAGAGTAAAGGACTGAAAAATAATTGGTTATTTGAATGCTCAGCTTTGAAGTCACTAAATCCAATATTGTATTCACACTTAAGAACTGCACTGGACTGGTTTACCCACAGCAGGATTTTTTTCTTTTTAAAGACTTATTTATTAATTTTTTAATGATTTTTAAACAGTTTTGAAGAGGCTTAGCTTTTTTTAGTAAATACTTACATGTCAGTCATTTGGACTAGTCTGAACAGACCAGGTCTAAAGCTGATGTTTACCTCGGTGCAAAGTACATGTGGACTTTTATTTATGGCCTTGATTACTCGTGTTTTTTTCATTTAGCAACTTACATTAAAGTACAAGAGAAAAGTAAAATATCACAACATAGCAGCAACGTAAGTATGAAGGCAATATGAAGCATATATATTTGTTACAGTAAGTTTCAGCTTTACACATTGTGATACTTTGTTCTATAGACCCCTAACTATTGACACAAACAAGGTGTTTCTAAAAGAAAGTTTCTCAAAACATAAAAATATTTAATTCTTGAGACCATAGTGAAAGTATCAATTCACAGTGAGGTTCAGTATTGTTCTGGGTGTCCCAGGGTACATTTCCCTAAATCCTTGATTTTTAGGGAGTTACATAGCAATCAGTAAGAAGTAAAACAGCTGCTGGACAATCAAGTGAATTTCTTTTTTCAATGATGAGATGATAACTCTGAATTTTCCTCTTTTTCTCTCCATAAAACAGTTAAATTATTCTGAATGTATTTATTTATACAGCTAAAGAAAAAAAAATAAAAAGAAGAAGAAAAAAGCAGAAAAATGAAGATATCTTGCTACATAAAGGAAGCAAAGAAAATATAATCTTCTACTTTGAATTTGTTTTCCACTAGCTTATAAAATCTCTGGGTTATATGAAGCTTTTAATCTATCACCCAGAGCTGAACCTTCTCATTGAAAACACATTTTATTGAATTGCATTTAAATTATTTAGCCATTTTTATAGGCATAAGGTGATCAAATACATAATGTATTTTGATAGTCCCCAAAATGTCCCTGATGTGTGCTGGCTTTTGCTAATTAAATTCAGACTACTTGCTTTTTTAATGTTTCTTTTTTTATTTCTCTTTTTCTGTCTCTCTCTTTCTTCTTTCTTTCTTTCTTGCTTGCTTGCTTGCTCTCTTGCTTTCTTTCTTCTTTCTTCACAAGAAAAGAATAAAGGTCAGCTGTTAATTAGCAGTTTTCTGAAAGTATCCATTAATATTACATAAATTACTGCCTCAAAATCCAATTAGAATCCCAGGCCATATTGAAACGAAATAGATCATTTAATTTTCAGGACACAATATGAAATGAGGTCTAGGAAAGAAATCAATACTGGTTCAGTAAGGAAATATCAAGAGCGGTGTGTGGGGGGGTAGTTGTGGTTTGTATACTCACATAACATAGTAATCTCAGCTTTACGAGGGCTTGGATGTATGAGATAAACATATATTTAAATGCGCAGCAAACCTGGCTTTAAAACAACAGGAAAATATCTAACTCTTCAGCTGCCTGTGCCTTTTATTCTGTGAGGTTTTGCACTCCTTGTGATCTTTTCCCCCTCCCCATGTTGTTGTTGGGTTTGTTTGGGTTTGGGTTTCTTTCTTTTTTCTTTTTATTTTTTTTTTCCTTTCATCTGTGGTAACATCCTATTCCAATTTAATAAAAGGGAACATCAGAAACTTTTGATTGAAGACGAACATGACCATAAAATCAGATTTTTAAATTAGACAAATATAGACAGGCAGAAATAGCTATTTTAGTATTTTATTTTTTGTGGAAATTGTACGATTTGACCGTGAAAATATAAATGAAAAAACGTATAGTCTTGGTTTCTATACAGCAAATACTGTGATTCACTACTCTTTGAATAGCAACAATATTTGAGTTTCTTGAGCATTTGTGAAGAGATGGAGTTGAGTTGGTAGGCCTAATGGCTCCTAAGCATTTTAGAACATTTGGAGAGCCAGTGCTTTTAGCACTTTCCTTTAGCAAGAGCCCTTCTCTGTACATAATGAACAATAATTGATCAATATGACATGGAAATGTGTTTTTGTTATTATTAGCTTCTCCTGTGGATAAAAGCAGTGCAAGTACTTCTACAAAAGACCATTAGGCAAATGGACTAGAAGTATCAAACTGTTAGATTGAATGGGCAACTCCAGAGCCTGAAGAAGCCAGGTTTCTAAGCAAACAAAATTGGTAGATTGTATCACAGCCACTTTTTTCAGGAAAAAAAAAAAAAAAAAAAAAAAAAAAAAAAAAAAAAAAAAAAAAAAGGTTCAGAATATTCTGTATAACTTGCATTGGCAGGTCAAGCACCTGGTGAGAGATGATTAGGGATATGGAAAAGGAGGGATAGTAAGCAGCAAGGGAGAAAGCGGTGGTAGAATTCTGGTTATAGAAATTTCTGATCTTTTCAGAGAGCAAGGATAGGATATGTGAAGGATATCCTTGCAGACTCATCTAGACAAATGGAAAGTTAGAATGCACCTTTGAATTGATGCTGGGCCCCAACACTAAATAAATCTAATCTAAAATTGTTAATTTGTTTTCTACCAAAACACTGGCAGAAGGGTAGAAGATTTATTTGGATAAAACATTAAAATCCATGTGTGTTAACCAGTCAGGAAGAACTGATTTAACAAAACAAAAAAAGTACTGGCAATCTCTGTCAAAATAAAAATGCCGCTTTCCTTATATTCCTTATCTAGTTATTATTCAGAAGAGAAATTATTAGGTATAAAAAAGAAAATAATGGAAGGAGATTTCAGAAATAAATTTCTGGTTTGGGAATTTGTGTATGACACAGCTGTTAGTATGCTGCTCTTGTAAAATCTTTGAGGGCTTCTTCTGGAAGGGCAGGTGAGGGTGAGAAGAAGAATCCATGAAGCTTTGTTAAGTCCTGTACCCTTAAAAGTTATCAAGTTGTCAGAAGACATCAGCTAGATTACTCATGAATCAAAGAACCAATGCAAAAGAGAAGTGTTAAAAACAGAGAACCTGGAAATTCTTATCCATTTAGCACAAAGCCAAAGTAGAAGGAATGCAGAGAGTGTTACGAACTTGCTGTCTTTGGCTTCCTCAGTCTGCATAGGGATGGGGAAAAAGATGGTCTATTTTGATGGACTTGGGTTGGAATATTGAACTTCTGGTTAGAAATTGGGAAAAATAGTTGCATGGTGAAGATTATGCTAGCACAAAAAAGGCAAACATTTTTAGTGCATAATTCACTTCCGAATTTAGGACAAGGTGAAAGATGTACTCGTAGAATATGTTGACATGATTTCAGCTCCAAGAAATGGTTGAAGCCTGTTAGACCACTGATATTAAGTCCAATATATTTTCATTAACATTTCTGATAGATTATACTATAGAACTTTGAAAAAAACTGTCTGAGAGTATCTCTGACATATCTGTATCAATGTTCACAAAATTTTGGAACACTGGAGATAATTTGGAGAACTGGTTACAAAAGTGCTGGCATTTTCAAGAGGAAACAATAAACCCAAATAACTACGTATTTAGTAAAAATTCACACTTTTTTAAAAATGTGAAGTAGATTCCATCTAACTAATGTGACATTTTCATTTGAGAGGAGCATATGTTAAATTAATAAATACAATGGTGCTGGTACAGTGCTCTTAGATGTCTGTGAGGCATTTGATTTGAGGCTATACAATATTTGATTAAGCAATTAAAACAGTTAGAATCAATGCAATAAATAGGTTTAAAGGAATGAACAGATGCATTTTGTTGTAAATAGTTTGGTTTGCAGTCAGATGCTATGCCATTTATAAAGTTTATCATAAGTGACAGAGCTGAAGCCTCAAGACATGAAGTCAAGAAAAGTTGAGTATACTTGAGTAGGATTGAGCTGCTCAGAGGCAGTCTTATCTATGTGGATAGATACCTGGTGTAAAGGGTGTAGAGAAGACAAAGCCCAACTCCTGCCAGTGGTAGCCAGCGAAGTACCCAGACAGAAGCCACTGGGCATAAAGTGAAAATAAAAAAACTAAGACATCTCCTTTAAGGATAAGGGGAAAAAAAAAATAAAAAATAAAAAAAATAAAAAGGTGTGTTTATGTTGATCAAGCACCAGAAAAGATACCCCAAGTTTACAGAGAATGTGGAATCTCCCTTGCTATTAAATATTAAAAATCCAGATGGATAATGTCCTTAGCAACCTGTTCTATTTTATCAGGCTTTGAGCAGGGT
Organism: Zosterops lateralis; assembly: GCF_965231275.1. Taxonomy (NCBI): domain Eukaryota; kingdom Metazoa; phylum Chordata; class Aves; order Passeriformes; family Zosteropidae; genus Zosterops; species Zosterops lateralis. The sequence goes on along the minus strand of NC_139800.1, from coordinate 25,173,969 downwards.
GGGTGGCCTACCTCCAGACACGTTTTCAAATCTCAGGTTTTCTCTGATTCTGAAAAGTCTTGTTCAATTCTGATGATAAGACAAAGGCAAGTCAATTCTACAGAATTTGTTCAGGTAGGTGAAAATAAACATAATTGCTTTAATACACAGTCAAAAAAGTCTGAAAATTTTTGAGGGTCATGGTGTCTAACCAATGAAAATAAATCTTCAGTACTATTGTAGGGAGCAGTATTAAAAAGAGCTACCATACGACCTAGGCCAGATAAAGAGGAAGATTTTGAGGAGGAGGAAGACAGAGGATATATGATCATCACATTTAACACAGCACAGCAATAAGACCTCAAAGAAAAATGAGAGAAACATATCACATTAATGGTTTTCCCTTGCAGATGGGGTCTTTGTTCTGGATTATGCTGTGCCTCGATCTTTTGTTCTGCAGCCTTGCAGGATGGCATATGGCCCCATGTGTTTTACACCAGACATAGCCTATTTAATCTTTTCAGCAACAATTAAGTTTCCACATTAGCTGATCCACAGATTATTGTATCAGAACTATTAAACTGGTGGGTTGTTTTTCTTCCACCTCAGTTTAGCTATTTTTTGTTGTTGTTTATAACAAACAATTGTCTCTGTGGTGCAGCACATACCAATATAGAACAGAATTACAATGTACTTCCAGCCAAAATCAGTTTATTGTCTATTTCAGTAGTTTTCTTATGGTAGCAATTATTCTCTGTAAGCCTGCAAGCAAGCAGCAGAAATCTGAAATCATCAAAGAGTTTTTATCTGCAGCAATTTCAAAAATGGCAGGTAGCTGATAGTTTAAACTTTAGTTCTCCGCAGTAGAGCAGTGTGAGAACTGGAGAATGCCATCTGCCTTCAACAGCTAGTTTTAAATGCTCAGGAATCAGGCTTGTGTTGCCATTGCTCATATGTGCTACTAAAATGAATCTGGCATGGTACAGTAACAAATGAGTTACCTGTAATAAAACTGATGGGTGAACTCCATCACTCTGAGGGTCGTGGCTGCATTGGAGAGGTGCATTCTCAGCTCTACCAAGTGTGTACCACTCAACAACAGCTCTCTATTAAACCAGAGGAAGATGCACTGGAAGAGTATTGAACACTGCCCTTATTTAATGCAATATAGTGTTTCAAATATATCCTCATAAGAATAATAGGTTTTGTGTATGTATATATGCATATATGCATATATATATACACCAACAGAACTACAAAGTGATTAATGCAGTCAAAAAAACCAAAAACAAGCAAAAAGCCCAAATTCATCTTCTAAATTCCCAGACCTGGAGCTGAGAACTGATAATCCATAACATCATAGTGATTCTGGAGGGTTACTGTGAAATATTCTGGTTCATCACTTATATTTCCCCAGAGAGGACTGAATCCCTTTTTCTTGGTTTAGCTTCAGTGGCAAATAAACTCCATGAAGCATTGTGCTCACTCTCTACACCTCCAACCCCCACTGTAGGAGGGAGGAAAAAAACTGAAAAAGGGAGAAAACTCATGGGATGTGATAAAGGCTCTTTAAAAGGTAAAACAAAAGCCATGCACACAAACAAAACAAAACAAGGAATTCATCCACCATTTTCCATGGTGGTCAATAATCCTCAGGAAAGCAAGGGATTTCTGTAACATATAACAATGACTTGAAAAGACCAACATCATCCCTCTGATGGCCCCTTCTTTCCTTTTTCTTCTGATCAACTTTTTATGCTGAGCATAGCACCATGTACTATGGAATATCCCAGTGGTCAGCTGTGGTCCCCTGTCCTGACTGTGTCCCCTCCTAGCTCCTTGTGCACAACCAGACCCCTTAGTAATGCAATGTGGTGAGCAGAAGGAAAGGCTTTTTGCTATTTAAGTATTGTACAGAAATAACAAGAACATGCTGCAGCCTGAATAGCTGATAAAAAAAAAAAATAAATTAAAAGTAATATATTTTCAATATAAAAGTAATTACCGTCTGTTATTTCTATTTGGAACTTTCTGATTTGGGGCAAGCTGTATTTGGTTTTGGTTGAGGAACTGTTCTGCCCCAAAATTATCCATTTTGTTCAAAAGTTTTGAAGCTTATTGAGAAGTATAAGAAAATCCAAAGAATCCCAAAGTGATTTCATAAAATTAGGTGAAGGAACCAAAGGTAACTTTTTCCTAGAAAGAAAATAATGCAACATAGAGGGAGGAAACTTATTCGCTTCTATACTTTGTTGGGATCTGAAGATGGGAGGAGGGAAGAATCTTGCCTGTTTGGATGAATTTGACTCAAGAGGAAGAATTGACTCAAAAAGAACTTGGCTGCAGAAGACAGAAGAAAAGGAAAGAAAATCTGACCCAGACTAATGTGTTTCAGTTTGGTTACCTAGTGAGGCAAAAATATGGTATTGCAGAAAGAAAATGTCTTTAGATGTATGGAATACAAATGATGGAATGACATAATGGCTTGAATTAAAGATAATCTTTTTCCAATCCCCTGCCATGGGATTGGACACCTCTCACTATCCCAGGCTGCTCCAAGCTCCATCCAACTCGTTTTGAACACTTCCAGGAATGGGGCAACCATGGCTTCTCTGGGGAACCTGTGCCATGGTCTCACCACTCTCACAGTAAGGAATTTCTTCCAAATATCTAATTTAAATCTCTTCTTTTTAGTTTAAACTATTCTACCTCATCTTGTCACTATCTTGCCCATATAAATGGTCATTCTGTCTCTTTTTTTAAGACCCCTTCAAGGATGGAAAGGCTGCAAAAGGTTTCCCTGGAGACTTCTCTTTTTCAGGCTGAACACTCCCTGCTATCTCATCCTGTCTTTATAGCAGAGATATATGCTCCAGCCTTTGTGGGCTGTGTGAACATTAAAAACAGCTTTTCTCTCTGAAATAACTGCAGTATGTGTATCTATAAATAAATGATGCATTGAAATTAGTAAAGTGCTCTTATTTTGATTTCTTATAATGGAAACATATGGAAATATTCAGCAAAATTCAAAGGCAACTCATTTAAAACTTATTAAAAAATATGGAACTCATTTTCACCAGATACAATTTGGTGCATACATTTTCATAGGGAAAATATCAATATCTGGAGTTATATTAAAGAGCATCATATGAGAGTTTTCCTGATTTTGAGCAAAATCCAAACCCTATATGATTGAAACAAACCGAATCTGTCCCTACAGGGACAAAGTTAAAGCATTTCCAAGAAAATGAAAAATGTACTTTTTTAACCTAAACTTACTCCAAAGGCAGAAGCATCACCATAGCTAAGGTCACCATGAATTTTATGTATAAATTGAGAGAGAAAGAAACAAAGTATTAAAAAAATTACTACTAGAAATATTTTCATAAACATTCTACTGAACTTTCAGCCTTCAGTTTGCAACTGGAAAAGAGATTAAACTTTTTCATATGGTTTCCATTATTTTCAGTTTCAGAAGTGTTAGAAATAGAGCTACAAACATTGCCTCCTGTCAAGCTCTTTTCAGGAGCAGATGACAGCAGAAAGTCAGGAGGAAGCAACTAGAGGAAAAAAAAAAAAAAAAAAAAAAAAAAAAAAAAAAAAAAGAGAGAGAAGAAAACCACACCACAACTTTTTAAACTTTCTCAAATAGTATAAAATCTTGAGTTCACCTCTGTATTTGGAAGATGTTTTTAACCCAATTGTTGTTTCCTGCTGTTATCCCTGTAACCTGAAAAAAATGTGATTTTATGACCCCCTCCAAAAATATCTGAAGTCTGTCTCACTTTATGATTCACCCAAAACTCGCCTCATTACAATTCCACTTCCTTTCTTTATAAAATACCTTTTATCATACGCTGGAGGGTGATGGCTTAAAAGTCGTGCCTAAGGGTTGAATTACTTAGACTCCCTTGAGCCACAGGTTCAAATTCTGGCTGGGTTGACTCAATTCTGCCTCCTTTCAAGGGAAAGAAATTGAATTCCGTGCAGGTCATTCTGTGAGACTCTTTCAGGGAAGAGCAAAATTGCGACTAATATCCAGCCTGCTTTCTGGAAACATTAAAGCTTTCTATCAGAAGGAAGTTTTTCACAGCATCTTTCACAAGTATTTCGTCTTCTGTCACTTCATTGCTGCACCTTCATCAGTGCTGTGTGCCTGGGAGTCACACTCTGCCAGGGGTTGCACAGATCTCATGTGGTTATACAAGGCCAGAGAACACGCTGCCTTAAATTCCAGCCTCGATTTGTTAAAATTTTACTAACAGTTGCTATTGCCTAAACTTTTAGTGTGATTTTTCTTTCAGAGCTCCAAAATAGGAGGCAGAAGTCAATCACTGCAAGCTTCACTTTTAATTATAAGGAAACCAATAAGGTATTTTTTCTTTCACACTTGCAAAATTATAGATCTTGGACACCTCACACATGCACACTTTGAGAGGTTAGCAGCTGAGGGGTAGAAAAGGACAGAAACAAATCCATCATTTTAAAATTGTGTGATTTTCAGCAGTCTTTCATGGTTTGTAAATGCTTTGGGCTGGCAGCTCTGTGGAGCGATGATAAGGATGCAATCAGCAGCAGAAGGTAGCCCAGGCTGTAAAAGGTGTTGGCATCCTGTGGGAAGAATGGCATCACAGAGCCAGGCAGCTTAGGAAACAAAGTTAGTGCTAATTTTGACTGAAATTTCCCATATCTGGACTCTCTTTTCAATTGGTAACAATCCTACCAGTTTTTAAATTTTTAGGCAGGAATCTTTCATCCTGGCAGATATTGCATGGAAAATACTACAATAAATATAATTTCCTAAAGGAAGCTTAAGTGAAAAACAACCAACAAGAAGATTTTACTCACTTTTAAATAACTCATGTAGAAGTGTTTTCTGAGAAGCATCCTGACTTTCGTTTGTTAAAAAATATCTGGAATTTTATAAATTATGTCATAATTTGTGTGAGAATTCATCTAATTTTTCTTGATTAATCAAAACATCATTTTCAAAAAGCCATGTCATGCTAGACCCATTAATTGATAATTGACTGGCAAAAAATATATATTTTTAGAGTTATAGAATTACTATTTTCAAGATTATAGTTGCTTCTTCCCCTGAAACCACTACATATTCTGTCTTGGGGTAATGGAGCTCAAGAGAATTTCCCTGGAGTCGCAACCTCCAGTGACCAGAAAAGACCTTTTTGGCATTGTGCTGGGAAAAGAGGATATAGCCTAAGGCAAATTCACATGGGTGAAGTTCAGTGACCAGGTTAAAAAAAAAGTAAATATAAGGGATAACTGAAAAAAAAACACAAAAAGCCAAAAGATCCTGCCTTATGTCTATAGCATATATCATTTGTGACAAATGATTTTTGCTTCTCAATAAGAAAGGTGGCAGCCATCTATTCTGTCTTCATACATCTTCCAGCCAAATTGAGGGATACACTTCCCAATGAGGCAAACAAACTGGTTTTGGAAGAAATTGCTGCTTCTGGTACCTGAGGTTGATTCCCCACCGCCATCTTCCTGAAGGCCCCACGGTTTCATTCTGTAACACTAGGCTGAATATACATAAGAATAGGTTGTTTTGTGCTCACCAGGAGAGATGACAGCACACCAGGTGAATACTATTTTCCTAGCACCTCCTGAAGCCATGTTCTGGTGACTCCTTGAGTTTATGTCTCAGGCTTGAGCTATAAGCAGTGAGCCCAGGTGAGTGGGGACAGACTAGCATCACACAAAGCCTTCCTCTGCCTTAAAGGTCTGCTTTGTTGCCCACCAGGTTGTGTGTGCTCCTGGTTCACAGGACTTGGTCCTTTCTTCAACAAAACAGTGCCAGAGAGATAGAGGACAAATGCTGGGCTAAGACAGTGGTTTGGTTCCTTCGAAAAGAAATATATTATTTCATATTCTTGGTTAATAACTCTGCAATTGTCAATAGATTCTGTTTGAGTATGCCTACATGTGTTTGTGTTGGTTTTAACAACATTTTAAGAAAACACAATGACTTCAACCCAAGGTCAAAAATTTAAAAAGTTATTTCTCTTCTTTTGTGAGAACTGTGCCCATATATGACTGTTTTTGGTATTCATTCAAATGTTTTAAACCCAACAGATGTTTCTTTTTTCTTTTTTCCTGAGCATAGGAAATTGAGAAATTAAATAGACTGTTTAATTTGATCTGATTCTATTTAAAAATGCAATTAAATTGTGGGAAAAAAAAAATCAGAATAAATATTTAAAGCATTTGGTGACAGTGGTCAGTACCTTTTTTTTTCCCTCTAGATCACTGTTTTTTCTCCCACTTAAACCAAGAGAGAGTTTCAAACAACCAATGGTAGTCTCATGGTTCCCAATTCTGTGTCTGTGGTCCACTCATGAGGTATGCACACCCCTACACTCTGACAGCTATTTGAAAGCATGAGAACAAAAAACTAAAGACCAAGGAGTACTCCAATTTTGAAACATGATGTCAAAGGCCAAATTCAGGCATATTTTCAAGGCAAGAGGAAAAAGTCATGCTCTGCATTTTTGCATCTGTATAGAAAATTGAAGCACATATAGCTGCTACCGTAACATCTCTCACCAGTTTATGATTTACCTTACTTCTGGAAAGGCATGATCAAATAAAGAGTAAGTCACTCTCCCTCACTCTCAGAAAATGTGGGAAATGAACACCTGGCTTCAAGCTAATATTCAAAACTGATCATTGATTTTTAATTAGTTGTCTCATTAATGAGGTCCAGTTAAAAATTAACCTATTGTGATCTTAAATTTTGAAATACAGAGAATGTAGAAAGTAAACTGAAGCACTAAGGAGAAAACTAGTAGGAGAGAGAGAGACTGTGCAAGATTTTGGGCTACAGCAGGATTGAAATATTCCAAGGCATGGAGCTTCAAGTGAGTAGCTGACTTTTGATTAATTGTTCTCTCTTTGTGCTTACTTCTAAATTACAGGCCAAAAATCACAGCTGTGCTACAATTATTCTTTATTTAGCTTCATGTGTACTTATAGTATGAGAGTTGTGGGATAGAAGAAAAAGAAAGAGTTTGAAAACTTTGGGGATTTAAATTACTGTGTTGATGAATCTTTTTCAAGGAGACTTTCTAGACCTATTGATGTCAACATAGACGTCACTTTACCCAATGCTTTCTTAATTCTGAGCTGCCTGGGTTTTTTGTGCTTCCTCTCAAAGCATCAGTGTTCCAGTGTTAGGAAGTTCATAAAGCCCTACTTACATTGTTTTGTTGATATTTTCCACAGTGTCATCCAGGTAGTGGAAAAAGGAATGTGACAAAATATTTTTTTCTTACCTTTACAGTTAGTTGCTACAATATCCCCCCAGCATTATAATTAGAAAGACACAGGGTAATTTTTTTTGTTTTGTTTTTGTTTTTGTTTTTGTTTTTTTTTTTTTGTTTTTTTTTTTCCCAATATCCTAATGAGAACTGAGAATACCTGCATTCCCTTGGCCACTTCTTTTAGCCAGCAGCTATTGCAACATGCCTGTAAGGAGAAACTCAGGGCAAAAATTCAAGGAGGAAAAGACACATGGAAAATATCTCATCATCATCCAATTTTCAAGGAAACAATTTAAAGATAACTAGCTTGTAAGTGATTGGGGTTGTATTACTTTTAACTGCAGCCACCTGTTCCTAAAAGAGGAAAAATGGGATGTTGGCTAAAGATTGGCTAAAACAATAACTAGCTGAATTTGGGTATCTTGGCTCTCTTCCATTAACAGCTACAGGCTTCCTGCAGGATCTCATAGCATTTTTTTACACTTGCTGGAAATTATTTTCTTCATCCCTGTCCACTTGCATGCCTCTCATTTATTAATGAGAAGCTCTTTAATACATGGCAAGTGGAAAAAGTGATTTTTGATAAAACAGCGAAATGATAGTAAGTAAGGTGTGCCCAGCAGGGCACCAGAATCCACAAATAGAGCAGTGGATTTATTTAATGATAAAAACCACTACCTCTGATCCTCTGGAATGGAGATGATTCAGGGCCAGTAAGATAGTTCTGGAACAGTAAACTGAGGTCTACACACACTAGCACACATTTATACTCTTAGAGATTAGTCTTAGAGGTTAGAGATTAAAGAAACTGTTCACTGAAATGCAACACGTCTAAAAGTTGTGACTCAGTTCCCACTTCTGGCATTCTAGAGCAGGTCACTTAATTTCCCTGAACTTTTCATTTCCTCCCCTGCCTTTTCTCACTGAAAAAGTTCTTTAGGCCATGGTTTCTCTTTTACAGTGGCCTTTCACATTTTCTTTATTCCTGAAGTCCTCTCTAGTTTGATAGATCTGTCAATATGAAGATGTACTGAATAACAGCCGCAGAGATGTTAGGTTCCTCTATCCTTGACAAGACTTAAAAAATCCTTGTGGGCTCCATAGGGGAGGGATGATGGAAAGAATCATGACTTTATACATTTATTTATTCATTCTTTCATTCACTCACAGATATTACTGACTAGTTTCAGTGTATACCCTGGAGTCCCAACACATGTTCTTAACAGATGTTTTATTATATGGTCTTTTATTATATTCATCCAAACTGCTGAAACGCTCACCCCCCTTTTATTTCCTTCTACCCTAAACTAAATTAAAAGAAAATAAACTCTTCGTAGTCATAGTGTTGTGTTTTTCTGACTCAGAAATCACTCCCTCCAAGGGCAATTATAATCAACTCTCATCTTTACAAAATGTACTGCAGTAGCTTAGTGACTTGAGGTGTTATGATTTCTGAAGGCTCAGACTAGGATTTTCAGGAAAAAAGAGATTGTTCTTTCTGAACAGTTATCTCTTGAATGACTTCCTGGAACTAAAAAGAACTAAGCCACATCATTTTAAGGTACGTTTAAATATTTTAGAGCAAAGAGTTACTCGGTCTGTTTCATGAATCTTACTCTGATAGGCTCCATATTTTCTTACATATAATCAATACATCATCCTTCAGGAACAGAAACTTATGATTCAGCATGGTGTGTGTTACAAAATAAGTTTATTCCCTTGATCTTATTGCTTCTGATTTAACTGCCTGTCTATCATCATTTCTGTGGCATATGAGTATGCACAGCTCTGGAATGGGACAGTATGACAACAGAGTTATTTGTTAGGAGATTCAAGTTCTCCTTGAATCTTGTTGGTCTTACAACAACATCTACTTTACCACTTTATTCACCTAACTTTGAAAATATTTGCCTGAGTGATTTTCCTGTATTGACTTAACAAGTTAATAGCAGAGAAGAAAGACAATCCTTTTTTTCCACTCACCAAAGTACCATTCCCACTTCCTGACTGAGGCTGTCATTGGAAAAAGAAAAGTTATTAATATTAGCAACATTTGTATTTCTCTAGCTAATTTCTCTAGTATAAATACCAATGTGTATTGGATATTACTTATTATGCTGCTCACAGAAAACTTGAAACCATCCTAACCCAGGTATTAACAAACACAAAGTATTCACATCAGTATCATCCTTCTCTGATTAATTTTTTGGAATAATCTGGGATTACTTTCAGCAGTTCATAGCTCTTTTTTTTGATATTTATAAGTGTACCAGGAGCATACAGGAGTGTAAAAATTTTTTAACTGGTGCTGCTGAGGAAAATGTTGATTTTTTATTGGTACCCCCAAGCAAGCAGTGATTTCTCAGCATTTATACAAAAAACCCTTCATTAGATAAGGTGGGTTTTTTTTTTTTTTTTTCTTTTAATTTTAGAGCTTTCTGCAGGTTTGTGACCTGATGCAAGTGTGATTGCTACCATCTTAACTAATACATTGGGCTGGATTCAGGACCTTCCATAAAAGAGAAAAGTTGCTGACATTCAAAGCACTAACTTCTCTACTCTGAAAAGATATAATTATAAGAACTACACAGACATCCTGCATTGTTCATGAATATTTAACAACATTCTGGTTGGAATACTAGTAACATTTTGATAATTTCTTTAGACACCACATAGTGAATTACATTCAGACACATTTTAATTTGGGACTTGATGCATCCTTTGAAAATGTGAGATTTTAGGCATATTCTGATGTGGTGGCTTTTTGTTGTTGTTGCTGTTGCTGCTGTTGTTGTTGTGTGAGGTTGTTTCTTTTTATTTTGTTTTGTTTTGATTTTGGTTTTGTTTGTGTTTGTGTTTATGTTTGTGTTTGGTTTTGGTATTGGTTTTGGTTTTGAAGTGAATTTTGAGAGACATGGACTATTATTTACAGAAGAATGCAGCTGAGTTGGTGGTACCAGTGGTGATAGGTACACATATTCCATGCTGTGATGCAGAATGAGTTCTTTTTGTGATAATACAAGTAAAGGAAGAAAAAAAAGGGAGACCTTTACTTCTCACTCACGAGTTATGTGACACTCAAAACATTCTGATGTCATTTACAGTTATTGGACTGTCATTGCTTATGATCATTAATTCAAAAGAAGACTCTCCAGAACTACTAGCTGCTATTTGCTTTTTCCAGTGTCAGAGGATAAAACTCTATGTGTAAATAGGCAGCTATAAACCACCAAAGAACATCTGATTCAATATAAGATTTCTACCATGGAATTCCAGTCTTCCTTATTAAAATGCTGTTGGAAATAGAAGTTGTACTAACCATCACCTTAAATTTAGTTTTATACTTCTTCCTGCCTTTTACAGTCACTACAGTGTGATGCATGATGATCTTTTCACAACTGCTGAGGCATTATTTGTGTCATGTTACATTATAATATTATTTTCTAGGTGTACTAATTCCTTCTTGGATTGAAACAGCAAAGCCCAAACGACAAAATCTTCTGTCATTAGACACTCAAAAAGATGTCTGACACAAGTCTGAGCATTTATTTTATTGCAGAAATTAATATATGGTGCTTATATTTTGGAGAATGTTTGCTATATAAGACATCTAAGATGGGCTTTTCCTCAGCCCATACTTTGAAGAACAGTTCCAACCAACTGAATAATTTTAAATTTTCTCTATTTTAGTATATTTCCTGGTACAAATGAACCTCATTTCTGTACCCCAAACTACACATATGTGATAGAAAAAATTAACCTGGTATGAAGATAAAGATACATAAAATTTCAACATATATACATATATAAGCTGGTTTTTAATTTTCTTGGAAGTTGAAGAGAGGAATAAGTTTATTTGGGACAACTAATAAAAACTGACAGCATAAATTTTGACCCTCTTAGGGACCTCAGTTTCTGTTATTGTGTAAAAGATTCAGTATCTGTACACAACATCTCAAAGGAAAATAGCAAAGAAAGGCCTTTAAAAACATGAAAATAAATAGATACTGATCCTATCAGCAAAGTTTCTCTTTGCTTGTTTGTTTGTTTGTTTTCCCTACAAAGAAAACACTGATATAGCATAACATGATAAAAAGACCTCCTTTAGAGCCTTTAAGTTGAATGGATTCTGGCTGTCTTGAATCAAGGCTGGCAGGGAATATGCTCTCCAGACTGTGGCAGATGGCATCTGTTTTGTTTGCTTGTTCAGATTTGTAAGTTTCTGAGTGTTAACACTGTGCTCTGCTCTGTTTTGCTAAAGGCCTGTGCTGCAGAGGGAAGAGAGTTGCTTTTTCACATGCTGGTTCCTTCTAATCTCTGGGATTGGTGAAATTCTCTCAGTGGAGGAAATATCAGGGCTACTCTGACAGCAAAGGAATACGACTTACTGTAATGGTCTTTGGAAGAGCTGGTTGGATAAAGCAGGGAGTGGAGTACACAGATATCTGGGATCTTGAAACATGAATAGAGGCAGAGTAGACTTCCAGGAAGAAAACAGCAGACAAACATTTCATAGGAAGGGGAAAGAATTATGAACATGTGACATATGATACTTCTGTTCAGTCTGGTACAACCAGGAAGGAGTAGCACAGGGGGGAACAAGACTGAAGAAAAGTACCTCAGACATACATGCCGTTTCAAGCTGCATTTCTCTGAGGGATTAAGCATATTTTTCTGCCTTAAAAAAAAAAGTACTTTTTTTTTTGAAATGTGACATTGCTCTAGTTAAACAGAATTTAGACCCTAGAGTTTATTATCACTTGACATTATGGAGACACAAAAAGCTCCATTTAAATTGGAGAAAGATGAATTAATGGACAATGTGAATCAATGTTTTATATTTTAATCTCAGTGTGAACGATGTCTACTGAGAATATGGAATGTTTTTTTCTCAAAAATTAATTACAGAGTGGGGAAGAGAGCCTTCTTCACTAGGGAGCCTTGCAATAGGTTTTGGAGCATGTATTGATTCCATGCATGGTGCCTTCTGGAGACTAAAAAGACTCCTGTAGGAAAAGATGCTGGACCACACAGTCTGTATTCACCAAAATACAAAAAAGGATAGACTCATTTAAAGCAGTGATGATTTAGATGGCAATAAAGATGTTTAAAGAATGAGGGGACAACAGAGTGGAAAACCAGGATGGTTTTCCAAGATGGACCATCTTCTGCATCACCTTTGTCATTTTTGATCAAATTACCTTCTTGTACTTAAGAGCTTTGCTTTTACACAGTGGCTGACCACAGCAAGATGCATGACCAGGAGGCCAAGCAGACTGGATAAAAGTTCTCTCTAGGACAGAGATGACAGGGTGGTTGATTTAGAATCCAGTGTTAATATCCTTCACATGTTTCTTGAAAATGATGTTTTCCTTGCCTGTGCAAAGGACCTCCTGAATCTACAGTGCGCTGATAGGGGGTGCCTAACAAAGAATGGTGAAAGTATGTTCTTGACCCAAGAGCAATCTTCTTGTTTTGGAAGCAGCAAACTAAAAGTCTAGCCAAAATGTTTGAAGGGAGAAGTTCTAATCATTGATGAGAAAAGTGAGAGACACAAAGGGGACTGAGGACATCTCCTCTTTTGGACAAATTTTCTAGGGATGGATGAATACACTTTCCACTCATATATACTTCATACTGTAATCACTAGTCTTTTTAAATTCAGTTTGAATCCAGACAGTAACCAGGACACAACATTTCCCTGCCACAGCAAATGGAGGTGGAGGTGATAATCTTGGATTTGGCCCATAGGCCTTGCCCTTGTCTTTAAGGAAGAAGCTGGATTTTCTGTTGTGTGAGTAAGGAATGATTTTGCCATTTGTCAGCCGGTTCTGTAAGACTTTATAGCCAATCAGTCATATTACCTTACTCTACTTTGCACCATCCATACCTGTTTTAGGATGCAGTCACACTGTTTCCCTGATGGCAGAAACCCATGATAGAAGAATCATCCATGCCAGAGAGCTGTGTTGTTCCAGCCACAGGTCAATATCTCTTCTGAGGATTCTGTAGGAAGAATAGCTGAGCTGAACATCTCAAATTCCAGAAAAAATATGCTCTGAGGGGAAAAATCTTTTTGTTAGAATTTTGTTTCTTTTATTTTGTTTTTCTCCTCCAGTACTGAGAAATCAGCTAGATATTATCTGGAGATGACAAACTGGTAAAAAGGGAATTTTCTAAGTAGTGTGATGAGTTTTTCCATCTTACTTCAATATCCTTGATACTATGCAGTCATCTTTTAACATTGAAAAATTCCCATGTAATTTTTGTGCCCTTTTATTCTCTTTGAACAGATTGGATAGTCTTATATTAAGTTCATTGACCCAGAAGTTTGTAGATGACCTATATTGATTGCCTCTACTGAGAGCTGTTGATATTTCTTGAAAGAGTGGACATGTTCATTGTTTTTCATAATTCTATATGAATAAGACATTGATTCTTCTTTCTTATGTCAAATGAAATTGTGATTATGAAATCAACAGCTTTTGTATGTTGTCTGCTTATAATTCTCTGAGTGACATGGAGCTGAGGGCTCTCACTGAGCTCTCAGAGACCATGCCTGATCTGATAGGAACCAGATTTGATTATTGCAGAGAGACTTTTATGTTTCAGGAGATGAAGGCTTCAGACTCTTAAAAACGCATGTGTTTCAAATGTCCATGTTCATTAGCAAATGTTTAAAGTGTTCCTCAGAACAGTTTTCTCATTTTTAATATAGAAAAAGCTTTTATTTTTTTTCCTTATTCTGTCATGCCTCTTAAATATTTCATCTTGTAGTCTTCAGGTGAAAGCTTTGTTATTTTATCCTTTAATTACTGCTGATTTTATTGACAGGAAAACAAGACATAAGAGTTGGTGGTTGTTTTTTGGTGTTTTTTGTTGTTGTTGTTGTTGTTGTTGTTGTTGTCGTTGTTGTTGGTTGGTTGGTTGGTTGGTTGGTTTTTTTGCTGTTTGGGTTTTTTTTAAGTGAAACAAAGTTTTTTCTCGTTTATCCTTAATGACAAAAGGTATCCAGCTATTACCAGACTTTCACAGAAGCAGAGATGGAAAACTCCAACATTTGATGGGAAATTGTAGAGAGAGAGAAAACAATCAAAAAACCTCCCAAAAAACCAAAAAAACCCCAAAACAAAACCACCACCCTCAAAAAAGAATTATATTAAAAGGGAAAGTGAATTGGTATATAAAACTAAATTTAGTATCTATTTGTGGGCTACTTTAATGGTTTAATAATTGCCAATTTTGTACACATGCACTTTGTAATTGCTCTAGGAACTTCATCTCGAGCTTTTACAGGGAAAAGATAAGCAAGCAAATATACTGTGGCCACTGAATGCCCTAGTACTGTGTTTTATTATGTTTACTTTATAATCCCATCATCCCTATGCCACCAGCATGCTTGAGGGGTAGTGGAGGCAGCAGTCGGCACTCTCTGTTGGCTCCCTGTCTTTCACTGCTACCCTAAGGTACTTAAGAATGACAGTATAAAGAATTTCTGTGCAGATGAGGCTGTAGATTTGGGGAATTGGCTGCTTATAGACAAGGATTCTTTTGGTAGACTTAATTCCTTTAGCAAGGGTGAAGAACCATCTGTGGGGATTCTTGTCATGTATAAGGAAGTTAGTCATGCTCTCTGTGGAGTTGAGTTTCTTGAATTTTAATGAAACTCATGTCAATCTGTCTCTTCTATGCCCCTGTGTAAAAATCAGTGGTCAGCTAGTCAACAATCACAACTGTAAATCACAGCAGATAAGCCATGAAGGACAGCACTGAAGAAATTTACAGCTTTCTTTCTTTCTTTCTTTCTTTCTTTCTTCCTTCCTTCCTTCCTTCCTTCCTTCCTTCCTTCCTTCCTTCCTTCCTTCCTTCCTTCCTTCCTTCCTTCCTTCCTTCCTTCCTTCCTTCCTTCCTTCCTTCCTTCCTTCCTTCCTTCCTTCCTTCCTTCCTTCCTTCCTTCCTTCCTTCCTTCCTTCCTTCCTTCCTTCCTTCCTTCCTTCCTTCCTTCCTTCCTTCCTTCCTTCCTTCCTTCCTTCCTTCCTTCCTTCCTTCCTTCCTTCCTCCCTCCCTCCCTTCCTTCCTTCCTCCCTCCCTCCCTCCCTCCCTCCCTCCCTTCCTCCCTCCCTCCCTTCCTTCCTTCCTTCCTTCCTTCCTTCCTTCCTTCCTTCCTTCCTTCCTTCCTTCCTTCCTTCCTTCCTGCCTGCCTGCCTTCCTGCCTGCCTGCCTGCCTGCCTGCCTGCCTTCCTTCCTTCCTTCCTTCCTTCCTTCCTTCCTTCCTTCCTTCCTTCCTTCCTTCCTTCCTTCCTGCCTGCCTGCCTGCCTGCCTGCCTGCCTGCCTGCCTGCCTGCCTGCCTGCCTGCCTGCCTTCCTTCCTGCCTTCCTGCCTTCCTTCCTGCCTGCCTGCCTTCCTGCCTTCCTGCCTTCCTTCCTTCCTTCCTTCCTTCCTTCCTTCCTTCCTTCCTTCCTTCCTTCCTTCCTTCCTTCCTTCCTTCCTTCCTTCCTGCCTGCCTGCCTGCCTGCCTGCCTGCCTGCCTGCCTTCCTGCCTGCCTGCCTGCCTGCCTTCCTTCCTTCCTTCCTTCCTTCCTTCCTTCCTTCCTTCCTTCCTTCCTTCCTTCCTTCCTTCCTGCCTGCCTGCCTGCCTGCCTGCCTGCCTGCCTGCCTGCCTGCCTGCCTTCCTTCCTGCCTTCCTGCCTTCCTTCCTGCCTGCCTGCCTTCCTGCCTTCCTGCCTGCCTTCCTGCCTGCCTTCCTGCCTGCCTTCCTGCCTTCCTGCCTTCCTGCCTGCCTTCCTGCCTGCCTTCCTGCCTGCCTTCCTGCCTTCCTGCCTGCCTTCCTGCCTGCCTTCCTGCCTTCCTGCCTTCCTGCCTGCCTTCCTGCCTGCCTGCCTGCCTGCCTTCCTGCCTTCCTGCCTTCCTGCCTTCCTGCCTGCCTTCCTGCCTTCCTGCCTTCCTGCCTGCCTTCCTGCCTTCCTGCCTGCCTTCCTGCCTGCCTTCCTGCCTTCCTGCCTTCCTGCCTGCCTTCCTGCCTGCCTGCCTGCCTTCCTGCCTTCCTGCCTGCCTCCATTCTTGTCCTTCTTTGCTCTGATCTTTCTTCCTTGCTTTTTTCACCTTCTGCTGACCTTTCCTCTTCTCAGAAAGGTAGTCTAAAACTATGCAAAATTAGTTATTGCCAATTATTTTGTTCTTGAATGATAAGTGTTTCAAAGTGTAAGAAGAGGAAAGAGAAAAAAACCTTCCATTTTGGAGATACTTTATCTTTCTTGTTCCATCTATGCTTTTTTATTGTTCTTTTAAATTACTTTCCATGCCCTTGATTTCCTTCAGTATCTGAAATACAAAAAACTGAGTTTTACTTTCCTAATTTTTTAAAATTTATATGTACAGAAAACAATATGCGTGGGAATCAATATATCTATTTAAAAAAACAAGTTACAAAAAAGATCACTATAAATCACAGAGTATTAGAGAAATTTTTTAAGGTTCTAAATTTGAAGAGTACATGAAACAGTTAAATTTGTATTTAAATTTTTATACATTTGCATAATATGCAACTTTTTAAAATTTTGTTCTTTTACTTTAATAAGACAGCTTTCAGACTGCAACAGTAAACACAATACAGTGAAGTGTTCCTATGTTTTTTTCTTTGCTTTTTTTTTTCCTTTTATTTCTTTGTCATTCTCGTTTTTCCCAATTTGTAAGATTTTGAAAGAGTAAATGTCTCTCTTGGGCTTTCTTTGAAAACTTCTAATTATATTATAGGAAGAGGTTTTTGGAACTGATTAGAAAACTTTGATGTGCACTTGGCATCCCATTTTAGGCTGAATGGGAGAAGTAGATTGAAACACTGGCATGAAGGAGCCCTCCTGGGCTGTAGAGACCTGTCCTTCCTCCTGCTGACATCATAGCACACAACCTCATTCATATTAAGTTCTATTTTAAAAGTGAATAAGGGACATTTTCAGAAAATAATTTTTTGAAAGGCTGATATCTCTGTTCTAACACCTTTTAAGGTGGGGTTTCTTTATTTTTCTTTTTTTTTTTTCTTTTTTTTTTTTTAATGGCTACCATATTATGTGATATGGTAGCCATTTGATTTATGAAAATTACAGTAAAGGCAGAAATAAACTAAGTTGTCAGTCATTTTACTTCATCCCTTTCAGTCAGGGACAGCTATATAATAGATGCCATTAGAAAAGAACACAAATTTTTTCTAAATTTTATACTATTATGCACAGTAGGCTACAGTTTATTTGCTGCCTCTGACAAAGATTTATGGTTGGAGAATGAAAGATGTTGCAGGATGAGAGGACAAGAAATTATGTCCATGACCATTGTCCTGGCCCCTTCCACTTCATTAAAAAATGAAGTTCCCAGTTGCCGAGGAAAATATTATCTAGATAGAAATTATACAGCTTGGACACAATACCAGACTAATGAGATTATATGAACTTGAACCTGGTTTGGATATGTCCAGATCAACGGAGTATGAGTTTGTTCAAACTCTACCTGTTGAAATAATTTTTGATCTTCCTTTTACATGGCAGGTAGCATGCTACTCCTCCTCTTGGAAAAATTAATTTTGCTTCTTTGTCCTGATGAACTTGTACTCAGAAACAGCTAAAAAAATCTGTTGAAGTGTGTAAATTTCAGTTTTGTTTTTTTCCCTCCACCCTCAAAACATGAAATAAGCAATCATTTTATAGGAAGATGTTGATATGGTGTTAATAACATCAAAGTCATGGGTTCCATACCCCACTGAATCCCCGTGACTGTTCATGAAGATTTGAACCCCATGATCCTAGCAGATCTCTTTCAGCTCAGAATATTTTGTGATTTGGTAGAGATATCCTTCTTCTCAAGTAAACTAAAAGCCAGGATTTCCTGCATTCTCAACTCCCATGACTTTCTGTAATTTTATAAAATTGACAGAATTATATAAAAACAATCTTCAAGTATTGCCATTCTTTAATAGAATTTTTTAAAATCTAGAAATCTTATCTGTAGGAAAATGTCGAATTCTTTTAAGTTAGTGCCAAATGTCAAAATATTAGAACTTTCCATGCAACCAAGATGTTCATTCTCTTATTTATGAAATGTCAGTTATGTTTCCTCTTATTATGTCATTTGTAACATTTGCTTGCATTAAATGCTTTGTCCAAAATTTTCCTAATTTGTCTGTTTGAATTTTACAGATATACAAACAAAACTCAAAATGTTGCAAGGCTATAAGATTGTATGCTTCAACATTTTGAGAAGTGATAATCCTACATTAAAAGATAAAGGAGAAAACTACTTAGAGATTTGCAAGCCCAACCTTGATACCAGTTCTTTTCACTGTTCTTATTGCCCACAATAGCAAGGCATTCCTGTGCTGAAAGTTATCTGTTTTTTGGGAGTTTTTTTAAGTCCATAAAGAAGAAATAATATTTAGATTAGGATCCTAATTTAGTTGCTAGAACATTTTTCATTTTTTGTTTGCTTGTTTGTCTGTTTGTTTTGGGATTTTTTGGGGGGTTTTTGGCTGGTTGATTTGTTGAGGTGGGGTTTTTTTGTTGTTTGTTTATTTGTTTTTGGTTTTGCTTTAAAGTATCTAACTTCTGTTTCATTATAGAAGTCAGACACTTAATCCTTTTTTTGTCTGGATATTCTGAGCACTATGTTATAGAAGAAGCAAATCTTCCCATCTCTAGCTGGCGTCTAAGAGTGTCTAAGATGGACCAAGTGAAATACCACCTTTTTACAGAGAATTACAGAATCATCAAGATTCGTTTGAACTTTATCAATGATTGAACTTTAATTGTGGGGTCCTCAGACACTGTTGATAATGGAAACACATCAATATGTAGAAAAGGCAGGCTAAAGTCTCAATGCAAACCTTCTTTCAAGCATTGAGGTCGTGAATAAGGACCCAGTTCCTTATGTATGTTCACATACAGTAATGCGTTTGCTGCTTAAACACATTATCCAGAGAGGAAATACAGATTCTGTTTTTCTGACACCCAGAGTCTTTTCCCCCCCCCCAATATCACCGCTGTTAAGAATTTTTCTTCTTTCTTGACTCGTCAGCTAAAAAATGCAGCATTTTCCCCTGAGTATTCAGATTACTTCTGACTTTATAGCCATGAACCTGTCTGTTTTATGTGGCTTTTACTGGTTGCATCCTGCCTTCACTTGTTTATTTCTTATGCTTAATACAGCATTTTCTGATCTGTAGTTAACCACTGTCAAAACAGATCAGGAATTTCTTCCTTTCCTCAGGGTAATTAATAGGGAAACTTCTTTCTTATTTTATTTTGGAAATGTTTGTAAAAATTAATGAAGCATGTTTTGCTAAACTGTAGCTGTTGAACTTTTACAACTGAAATATATACTGCCTTAGTGCGAAAGACTTAAACATGGAGGAAAAAGTAATGCATAACTAGTCCTTACTAAAGTAGCCACAAAAATTACATGCATTTCTACTGTCTATTTTTTAATTGTTTAACTTGCAATTCTTAAGGAAAAATGCACTTTTGTTACTGATCAATTAAGGCTAGTGTTTTCAGTCTTGTATTTAAAGCACCTCAAACTTCCATCTTCAATATCCCCAATTTCTATAATTTAACTATCCTTCAGAATATTATCAATACACTAATTTAGGAAGAAAATTAAGAAATGTAATCTCAACCTTTCATGGCAGCCAACATGGCTTAATTGAGAGCAAATCAAGCCTGACCAATTTGGTGGCCTTCTGAAACAGGGTTACAGTAGTGATGGATGAGGGAGGAGCAACTCACATCATCTGCCTCTCGTGCAGAGCATTTGGTATTGTCCTGTACAGCACCCTTGTCTTTAAACAGGAGAGGCATGGATGTGACAGATGGATCACTCCATGGGTGAAAAGTTTACTGGTTGATGTTGTGGTCACTAAATCAAGGTCCAAGTGGAAACTGATTGCAAGAGATGTTGCTCAGAGATCTGAGTTGGAGCCAGCATTGACACCTTTGTCTGTGACATGGCCAGGGGATCAAGGGCATCCTCAGAAAATTCATACAACACTGAGCTGCAAGTCAAGGTCACACACTAGAGGGAAGGGATGCCAACCAGGGGGACCTGGGATAGCTTGGAGAGGTGCGACTGCATGAACACCTTGAAGTCCAACAAGGCCAAGTGTCAGGTCCTGCACCTGAGTCAGGGTAATCCCAAGAAAAAGTGCAGGCTGGACAATGAATTAATTGATTCAGACCAGCCTTGAGTACAAAGACTTGGGGGTATTGTATATGACCAACCTTTCTTGTGAAGACAAACTGAGAGAGATGGGATATCTACAACTTCTCTGGACAATTTGTTCCAGTGCCTCACTATTCTCACAGTAAAAAGGGACCTGCCTAATATTTAACTTAAATCTATTTTAGAACAGAGCAATTCTCTCTCATCCTCTCCAGAGCATGCTCTTGTACAAAGTCCCCTTCTTGCTTTCCTCTTTAGGTCCTCTTTAGGAACCAGAAGGTTGAAATAAGATCTCCTTGGAGCTTTCTCCAGATGAACGACTCCATCTCACTTAAATTATCCTCACAGAATGTGCTCCAGCCCTGTCATCATCTTCACTTTGGAATTGTTCAAGGCCAGGTTAAGGAAGATGGTCTAGTCAAAGGTGTCCCTCCCACAGCAGGAGGATTCAAACTAAATTTGTGGTCCCTTTCAAGCCAAACCAATCTATGAAGTCATGATTTTCTGCAGAAACTGCTGCTAAAAGTCCTTTACTCAGATTGTGGTACTTCAGCAGAAAGTTTAGGTCAAATTTACACACAGGCACAAAAAAGAACAGAGTTATAATGAATAATTTCCATCTGAAACTATAGGAAAAGTAAATCTTTGACTTATGCATCATAAGCCTTTGTTTCCCAGCTTTTTGTTCCTATTGTCATTATGATATCTTTTTGACAAATCTTTTTGACAATATCTTTTTGCCCTCTGAATCCATCATTTTATTCTGATGTATAAGGCTTAACTATCAGTGTTTTCTCTCTCTTATTTCCTCTTTTCTTTGTTTCTTTCAAATGGATTAGTCATCTAGTTTGACTATAGCTTCATTCTAATGAATGAAATAGACTGGAAAGAAAAGATAATATTCAAACTCCCATAAGACTTAAACATGGTGAAGGACTCTGCACTTGACTTTTAGACTCCTAAATCCAAGAACTGAATTAAAACACTGGAGTCCCCAGTACAAAATGAAAGAAAATGTAAATATCTCCATTTGAAGTTTTCAGTGCTGTGGATTTTGTGAGTGCAGACAGGTTTAAGAGCATATCTCTAATTTCAGTTTTCTCTTGGACTGAAGGTCCTATGTCTGGATTAAGTTAGATGCATCTGCAAGGCTGGGATTCCAAAGCTCAAATCAGATCCAGGTTTTGTCTAAAAGTACAAATGTGTGAATAACTAACTGTAATAAGTAACTGAGGAGAACTTTTATGCCTAGAGACTTACAGGTCAGCCTTCTAGACTCCTTTGCCAGAAAGAGTTTTAGTTATGACTATTTAATTTTGTGCTATGTTTCAGATGGAAAATTCTTATGCCTTCTCACATGTTTTGTTTCCTTTTACTACTCAGGGAGCACTATCTGATATGATGACAATGCTGCTGCTAATGATGATGATAACAATTAATTTATGGAATATCAGCATTCAACTCATGCTGCTGAAATGAAGGGAAGGTTAGATTCAACTCTCTTTGGCTTGTGCTGGTTAATATTTTTTGACTAAAGAGGTCCAAGAGAGATAGTTATCTGGGAAGGGATACAAGAATGGATTTTCCAACAAACTACACAGTTCATGTAGCAATCTGCACATATGTATTCTTTCTGCTCACATGAAAGACAAGCTATTAATTGTTAGGTATCCAAATATTGTTGTGGTTTAACCCTAGACAGCAACAAGGCCCCAAATAGACATTCACTTCCTCTACCTCAGGACGGGGAAGAAAATCTGAAAAGTAAAAGTGAGAAAAGTAGTGGATTGAGATAAAGATAGTTTACAGGTAAAGCAAGACTTGGTCATGAAAGGAAAGCAAAATCAGAAATTCATCCACAATTTCCAAGGGCAATCAGGTCTTCAGCCATCTCCAGGAAAGCAGGCCTCTGTGATGTGTAATGATTACCTGCGAGGACAGACATCGTCACTCTCAACATCCCCACATTCTTTCTTCAGGTTTATGTGCTAGGCATACTGCCATGTAACCTAGATTAACTCTGGGGTTACTTGTCCCTAATCACTTCCTCTGTACCCCACCCACCCAGCTGGGAGCAGGGTGAGAAAAAAAAGAGTCCTTGGCTCTGTGTAATCCCTGCTCAGCAATAGTTAAAACTTCCCTAAATTATCAACATAATTTTTCACACAATTCCAAAACAGCCCACATCAGCTATTATGAAGATAATTAACTCTATTCCATCCTAAACAAGCACAATATAAATTTTGCTGTCACATTGAACAGCCCAATATAAGAATATGCTTATAGAGCTTTGATTAAAGTGCTAAAAGAGAAACACAAGATGGAGGGAAGTTTACAAATTACAGCAAGTGTGACATTGGACAACCTGGGACTGTCAACTTCCATCTGAAATTTTCTAATAGCTTATGAGCTGTATTTTGCAGTATTAATTAATTTTGTTTTGAGGTCATTGGTATTGTGCTGCCTTTGCACAGGTGTGATGAGGAGTTGATGGGCTGTATGCAGTTTCATTAGAACTGAAGAACTGACTTAGTACCTCTGCCAGACAAGCAGAAAAAGAACCACTGTAAAGCTCCAAAGACCAGTGTTTATAAGTTTTCAAATAGAAGCTGAGAAACATCAATAAAGTTTGGATTCAGCTCAAGTGTACCATCAACCTCAGGCAGCTTCCTGGTCTTTTTATTTTATTTTATATATATATATATATATATATATATATATATATATATAATGATCCATTTATCTAGTACCACTTAAAGCTCTATAGAGAAAATTACTAGGGCAAAGCAGAGATCCAATTGCACATTGTACAATAGGAGCAAATAATTCCTGTTCTCATTATTTGAATTGACAATTTGCTAAACCACTGTTAACAAGAGCAACAACTTTACCAGGTTAAGGGAGTTTTTTACTGAGTAATGACTGCCTGGAGAAGGAAAGAAGAGACGGAGTAAATCCTAGCAGCCTTTTACTATTGAGGTAGCACATGCAAGTGAATCAATAGTGTCCAGAAAGGAGGTGCTGTTAAGATGTTTTATTGGTTTGACTAAGTAGGTTGGCAGGGAAGCTGCTGCAAGTATCAGTGCAAACAATCAAACTGGCCCAAACACAGAATTGAAGCCCAAGAGCCTTCACTTTCTTGGAAGCACTAAAAATAATGTTTTGGTCATAAGAGCCTATGTCATCCCAGCCTGGCCTTGTGTCAAGGCTGTTAACTGCCTGGCTGGTTCAAACCTTTTTTTTTTTTTTTTTTTTAGTCACAAAGGACACTTTACATAGCCATTTGCAAAGGAGTTTCTCCCAGCTAATGAGGTACAAGCAGACCTGAGTCCATTGCAGGAGAGAAGCATATGGTAGCACTGAAGAGCTCAGTTTTGACATACAACAGCCTGGATCTCTTCCTACCCACCTCCGCACACTTGCTTGGGGCAGCTAGCAGGAATTTCAGTGCTAGAGCTCCCTTTGTACCCAGAGAGACTTCTCCAAGGGATGCTTCAATCTTGCTTAGATCTGCCTAACTCTCAGTTTACTTTACTGGGAGCCTATGGAGACCAGACTCACAGGTTAAATCCACTGCCTAGCTGCCTCTATTTAGAAAGGTTGAATCTAAACCCACAAGTACACAGCCAGTGAGTCAGTAGTTTTTCAGCAGAGAGGCAATAACTTATTAAAGCATGTTACATTGATTCATTGGGGGGTTTTTGAACATACACAAATTGCATTTTCACTCAATAGAAATTTGTTGACCAACAAGATTTTCAACTTTTTTTTCCAGCAAAATAATATCTGCTATCGTTCTTTCAGCAACAAAAACTTGCCCATGCTTATGGCAAAAGAAGTCTTAAAAGTGCTTTAATATTTTCTTAAATGTATTTTACTAGAAGTAGCAATCATAATAATAGTAACAAACAGTAATACAATGCAGTATTGGGTTTGAATGACAAGGTTTTAGTAACAGAAGGACTACAAGGCTAGTTTCTGCAAGAAGTTACTGGAAGGTTTTCCCATGCCTGGCACAGCCAATGCCAACTGGACCCAAAGCTTCTCAAAGCTGAACTCCTCAGCAACTGTGACAGCACCTCAGGAATAAGAGACTTGAGAAGTTGTGGAGATAAAACACCTGCACAACAGCAACAGCAGCAGAAGAGAGGGGTGAGATCACGTGAGAGGAGCACCCCAGAGACGGGCAGGACAGTGCAGAAGGAGGGGCAGGAATTGCTCCAGGCACTGGAGCTCAGATTCCCCTGCAGCCACTGCAGCAGCCCAGGCTGGAGCACGGGAATGCCCAAAGGAGGCTGTGACCCCATGGGAACCCTGCACTGGAGCAGGATCCTGGCAGGACCTGTGACTCCATAGAGGGAGAAGCCCAGGCTGGAGCAGGTTTGCTGGCAGGACTTGTGATCTCATGGGGGACTCTCGCTGGAGCAGCCTATTCCTGACGGACTGATCCTGTGGAAAAGACCTTGCTGGAGCAATGGTGAAGAACTATAGCCTGTGGGAAGGATTCAAATTAATGAAGTCTGTGGAAGACTGTCTCCCATGGCAGGAACCCCACACTGGATCTGGGAAGAGTCCAGCTGAAGTCCAGCCCTTGGGGAGTAAGGAATAACGAAGATAATGTGTGATGAACTGACCACAGCCCACATTCCCCATCTTCCTATGCTGCTCTGGGGGAAGAAGTAGAGAAAATTTGGAGTGAAGTTGAGCTGAGTTGTCCACCTGAGCAAGGAAGTGACAGAGTGGCTTTGGTGGGCAATGGGTATTCCAGCCATGGCAAACCCATAACCTATGCACATATAAGGAAATTTATTAGTAGACAGGTTTAAGTCTGTTTATCCCCTTGGCACAGACAAAGATAATGGTGTTTACTACTGTTATTACTTATTATTTTAGTATCTGTATTATTTAGTATATTATTTAGTATATTATTAGTATATTTATTATTTAGAACATTTATTATTTAGTATATTATTATAATTAGTAGTATTTGCATTTCTATTTATTTGTATTTTTGTTTGTGTTTGTATTGCAGTAGTGCATAATGAAGAACTATGGCAACAGATCAGAATTTCATTTAACTATATACTTTGCAAACATAGAACATTCTTAAAATAATTTACAAGTCAAGTATAAAACAAAGCTAGTGAATGCACACAAATATACATATAAATGTGAAGGGTTTTGTTTGTTTCTCTATGTGTAAATGTATTTTTTATGTGAGACTGCAGAACAAAGGGATGATCATAGTGCACTGAACCCTTAAACTGAATAAAGAAGCCCAGAATCTCAGAATTTTTTGAGCCTAAAACTTACAGCAAACAATAATATTGAGAAAATTTCCTGACATTCACATGGATTGACCAAATGAAGTTTACATCTCATTCAAATTCCAATCAAACCTAGGAAAGGTCTGACCTTCTTTAAAGCCAGGCTGGGATGGAATATGATTACAAAAGCTTTCTCATGAAAGTAGAATCAGAGATTACCCATCACAAACTCTTCTGCTTAGAAACTGTTTATATTAAGAAATATGTTAAATGCTTATGTATTTTAGTCCTTAGTATTTATTTCATTGTTTCATTTTTCCTCTTGACAGTCAAATTACTTTCTCTTGTGACAAGATGTTGAGGTGATGGCTAGACAAATGAATTACTAGAATTCACTGTTTTGATTGTGTGAGTTAGAGATCTGGACAGATTTTAAATCAGTTGCTATTTTGAGAGGGGAGGAATGTGCAAGAGTGATTTTAGCTATGTCTGGTTTCTACCTGAAAGAAAGCAGAAAGAGGAAGCAAAAAAGGCTCTTCATTTTCTTCTGACAGTCTCTTATGAAAAATATCCATCTCCCAGGTAAAAATGGTCATTATTGAGCCTGGAATACATCACTGAACAGGAGAAATATAAGTTACAAGCAAAACTTACCTTGACTTCTTCAAACATTAGGAGAGAAAGACACTTCCAGACATTTCAGGCAGCCTGGAAGTACTTCTCTCCTTTTTGGGGGCTACAGGTATTGTCTGGACACTTATTTCAAAATCCTTCCTTGCACATCAAAATCTGAACCTCTTCTGTCCCTGTGATCACTGCACTGGTGCAGGATATTTGGGTCTGAGGATTATCTAGGAACAGAATCTCAGTTATATACATAAAATATAGCACTGACTATGGATTAGAGAGGGGCTGCCAAGTGCAGCATTCAGACACCTGGCTGTATTGATTTTACACTTTTCCTGTGATTCTACATCATGTTCCTTTAGTTTCTGGCAACCTCTATAACTTTTATACTGACATAAATTGTGATAAAAAAGGAATCAAATAATCCCTCTTCTCCCTCAAGAAGTAGTTGGGAAAGCTCTACAGCACCATTAATATTTTCACTAATGTAGGTGAACTCAAGGAGGACAAAAGTACAGGCAAAGTTAAACCTGACCTCTTGCTATTGTTTCTGTGTTGGCTTTAGATGTGTTCTTCTAAAAAGAATCTTTGGAATTTAAATATATGAAAAATTCCCCTTATTAAATGACTATTATCACTATTCTGTTAAAAAAAAAGAAATAGCATCCCACAAGGGTTCATCTGAATATCTCAGATTAACTTATTGGTTTAATTAGAAACCAGAGGTACTAAGACCATACTCAAGAGATGATGTAGGACATATAATTTCACTAATGGTGCCCTTGCACTTAATGAACACCTGCTGCTTGGAATAGTGAAATAGCAATAAAAAGTGAATTCAGTCCTCTGAAACCTTCCATGTTTTACACTGTGGTAGGTGGATGGACAACTGGCCTTAGGGAACTTTTTATTTTCAAACTTCAAAATCATAGAGTTGCTTGCTTCCAGAGGAGTATAGAGGGTTGTTGTGGGATTTTTGTTGTTGTTTTTTGGTTGTTTGACTCTTTGAGATTTTTCCGATCCTGCAAGTTAACATGTATTCTTGAAGTTCCTTTGCTGATGAGTTGGTGAAAGTCTTCTAATGAGGCTAATAATTCTGTCTTAGTTTCAGAGCTCTGGTATGAAGCCAAAGGTGTATCAGAATACCCAAACTTCTGAAAAAAGAAACCAACCAAACTACAAAAAAACCCACCCAAACCACAAAGAGTTAGATGCAGTTTCTTGAATAAGCTAAGAAACAACAAAGCCAAAGTTTTGTCATGTCTCTATCATCAAAGGAAGGGTTTGGAGAACTGCCCAGACGGAAGCTGTACAAATACTGTCAGCCATTTTA
This sequence comes from Zosterops lateralis, assembly GCF_965231275.1. Classification (NCBI taxonomy): domain Eukaryota; kingdom Metazoa; phylum Chordata; class Aves; order Passeriformes; family Zosteropidae; genus Zosterops; species Zosterops lateralis. The sequence goes on along the minus strand of NC_139800.1, from coordinate 25,146,273 downwards.
CATTTCACAGTACTACGTTAATGATGCACTTGCTGCCTACTTTTTCCTTAAATTTGATTTTCAACCATTACAGTAAATACTTTGTGCAAGCTCTGTAAAGACTAAAGTCCAGTAGCAAAGCTAGTATTAAAGAAACTTAAAAGGAAAGAACAATTGAACATATACAGAAACAAAACAGATTTGACAAAGAGAAAGAATTTCACAGGACTGGAACAAATCATCATGATTTGTCTGTCAAAGAAATTGCTTTATTAGAAAACTAACAGTTATCGTCAAGAAATAGAGGTATACAGCTAAGCTTTTTAGTGGTCTTTCAGTATTCCACATTGTTTGGATCATGTGCTTCTCCAAGGCAAATTAACACTATTTATTTCAGAAAATCACCTGGCTGCTGCCACAGGGACCTCTACTTCTTTAACTCCAGCACCCAGGAACCACACAGATCACTATGTATCACCTCCAGGGACTGAGGAGAATTTTAATAGCAATGATTTTTTTATTTCAATTCTTGAACATGCACTGCTGTGTTTCATGATTGCAAACCATATGACATGAGAGAGAGTAGTGGCAGCTTTGAATTTTGAAGGTCTTAAGTTCCCAAGAAGATGCTTTTTAAGAAACTTTTAATGAGTTGGAAAAAGTAGGCTTTCTAACCTAGGCATTCTTGAGATTAATTTGGTGAATAAGGAAAAAGTTATCGATATAAAATACTTGTCTAGGATTCTGCTACTTCTACTGTAACCAAATCAAAGCAAGAAAAAGAAGGCATTTAAGGAGGGTTGTGATCTTTCAGAAGAATTCAGTTGTGAATGGGATAGATAGATAGATAGATAGATAGATAGATAGATAGATAGATAGATAGATAGATAGGATTTACTCTGTTTTCATAAACAACAACAAAAATTCTTTTTTGGAGGAAATCTTATATTTCCTCCAAGATTTTTGGAGAGTGAAGTGTGAAAACAAAATGGAAAAGGAGCGCTGAAGATCTTCAGCGAGGCAAGAAATGTGCCATATGAAGGCAGACAACTTATTTCAAGCCAAAGGATTAAAAGATGGTAGCTAAGATTTTTAAAAGCCATCTGTCAGAGACTGTTTTTTTTCTCTAAGAAATTGTTAGAGAAACAACCAGAGAAGAGGTATCTTGGAGGAAGTGTTTGTGAAATACACAAATCTCCCACTGATGGTTATCTTGGTTTAAGTCCTATAATCATTAAAAAAAAAATAGAAAAAAAAAAGATTGTAGGCAAACCAAAATGTTTTGGAATTAGATTTCTGAAGATACATCTAGCTGGCTAGACAAAACATGATTTAAATTATGTTTAAACATGGATCTGGAAAGATTTGGTTAAAATTAAGGAAGATACATTAATTGACACTGTTTAGTCTCTGTCAATGCATGCCCTTTGCCAGAGAGTCCCCCCCTGCCCAATATTGACCATAATGGAAAGATATTATTTGGCACAGACAAATCTAAAATGTTACTTCCAAGATGTTAATAATATGTTAGTAAAAAAGTATGACTCTTGAATAAAAATGTGAATGCCTATGAAGATCACAGTTCATCAAAAACAAAAGAGCTAAGAATATTGGTTAGAATTTGCTAAATTTAATTTGCCAAAATTAATATGTGTGACTGTAGATTGAGTTTGGATAAAATTGAATTTATGTGATTTCTGGGATTTCCTTGAGCAAGACACTGTCTTGAAAGCAAAGGTAATACCAGTATTGACAAGAAAGCTATGAGAAGTATTATCTTCCAAGAAAAGATTAACTGAAAGTTGTGATTCCACTACCATTGGAGGAAACAAGAGAAAAATCGTGAATCGTTCAGTCAAATTATTTTTTAAATATATATGCATATTATAATGATGCTAGTTTTTAACTGAGCTTTAATTAAACTATTTTGCATTCCTCAGCTGTGGGGATTCACGAGAGTGAGACAGACTTAATTAGCATATCTAGTCTGGTGACTAGGATGCCCTGGCGAGGACAAACAGAAGGTTGAGCTCATGAGAAGATGGGATTAGAAACCTACTTACAGAAGAAGAATCAATCAACCCCCTACGATGAAGGTGTTGAAAAATGTATGAGTTGTTTGTATGATCTTTTAACCTAATTATTGTAGTAGAAATTATTAACCCTACTGAAATGGTATATAAGTTCTTGGAAAACCTGAGTAAAATTGGATTCTGATCATGGTCAGTCTTCCCATCTCTCCTTCAATCGCCGATACTCAGCTTGTGTTTGCACTCCTGACAGACTTAAAATAAAGCATATTTTTAATTTTGGAATTGCTACAGTTGCTTTTCACTCTCAGTTGACCTCATAATTTGTTAGAAACCTACATGGCCTTAATAGCTGAAACATGCAGTAAATGTTTCAAAACTGAGGAGACCGCTGAAGAAGCTGCTGTAATACTGACAGCTGCTGTAGGAAAAATTCTGGCATGTAGGTTTTTGGTCAGGGATGAATGAAATCAAAGAGTTAGAAGACAGAACGTGGAACACAGCAGTTTGGAAGATGATGGGGCTTATAGGGCCTCAAAAGTTCATCTACTTCTATATCTCTTCTCTAAACTTCCCCATTCCAGATAGCTGTTCATCTATGATGTTCCTAAATGCCTTCACTCATGACATTCTGCAGCTTCCCCAGGCTATCTTTTCCAGAGTGATGAGAACATTAGATAAAAGCAAAGTGAATGTGTTAGCTTTCATTTAGCAAACAGAGGCTGTGTTTTTGCTAGCTGGGCTCTTTGTAGTTCAACAAGAAATTGCAATGGATGGATTCTAATTAGATCCATAGCCCCCTCGTGGTTTCCTTTTGGAATCTTGTTGCCCAGCTTCATTTTCCTGATTAAGCTCCAAATGAAAAGGATGCCAGAAGTCTGACAAGTAGGGTGGCAAGCTACCAAAAAGACCTTAATCAGCAAGACTCTTGCATGGTGGGAGCTCACACGCCACGAAAAATCAAGATAATGTGAGATTTGTGAAGTAAGGCCACAGCACCTCTCCCTCATTCCAAAAATGAACCACTTTTAGTGGAACCACTTTTAGTAGGAATCACTACTGCCAGTGTTGAAAGAGTGGAACTTAGGTTGTGAAGAGTTGTGAATTCAAATACTGTTTTCAAGATATGTTTTGAATTTTTTGCCTTGAAGAATAGTTTCCTCAATAAAGCCACTGAATAAAGATTAAGGGCAGGAAAGCATCCTTTACTGTACAGAACATTACGACAGGAGATGTCCAGATCATTGAAATCTATGAGGTGAAAGTGTTTTTATTGCCTAAGAAGAGATTTATTTTCTTGTTTATGTAATATGAAGGAAAAAGGGAAAGGAAGTTCCAGGAAGGGAAGGGAAGTTCAGTGAAGGGAAGTTCAGGGAAGGGAAGTTCAGGGAAGGGAAGTTCAGGGAAGTTCAGGGAAGTTCAGGGAAGGGAAGGGAAGAGAAGTTCAGGGAAGGGAAGTTCAGGGAAGTTCAGGGAAGTTCAGGGAAGGGAAGGGAAGGGAAGGGAAGGGAAGGGAAGTTCAGGGAAGTTCAGGGAAGGGAAGGGAAGGGAAGGGAAGGGAAGGGAGATGAAAATACCTGAAACCTCACTAGAAGTTGATAATTTTTTTTCTCTATGTGAAAATTACTTTATTGTACTTTTTCATCATATTTTTCTCCAATTATTTTTGCGGCATTCATTTTTCATTTAATTATTCATACTCATTGCCTTCTTGTAAGGAAAGTCACATCAGTAGCACAAAGAAAATCATTAAACGGAGAACCAGAAAAATGGAAAAAATCTATTAACAGCATTTCAAAAAAAGTGAAAGGCAGTTGAAAATGGAAGTACAAAATCACAGCAGTGGAAAGACAAAGAGAAAACTACCTCAACTGATAGCAAATGGACAGAGCACATAGAAACAAAATTGTGTATTGAAATGAAAGACAAAATAAAGCAATAGTGAGATGTCATGGATCTTTTAGTCATAAACAACAAAACTGAAGATTTGTACATATTTTTGTATACATAACCAATAGTTTATGATAAATACCTGGCGATTCCCAAGCCTGTATTACATCAAGTCATCTTTTAGACATTTTTTCAAGCTGGTACCACTTAAGATTGAATTTGATTCCTACTTTATTTCCCATGGACAATTATTTGCATAAAGTTGTGCATATAAATTTACAAGTTAACACCATTTACTTCTTCACTGAATCCTTTGATTTTCACTCCTTTTATGTTCCTGGATCAATTGTGAAGTGAAAACTCTATGACAAAACTCTATGATGTAATTGAAAATTGAACCTGATAATGAAATATCACAAGATAAGTAAAGCAAATAAAATATTTCTGTAAGACATAATAATAAAAAAAACCCCAACAAATGAAACAACATTGACCTGGAATGTTTTGCAACTTACATGCAACACAATATAGTTTTTCAGAAGCTTGTAGAAAAAAGGCACACAAACAAACCAACACATCTCTTTTTAGACACAGAAAGTATAAAATTTGCAGTTCTAAAGTCCTATTTCAGTTAGTTGCATTAATCTTATAGCAGGTGACTTATCTTTACAAGCTTTTTAAGAAGGTTATGGCAGAATTATCTTGGAAGAAGATTATGTTTCTTTCTGGATCATTTCAAAAACATTCACAATATTCATGTTCCATCTCTTCCAACAAGATGTTTATTCATTAAGGAAATGACACAAGTAATACTTAGAAAAGTCTCCATTTAAATCTGGGGAAGGTAATGAAAAACAAAAATCAGATGCAACTTCTATCTGTCTTGTTGAGAAACTTTCTCCGATTAGAATAATCCAATTAATTTAAAAGCCATTTGAAAGAGGAGAAAAGTACACCAGAACTGGTAATGTAGGATATGGTAAATTTGAACTGTCTTCTGAATATTATAATTTTAAAAACATTAATTTTGTGTCATCTGTATTACCAGAATGAGGGAAAATATTCACAAGCGCTCTGGTTCTCTGCTTACAGAGTACCAAACAATTCATGCTTACCCAGAACCATGTATTTGGAACAGATCTGTGTACTTTCTGATTAAATGACAGCCTCCTGCCAAAGGAGATTTTGTGTCTGGAGCTTGAACAAAATTCCAGATTACATTTCCAACATCTGTAAATCACCAATTTATAGGCAGGAAGGAACTGATTTGTCACTTTAACTGCCCATTAACTTTAGAGAAAACAATAATAACTTGCAAAATATGAAAAAAAAATTGCAAAGATGAGAGAGTCACATACTGACAGTTTCAAAACTGGCTTCACAAGGCATGCCTTCTATAGGTCTCTGGCAGACACTATGTGATGACTTTGCTATGACAAAAAAGCACCATTTATCAGAGTCCACCTCCCCCCACCATTTTCAGTCATACTGCAGCAGAAACGAAAGAGAAAAACCTCTTGATCGCATGTGATGTACTTTAATTCTTTCTTTGCTTAGAAAATTCTTGTGTGCCTTTTTTAAGGCAATTCTTGTGCCCTGTTAGGCTTTCAAGACCTTAATGTTCCTTTATCTAACAAGCCTGCAACCTATATAGCCAAATGAGGCAAGAGGGCATACAGAGAGAGCTCCATGCTGGAGCAGAGGCTCCTTTAGTGTCTTATTAGAAATTGAAGGACAGATCCTCCTCTTCTTCATGGTTCTGTAAAAAGTGAAGCTCCAACGACTTCACCCAAACCAAAGATGAAAATTTGTTTCTCTGTGACAGCGGCTCTGAACTTAATAGAATTGCAAAGATTGAGGGGTTAAAGTAATGAGTTCCTCAACAGTTCACCTCTTACTGCCAAGTATTCATTAAGCTTGTACTGGACGTCTTAGACAGTCACCTCTAAAGTCTCTGACTGTGGTGAAGATACAGTCAATCTTCACTGTAATGTCCTCAAAACTTATATCTCTGAAATGTGCTTTCATTAGATTGCTCTACAAATCACTCCTTTAAGACCAATTCTAAATATGCTTTCTGAACTGTAGAGTGATTAGTGCTGAATGCAGTACTTTGGGTGAGGTCTTAACGAAATACACTGTATTTCCTTAACAATAATTGAGTTGAAAGCTTTAATATAAGGGTTTTTTTTATTATTAAAATAACTCTCATATCTCTCTCCAGGTCAATATGCTGTAGTACCTTCCCATTAAGCAGATATTATGTCCTTTTATTACATTCTCCGAGACCCATTATTCTGCATTTATCTGCATTGAATTTGCTATCTATTAGCTCAAGTACTTAAATGATCTAAATCCTTCCCTACCTGACTGTATTGTTTCTCACGGATGACCTTTCCTCCCAATTTACTATCATCTGCACACCAGAAATTTTTAGTTTAAATAATATGCTCTGAGTCATTTAAGGTACTGAAAAAGCTGTGGTTCCAACATTGATCCCTGTGGTGCCCCTGACACGGGTAACTTTGCAGCAGCTTAAAAGCATAACTCAAATGTGCAATCTCATCAGCTGCAGTCTAACAATATGGTCTTCCCACTCTAAAAGAAAAGTAAAGCCTTGCTTAATACATATTTAACTTTTAAAAATAGTGTTCTGGTTTTCTTGAAAACAGGTGGTCAACATTTCTAAAAGGCTTCAGGGCATGTCTGCATTACTGCTGCAAAAAAACCCAGAGATGGTGAGCTCCAGCCATTGAGCCATTTCAGCTGCCTTTGTACAATACCAACTTTAAGCTGTATGAAAATCTTTGTAACAGCACTGGTAGACTGTAATGATGCTGCTCCTGGAGATGGATTTGCAATATATTTGCCTTTGTCTCTGAAAACAAACTTCCCCATCTGTGGAAGTGTCTGAGGACTGGTTGAACGGGGGCTTGAGCAACCTAGTTCAGTGGAAGGTGTTCCTGCCCATGGCAGAGGGGTTGGATCAAGATGATCTTAAAGTATCTCCAAACCTAAATCATTCTATGATTTTGTGAAGGACAAACCCTGCCCAACTCACTGCTGCACATGCTCAGTGCCAGTTTGAAAGGTTCTAAATCTCCCTACTTTTCACAGGGTGACTGTGCAAGGTCAGCTATGAAAAGAATGTAGTGCTGAGATGAAAGCTAAGGTCCTGGCAGTGCAGTACTCTGCACAATACCCATGAGAAAGGCTAAGGAATCAAGCTGTTTTACCTCTAACACCTGATGGAGATACTTAAAGACGAGCAGCCTCTGGGTTCCCAGATGGTCAAAGGGGAAGGCATTGAAACTCCTCACCCTGACCACGAATGTTCATAAGCTTCCCAAATAAAGCAGCCAAGTAAAAGCTTGAACTTTGGCAGACATAATATTTCTCTTTCTCAGTGTTATTTGGGAGAGATATTTTGGATATTGGTGTGATGCAGGCAGGCATTTTTATTGTGGCTGCAAACCTGTGGAAAAACCAGGGTGCTGTGAAGGGTGGGATGATTCGTCATAAGCAAGTTTATGTATGTTGATCTCTGTGTTTTCTTACGTAGAGCTCTCTACAAAGAGAGATCACCTGAGTTCCTCTGTATTATAATTGTCAGTGGAAAAACATTAAAATCTTTTGACTTGTGCTTTGGCACAAGTTCGTCAATGTGGTAATATCCAGCTTTATGGACAGGAAACTAACAATTTTGAGGACTGGATTTAAAGGATCACTTAAGGATTTTTGGGATTTTCTCACAGAGAAAGCAGCTCAATTCCTTGTTCAGAAAACCACTCTCCTTCCCAGGGATGTCAGACAGACCCTTTCCACATGTGTGTTGGAACTTTCCTCTTCCCTGTAGCCCACTCTTTCAAAGCTTACTTCTTAAGGCTAGCTTAACTTGACTCTACTCTCCTTGGTGTTATTGTCTCTAATTACTGTAGTTTAGGCTTTTCTTACCCTGTTACACCCATGGTGGTTTGTGTTCAGCCTTGGTGGAAATTACAGCCCTCTCTGAGGGCAGACATTTGCACACACATCTCAGCTTTAAGTTTTCCTTGAAAAGGAGGTAGGAGAGATGTTGATGAGAAAATCAACGAAAAATACTTAAAGAATTGTATTTCACTTTAGTAATTGAAATGTGTCTCAGCTCCCAGACTTGTGCTGATATTTTCCACTTACTCTATTTTTTCCTTCCTGCTGAAAAATAGGTTGCTATGACTGAGTAATTTTCTTTTTCGTAACAGCAGCAAAAGAACCAATTGTGTATGCACAATTTTAAGTTATTTAAATTCCATCACCCCAAAAAGTGATTATTTTCTTTCCCTAGGAGGCGTTCCAACAAATTTCATGCAGTCAAGACAGGCTTAGCTACTTCTTTCTTTGGCTTTTCCACTTCTCTCTGTTCCCTCAGGATGTTCCACAATGATTATTTCTTTCTGTCTTTATTTTTTCTCTGTTTCTTTCTTCCTTCATTTTTTTTTCTTCTTCTCTCCTCTCTCCATTACCCTGAGAGAGAGACTGCAGCAGTATTGCTGAAGAACTACTAGATGCAGTAAGGAAAAGTCATCAGTGTTTGACAGTGTCACAGTACTAGCATGTTGGATAATCTATTATTTCATTTATGTGGCATGAACAGGCAAGAAAACATGAACCAGAAATCTTTATGTTTTTGTGTGATTTTATTAATTTCAAAAATTATTCCATCCCTGTTTAGTGCATATGACATCAGACTGTTTCAGATGGGAAAAAAAAAAAAAACAAAAAAACAAAAACAAACCAGGAGTTAATATGTCCCGTGGGACAGATATTTAGAATCTTTTGACATCTCAGTATTTCAAATATGCAACATTTTGAAAATGCTTAATCTTGAATTTATAAAGCTCTAGAGAATTAACACAACATAGGTCATGATGGCACAATAGAATATTTCCAGATGAGGAGGGCCCACCCATACAGAAGATGGAGTATTTCATATTTCATGGCAGCTTACACTCTGACTGTTTTGCAACTTTACGAAGGACTACATAATTTATTTGGTTTTCTGACACTGGCTCTGACCATTAGAAACTCAGATACGGTTATAAACTTATTTAGTTTTGAGACTGTGGAAGGTATCACAAGGCAGCAGTTTACAGGAGGTTAATTGACACTGATATTTCTCACAGACCTTCAGCAGCAGTTAAGCCTCTTCTCTTCTAAAATCAGTCACTCATATTCATGGTCCTGGACCTCATCATCTTTCTCTCACTCTTCCTTCTTTCATGTGGAAAATAGAGACAGACTTCAGTCTGATTAAAAAAAAGAACAACCTAACTAAAATATCTGAAACACTCAATGCTAGTTTTCTGAGGTGTGTTATCCTCACTCTATGCCCTTATTTTCTTCAAAAATGCCTTTCCCCTCCTAGACCTGCCTCCCTCCCCCTTTGTTTTGTTTTGCTCTGTGTTTTGGTTTTTTACATGCTGATATGGGTTTAGTTTCAGGATCAGTAGATCATTGTTATATCACTAGAACAATGCAAGGAATTTATAGGGTTTTTTATACCTTGAATGGTAACGGCTTGATTTGTCCATATTCTCATTGCTCTGTTATTCCCCAATTAATTCAGAGGATCCACTTCCTACATTTCTGCTGGAAAAGTAAACAAAATACACAAACTTGTCTATCTCAACAGTTTTATTGATCTAACTTGCAAACAACAATACAAGAAATATTTTAGGAAAAGTGAATCAAACAAAAATTCAAACATTCTTGGGAAAAATATATTTTCTAAATATCTACAGATATTATTTTTCATCTCCAAAATTATTTAAAATGAGTATTAAATATGATTTATTAAAATTATTGATTACAACTATTATTTTTAATTAAAAGTATCTTTTAAAGGAAATTGTTGTTAAGCAGAAAGTAGTTTTGTACTTAGAGAAAAAAGGAAAATGAGAGCAACTTTTTTTATTTGTTCAGCCTGAATATCAAGGATTTGGGCTTTGATACTAACTTAACTAGACTTTCAGACATTTTATAATGCAGTTACCAATGAGACCTTAATCTTGAGTTCTTAGTGTCTAAATCTTGGTGCCAGAAGATGAAGGAACCAGTCTTTTGAGATTTACAGATGAAAGAATATAATAAAGTCTATTAAAATTTTGTCAATATTTTCTTTCATTTTTAATCTAAGTTAAAAAAATATATTGTTTTATCTTTTTTTTTCTCCTTTCTCTTTCTAAAAATTACTCTTGCTTCTCCACTGAGATTTTGATGAAGCACTTATCTGAGTTGTCAAATATCAGAAAACTACTTTCTTTACTGGGAAAGAAAAAAAAAAGAAGAAAAAAAGAAGAAGAAGAAAAAAAAAGAAACAGCTTTCTTATGCAAAAGAATGATATAAATTGCTAGTATCTGAAGCCTAAGCTAAACTTGCTGAAGTCAGTGAATATGAAGCTATTCATATTCAGAAGCTATCTTTCACATACTTGCATTTCTTTGCCTTTGTGATCATACAGATGGTATAACACTAGGAGGTAGGAGACCTGAGTTTCTTAACCTTAGGAACATTTTTCCATCAATTCCACCTCAGAAGCCCAAACTAGCCTTGGAAACAGAGTTTTTCCTACCTACAATAGAGTTTTGTATGCATGGCTTAAGGGTACAAATGAAAGATGAATTTCCAGCCAAGGAGCTTAGCTTTGAAGGGGAGGTCCTTTTCCTGGAGTACTCACAACAACTGTTCACTTAAACGAGTAATCACTGGACAAAAACAAGGACAAATTTAGGTGCCAGTGAGGGTCTAGACCCTTCTCTTCTTTTGGCAACCTGATTTTGGCAGACTTCTCTGTACATCTGGAACCAGGTTCACAGGATCTGCCGGTCCTTCCCACCCAGCTTCACTCCACAGAGGAGAAGTGCATTGCATCTCCTTCAGCATAGCTCAGGCTCTGCTGCAAGACTGTTGTAAAGAAAAGAGTTTTGTAGTGAAGTAACTGTCATTTGAAACAACTTTTTACTAACCCAAATTCACCTCTCAAACACTTTTTTTTTTTTTCCTGTAACTACAAGTTACATAACATATAGTTATATACCATAATATAGACTGCACCACCATTCCACCTGGAACGAGTCTAAGTATAGTTCACATGTCAGAATGTCCTGAAGAACTATCGATTTCAGTGATGATTTTCCATAAATAAGAAATAAAAATCTGAGTACTAGTTCAGTAAAGGAAGAGATGATGATGAGAGACTTCCCAAAGTAACCCTAATTATCTAAAAATTTTTCTCCTAAAAATTTCAACAGATAGGGTGCCACAGATGTCTAGGCAAAGTGCTTGCTTGCTTGCTTGCTTTGTTTCTTGGATGCAGAAACTGAAATTCCACCAAAATGTCACTTTAATGCCTAGGTTGTTAGTTGAATCCCTGCCCAAAGTATCTCAAAAGTATATTTAGATTCCTAGACATATATCCTGTGTTTAGACACTAAACTTTGGGGAAATACAACTTTCTAATAAGAGAGATATAAAAAGTCTCAGTATCTTTCCATATCTGACTTTGACATTGAGTGTCTTCAAATTTACTTTGGGGAGGGGGAGGATTATCTCTGTCTCAAAGCAAAATTAACATCCTGCAAACTATAAACAGGTGCAACAAATATTATTTACTCATGTTCTTATTTTACAAGCATAGAAGACCTGATTCAGATCTGGTCTGATGACTCATTTTAATAGACCTGGTGTGATTTTAATTGGTTGAATGTTGATTTTATTCCTCTTGTGAAGTATTTTGCTGCAGAGAATTGGAATCTTAACATGATCTTTGTTGAGATTAAGTAATATCTCTCTTTTAGTTTTCTTCATTTTGTCCTTTGATCTGTATCAGTATATGTATCTAATGGATGCAAAAGACTGCTTTGTTTCAGAAGCGATTAACTCAGAGAAAAATATTCAGTGTTTTTTCTTACTAACAGACAATATTTATGGGTTCTTTTGGGCCATATGGACAGTATTTCAGAGTCACCACAGTCCTCTATGTAGAGGAAATTTATAGTTTGTAAACTGTGTTTTCCACTCACGAGAAAAAATGGAAAATCGTACTACTGTTAACAACTTACTGGACCAATTTTGGCATTATAAGCAAGAAACATGAGGTAAGGAGAGAGAAAAAAATCAATCAATCAGCCAAACAAACAAACAAATCTTCCTTTCAGTACCATTTTTCCCTGCTGAAACTGCTAAATTTAGAAGAGCTACTTTTGGAGAGTAACTCCATAATGAGTAGCATATCATGTAGTTACACAGATAGATAAACCATGTGTTTTGATGGTGGAGAAAATAAGTAGTCATTTGGAAAACTGGAACTGGAATAGTTGGGTATACTGGAGTTTGGGAATTGCTTAGCAACCAGCTACAGCACTTAGGCACAAACAAGACTCTGGGGCCAGATGGGATCCACCTGGAGGTACAAAGAGAGGTGGCAGAACTCACCAAGCCAGTTTTAATCAGCAAGGAGAGGAAACAGCTTCAAGTTATGCCAGAAGACGTTTAGATTGAAGATTAGGAGAAAATTTCTTTGTAGAAATTGATGGCAAGCATTGGAACAGGCTGCCCAGGGAAGTGGTGGAATCACCATCACTGGAAATATTTAAAAGCTGTGTAGATGTACTTGGGGATATTGTTTAGTGGTAGTCTTTGTAGTGCTGCATTGGACTCAATGATCTTAGAGATCTTTTACATCACAAATGATTCTGTGATTCTTTGGATTTATGAATTTAAATTTTCATGGATATATATAGGCATATAAGGACTGAGAAGGAGGTTTTAAGCTAATCTGAAACATTTGTTCCTTTTGATGCTGATGGTCTTTGGGCAAGTAGGTAGAGTCTACTCCTAATGAGATTGTAGAGATTAACATTATAGAACAAATTTTTAAGAAATAGGTGAATTCCAGAAAGCATAATCAGCAGTTAAGCAATAAGGTGTTAAGATAGCCTGTGGAAGAACTGTGATATTACAGTGCCATTGAAGAAGGTGTCCTACCTTTTAAAGCTTCCACAAAGATTTTATTACTTTGATGTCCCTTGATATGATCCAGAGCAGATGCCTACCAAATTAATCTCCCTTTTATGTCTTCTGTTTAGATGTTTCTTTGCTTCCATTTAGGACACATATCTTGGTCTGTTAAAGCATTTATTTGCAAGATCATCATCCGAAAAAAAGAATAAAAGTCCAATATACGCTGACAAGTTTTGGATCAGAATTTAAGGTTTCCTGAAAAAGAAAATCCTGCTCTCATAAATGTTATGGTATTAGAACATTCCTGAGAGTTCTGGCACTTGAGCAGTTAAGTCAGTTCAACTAAGGCTGAGTTACCCACCAAGGTAAATATAAAATAAAAAGCATTCAAACATACCTCATCAGCACTCAGTATTATTTATGGACAATGCCTGGGCATTCCAGCGGGTAATACTCCTGTTATTTGTTTAAGTAATATAACTAATTTGTCTCTTTAATAAGAACATTGTAGATATCCTGTGAATTTCTATGTCAGCAGTGCTTCGAAAAGATGATGTGTGCATAGACAGACATACTGAGAATAAACTACTGAGAGCTTTACTCCGTAGGTAGAAAGATGAACCTGAGGGTAAAATATTTCAGAACTATTCTGACAACAATGCAAGTTTATGAAATGCTTGTGTTGGGAGAAAAAAAGATTATAATAATACTCTGCACATAAGTTGCACTTTTCACCTGGGAAACCTAAAGTATTTTTCAGACATCAGCACTCCCAAGAGGAAGGTCTTGTGTTATTCTACAGATGGATGAACCAAAGTACAGGGGCATCTATCAACTTTCCAGCTCCCTCTGGACTAAAGAAGACTTTTCTATTGGGCAGCAAATGATGCCCTGTGATCTAAATTGCTTTAAAAAAAAAGAAAGGAAAATGAAAGAGAGGAAGAGAAAGAGAGAAAAATGTCTTTTTCTGTTTCAATATACTGCCAGTGTTGTTGTGCACTGGTTGGAATCTAACAATACTAATTTTAATAGAAATTACTGGAAATTTTTCTGGTTTTAACTTATTTTTATAACTTGATCTTGATTTTCTCTAAGCACTTAAAACAGCATGAAACTTTTTCCTCCACTACTCTTCTTGTTGTAAGTATAGTTTTTCTACGGAGTGATTTTGAGCTCAGCAGGTGTATTTGTATAACACCAAGAATACAGCTCCTAATGGCTGTTTTAATCCCACCTAATACTATAAATAAACCAGAAAATATGGTCAATAAAAATTACATGCTTTGAACTCCTATTGCCCAAGGTGGTTCTAGAAGATGCATGAACAGATATTTAATCAGATTGATTCACAAGTTTGTAATCTGATACTGGTAACTCTTTCCCCTGTCCCCATCTGCTTTCTTGGTTTGTTATAAAGTTTGCTTAATGGGAAAAAAAAATCAGCTGTGGAACTTTGAAGATCTGAATTGCATATTTTCTGTATTATTTGGATTTTTGCTTGTGAGTTCACTTATCTTCAGAAATGAGCTATTAAAGCAATATGTACAGGACAAGATCCATACCAAATGGAGTCTTGGCTTAAAACTTCTGCAGAAGTTACGGGTTCATGACTACTGGAATAATTATGGCAATCAATACCAAAGGACTTTTGCTCCAATGGGTTTGTAGACTTCCTAAATTAAAGAAATTCAGGTCATCTTAGACAAACATATCAGATAATATGAGTAAGAAGATATGATCCTCTGCAAGGGAAGATATTCTTTGCCTGGATTTTATCAGTTCAGAAACTACTTTTAGGATGTCCCTGGTTTAAAACATATACTGTGGTGTCTCTTTGGTGTCACTTAGGAAGTCTGCGTATAATTTCTCAGCTTTGCTTTCTAGGTTTGTTCCTTGGTTAAAAGAGGGATGTCGTCTCTCTGTGAAGCCTCTCAGTCTGAAGTTAAATAGCAGGTTCTCCTCTGCCAGTGCCCCGTCACCTTTTCCACCTCAAATTTTGTACAACAAACTTGCATGAAGAAAGGTGTAACTGTGAGTGAGAAAATACTTAGCAAATTTTCTTGTGGCCAGTCAAGGAGCTAGAATACCAGAGCAGGCACTGGGCATAGGGTGCTAATTGGTCCAGTAATTTGGGACGGATCAGACTTGAGGGACATACACACTGCATTGACAGTCAATGCTTGCAGATATGCCTCTTCAAAAACAGTAAAAGTATGAACTATGAGATAATTTATTCTAATGCAAAAACATGTGAAGATTATGATCCCCTAACACAAAGAATAAGGAGATTAAGGTCACATCTAATGCAGCAGGGCAAGGATTTAGCAAGGCAATACAGTTCCACGAAATGTCCTTCCCCGCATTTGTGACTGCAGATCAGTTGCACAAAAGAAAAAAAGGAGAGGGGGGAGGAGGGGAGAGAGAGGAGGAAAAGTCCTCTGAAGTTGCAATCTTTATATGGAATTATTTATGATGTTCCCCATCATATTTAGATTTGTGATGAAGCTTGAGGTTTCAACAAAGACATTTTTTGTGGTTTTAATTGCAAACAGAAATTCAGGTGGATGATGTAAAATGCCTGAGCTGAGAGCATCCTGGGGCAATGAGGGAAAGGCAACCTTTGACAGCCAGGGTTGCTGTGCTGCTTCTTCCAGGAGCACGTAACTTCCCTGGAGAGGAGGACAGATTGAAGCCATGCTGAGACATCATTCTGGAGATGAGCATGGCTTGGTAGAGCCCATGGCCAGACTGGACAGAGTGATGGAGAGATAGAGACCAACATCCTACAGCCAGAGTGGGGCAGGGACTGCCAGTGCCCAAAATGTGGTCTTGGACTGTGAGCAGGGAAGAAAAGTCTCAGAGGTGCCTCAAGTCCTGTCAGTGTGCATCGCCTTTTTGTGGATCAACGGTTTTCCAGACTGGGATGAAACCTCTAAATCTTATTGAAAGACAACTGTCCTCATTAAACCTCTGATCCACAGCCAAAATGTGGTGGTGCTTGTAATTTGTTAAGTCTTTGCCTGCAGTTATAAGAGAAAACAAACAAACAAACAAACAAACAAAAAAAACCCCACCCCAAAACACAGAAAAGAAAGTGAAAATGTTTCAGAAGCAGAATGTACCAATATATAACAATAGTTAAACTCCGTAATTTTCATGAGGTTTTACATTAATACATTTATCCATTTTTGATGCTAGTGAGGGAGAGCAAGAGTGGCTTCCTACTCTTCTCTCTCTAAAATTAAAAGGCAGTAAATTTTAAACCAATAAAAGCAAATGTTGTAATGTTGTTTTGTTTTGTTTGCCCTTTTTTTTTTTTTTTTTAATGTAGCTGATAGTCAATCTGAATAATTCACTGTCAGACGAGGTCACTAGAGGCAACTGCAATATCAGGACTTTAGAAAAGTTCTCAGTAATTTTATTGCCAGTAATAACAGTTTTGCCATTACAGAAGCTAAAAAAAATGTTCAAAAGGTCATGAGTCTCCATGCTTCAAGGTCTGGACAGCCACCTGTGGGGTCAGGACAAAATTCAGTAGTTCAGCATGCACCCTAAAGTATACTTTCATACACACACTCACATCGGTACTTTCAGAATTACTCACTAATAGTTTTTAACAAGTGATAGATAATGTGCTATCTGAGAAATGAAGAGCTGGTTAGTATTTTTTAGCCATCTTGTCAGAGAAGTGCTTCCCACAGTTTCTAGGTCTCATGGGAAGATGTACTTGGATATCTGGAACACAAACATAATATCATGAGTGGTTTACAATGATGATTCAGACCCCATTTTACTTCAGAGACCACCTGAGACAATTGAAAATAGACTATGCTTTGATGAGTTTGGTCTCTTTTCTCCATCCTGGGACAGATGCTGACCTCTTATTTCCTTGCCTGGACCTCCTTGGTGTACAGGACTGTGGTGTAGGGACCTCCATTCTCATCCTACAGAGACTAGTACAACTATATCAGTGTTTTTTAACTTGACATGGTGCCTCACCAGGAAAGGCCCAACTTACCAGCCTGGAAACATTTTCTTATCGTGCCGTTGGTAGATTGCACTGTTAATGAAATATTTCATACTATAAAGAAAGGATGAAATCTGATGTTTGAGCTGGGGAGGGGAGGAGTCAAAACAATCTGATCAAATGGAAGAGAAAAAAATATTCAAGTGACTTTGAAGTTTGAGTGGGATCTCTAATTGTTGAAGATGCTAATCTTCAGCAGATGGTGAAGTATTTTATTTTTCTATGAAGAAAAATACAGAATACAATGTTCTAGTGTAATCAAATTTCCATAAAATTCTTTGAACTATTCAAGGCTGATTAGATGACTCAGCTCACATTTTTTTGAGGTTATCTTAGACCTATTACTCATAACTAAATTCAATATTTTCTTAATGGGCTACAGCAGTACCAATATGAAACTCCTCAGACTTCAATTCTGACTTCTTAGAATTGTGAGCTTCTTGAATACCTCAGTCCTATTTTGTGATATTTTACAGGCTGCCTACAGAGGAAGAGTTTGAGAGTGCGATTATCTTGCAGATCTCAGACTCCTGGGGAAAGATTCACTTTTTCTAGTTTATGAAACTACATGTTGCCAGTTTGCACACCATAATTGGGTGCAACAGGAGGGGAAAGTTTGTAAACTTCTTTTTTTTAAGATATTGACCAAAACTGAAGCATGAAAATTAATGAAAAAGGAAGGGAGATAAATTAAAGTTATAGACAAGGTGTCTCTTTTACTTAATCAGTTTTACTTGCTTAACAAAAGATGAGGATGTTTAAATTGAAAATCCCCAGTGAGTTATCATTTCTCAGTCTCCAGATACCTCTGGACAGATGCATTTCTGACAGATGCACAGTACTGTAATTAATATAAAGGTAACTCAGTCACATTTAATAGCCTGTAATAAACAAGAACTTGATTTAGACCACATAATCCTCCCTTCTATCTCTATCCCATGGCTTGTCTAGGATTGTATGTATTATGTTCATTATTTGTCTACAATTTTATCTACTATTTCCTTAATGACAACAAATTTTTAGAATACACCATCCTTCACATCCTGCATAGCATAACAGATCCACAACAGAAACTGAATATTTTGCAATGGTGAAAGGAAGGAGAAGATGAGGGAAAAAAACAAAAACCAAAACCAACACCAACGAAAAACCCAAAACAAATGTGAGAGATAGATCCTCCTCACATCATTTCACATACTCAAAGAGGGTGTTCAGGAGAGAGCACAAGGAAAGAAATGTGGCATAACAGTCTGTGTAGGAAGAAATGGAATAACAATAAAATCTCTGATAAAGAACTGGAAGTCTCTTGGAGCTCACAAAGGACACTGAAATTACTAAGATGGTATTCTTTATTGTTTTATTTAATTTTAATTTAGGGGTATTTATTACATTGATGAGTCTGCAATACATTTCATTGACTGATTAGTAAGTTGCCTTTTGCTGTGTGTAGGAAACAATCTTGACACAAAGAAAGTTATTTCTGCCCACTCCATTTTCCTCTGGTAAATTTGAGAATAAGATTGGCTGAAACAGCATAGGCATAATATCTTAGACAGTAAAGGTGCTTTTTCTAATACAAAGCAGAGGTGCTGTTGGATGGGATGGGTCAACGAGACTGAAAGGAAACACAGTGGACAATCAGCATGTGAATGATTCCTCTTTTATTCAGTAGAAATTAAAAGAGCAACACACCTCCCATACTAAAATCAGTGTCTTCTATCAAATAACCTTTTAAAAATTTTAAGTAAAGAGATTCAGCTATAGACATCAGCTATGTAGATGTCTGCAGTTAATTTAATCACTGTATTTCATATTCTATGCTGAATAATCATGGTTTTTGTGTGTGTGTGTTTATCAAGTATATGCTCTCTCACACTCTTTTTCTGTCCATCAACAATGTCTTTTTACACAACTGGTTGATTTCATCCAAATTCAACAGAAAAATAAAGGTTTCAAAGACATTCTGTCATGTGCTGCTGCAATGCTGTTTATTCTGGGAAAATATACATCTTGAAAGATACTGTTGTCATACTCCCCTTAGTGAAACCTTCAGATGCTCATACTTTATTAAACATCAGAGAATTCATGTGGTGAAAGCAACATGGAGGGAAATAAGAAAAGCTGAAAACAGGTATTTATTAGCTCTGATACTCTCTGAACTAATTATTTAAACACTGTGATTAGCTTTGACCATGGTTTAATGGCAGAGTATCTGCAACTTTTAAAAAGGAGCTGCCAAACTCATAATTGATACAGAGGTTTCAAAGATCCAATTTCTAAAGAGAATGGGACATTTTTTAGATTTGGAAATGATGTTCCATGCAAGCACTGCAGTTCTGGTAATAAGGACTAATTTTTATTGCATATTATTTCTATGTACAGAAAACTTAATTCTCCTGGACTATCCATCTGACAGTTTGGTTTTTGAATGAAGAAGCACAAAAAAGATCTTTTCAAGGACAGAGAGAAGAGAAGAGAAGAGAAGAGAAGAGAAGAGAAGAGAAGAGAAGAGAAGAGAAGAGAAGAGAAGAGAAGAGAAGAGAAGAGAAGAGAAGAGAAGAGAAGAGAAGAGAAAAGAAAAGAAAGAAAGAAAGAAAGAAAGAAAGAAAGAAAGAAAGAAAGAAAGAAAGAAAGAAAGAAAGAAAGAAAGAAAGAAAGAAAGAAAGAAAGAAAGAAAGAAAGAAAGAAAGAAAAAGAAAGACAGAAAAGGTCCTCAAAGATGACATGCAATGTTTCCTGTGGTCTCTTAGATTATCTTATTAAAGGAAATGCAACATTAAATGAAGTCCTTGTTGTGTAATCTCATAAAACATGGATGTGTGTCTCATATGTTACCAGGTGAACTTCCTTACTGTTTTACTTGTACTTTAGAGCTTAAAGAACACATTCCATATGTTACACATGAAAACTAATTACACCAAAATGAGAATCCAGCTCAAAAAACAAGATATTTTTTAAATCTTTTCAAGGCAAAACCCTACAGTCTAAGTTGCAGACAAATCTTTCAGAGGGATTAGGCAGATACCATTTTAATTTACCCACTCCAGAATTCAGTGCCAAGAACACTGCAAAGATGAAAATAAAGAAACCGCTGACTGTGCATTTTTGTTGTTGGAGCTGCTGCGGCAGCAGTCTCAGGAAAAGGAGGGAACTGCTGCGCTACCTCGATCCCACACATATTGAAAGCCCATAAGAAGCTGGATTCTCAAGTCCTTTTGCCAAATAACTGGATAGCAGCTGAAATCCACAAAATGCTGCTTTGTTTAAAGAAATGAAGAAAGGGACAGGAAAATAACAGATGTTTGGAATAGTGACTGTACTGCAGATTAGAGGGGGGCCCCAAAGAATGGAGGGAGCTATTTTTGGAGTGGCTTGCAAGACGCAGCATTGTAGCTGTTGGTAAAGCACTAAAAGGAGTTCTATGTTTGCAAATGCTTTGTTCTTTTTTGTAAGCACAGGTTGGGGTTTTTTTGTGGGTGGTTTTTTTTTTTTTGTTTTTTTTTTTTTTTTTTTTTTTTGGGCTAATAAAATGCTAAAGCTCAAAAGGCAGAATGCATGTAGTATCTGCCTTTAGCCAGTTCTGCTGAGATGAGCAGATAAAGGTGTCCTTGTTACCTCCTGACAGTTGTTAAAAGACTTTTGAGTCTCACCTGCCATCAGCTATGATGCAGTTCAGAACATTGCAGTTTTTTGTCATTCTTAGGTCCTCTACAAAATAGGTTCAGCCTGCTTCTATTCTTTTCAGATAATACATCACATTGACATAATATTAATTTTACACTTGCATTATTGATGTAAATCGACAGTACAGAACTGGAAGCATGGTCATTAGAGTGTCCAAGAGCAGGAAAAATTTTTTTTTTGGTGATAGCAAGCAATTTGGAAGCCACTAAGACAGCTGGCTTCTTATCTTTCTTTGGACTAGCCTTACTATATTTAATGAATTGTTAGTCTGTTGTTAAGGTGACACAAAATTGGTTGTGCTGTGCATTCAATGCACCACAGTTACGTTTTTCCATGTGGGGAAACATACAATTAAAACAAAAATGACCATGATTAGCAACTTAAAGCAGAAAGCACAATTTGCATACAAATACATTGTCTCATGTCTTTCTAGTTTTGAAGGCTGCATTTAACAAAATATTTGAACATAACTGTGATAAAAATAGGGTAAAAATTCGTGTATAAAATAATAATTCGATGTATAATGAAATAAAGCTAAAGTAAAATTGTAAAATCCAGTGGAAGGGTAACCGTTCTCTCTCAGCCTGCTAATCTCAGTTGCAAAGACAGGACGAAGATCATCAACTTAGACAAAGACACTGGCCAACCCTGATAAGAATCACTTCCTCGCCAAGGCAAGGAGAAATTCCTTCCTGACGACGATGCCAATTTCATCAACCTTCTGGTGCCACAAGCGGAATGAAATCAACATAAGACAGACTCTTGGAATTGACATAAGAAAGGAGCCTTCCCGGAATGAGACAACTAGACTTGATGAGATCCGGGAGGGCCATTGAAAAGAAATCCGGACTATTCAACCCACCTTGGACACCTGGACTGCCTAAGGGCAGAAAATTCCTATAAAACGGTGGACTGAAAGCTGCACCGGCGTGGACTAGGGCGTCTTGTACATCGGTGCGGACCTCTATCCACCCAGCGCGGCGCTGACAATTTCCTATTTTTGTGGTTTTTCTCTTTTTCAGGTGCTCGATATTCTGTTGTTAATAAATTGTCATTTATTAACCTGAAATTTGCCTTTGCATTTATAACAATAACTATATCTTTAAGTGAGGAGGTAATCCCCTTAATGGTGACTGTCAATATTCTTCTAGTTGCTGACCTGATTGGATAATTCTCTGGAGATCAGAATTTCCATCTAATCCCACCAAAGTCAGGAATCTTGTTGTCTCTAAGTAATTTCTCTCTTAAGTTTATCAGCTGAACTTTTGCCAAGGTAACCATAAGGTTTATGGCTTCAATTTCATGATCCTATAAGTATTTTTAGTAATTAGGGAGGAATTAAATAACTGCGGTGTATCAATATTTGCCTGTGTTATCCATAATTTTCTTTCTACAATATAAGTTACTCCTCCAGAATAGTACATTTTAATACTCTTATTGAAATATATTTATTACAGTACTCTTCTCTTTAAAAAATATTCACTCACAGTCACTACTGTATGTTCAGCTCCTGCATCTCATGTGAAGTGTGTATGATGCATGTATGATCACATATTTACATACACACATACACTTATTTATGTTAAAACATAAAACGTTCTAAACTAAAGCAAAAACTAAGAAAAAAATCCCTCAATAACATAAAAAATGCTGAGAGATGAAAATTACTTAAATAAAATGAAACTTGCAAAAGTGCAAGCAGCTGCCATGGTTGTTCTGCAATAATTCATATATTTTATTGTTCTGTTTTGTTTTTTAGATAATTAGTTAGTGGCAAAGGAATAATCATGTTGCATGAAACATTGTGAATTTAATTTCACAATGAAAGCTATGTACTGTATCTACTGAGAGTTAAAAGGAAGAACAAAATCTGTTAAAGGGCCAAACACAAAAGGAATTTCATGCCTACAATATATTGTGCTTGATTTTGGGGTTTTTTTGCCTACCACAATATTAGTCTAAATACTTGTGGTTTCAAAAGCAACAATGTAAAATCTTTATTTTAGTTTATTTGAATAATAATGTTAAAGTTCTCTCCAGCATTTTTTGAAGAATGAAACAGTTGGAGAATGAACTATCATATTGAAGAAAACGTCTTTCAGTAGGACTCATGATCAAGTGTTAAATACTCTTACTGCTTTCATTGGGCTATTCCCCTAAGCTTGAAAGTTAATTTCTTGGGCAAAATTCCAGGTTCAGACCCTTCACTGCTCTGAGGGGTGAATAGCATCCTGCTGATCGAAAAGAACTCAAAAAGAAAGAAAGAAATCTCAGTTCTTCACAGGCAATAATGCAAAGACAAACAAAAAGCACATTCACACAAGAGAACCACATGAGTCCTAGACGATAACGGCTCAGCTGAATTTTCCTATTCTCTTTTCTTTTCCCCCATTTGTGACCTAAACAGCAACTACAGCCTTTCTATCTTGATGTCACCAGCATTTTAAATAACACCTATCAGCAGGAAGTTCATGGGGAGCTCCACAAAGAGAGAAGTTTCAAAGTTGTGCTGAAGTGTCTGAAACACTTTTGTTTTGCTAAATGTGGATATGATGAAGATCTCTCACCCAGGGAGGCAGCTCGGACAGGCGGTTGTCATGGGGTTATTTTGTTCTTTTCTGTGGGCTGCTCACTTGTTCAAGTTGAAATGTCACATCTCTGGTTTTAAGGAAGGGCAGGGGCACTTGTCCAACCATTGCATTCCAGCGGAGTGGAAGTCTCTTTTGCCTGGGGCCTGAGGTACGAGTCCTGTTGACTTTCCAAATGTCACTTTGGCCTCCAAGAGGCAAATAATCCCTATGTGTTTGTTGTGCATGGTAGAGGAGAGCCATTGCTCAGCCACCTCTCTGTTTGCAGAAATTATGTGGTTTCCCATGGCATTTCTCATCTTGTCAGATGAAAACCAGCTTAGAAATTGGTCAGTCCTTTCTTCATCCAAGGGCTTCTATGTTCCACTCCTGAATTAAAAACAATGCTACAAAGATATTCTCAGGTTATCATGGCTCATATCCCACTCATGATCCCACCTTGGCAAAATTAGGTTTTAAGCATAAATGTGCCAAAAGGCTTCTTATTTCTTTTCTCACCATTTGAAGGTTCAAAAATCATCATGATCTGTCCCCAAACCAGTACTTCTCTTCACGGATTTTTGGTCAAATTGTTTGTCATGCCCAATGTAAATTCAAAATGTTTTTCCACTAGCTAGCAGGTAGTCAGTGCAGGAAATGATCCATTAATGACCCAGTAACTCAACAGTTTGTAAAGACTAGATCATCAGATTGCAATCTTTCATATGCAGACTTTCCTGCATAACCCCATTAGTTCAATTTCAGGAGGAAATGTTTGTGCGAGTGGACAAGAAAACAAAACAAACCAAAACAAATCCCAAACAAAACAAAACAAAGTGAAACAAAAAGTCATGCTTCTGGTGACTTATGGAATCATAAAATAGTTTGGGTTGAAAGGGGCATTTAAGGGTCATCTAGTTCACTCCCCTGCTACTGGCAGGGGCTTTGTTGGACAACAGTTCCAGTGCCTCACCACTGTCACAGTTAATAATTTTATCCAATATCTTATCTGAAACAACTCTCTTCCAGATTAAAGCCATTACCATTCCTGTCACAAGAAGTTCTGATGGAAAGTCCATCTTCCAAGCCTCTTTTAGATACTGGGAGGTCTCAGTGAGGTCTGCCTATAGCCTAGTCTTGTCCAGACTGGATAATCCCAATCCTTTAAGCTTGTCTTCACAGTAGAGGAATTCCAGCCCTCTGATTATTTTTGTGGCCTTCTCTAGAGGAGGAAAACTTCTGGGTTCTTCCAAAACACTGGAGTACAAATAGATTCGTATATGGTATATTGGATTCATATTGGGAAAATCTCACCAAAATCTGGTTGTTTTAGATACCTACCATTTTCCATATCATCCCTGAATCTCCAGAAACACAAAACTTGGTGGAGCTCTGCTGAAATCCACAGAACTGAGCTGCTTAATCTGTATCCAGAGCAAGGCTGCTCTTTCTCTTACAGATTAGTATTTGAACTATAGATCCTCTTAGAGTAATTCTGTGTATAATGATACTTGGTTTACATCCCTATTTTGACTATTATACAGCTCTTCCTACTAAAACAAATAATTGATACATCTAACTGGTTTCAGCAGGAAAGAAAGGAGTAGGTGGTCTCATTAAGAACCCTTGTTTCACAAGAAAAACATTTCTCATTGTCTTTACCTAGTGATATAAGTGACCTTTGCCATGGAATTAATGAATGTATAAATCTTTCATAATATATTTTAATGTCCTGCTGATAGGAATCTTTATTACAAAGCAAAGCAAAAAGATTTGCAAACAAGAAATTTATTATTAAAAACATTCAATTCTTCTTCTTCTATGAACAAGTATTTGAAGCATTTTTTATTTTATTTTATCATTTATATCTTATGCAATGATAAAAGATCACATTTTCTATCCTTTTTTTTAAAAAAAATCCAAACAAAAGTCTATCCCCTTGTCTCACATAAAATTATATTGTCAAATGGTCACTATACTGGCTTTTCACTGAGATTTGCAAAACACCTCCCAAAAGTCAATTCACAAGCTTTCACAGTTTTGAAACAGTTCTGTCTTGAAAGGTTATGTGAGTTTCATGCACTCAAACATTTTATTTTCCTTTGTTTTTCAGTGTGCATATCAAACCTGAATCAGAAACAAAGTACCCCTGTTAAAATTCCTGGTGTGCTCTGGTCTGTGTGTCTATACCCAGAACAAAGCTGGCAGGCTTAGAACAGCAGTGATACCTTGTTTCACGTTTGTGAAGATAGGTTTGTACTGCAATGTTCGTGCCAGAAACTATTAATCCAAGTCTCTAATCTCCTGAGTGAGTTGATTTTTTTTTTAATTATTTTTTTTTAGTTAGTTGTTGTGGGGTTAGTTTTTTTGCCTTTTGTTTGTTTGTTTGATTTGGTTTGGGTTGGGTTGGGTTTTTTTGTTTGGTTTGGTTTTGTTTGGTTTAGGTTTTTTGCTTGTTTGTTTTTTTTTGTTTGTTTTTGTTGGGTTTTTTTTTGTTTGTTTGTTTTTTTTTTGTTTGTGTTTTTTTGTTTTGTTTTGTTTTGTGTTTCTTTTTTTAAATTTTTTTATTATTTTATTTTATTTTATTTTATTTATTTTTATTTTTATTTTTTCACTCATGATGTGCCCCAGTGCCAAAAGAAAGCCAGACTTTCTGGGTCAGAGACAGAGTGTTTCTACACAATTTGAAATCTAAGTTAGATTAGTACAAAGTCCTGAAATCTGATTATTGCAAAAAGATCTTATTTATCTAAATATTAGTGGACTGCTGTTTGTTTGCTGGCAATGTGGTGTACTTAATTCACTATGCAGATCATGAGAAGAGAATGAATACCTCATACTGGCACCAAAAACCCTCAACTCAAATTAACGCTAAGAAACCAGACCTTCAGTTCTTCAGTACGCAGGACAAACCAAAAAAGAAAGGCTGAATATAATTTGCAGGTGGTAGTCTCTTTCCTCATTTTCCATGATGAGTAGTTAAGCAACATATTGCCAGAACATCTCACTTGAAAAAAGATGAGGAGCACAAGAAGGAGAAGTTTAAAAAATCCCCACCTTTTATAAAATAAATTCACAGGCAGAATCCAGGCAGTTAAACCCAGTGAGGTGATATGAAAACTGAACTCAGCGCTTGTTGATTAAACCAGGATGAGCAGAAGGAAGTAGCAAACCCTATCTGCCCTAAGTTAGTCAGAAGTGAAACACATCTGCTCTGTCTCAGCAATGACGCCTGTTCAAGTCCCTTTGTGCCAAGAGAGGTAAAAGTCTCACCTATCCTAATTGCCAGGATAAACACAACCAGTTTCAGATGGAGAATTGTCAAGATAGGAGACGCTTTCTCATACCTTTCAAGCTTTGTCACTGAGGAACATATAATTTATACAGTATAAAATCATAGACCAACTGTTGTTCTTTGGTAATATTAGCCTATAGATAATATACATACCTGTCAGTGGTTAATTTACATTTCAGAAAAGGTGTAATTTATTAATTAAATGTATTTTAAATTGATTTATTAGTTTATTTATTTAGATAAAATATTGATTTTTTTTTCCCCTGCATATAGCTGTTTTCACTTCTACACTTCTATCTTCTCTCCTGTCTGTTCAAGGATTCTTTATTGGAAAATGAGGCTAAATACTTAGAATCAGACATATATTACCTTTTCTCTACCCAACCTTGCCACATATTATACTATTCCTATTTTGCTGCTCTTTTTTTTATTTACGTGACTGAAGAGCTTTTTTGATTATTTGTTTTAATATACTTTGAAAGGCCTACCTCAGCGTGGCTGTTGGCAATTCTTACATTATTTCTATGCATTGTGATCTCTAAGGTGCACCTTTACTTGCTGATCAATCTTTTTTTCCCCTCAATTTCTTGTAGGCTTTATGCTTACTTTTAATGCCCTTTTTGAGGTAGCTATACATCCAAATGCCTTTGGAAACCTTTTCTGAAAGTTTCGTTCTCACTTGCTTGATGTGCAAGTTTCAGATAACTTTTCACTGCTGACTTAAAGAGTTTGGAGGAACCTGTCACACTGCAAGCCTCTGAACTCATTGCTTTCATTGACTTCACTTGCTTGTTCTTGTAATTTGTCAAAGTTTTCCCTTTTGAAATTGAGTAACCCAGATGAAGACCCACTTTCACTTATTTTCCATTTAATTCTTTTTCAATCCATTTATGACTGCTAACTCCAATGGTAATTTTCATCATCATCATTATCACAAGATTAGAGAAGTATTTGGCAGGATAGTTGAATCAGGGACAGTAATTCCAGCTGGGAATCTGGAAATCACTGTCATTTCCCTTGTGTGTGTGGATAACAACACCAATTCTTATATTTGTCAAACGTTTATATTTGTGAAAGTCACTGAAATTATTTTGCAAATGCCACAATGTCTTAGCAAATAGATGAGATCTATGTGTTTGTTGTACTGCTGATGGATTATAAATGATACAGAGAATGATGCTTTTAGGGTGATCTGGATCTTCCATTCATGATTCACTGTTACATTGTAAATTTACATATTCAATACAGTGAAAATAAATGGGGTTTGAGGCAAAGTTATGTACAGTAAATATAAAAGAATTCAGCAGATTAATAAACACCAAAGATAGGCTACCTGACCACAGAAAAAGAGAAATGTTAATTTTTCTGAAAGAAAAATAGGATTTCTTTTTTTCACCAAGGAGTAGGTTGAAGGTTTAATGTTTGGTGCCTGTTGGTGTTTGAATGCAGTTTTGTTCTCCAAGAAGCTTTTGCAGGACTGGGTCTATTATCATGCCACCTTGCTTCCTGTTAAATCTTACCATTTTTATGACAGTAAGTGTTAACTTCTTCAATGTTTAGTATGTTTGAAAAATGAAAAAATTAATAAGAAATTTCAATGAAAGAGGCAATCTAAATCACTTATTTTTCTTTTTTTCTTTTTTTTTTTTTTTTTTAATCTTATTACAGATCTTTTTCTATTCAAATCTTGTTCAGTTGGAAAATATTTGAGGGGAGTTGAGAAAAAAATTGTATATCACTGCAATCATACTTTAATTATGTAGCTTTTTTGGGTGCTGCTTTCAAGGTCTTACTGCTTTACATGCCCATGGAAGGGAAGAGAAGCAATTTTAATTGATCCAAAGCAATCAAGGGATCAGTCAAGCACTGACACAGCAGAGAAGGTGTCATAATGCTGATAGTTCAACTAGCCTCTCCTAAAGTAATCTTACCCGTCAGAAAAGATTATTCTAATAAAACAGTAAGTACTTCTATCCAAACAAATAAGGGTGGAATAGGGCAGAGTTTGACAAAAAATATGGAAGTGAAATTGAAAGACTGAAACAGACCAAAAAAAAAAAAAAAAAAAAAAAAAAAAAAAAAAAAGCTAAAATAACATATCAGGTAGTGTTTTTCATTTGTGAATTCATCTATTCATTCACATCTTTGTAAAAAGGCTTCATTAAAGGAACACAGAAAAATCTCCTGGATAGGCTTAAATAGAATTTGCACATTTTTCCAAGTCTCTCAGCCTCATGCATCATCCCATCTTCACAAACATTGTGTCTTTAGTAGGACACTATGGGCATTTGCCTCTGAATCAACAAAGAACTGAGTCCTCTCTTCTCTTTTCTGATTCTCCCACAACCATTTTTGCTCCTCTGAGTGTGTGTGTGTGTTTTTCTTCGCTTATCACTTGTGTCTGAGATCTACTGCACTGCATGGTTTTCAGTGTGATAAGCAGAGACAGCCTGTGTAGCTCTGCCCTGTCTTAAAAAGACTGGTAAAGAAAAGGGCCTGACTAGATAAACCAGATGACATCCCAGACCTGGGAAGAGAGCCAGGGTCCAGAGCAACATCTGCTATGGCCAGGCTGCCAGCCCAAAGCATCCATCCGTGTCTGACCAGTCATCTTGGATCCTGGGAGCATCAACAAGAGCTCTATTTCTCCTATCTTTGCCATCCCTCCTCTTTTCCCCACTCTCAGCTAGTGTTTTGACAAAGGCGAGGAAAATGACCACATCTCACAACTCAACATTAAATGTGAAAAGCAACACTTTTCTCCTCACTGAGAAATGATATTAGACAAAATCAGAGGCTGTAAGGCTATTCCTTTTTCTAAATAAAGGAATCTGGCACATTTGCAATATGTACATATTTCATAGCCACTCATTTTTTGGTTTAAAATTTGTGCCTTTTTTATTCTTTGTGTGTTTGTGGTTAATTTCATCCTATTCAGGGCCAGATGTAGTGTGGATTGAAATAAGGAGGTTTTTTCAATGTGGCTTTGAAAACACTGTGGCACTATAGGGGTACCATCTGCTATACTAAGCAGAACCAGTATAGGAGATCTAAAACCCCATTTTCCAACTGGTAAATAAACAGTTGCTATTCAGACTGTATCTAAAAATCGTGATGAATTTTTAAACATATTTTCCATCAGCTGAAATCCATAAGTCATGCTTGACTGTTTCTGTGACAGAAGCATTCTAAGATATTTTTCTGTTTTGACTTAATTTATTCTATCTAAACTAGAAAAATATAAGAAGCTATCAAAAAACTTCTCCCCTCTGTCATTTGTTCTCGTGACAAAAATGCGTAAACTGAATTTCATCCCTGGGGGGAATATGCACAGTGAATATGTGGGGGGAGAAAGGAAGATGGGATTTGAGTAGAGGCGGAATAACTTAGTTACAACTTCGATCCACAGAGGATTTCCTTATGTAAGAACAGATTTGGGTTGAAATCCAACTCCTCACATGCTCTTTTGATTTAAGCCTGTAACTATTCTAGGAAGATACCTGGTTGTACATAAACCCTATCCCTATCCAATTTTATTTTCTTTCAAGGAGGAGGATAAATCATAGATGAAGCCAAAACACTCTTCACTGTGGACAACCAGGGGAGAAGGACTGTGGGCTGAGACAAGCTACGAAGAGGGCTCATGCCATCACGCGTGTTCAGCCCTCGTATCAGTTCCAGCTGCCCACCTACACAAGACAAGGGCTAGGGAGAGAGAGCTACGCCTTCAATAAAATCTTGGTCAAGAGGTACCTTGTGGAGTGCCCAGGTAAGATGTGAACTCATCCTTGCTAATATTTGAAAGCTTGATCCAATATTCCCTGAAGCCAAGATGAATACAGAAATTGTTTTCAGGGTGTGCTTGAAGCAGTATGAACTTGCCCCACTGAAATAAATGGGATTGAATCAGTTACAGGAACTTGAAGGGTGAGAGGAGAGACTCCTGAGGGCCTGAAAAGTAATAAGAATAATCAAAAAGGAGGGGACAGCAGAGCAAGAGCTGGGTGGCAGATGTTTGCTTGCTCTGAAGAATAAAAGGTGCAATCACAAAAATCGATAGCAAGCCTTATTAAAGGTGAGCTGGGTGCTTTCACTTTGATATTTTGCTTGGTTGTATTAGGCTTAGATATCTCACAGGTCAGATATTTCAGACCCAACATCTCCAGAGATCCTCTGCTTGTATTGCAAAGCATTCCCTCTAGAAATCTGCCACTGTCAAATATATATTCTAGTCCTGGGTTGGGGGTGAGAAAGTGAGAAGAAAAGTCAAGAAAGGGAAAGAAAAGGGGAAGAAAAGGAGAGCAAGGTGGAGAGAGAAATAGAAGAGAAAAAGATTAAAGATCAAAAGAGAGAAGAGGCAGGGGAGGATGTGAAGAAAGGTAGTAAGGCAAATGCCCCCTTATTCCATGGAAGTAAATGTCTCCTTATTTTCGATTTTCAGATTAATTCAATTTTTGTCTTGGACCATGTGTTCCTGAACAACCTGTACAATTTCCCTAAGGTGAAAACCTCCTCTTAGAGAGTTGTAGTGAATTTTATCCCAGGGTTTCAAAAACGCCAATAAAAAACAAATAATATTTGTTCATGATAGTATTCAGTGCAAACGATGACTGATTAGTGTTATGTGTGACATCAACAGAGACAGTAATCAAGGTTACTTTAGCATTGATTTTTTATAGAGGTGAAGCCTCTTTGATGTATTATTCCATCAACACCTTCAGAGCCAAACTTTGAACATGAAATTAATCCAAATTAGTTATAACATTTGTAGATAGTGCTAGGCTCTTTTATGATGCAAAATAAATATTAATTCAGTGGGCTTGTTTTTGGTTTGTTTTGTTTTTTTTTTCACCTTGTGCAACTTGTGTGACTAGGAAGGGGAAAAAAAACACACACACAAAAGAAGCCCCTATTGATCAGTGTACTGAAATATGTTAGGAAGTTTTGGTAACTGAGGTGGTCTGAGAGACTGCTTGCCTGGAATCAGTTTAAGGCGTAGTGGGGGAATTCAGGAAACTGGATCCAAATTGACTTTACTGATACAGTCATAGAAAAATATTGTTTCCAATATATGAAGGGGGATAAAGTTTCAAGTTAAACATTTTCTCACAAAATATACATAAAAGAGTGACACTGCCTTACAGGGGCAGTGCCTGAAGACACTGATCAGAGGCACCTTTGCAATTCAGAGATGTAATTGTTCAGGATTTTTTTTCTAGTATTACTGATCTTTTTAATAGCCAGAGTAATGAGTAAATTTCTGTGACTTATGTTGGGCTGTCTTCAACTGATTTCCTCTGGAAACAGAAAAAGTCATATATCACTTACATGCCTTTGAAATTGACACCAAATTCCTTTTGTGTGTGCAATACAAGTTTTTTTCTGATTCCCAGAATCTAGGACTCTAATTTTGATGTCTAGAAGAATGTGCTATGGCACTGAGAATAAAGATGAACAAGTCAGAGAGGATTCCTGCTATTTGCTAATTGAGACACTTAATACCTCTTGTAGTAATCCTTTCCTTCTGGTGCACACTGCTTCTTCATACTGAATATATAGGGAATTTTGACTGTGAAATTAGACCAGAGTCTCAACTTACTTAAATTCTTGAACCCACTCAGTCTTACCCATAGATGCAATCTCACATCTTGATTATTTGGCACGAAAAAGGTGTGAGAAAACTGCACATTTTTTAAGCATTTGCTGCAGATCACAAACATGTGGCTATAGTCAGTCTCATTTTTACTGACTCAAAAATATAAAATAAAGGTCAAATTAATAGCTAAAACATTCTACTTTAAACATCAAATAAGTTGTCAAAATCCTGCCTAGGAAAAGTAACAATAAAGTCTCTAATTTGATTAGGCTCTTTGGAACCTCATCAAAGGATAAATAAATGAGTGCTTGCATTATTACAGTAATGCTTGGATGACCATATCCTCACCAGATTTAGTCATCACATAGCATTATCTCAGAAACAATAAACTCTTTTCTACAGCCCATTATTCACTGAAAGGAAGAATTTTGAAACCATTTCCTGTTCAGGTGCCAGCCTTTGCTGTCCGAGTGGCACCAGTGAGGTGACTCACTGAAACATTGGTCCCTTCTAAGGGAAGAAATGCAAACTGGTATAGAATAGCAGGCAGCAAAAAAGGTGACTTCAATGAGTCTCTGCTTCCTTCCAAATCAAGAGAGGAAAAACAGATGGGGAGTAAACTCCCAGTGACTTCAGGATACATGAGGACCTGGTGGATGAGGCTTCTGCTCTCTGTGGTGACAGCTGTGGCAAGGGCTCTGCAGGATCGTGTGCTGCCCCAGGCACACAGCCAGCACAGTTAGCATTTGTCTGCAGCAGCAGTAACTCCTGCTGGGATTCCTGTCCCTCAATAGGACATCATCATCACAATCCCATCATCATGATGACAAAGATCCCAACTTCTTCAAACTCCAATTTAATATCTCAATGTTATCCTTACTGGGATCCTAGATAAAGATGAAGGGCAGAACAGCCTGCAAACATCGCAAACAGGAATCAATCTACACTTGTTTTCTGTCTGCTTGCTTAATCAGTGGGTTGAGCCAACAGGTTTAGTTGGAGAGCAGAAGAAAATATCTATTTACTCTGTATTGGCTATTTCTTCCTGAACACCCATGGAGGGTTTTGATTCCAACCCCTGTCCTTTGCCACTAAGTAGCACAGGAAGAATGGAGCTCGTGTTCCATAAATTCTCGGAAACGACAATGGAGTCACACTGATATAGGCTAAAATATACAATGAAAGTGAATCTAGATAGGTTCACTTAGAAAGATATAGGTACTGTACTGTCCACACACATTGTATGGGTGAGATATTCCTGCTGGTAAAGATTCTGAATTTGGTTACGTGTTTGTGCAATATCCAAAACAGTGAAGATCTGTAGATAGCAAGTATGTTACTGCTGATAATAAGAAATTATGAAAGTCAGAAATACATTGTCTGAATTTCCTCAGTATCATGGCAGTAGACATCTTGTCAGTTTTGTATTGTAGACGTCTTGTTAATTTACCTCTGATTCATAGCGATGTTAACAAGAGCAGAAACAGTCTGTGGATATACAGGGCATTAGTATTTTGAGTGTATCCATGTCTTAGGATTTGCATGTGAATTTGAAATAATTCTATCCAAGTATGGGATGGGATTTAATTGTTTTCTCAAACAGTTGTTTTCTCAAATTGTTCTCTCCTTATCTTTCTGGAAGCAGTTCAGACCATCAAAGAGTTGTTGTTGATGAACTCACTAATTAATTTCCAATACTTAACCTTGTATTTCGCTTCATTACTGGTGCTCTGTTCCCCCTAGTTTTACATTTGGTATCAGAAAGTTCATTTAGAATGAACAGTCAACCTTCTGCACTTTAAATATTTTATTCAGTAAGGACACAATAGGAATAATGTTTATATCTCTCAAGGAGATGCATGAAAACTTCTGAGCTGCATTGTCTAGAGGAAAAAAACAAACTCCACACAACCGAAAAACACAATAAAAATCCAGAATGATGAGACTTTAAAATAAAATAAAAAAAAAAAAACCCTAAATTTAAGTACGAAGGTGACTGGTTATTAAAATAAAATAATTTATAGGCAACCAATGAGTTTATAAAAGTTGAAGGCTGAAATCCTTAGATTAAGAGTTTATTTTAAAATTACTTAATCAGATAATTGTTTTCATTATGTTTTATTTCCTTGAATGGTTTATTGTTTGCTTGCATTATTATCTTAGCAGCTCAGGGGATAAATATCTTCAGGAGAGAGAGAAGTGACAAGTCAGTGTTTAAATGTCAATATTGAATCTGATGTCTGCCTGTGCATGGGGTCCAAGACACCTGAGTATCCCTTTCTGAGCTGAAGGGCTTTTGATATGGAAGGGAAATTATGGGGGAATGGTATGAAGAAAAAGAAAACATATTTCATGCTGGTAAGTCCCTTCCTGTCTGCTTGTGTAACTCCACTTTCTCAAACCAATTCACATAAACAATGAGGTCTAAAAGCAGCCCACAATCAGGCTAATTGTTTATGGTTCCTGTAGATTCTCACTCAATAAAGACCTGTAAATGAAGATTAGAATCTTTCTGTTTTGTCTACAGAAATACGTGTCCCAGGCTTGGAACAGGATCAACGCCAGGAAGTGCCCTAGCCAGCATTATTTCAAAGATTATAATATATCCACTGGCCATGCATTTTAGGAATTCTTATTTTTGCACCAGTGAATTGTAGTTATTTTTGTGTATGGATTATAAAGTTCTTTTCTGGTGACATTAGGCCTTCTCTACTAATAGCACATTCAATGCAAACATTCTCTGTCTCTACAAGGTGGCCTGGGAGCACTTCTGGGCTTTGGGTAAGGATGAACATCTCAACTGTGGTTTGCCCCCAAGTAGGAACAAGATCTGAATTTGTACCAATACTTTCACTCTCTTCCTTCCCTTCTGTGCACTTATTTTCACAGAAGGACAAAAACCCAGGCAACCCAACAGGACGGAATTCATGGTGGGCCTGGCCATCTTCCCAGCCTCAGTGATTTGGGAAATCAAGGCCTGGAGGCATAACACTGGTTATGTCACAGGTCATCTTAGTTTGGTCTTCATCCAATTATAACATATTTTTCTGTCTTGAGTATGTATCTGTCATCCTATTTTGTTTCTCTTGAGGTTCATCTATTATATTCTCTTCTAGGACACAGAGAAAGCCCCAGAATTCCCAGATCCGATTGTGTGGGGTTTGATGCAAATATGTTAGAAATGCCAAAAAAGCATTTCTAGTGCTCTGTGATGTCTAGACAATTGGGTAAAGGAGTGAGATGACAGGTGACTTGGAAGGAATAGAAAAGGGGTGAGAGGGTATGGAAAGCAGCATCACGATTCTGCGGAAAAACACAAGTCACGTAGAAACTCTTCCCAATTTTGGTATTGAATGAGACAGTTCAGGCTCAGCCTGTAAATTTCCACTCAATTTTTTTTTTTAATATAGAGATATCACTACAGTGTGTCTGTGACATCAAGAATCCCTGTTGGGTCCATTCTTGAATGTGAGAAAAATGTATCATCATTATGTTAATGACTCTCTAGGCAGTTCCTCTTGGGATTTTTTTACAATTTCCTAAAACCATTCACTGGACAAGACTTCCTTTGGGACATTATTAACTGTTGGTACTTTCATACTTCCATAAAATTTGCAGTGGAATATGTTCCATATTTTCAAACACGATATGCAGTGTATCAGTTGCTTAAATTTTGTGTCTCAATATTTACATGTTCTGAGAAGTGAGGCATCTGGTGACTGAATTCATAGCATATCAACTCCTGATTTTGACAGGTTGCACCCTATATGTTTACTGCCTCTCAGGGGTCACAGAAATTTCCACTGCAACCCAAATATCCTGAACCTTCTTAAAAACATAAGAAAAAAATCTGCTGGGGCAGAAATGATGGCTGATAATTAGCAGCGCCTAGAATGTTCTCTTTACCTGCCAGATTGAAGACAAAATTCTTTTTGACTTTCCTAGAAAACGTGATGTCACATGAATTCTGGGAGAACAAAAATACATAGATGAAGTATTAATTTTCACTTTCTTCAGTTTTACCTTGAATTTTTACATTTTTAATTGGGCCAGAATAGAAAGTTACTGATCCTATGTTCAAATTTTTACCATTCTAGAGCTTCCCAAGCTCAGAGGGCTGGAATATCACCTTTGACAGTTTCAAACCTCTCAACAAGAGAAAGGATGTTAGAACCATAAAACCTGGACAAGATCAGACACAGCTGTCCCTTAGGATCAAAATAAAAGGCTGCAATCAGATGGAAGAATTGAAGAAACATCCTTTTATCTTCAAGTTTTTGTGGATTTTTTTGAGTATTAAGATTTGATCTTTACTGGCATGAATGCAAAAGCATATTATAAACTTGGATGCTTGAAACTGCATGAAGTGAATGTCAAATAGCATATTCATTTAGAATAATCTGAATTTGCAAATCATGCTGTATTAGTAACTCCCATAGTTTACAAAAGGGAATGATATGGCAGGAGGAATATAATTATCCAAAGCAAACAACCAAATGAACAAGTATACATTCAAAGTAAAAACATATTACGGTGGACTCTGCAAGATCCTCATACAGGAAAACAAGTTTCACAAAACTAAAGAAGCCAAACTCAGCAAATTAGTTTTTTTGGAATTAGATAAATCTAATTCTATTTTTGTATAGTTTCCCACCACATGCTGCATATAGTCATCAGCTAGGATTGTTTATTGGCACCTAACAACCCACTGCTGTCCATGAATCACAAATTTACTAATACAGGCATAACTTGTTAATTTCTTTCCCAGTCAAAGTTTTTTACATCTTTGCAAGATGTTTAACATCAAAAAACTGTCCAGGGATAAAAAATCAAGATGTCTTATCCCAGTGTTTAATT
Organism: Zosterops lateralis; assembly: GCF_965231275.1. NCBI lineage: Eukaryota > Metazoa > Chordata > Aves > Passeriformes > Zosteropidae > Zosterops > Zosterops lateralis. The sequence continues at coordinate 25,109,347 of NC_139800.1, read as the reverse complement.
GTATTTGGAACAGATTGCCTGTGAAAGTTTTGTAGTTGCTGTGGTAATGAAGCAACTTCTTACTTGCTATGAATGTCTAAATTAACCAGAAAAATGTGTGCTGTGTCAGGAAGGTCCAGAGTTGTAATCATATTCCCTCACCGATATGTGTAATTCACATATACATATATATATATATATATGTGTGTGTGTGTGGATATGTATTGTGTAGGTATATAGGTATGGGAAATTACATACGTATATATATATGGAGAGATAAAAGCATACTCTGTTTACCTTATGGTGCAGTACACATCATTCAATTAGCTCTAGATTTAGGGGTTCACTGTCAGAAGCCAAAACTGAAGGACTAATTGGAAAAAAGGGTAATTTTGGTTTAATTAGCACCTACACTCTTAAACATATTGATAAGTGATTTTCAAGAAGAGCTTAACAGTGGAAGAATTTTGGATGGCACCTAAACAATACCCAGTTGGGAGTGTCAGATTTGAAATGGCCTCTTAAGAACTGTAGGAAGATCTCTCGGTGCCCCTGGGTGAGCGAACAACTGACAGATAAAATCCAGTCATAATTAGTGCTCGTGGGTAGGACCTGGCACTTGGGGTACTTCGTTTTCACAGGCTCCAAAGATTTTTATGTCATTGAATTCTTTTGAGAGCCCAGGCTAAACTAAATTGCCCAAGGTCACACAGAAAGCCTGTGGCAAAATGAAAGATTCAACCCATCTTTGCTGATGTCTCCTACTGCAACTTTAAGCATTAGACCATAAATTTTGTCCTTCATCATGTTTAAAATTTGGGCGTGTTTGCAATTATTTGTGGACACCAGTAAAATTCCATGAACCACAGCACTAAAGAAAATCTGCATCTGTCTGTCCTCATTCCAAAAAAAGTAAAATGACTCCCAGAGCTTTATTCTGACTGGCAGGGTTCTCCCCAAACCCTCTCACCTACATATTTCCATATTTCAGACTCAGTATTTTATACTAGTGATGTAGTTGAATTTCCATAATTCAGCTGTTCAATCAAGGTCCATCACCTTTTTAAATGTGTAAGTCATAAATATGAAAAAAAAAAAAAGTGCAATCTCTGCTGACTGAATTAAAAGTCTTAAAGAAACTTTCCATGCTATGAGGACTGTGAAGGATTTGGCAGAAATGGTGCTAACAATTAAAGCAGCCAGAGACAGATTAAATTTGCTGATGACAGCTCATTTCTGAGATGGTTACAGCAAAAGCCTGATAAACGCTTATCTGAAATTCACAGTTTTGATGAGGCTTCTGCTTGTACCAGGAGAAAATGAAACACTTTAAATAGCCTGTGATCCCAGGGAAAGGTCTGCTTGGTATTGCAGAGGGAAGCTAGGTATTTCTGCTGCAGTTATGATTGTGAATTATTATAACCCTTTGTTTTCACAGTAGGAAAAATAAGTCTAAACTGTGTCTTATAAGTGAAACCAAGGGCAATTTCCATCTCCATAGAAAGTTTCAATGTTTAAGCAAAGAAGGAAAAAAAAAATAAAAAGTAAAAAAAAAAAAAAAGTGGGATATATTTGAATCAACAGAAAAAATAAATGTGGGATTTTTTAAATGGGAGGAAGAATCAGCTATCTCAGTGTATTCTGAATTCCTTGAACCCAGAGGTAATAATTCATCTAGCAGAACAGCCCTGATGCTACTCTGGTTTGGAGTACATCTGCACACACACATTGCGGGTGAAACAGCTGAACCCTGAAGAATGAGCTCTGTTTGCCTGAATTGTAACAGGTCTGTGTGGCCCTGTACCACCAGCCCCATGGCCATCTTTAAGACCTGGCACTGGAAAGTTTAGCAGGAAAATTAAAACTCCGTTTCTAGTCCCTTGGTCTGAGCGTAAGCGTGAGGATTTAATCAACTCCAGTAGATTTTAAGCTGATTTTCATAGGTGAGAAGTTACCAAGGTGTACAGCAGAGTCATGTCACAGAAAAAAAAGACAGATATAGGTAGACAGATATTATTCCAGGCAGCAGTCAAGGCCATGGAGACATTAAATGAGTAATATTAAAGAGTATTTTTTTAAGTAAGAACAATATCTAACTTATAGACACTAAGTATAGAAGATCTATGGGGGAAAAAAAATCAAATCCAACCACAAAAAAACCCCACACAATTTTGTTCACAAAGGGGATTTTTGTACTTATCTCTAAATGGACTATTTCCACTCTTACCAGGTTTCTTCTGATCCAGGAAGGCAAAATTTGTGCTCAGTAAGTTTAGGAGAATTTCAGAAAAAGTGTGAAAAGTCAAGAGGAAAGAGAAGAAGGAGAAGAAGGAGAAGAAGGAGAAGAAGGAGAAGAAGAAGAAGAAGAAGAAAAAGAAGAAGAAGAAGAAGAAGAAGAAGAAGAAGAGGAAGAAGAAGAAGAAGAAGAAGAAGAAAAGAAGAAGAAGAAGAAGAAGAAGAAGAAGAAGAAGAAGAAGAAGAAGAAGAAGAAGAAGAAGAAGAAAATAAAATGAGGCAGTAATAGTTTTGAAACTAAAGTGCACAATTGGTTAAAGCTGTGGCATACAGACACCTCTTTCTTGTATTGCATTTTATATATTAGATTACTCACACAGGGATTTAACTAGAAACATATCTTTTATTAAAATCATATAAATAAAAATGTCCCTCTGCCCTCCAGCATGTTTACAGATGCATTTATTTATTTTACAATATTCTATTTAATTAAAGATCTGCCGTTATAGGAATAAAACTTTCTGAGACGTTTATATCTCCAAGATAAAATTGGACAGGTTTGCAGTGACACAATTGACACCCAAACTCACAGTCTGCACATATGATGTGCGCAGAAGTTGGATATTACACAGTCGTGTTATCAGCTAAACTGGGGCTTACAAACTCAGCATTCAGTAAATTTGAATATCTCAGTAGCTGTATCTCCGTAGTTTTTTCCCTGTGGAAATGTTTTTTTTTTAAATTTTTTTTTCCCAAGTGAAACTTGGACAAGAGGAAAATTCAAGTGTTGATGTGAACTTTGTCCCTCCAGAGAAAAAGTGAGGAGGTAAAATTGAATGAGTCAAGCTTTGTCAGAGGCCCTGAAGTTCAATTTTTTTGGTCTTTGCTCTAGGACTGCCTTTGGCTCATGAGGTAACCAGTCCAAGGCAAAGAGCTTTTCCTGACATCCCAGTGGTCATCCACTGCTCAGCAATTCTGATACTCTTGAATTAGCATTCCCTGCTAGACGGCTCCAGACCAGTTCACACACTCCCCAATTGCACAGAATGTGCCACATTTTCTATGAACTTGTTTTGAATAACTGATCAGTGGTGAATTTCATGTGTATGAGAAATGATTTTCCCCTGTAACACTGTCATTCTATTTTGAAACCAATATCTTCCTTTGGGATGTTTTTGTTTACAAAAGGGTATGAAAGTTACAGGATCTTAACTTTTATTATAAACTAATGTCAACTGCACCTATAAGCATTATTAAAAAAAAAAAAAGTCTTTCTGGTTTTTCTATTAATTGTAATATGTCTTTGAAAATCTCAATAGTCTGTCTTTCTAAAAATTAATATCAGGATTAAATTTCGAGATCTAAAGAAGTAGAAAATAACATTAATGTCCTTTAATTGTCAAGTTGCATAGTAAATATTATACAATGTTTACTTTTTCTTTTCTCCATAACTCTGAGTGAAGCATTGGGAAAAGGTGTTATTTTTTCAATTTTTTTCCTCTAAACTAGACTAAAAACTTCATTTCTGAAAATTTAGAGAAAGAGATTAATTATCTCAAGAAAAGGACAGGTTAAAACAAGTTTCTAAAACTTAAAATTTAAAACTAAAACAACCACAACCAAAAAGAAAATAAAATCAAAAACCAAAAACCCACCAAAATTTAATATTTCAATACGCAGTTATACCTTAATTATAAGGCTATATTAAAGTGTTATAACATACATGTTGCAAAATATGAAGAGTTTGTCCAGAAATTTTTCCAGGGAAATGTGAATAACTAGTTTAGATTTCCCTATGTGTTTTCCACTATGCATCACAAAACCAAAAAGAAAAAATTAAATTTGGAAGCTGAACTACCTTTCAGAAAAGCTTGGATAGTGATTCAATTCCCTTTTATTTTTTTTTAAATCTTCTGAATTCTGTTTTTTTTCCCCCCTTAGGAGGGGAAACAGAATAAAAACAACAGACCAGAAACCATTACATCGCAGAATTTGAAATTATTTGTTCATTTTGCTATTCCTGTACCTGGATACACATGACTGGAGTATTTTACGTTTTCAGAAGGAAAATGTCATATTTATTTCAGGATGGACATCCTCCTCTTGTTGCTGTTTCTTTGTGCAACAACAGCCTATTTTTATAAGTATGGTAGTCAAGAAAATTGAACAAATTCAAGAACTTTATATTTTTTTAAAAAAATAGTTGACTTCATTATATTGTGATGTTTTCAGCCTCTTTATTTTCTGCTATTTATGAATGGACAGACAGTAGTTCAAGTGCCAAGTGATCAGAGAAATACATATGAATGAAATAACAGTAATGAGTGTTAGTACTGAAATAAATATTTGCATCAGGTTCTGGTGGACAAGTGCTATAAAAACTAAATTACAGCTAAAATTTTATTTTCCACCCAGGTTTTCAATTTAGGGGCCATTACCACAGTAGATTCAGTAATGTTAATAACATCACAAAATTTTAGAGTTAAATTTTACCCTCAGTGTATGACACTATGATTGAAACAGCCCTCTTGCTAACGATGATGAATTAGTGTAATAACAGTGGAAGTTTACTGACAGCAAGGTAAAAATAAAAACACAAATAAAAATGAAGTCTTCTGAAAGAGGTCCTGGTTCAGTGCTCATCAACTCATTAGAAAGACTCTATTTGCCCACTTCCATGGAAATTAGTATACATAAAAGTATTCCTTCAGAATTTTTAATGAAATATATTTTCCTCTTTTCCATTTTCCAGAAAGAGTCATGGAGAAAGGACATCTGCACTTCATGTATTTTTAAATAATTACCCTGTCTTTGAAAATATTAATATATTTCCCATCATTTTTATGCTTTTCAAAATTTTTATGTTTTTAAAAATTATTAATGAATACATTGAGGTCGGCTTTTCTAACAGTTTTACTGAAAAACAGATTTGCTAAAAAGAAATACTTGCAAATTGTTATCCTATTAAAAAATTAATATTTACCTTTTAACTAAGACTTAACTATTAGTTAAAACTAAATAGGTAGTATTTACCTTTAACTAATAGGTCATATTCCCCTCTCACCTCAGTTTCCCAAATACAATATTTGTTTTGAACCTTTATTTTTCCCTTCTATATTTTCATTTTGCTTTCTCTCTTTTTTAATGTTTGTCTTCTTTTATAGTAATACTTTCAACTTCTCATTTTTCTGTATATTTATATATTATATATTTATGTATATATATATGTATACATACACAAATACCAAAACAAAAGCAGATTTTGGAACTTCATTACTTTCTAGGCACAGAAGAAATTCTGAACAATTAAGCGTAAAAAAGATGCTCTATTAAAATTGGGGTTTCTACTGTAAAATTTTTCTGAAATTGAAAAAAAACTGAAAAAAGCCAGAAAAATTAAAGATAAAGAAAAAAGACAAAAAAGCACAGATATAAACAACCTGCAAACTTTTTTTTAATGATTAATTAATTCTTTTTACTAAGAAACAAAATATTAATATAATAATCTGTTTTTGTTTTGTTTTGTTTTTTTTTTTTCCTTTCTGTTTAGTCTAAAATGAGAATTAGTATTTGTTTTAAATAGAAACACAAAACTATTATTTAACAGCTAATCTGTGGCTCCAACGTAACAGAACAAAACATGTGAATGCATAAATTTCAAAGAGTTCTTGGGGAGAAACAGTAGAGTTCTGCATATGTTCTGTCCTCTTGAGGAAATGGGGAGAAAAATTTTGGTTATGTGTTTGGTGGGATGGGAAGGGACAGAGTTAAACCATTTTTTAACAGCTTATTTGTTAAATCTGGTAATGAATAACGAAACTGCACTGAAATTTCTTTATATTACTTTTTATTGTAAATTCACGTCTTATTTTATGCTCTTTACAAAGTCTCTTTCAGATCTCTCTGGTGTTCAAGGGCATCCGTTACTGACACATTATTATATAACTTTATTCTTTTGCTATTTTTCAATTAAAAAAAAAAAAAAAATCAGTGGTGTTTGATTTGCTTTTCTTCCCTCCCCCCCCCCCCCCCCCCCCAAAACTCCACCTCGTGTAATTCATATTCTTCTTTTATAGTCATACTATGATTTCTCTGGTCTTGTCTACAATTACAATATTCTAAAATATTGTTGAAGGGATAAGGATATACAAAATCCTATAAGCATTGCTGACTGGATATTGAAAATATCTATACTTGCAAAATTTTAGTTTTCTTTTCTTTATGCATTTTGATGAGCTAATTTCTTTCACCTGTCAAGCTACCTCTGTGGATTTCCTGTATTACTACAAAACACATGTTTGCAGTTGTGCTTTCCTCTGCATTAGCAATACTTTCCTGGCTTAAGAGCATTACTCTGCTAATAAACTACTTTTCAAAACCCATTAAGTTCACGACTTTCAATTTCTCAGTTGCATAGATTCTTTTACTTTTTTTCTCCCTCTTTTTGTTATTGTTGTTGTTTTTGATATTGTTGTTGTTGTCTGGACAGTGCGTAGAAAAGTATGGTAAGGTGTAGAGGATCGAGAGTATATCTATAATAATAAATAATGTCCAATGCTCAGAAGCTTTACAGGGCTTTGATCTGTTAGTGGGTTGTACCTCATTTGGGGGATTGACAGCAAATATTATCCTTCTCTTGATTTTCACAGCTGATACAATAGAAGACCAGAGCTCATATAATACCTGATTTCCCAAGCTCCCAATCTGATGGATAATTGTTTCCCAGAGGGGAAATTTCTTCCCAGGCTACATCAGCAAGTGGTAGGTTTATAACACAAAACATGAGGATTTATGCTCTAATCTATTCCATATCACTATCAGACTCGAAAAACTTGATTTGAGGAGCAGAGTTAATGTGCAGTTAGCAGTTTTAATGTATCTCACCTATTTGTCCAGAATTTAGTGAGATCTCCTAAAAATATAAGTAGGATTGTAGCAAGCAGGCATTCAACCATACTGAACCCAAGCAGAGGAAGAATTTCAACACTGTATGATCGTATCATGGTGCTACTCATATCCTCAGAAGATCTGTCAGCTGCTGCTCATCTTAACAGTGTGGATCAATATATATGAAAAATAAGTGAGAAAAAAACTGCCTTGAACTTTATTTCCTTTTTTGCTGAAATGAGGGCTGTAAAAAAAATTACTTATTCAGAGGAACGCTGTTAAAAAATTGGGTAAGACACTAAGACTGTCATGGATGCAGACATTTCTGATGGCTGTGTGGGGTCCATGGTGGGTACATCTACTCATTCAGCCTGAATCAGAGGAGCAGTTGGGATGCGTTTGTGAGCTGGCCCCAAATGCTGCTTTGCATGTCCATCAGCACTTGAATCAGATACAGCAGTGACTTCAGAGACTGGTCTGGTGCTCTGGACTGCAATGACCATCAAATGTTAATTACACAAGAGCATTTTCTGCTGCATTCAGCAGCCTAAAAGCAAGGTGTCATTCTGAATCAGCCATTTGTGCAACCTGAAGAATCCATATGAAGGCACAGCCAAATCATCCCCTCCCCAAAAACTGAATGGGACAACTGATCCTTTTATGGTCTTGATTATATCTTTCTTACAGGGTGAGAAGATGAAAACAGATGAGTCATTTTTAGTGAAATTTAAATGGGATGATTCCTATGCATTAAATATATTCTGTTGTGCTAATTGGCTGCTTCTGTTTTCTTACATACCAAATATTTCCAGAATCCTGTGACAGTCAGCAATACATCTTGTAAAATGCTACCTAACAGAATTGGAAATACAGGAGTGTAACGTCTTATGAACACAACAGCTTTAAACTTAATCTTCTTTGTTATCTGCTTTTGACAATACCAAAGCCAATCTGATTTTGTGCACTTTCTTTATTTCATCCCTGCTGGGGATGGCACACAGCCATCTATGATGCTACTGAGTTGGAAGGCAACCAATTCAAGGCTAACTGAACAAGATGGATCTGGGTAGGAAAGCACCACAGAAGGATTTTTTTCACCTTTTGACTTTTCAGACCTCACCATGTCTAATTTCACTATGCAACATAGAAGGGAAGAAATCTTGAAAGATGAGAGATAACATCAGGTCTGTGTGAAAAGACTACATGGCTTGTATGACATTGACTGATTTATATTGCCCCTTGTTTTTGAAACTTGGAAGAATCCAGAAAGTGAACTATGGCCTTCATGCTAGGACAAAAACTGATTGCCAGAAAAGTTCAACATTTAGAAAGACTGGTTATTATTTTTGAAAGCTAGTGTCAGAGTGAAAGTTTAGGTAAGAAGGCACTCAGTCTCTTTAGAAAAAAGTTCTCTCTTAAAACAACCCATCTTTGAAAAGAGATTGAATCCCAGCCCATTGCACAGCTTTCTCATTATGGGTGCTTCAGCGCTATCACTTTTTACAGTCTGTGATTCAACCACTTTTTTTTTAAACTCCTCTGCAAAGCAGTCTGTAGAGATCCTTTAGACAATGGCAGTGACAATGGTTTCCTTGGAACACCAGTCGAGTTCCTCAGTTCTAATTTAAGGTAGAGGTCATCTTCATTTAAGAAAACCATAGTGAAATATAAGAATCCACATCCTCAGACTAATCCTATATAAATAGTATCCCTATATTGTTATATCTATAATATCACTATTTATTAGTAATATAATCTCATAATCTGTATTAAATCAACATGCATGCCAATTTACCATATCAACCCTCCTTGCCTCACAAATTGCTGTCATATACAAACAAACCAAATTGATTGGTGTTCGCTTCATAATTGTCACCAGCATGCAATGCAGAAGAATCCTAATCAAATTCAGTGCAGCTTTGAAGACATCAAATTTATTTTCCATAACATATGAATCCTTATTGAAAAACACTCAAACCAACCCCAAAACTCACCAATAAAAACAGAACTCCAGCAGAAACAACAACACCACCAACATCAACAAAAAACAAAACAAAACAAAACAAAACAAAACAAAAAAAAAAAAAAAAAAAGGCACAAGAGGAAAAAAACAACACACACACACCAAAAAAAAAATACAAAAAGGAAAACAAAAATAAACAACAAAGCAACCAAATAAAAAAGATAGGAAAAGAAAGTCAATAGTTTTCCAGGTCATCACACATACACACTGTCGAGTTTTCAAAACTATTGTCTACCACTGCACCTGCTTCAAAGACATCAGTCTATGTTTGGGGACTTTTTTATTGCAATTTTCAGCATTATGTGGTCCTCATTTTATTAAATTTGAAGCCATCCAGAGACATCACTGCAGTCCAGCCCCTGAAGAGCACTGTAATTTTCATTGCCTTGAAGAAGCTGCATTTTATGCACAGGAAGTTTATATCTTTGCTTTTAAAACAGAAAACTGACAATGTGAGGAACAGAGTGATCATTCCATGGGCAATGTGGGACAGAGAAGGTTTTTCTGATTTTATCTACCACCTCTGTTCTCATGTGCCCTGGAAAGTCTGAGACAAGGAGTTTAACATGCACCCACTCATCTCTTTTCTATTATTAACTATTTTCTATTATTAGTTAAACACTGGTAGGGCTGTGAAAACCAGAAACTCTGAGGATATGTTTCCAAGAGAGAGGAGCAACTTCAGCTCCTGCTCAGTAATTTAATTATCAGGAAAGAAGTGAAAACAAGCGGAAAGGGATTGATAAGGAGGTTTCTACTATACAATCTGTACACATCCTGGTTTGAAAAGAGTGCAGTGAGAATGAGATTTTTCTCTCCTAATCTATGGAGATTTCTTTTTTTTTTTTTTAATCTTTAGTGAGAATAGCAACAGCCGAAGGTGCTAGTAAAGTGGTCCAGGTTCATATTCTCCTTTTAATATATATTAATCACTTCAGGACAAATGTTCCAATATCTAGATCCAGCTTGAAACTTTCATTTGTTGATTCTTTCTCAAATTGTTCCTTTCCCTAAGAAAAATATGACATCTTCCCCTGGATATTGTTGTGCTGGAAGACCTCCATTATTCTGCTTTAGCTGATTGTCTGCTTGGCATCGAAAGGGATATAAAAAAAATTAAAGGAAGAAGAAAATAAAAGTGGGCTCTTTAAGCAAGAATGCTCATTTTGTACATAGCCTTTGGCAGCAGCAGGCATTATTTGAAGAGAATATGAATATTTTGAAGACAAGTTCAGAGAAGAAAGACATATTCTTGGTTCCTTTTCCAGTAAACAGTGGATGCTGAAGATGCAGCCTTTTTGTGATAGGACTATGGGCAGTCACTTTCAAGAAAATTTATTCCCTGGAGGCTCATTTATGCTGGATAATTATGTTTGCAGTTATTTTAAGATAAAGTTCATCATGGAATGCTATCATCTTGTAAATCTACAGTGACACTTTCATTATCTCAAACCTTACAAAGATATTTGAAAGAAGATCTTCACAGTTCCCAATGGGGGTTTAGTGTAAGACTGTCAATAAAAATGCCCAATTTCCATCTATGCTTTTTGGAAATTGTGTCCACATGGATTACAGATTTAAAAAAACAACAACAAAACAAACAAACAAACAAACAAAAAGCAAGGATATGAAGAAGAAAATAATGGAAATGAGGACCTATGGTCTCTGAAATTACACAATTTGTCCTTTTTAAGTTGGAGAAGACATGGTGAGCTGTTACATTTATAGTTAAGAAACTAGTAAATGTGTAACTCATTTATAATATTGCAGTTATGCTGTACTTGTTAAGTGTTAAACACGAGAACATGAACAGCGACTTTAAGATTTTGTGTTTTCCATATAGTTTGAAAATTTAGAGTATGGGATCAGACCTTTTAAATGACCTTGAAAAAGTAATTTCATCTTCTGTGCCTCCTCCTGTGTTAAATGAAGGCAATAATCAACTACAAGAGGAAGGAATTGTGAGGATAAATTTGTGCAGGCACATAAACTGTGTACAGACTGGGACACCGAGGACTATGGAGTGACTGTACAGAGAGAAATTTAAAAAATCCAGTGTCACAAGTATAGAAAATTGATGTTTCTACAGCACAGGGGGAAAAATCTAATGGTTGCCACATCTTTCAGACCATGTAGAGACTTTTAATTCAGTGCCAATATATTTGTTATGGTTCAGTTTTGCTTAGAGATAGTACAGCTAGGTTTCTTAGGAGGAGTCTACTTTTGCTTCGATAAAGTAGAATTTATTTGTGATTGCACAGCTAAGGTCATTTAAATCATGCCATCATAAAAATATATTTCCATGGTGTGGCATTTCCTTGTTAAGATCTGTGACAGGCACAGGTTGCCCGAGGAAGCTGTGCATGTCCCATCCTTGGAAGTATTCAAGGCCAGGTTTAATTTGGCTTGGAACAGCCTACACTAATGGGAGGTGTCACAGCCCATGGCAGAATGGTTGGGACTAGATGATCTTTTCCAATCCAAAGGTCTTTTCCAATCCAAACCCTTCTATGATTCCAGGATCTGTAAGATATGGCATTGCTATTATTGGGCATTTGGTAGGTTTTGTTGCAGTTGTATTTTTTTCCAGCAGCCAATCACTCATATCTGAAGTCTAAATGTGTTGTATGAGCACTCATGTAATGTATGAACACTGAAGTAAATAACAAACCCCCCCCAACTCCCCACTGAAAATACTGGAAAGAGCATCTCTTTTAGTAGATTTTGGATCCTTCTTGACATAAAAAGACCACAATAAGAATCTTTCTCAGGATATCTCAGTATTTTCTTTTCTGTCCTGACTAGAACCAAAGGATATCATAGAAAACACCCTTGAAGGTGCTTGTTCAAAGTTAGATACTTCAGAACACAAAGTCCAAGGAGAACTGATGTTCTTTATATACTTCCTTTCTATACATAAGTAAAAATTGCCTTGAAAATGGCTGACTTTACTAATGCTTCTATTGCTTGTTTTACATGATTGTCACTTGCACTGAGAGGTCGCTAATGCCGTTAACAGAGAATGCAGAAGGACTAGCAGCCATGAGGGATAATTAACTAACAAAGGAGGAAATAATTTGCAGGATTTCCCTTGCCTGTTGCAGGGTTTTTTCCCCTCCCCTCCACCCCTGCCTTTTTCTTTTTGAAAGACTTAATTTCTTGTCCTGAGCTTCATTTTTTTTTTTTTTTTTAAATTTTATTTTATTTTATTTTTTTTGTTTTGTTTTGTTTTGGTTTTTTTTTTTTTTTTTTTTTTTTTTTTCAGATGAATGTGTCTAACATTAGTAACAAACCAATTTTTCCAGTCCCCCCGGACTGCATGAGAGTTATAGCTTCAGAAAGCAAGTCACACAACGTTCTCTGCTGCCTGAAACTCACATGGTTCATGATGCTGTCATGGGAAGACATTTATGGATCTCTGAATTGTCACCACTCTTAGCTTCCTGACCAAGCATCACCTTGCTTTATTATTTAGAAGGCCTGGCATTGGAACACCACAAAAACACTTCAAAGGAGATGTTGCTAACGGCTCTAAGACTGAATGTGCTAAATGGGATACTGGGTCTCATGGCAGACTAGCATGGTGAGTTTCCAAAACCCTAGTGGCTGGCAGCATAAGGACACGGTGACCTAGTTTGTGGAGCAGCCATTTCATGTCTGCCACTGGATGTGGGCTCTGCTCTTCAGTAAATGCCTGTTGGGATGTCATGACTTCCTCGTCCATTGCAACTGTAGAAACTCATCAAGGGCCAAATCTGTAACCCATGTCAAATAGACTAGAATTTATGGATATGACTGACTTTTGAGTTACATAGTCAACAAAGCAGTGAGAAACACATTGCAAAACATTCGAGCTGGTAATCAGGTCAGTAAGAGGGTATTTACAGAGATAGAGATGTTCATTACTGAAATGATGTGTCAGAATCATTAACTATGCTATTTCCAAAGTTTTTTAAAACAAATTCTATACTTACTTTAAGAAAATCCTTTCCAGGAGGTGAAACTGAGGCCTTCTAGACTATACCGATGTGAAGTATCAGATGTACTACTCATCACTGCCACACAGCCCTATATTACATCTCCATTAGCAGAGGAGTAACTGCAGGACTTCATTAGTTATCAAGATTAATCACTGACTCACCCTAGTAGGCTTCTGTAGGTGACTTTATAACTGACATGTTCATAAAACAGCAAAAAATTCCATTGGACACTTCTAGATCTCCTTTTTGAGAAGGAATCCACTTTTTATGGGAGTCTCCATCTGAATATCATTTGATGCATCCAGAGTCAACTCTCATTGTCATGTTTTTTTTATATCAGGTTCAGACATTGTTGTAGGTGCTGTCTAAATCCATCACAAGCCCTCAGATATGACAATATATTATTTTATGAAGCTCTAACTATAAAGAAATATAAGAGGAAATATAAAAAAATGCTTTCTCAGAAGGAAGTGACTGTTTTACACTGCCAAAATAGCTAAGGCAATATCAACTGTCCAGAAAAGCAAAAGCAGGTTCTCTGTATTTGGAACACTGAATTTTAACAATGTTTTTGTGGGCCCTTGGGTAAGTAAATATATTTGACTGCGTCTCTGTCTACTGAAGAAGAATTAAACACTGCTTTTCATGAAGGACTGGGAAACCTGGCTTGGGTACTTCCCTTTCAGCCTTTGCACAAACAAGACAATGACAAGGAAATAAGAATAATAAAATAACAATAAAAGAATCACACTTTTTTTTCTCTGGATAGAAGAGTTTACTGTTTAGTTCAAAGTTTCATTGTGCTGAATACCCCCAGGCAAAGCTTTAAAATGTGTGCATGTGTAGAACTTCCAGTGATGGAAAAAGGTCTGAACATGTTCCAAATTGCATTGTAATTAAATTTAGTTCCAGGAGCCTGGTGCTCCAGAGCACCAGTACTCCCAGTGACACCTACCAAAGCCAGTAAACAGCTACTCACTTTTTGACTTACCTAGCTGCCATTTCGCTCTCAGGTGTATTTTACCTAGGAAAAGCTCTGCCAGCAGCTCTGCAGTTTCAGCACAGAAGGTGTCATAATTTGCCACTTACAATGGAGACAAAGAATCCTCAGATTGTTACGAGCACAATAAGAGCCCTAGTACACCATGGAGCCAGGATCATTCCAAAAGGAGAGAAAAATAAATACTTAAAAGCATATAGTGTTTTGTCTTTTTTATCTTTTCCTATGCCCTAGCTAGCAGTAACATTCAGGAGCGTCAAAAATATCCAAGTGCTTGGACACTCCAGAACCTCTGACTGATGACTACATGTTCAGAGGGAATGGCTTAGATTTTGTGGGAGTGCTCACAATATTTGTTCATTTTTAAATTGTTGTGATACTTGTTGCTATTTTTTCTGCTTTTCTAGGAAGTAAAAACAAAAAAGGAAAGTATGCTGGAGTAAAACCCCAGATATCTAAAGAGATAGGATAACTACACATCTCTGGGTTTTTGTTTGTTTGTTTGTTTTGAGGTTTTTTTGTGTGTGTGCTTTTTTCTGTTTGTTTTTGTTTTTGTTTTTGTTTTTGTTTTTGTTTGTATTCACTGACACACACACACACAAAGCAGACTAGTGTTTTCTACATAAAAGATCTAAGAACACAGAGGTTTAAAAAACATTTTGAAGAAAAATTTCTAAGCTGATGAAGAGGCTACACTTTTAGTAATATATTTAATACTTTCACATCTCCTTCCTAAAAGGATATTTTCTGTACCAATCTGTATGCAGAGGTATGCGTTGGAGAATGAAACATTACTGCATGGTATATATAAAATAAATGAAATAACATGTCCATATTTAATACATATTTGAAAGCACTTCAAATGCAAATTTGGGCATCAGAGAGTGCCTCTATATGGATAAACTACAAAGAGACAAAAGACAGGCTGAAGCACTGGCATGTAATCATCCATACTATTTAATTTTTATCATGCCTACGTCATAGGTTTGGCTTATGCCGAATACACTCTCTCAGCCATTCCCTAAACAGAGACTCAAAGTCAAGGGTGTGCTTAGGTGTCATCATGAGCTATGTCACCCTGTTTTAGGGTGGACACACAGGAGGAAGAATGTTTAGAGGTGAGTGACCAAAATGAAGCAATAGATCCTGATCCTTTAAAATATCTTATTGTCATAGGGACATTAATTTTAAGTCCAGCCATGCCATGAACAGCCAAGAATTGTGCATCTTCTTACAGGGATTATGCAGTTGTCAGGAGGAAATATATATCAGCCCTGGAGTAAGGTGGTCCTACATATGAGCAATGTCAGATGATACCAGGGCCGCCAGTCCCTAGACTGGCACAGCTGGGCTGTCACTGTGAGTTCATTTCTTTCTGTCCCCATGTGTGATCTGACCTGACCTGACCTGACCTGACCTCACAGAGCCCCTTCACTTGCCATGTTTTTTTTTTCCCTGTGCAGAGCTGCCAATCCTCCCCAGGACCCCACCAGTAGCTGCACTTGTGCCTGCACTCATTTAGTTGAAGCACTGTGCACCATCTTGTAGAGAGTCTTCTTTCCGGCTGAAGATTACTAATTCGTCCAATGAGTGTAAGCCCAAATCTTTAGCAAGTTTAACAATGGCTTATTTCAGAAGGAAATGCTGACTGGTTTCAGAAGAACATTTCATTAAAATGAACATATTTGACTTTGTAGCCTTTTGCATTAGTTCAACCAATTTGTGTTCAAATGATACTTGAAATGAAATCATAATATTTTTTAAAGGACTTATCAACAAGAGTACAAATAACATTTGGTCCTGGATAGGATTCTGAATAGGCCTATGAGCTGGGATCAATGTTCAGGACAGGGCTGCTCTGTAGAATGCTCAGTTAAAGAAAAAATTCAAACTTAATCATAAATGAACTTGGTAAAATTCATAAAGGCAGTTAATATTTCTACATCAGTAAAGTGACAAATTTCAGTCTTTGTAGGGTGTCTCTAAGACAAAATTCTCCAAAGTTTCTGAAGAAAAATCATTATAAATCACGAGCAAAGTTTAAAATTAGAAGTTAGATCCCTACTTTTCCACAAACTTTCAGTCTCTAAACCTCTGGCCAAACACTGGAACAGAATTCTTAGGGAAGTGGTCAGTGCCCTTTGTGTATAAAAATGGACAATGCCCTTAAGAACATTGATTTTTGGTCAACCCTGAAATGGACAATGAGGTGAATTAGTAAATTGTTGTAAGCCCCTTTCAACTGAAATTATTCTATTCCAGTCTAGTCTGGTCTAGTCTGTTCTGCAATAAATAACACCATAACATTTTTGTACTTTCTTAGAGTAGACCAAGAGCCTATACTTGCAGATTTCATGAGTTCTCTTATCCTCTCTGATCCTGCTTCTCACTCCCAGCTCCAAAACAAGACCACAATTCCTCTCTGATTGTTTCTGCTGTTTTACTGTTAACATTTATTTTCGTCAAACAATATCAAGGAATGCTGGAAAATCAATCTTTAATAAGTTACAGTAATGTTTTCAATTTCCTGTCATCTGGTTTAATGTACACGTGTACCCTGTCATTTCTCATCACTTTCTAAATCCATCTTGTTATCAGCAAGGTATAACTTAATGTACAGCTAACTCTTTCATAGGTGACCTTAAAGCATACACTACTGGGGATGCTTTGCAGAGGAGTCACTCTTTCTTTGCAGTAAAGGTGACAGAGGGAACAGCTTGGAAGCTGCAGCACAAAACTTCAGCAAGGACTTTTACACTTGGGTACACATTCTTGCAAAAAAAAAAAAATACTGTATAGGCAGAAGAAATTCATTATGTCTGCAATGATGTGGTCACTGTGTACTAGAAGAGTATTTGCCTGGCAAATGTAAAGTTCTAAGGCTTAGTCTGACAAGGTTTCATTGTGTTGTCTGAGGATCTGACCTTTAACATTTATTATGAAGGTATGACCTTTAATATTCATGACTATTACTTTGCTATACCTTCTTCTTTGCAGTGACATAACCGATTGACAAAAAAACATTAAGAAATGAGGCTGTGATGATTTAATTCAAAGTTTCCACAAGCACTGCTTTGAGATGTTTCCCTGTGTGATGAAAGCTTGAGAAGGGAAACAAAAGTAAAGGGTGAAAGACTGCATTGCTATGATGCAAAGAGAAAGAAATAAGGAGAGTAGCAGGAGGGAAAGCAAATTAAGAGGGATTTCACTTCCTGAGGAGATTGATCCAGCTGTCTGCAGGCATCCAAACAGTTCAGTTAGTCTTGTTTGGATATTGTATGTTGTCAATTCTCTTACACCAGAGAGAGTTTGCTGTGGAGAGCAACCCAAAAATGGAACAAGTGATGTAGGGCTTCAGACCTCCTGAACAAAAATCCTTGGCTCAAGTCTCCACCGTTTAGATATTTCATTGGCCAGTCACTGCAAGTCATTAAATCGCACCAGACTAAACAGCATGGCCTATAAAAAAGGATGGCAACACCTAAATGGTGCTGTTGGCACTCAGCCCATAGTCTTGTTATTCCAGAGATTCTGCTAGACACTTGTGCTACTCCTGGTCGTGCTTCCCTTCCGTTTTTGTTCTTTTTTAATGGCTCTAAATTTAATTGCTGGAACATGGAAATGTGTCCCCATCCAGATGTGCTAAAGTCTTAGGTTAGCCTTTTTGCATGCATAAAACTCTCCAGACTCAGATTTAATGAAGACTTGGGAAATAGAAAAAGTAGAGAAGTAGTGAATCTGGGAACAAGGGCCAACCCACTCATCCCAGTCCTGAAGGCACCAAAAAGACTGTGAACTCCCACATAGATTTATGCATTCAATTCATTACCAGTTGGTACTTAGAGATAACATTATGGAAGGTTTTGTTTCTCCACTTGGCTTTAATTGCCTTCCTTATTAGAATTTATCTTTCTGATATGTCAAAATATTATTTCAATAGATGCTGCAATGTTATGCAAAAGAAGTTTAAAATAATTTCCCATAGAACATTATTAATGAATGTTTATGAGTTTCAATGCAGGTAATTTAAAGGGCTTGGAAAATACCTTTCTTGAGAGCTCAATTCAACACAACGCACGTTTAGTTTAAAATAAGCTAAGCTCCATGTTTGGAGTTTTCTTTCTTTTTTCATTTCCCTTTTTTTTTTTCTTTTTTTTTTTTTTTTTCTCCCTTCCTCTGGAATATATGAAACTATTCTTCAAATGGTAACTAATCTAACCAATTTTGCATTGAAGCATGAATGCATTTTAATTCACTATTCAAACTGTTGTACCAATGAATATTTCTGCATCCCTAGCAATATGTTGAAAGAGAGCTTTTTGCTGCTATAAAAAAACTCCAAACAAACAAACAAACAAAAAACCCTTCTGCAATTTCTTTATACAGTCTGATTAAAATCCAATTAATTACAAAAATAATTACAAACACAATTAAACCTTTCTACCACAGTTTGCAGAAGAGGGCTGATGGAAGTAAAGTTGTCAATCAGACATCCAATTGGGAGTAGTAACTTGTCATCTATGTTACTTTTAACCAGTAAAAGTGTTAACTTAAAATACTACATTAACAGTGTATTGCTATATGCAAGTTTATTAGGAAATATCTCACTTCTTTGGTTGTTGTTCTGCTTATCATCAGATCAATACAATTCTGTTTATATGGCACCTTTCTTGACAAAGTCATCCCAAGGCATTTCACAACAATAAATGTACGTATAATAAAAAGGCAGTTAAAAATACAATAAAAGGAAATTAAGCATTAATGTACAATCCAATCCTATTGTGAAGTCAGTGCTGCCAAGGAATAATTTTATGTCATCCAAACTTTTTAAAAATTCTTGTTTTATTGACATTTTTAAATTTTATAAAACCAATAAAATGCCCAGCCATAACAAATAGGGAATATACATAATATATATCAGAATTTCTCTCAGTCCAGACTGTCTATTGGCATAAATCAGCATTTCCTTGCTGGCTTCTATAAAGATGTAACAAATGATTATTGGGTCTATTACATGTTGATTTAAACTTTAAAGACAGAATACATTTCTTATCATTTGGGGCTTTGACGTTTATACTAGTTGCAGACAGGTTACATCTTTGTTTCTTTGCTAATATCATTGAAAGCTCACTGGAGGGTATATACCAAACTTCTTCTTCAAAGGGCAAAACAGTAGGTGTAAAATTCTCTTTCCTATCCAGGATTAAAAGACATATTGTGAGAGACCACTAGGTACCACACAGCCACTCATTCACTTCCTATGCACAGGATGAGGAAAAAAAAATGGAAGGGTAAAGGTATGAAAACTTGTGACTTGAATTAAAGATCATTTAAAGGCAAAACCCATATGTACCAAAAAACAAAACAAAACAAAACAGCAACAAACAAAACCCCCAAACAAACAAACAAACGAATGAACAAGGTATGACTCCATCTCTTCTCATGGCCTGGGAGGGGTTCATCCATTTCCAGGAGAGTGGGTTTCCGTCATGTGCAATGCTCACCTGGGAAGACAAATACCATGACCCTGAACATCCCCTCTTCCTCTTTCCTCCATGTTTTACTGATGAGCATGTCATATGAAATAGGACGTGTCTTTGGCCAGTTGGGATCAGCTATCCCCAGTGTGTCACCTCCTTGAGCACCTCCAATCTGGTCACTGGCAGAGCAGGGTAAGACACAGCAGCCCTTGACGCTGTGTGAGCAACCCTCAAGAACAGCTGCAACATTGTCAGAGTCCAGAGCACCCCTTCAGTTCCCCTGGATGATTACAGACCTCGGCACAGAGGTCTGGAACCCAAGAAAGAGGGTTTGAAACCTGGACACGGGGTCTGTCCAGCGGGATTGCCTGGCACAGAGCCCAGGAAGACATAGGCTTTGATTTAAGTCCATGGGAAAAACTTCCAACACAGAGAGGAATTACAAGTCATAAATGTTTGAAAGATAGTACAGTTTATCACCAGGTGGAAAGTTTTGTAGTTTTGGGGTTTTTAGAATGTAGGTGCAGGGGAACGAGATGGAGGATTTAGGGTGGTACCCTGGGTTGTTCTTGTTCTCCTTCGGCATCCGTTTTTTGCAGTGACAGTGGCACAAGGTAGTTTGAGGGTATTGGGTCAAAGTAGAAATTACTCTTCTAGTATAGATACTAGACATTGGAACAGAATTGTAAATAAGAGCACGTAGTTATCTGTATAAGAGGGGTAGCAACCTCCCATCACGGAGGGAGTTGCATCGTGTCCAAGCTGCTGTGAACATCTTGGCCAGGCACAAAGAAAACTTAAAAGATAAGAAACAATAAACATGCAAGAAACCAGAGAAAAAACAAGAACTTGAGACTCCACTTCATTCTTGCATCTGGCTCAAAGCCTTCAGAGGGCAGAGAGCAAAAAAGACTCACTCGAACCACCACCAGAACCACCACCTGACTCTCAGATGAAAAGAAACCAAACTCAAGACAACATGTGTTGTAATCCAAACAAGTTTTTGACCTCAAGATGTCTCAGGCTGGAATTTGGTCCACAAGCTTTGCCTCTAACTTGCTTTTACACAAAATTTAACGGAGATAAATTCACCCATGCCCCCATCTGCTCCCACATTGCTCTCATTTTTTATCCTGTCCTCAAACTCGCTGCTGTAATCTGTCCTTTGACATCTCTGACATTGCTTATTCTCTACTCTTCATTTTTTCCTTGCTTCACGTCTGCCTCTTTGGAGGATGGGACTGCAGGAAAATCAACATAACTAAATCCAGTTCAATTTACAGAATAGTATAACTGTGTCATCTTCCCTAGGACTACCAGGAGTGGATGTAGCATTCCTCAATTCAGTGTGGAGAAGAACTTAGATGATTTGATGACTTCAATGCATTCTGGGTGCTCTTTATACTAGTTACTGACAACAAACTGGGGCATAGTTATGCATGTGAAGCCAGGTACATAGCCTAAGTTTGAGAAAATCTGAAAATCATAGCTTGAGAAATGTTAAAAAGAAAAAAAATTCCAACAATTAAAAAGCCCCAAGCAAGCACAAAAAGCACCCCACCAAACAATTTTGAATGTCTTTTTTAGCACATTTATGTACTAATCCTTGATTGAAGTCAAGTGCATCTTAGTGGTATGTATGCCTCTGAATATTTTGCCTAATGCTAAAGCTTGTTAGCACATTTACATTTTTTTTTCCCACTAAATGATTGTCCCAGGCCACTTGTGATTCTATCTGAAACTAACAGAAGTCACCAGCGAGATTTGCTATATCAGATTTTAGTGTTCAGCTCTGATTTAGTCCTTAAGACACTGGTAGTCAAAGACGACAAGCAAAGCAAGATTTCTTTGTCTCAGGGAGCTGTTTTGGGGTGAGGTGAAGCTTATCTTTATGAGTTCCTGGGCTTTATTTTTCCCCAATAATAAAGGGAGCCTATAAGACTATAAAGGGAATCTGGTACAACCGACTTCCATTTAGATGTTTACTTTTAGTCAGTATCTTCAAGTCATACTTTGTAAAGGTGGGGAGGAGTCACTAGCAAAGGACAAAATGTTTTTTCATCCAGACATACCTCTACTCCAATCCTGAAGCTCTCCGCCTCCCCCATGCTTTTTAAACAAAAGGATGTCACTTTTCACTAGTGGCTAATTCAGTTGTGAGGCAAAGAGAATGACTGGAAAGGGTGTAATAATTACAGCACAATGTGATGATCCTCTAGTGTATTCCCTGAAGATGTATGATCTCAGAGAATTTCTGCTAGGCCCTCTTCAAGTAATTACTGTCAATTTATGCTTATCTGCGAGCTCTCTTTCCACATTTTCTTTTCCTTGCCTTCCTCAGTGAAGATACTGGTTCTGACAAAAGGAGCCATTTGTCAAGGAGCTGGGATGCTGACTATTCCCTCCTATTCTTTGCTGAAATTATGCAAGAGATTACAGTCCAACCTGAACCCATATGTACCTTATCAGCTAAATAATAGAGCACATAATGATCAATGTCAAATGGACATTGGTGGTAGCAGATACAGTTATGCCATTCTCACAACCACTTCTGGACATCTTCATTTTCAACACGGGAAATCACATAGGGCTTTCTAAGAGATCACCAAGGCTAATTCAGTAACTGAAAATTCTGTAGCTGTAACAATCCTAGAAGAGGATTTTGAAAATAGACTCTTCTCCTCAGGTGCCATACTGGAAGGGAGGAGTCTCTTCAGGGTGTATCTCAAAAGATGAATGTTGTGTATACATGAAAGAGCAACAGGTAGGTTTTTTTGGGCTTCCACAGTGATGACCTTGACTTAACTTTAGCTGGCATGGAGTGAAATTACAGTCTAAGACTTGTTTATTTTCACAGAGTTTAGACAGGGGACCTTTGACTTATAGTTTTTGTGCAAGCCTGTTAGGCAATAGCAAATTGAAATCCTCTAATGACAAATTCAGGTGGATTCCTCCTCTAACCACTAAATTAATTAATTTTAAATTCTTGAATGGAAAATTGAATTGGCTTAGACTTCCTGTAAGAACAGCAAAAGGGACTATTATTTAAAAGGTTTAACTGTCTAGTACTGCAAAGAGTAAATCTACAGGAATAAGGAAAAATTGCCACATATATTTGTGTGCTTTTGATAAAATAGCAAGGGCTGTCTAAAACCAAAATTCCCATCCTTGTTTCTTAGACTAGAGAAAAACATGAAACTGTTCAACGGTTCAAAAGTCTACACAATCTGAGATTCTGAGCATGGATTCTGTTCCTCTCTAATTTCCCATTTCTGTGTGAGCACGCCCTGAGAACAAAGTGATCTTCAGGGTTATGCACTATTTTGGTAATCCTGCAGCTTTGGTGGTGCAATACATGAGACTGGATGTAGGATTGTCATATCCCACTGCTAAGCCAGTTTCTCACTTGTGCTTCTGCCACTAGACAAGCTTTTACTTTGGCAATTACATTGTCATTTTTCAAGAGACTACTGCTCTTTCCTAAAGTAAAACACTCACCTTCTATTGTCTGGCCAGTCTTCACCACAGAGGGAAAACAAAGCCAGTTCCCTTGAAAAAATATGCATTGTGGAATTTTCATCATTTTCAGGTTTTAAACACATGTTAGTTTCAAGGCTATCTGTACAATACACAAAGGGTAAAATAAGAAGGAAATAGGAGCAAGGTAGAACTCTTTACCCTAACAATTTGAAGAGGATGCTTTGGCTTTATCAGATGCTAGCATTTGCCTCAGGATTTGGGCTTATTATGAGCTTGATTTAGCTGTCAACAAATTGATCCGTAACAACTGTCTTCTCCATACTAGTTCCTTCAAGCCATGTAGTCTCTCTGGAGGACAGGTCCTTTTTCATTTGTGTGTTGTGATTTGCTTTCCCCACCCCATCCCCCACCCCTCACTCTTTTTACCCCCAGCACTGCCATTAGTTCGCCCAATAACTTAGTTGCTACCACATTTTTTAAAATTTCCTAGTATTTTAGTGGCTGAAGAAATTCAGCAATGCCCTCTGAGTACTTGCACAAACATGCCACTTCTTTGCAAAACATCCCCTGATTTTGTCAGTTGCATGAGCTAATGCCAGTGAAACTCCAATGCTTTGGAAGAAAATCCAGGGGCACCTTGAGGGGGTTTATTTCTTTTCTTTTCTATTTTTTTTTTTTTTTGGTAAAGTTCAAGATGATTAATTATATGGGACTCAAGATATGTAAAAGTTATCCAAGTTTTCACCATTAATCACATAAATGAACAGAAAATAATTAGTTCGTAGTGACTTTCTGGCTTATTATAATCAGCCCAACTCAAATCGACTTAGCCCAGAGAGCCAAATATAGCAAGGAAAAAAGCTCGAGGCATTTTTTCGCTATGTGTTGCCTGTTATCACACAGTGAGGTTTCTGTTCAAATGATGTGCCTTATTAAGGCAGGCGAAACCCATTTAAACAATGTATCAGAAATGCAGACAAGCTGCAGAAAAATACATGTATAAAGAGTATATTTTGTCTTGAAATGTATTGATAGTTAAGCCTGCTAAAACTTTAGAAAATGTGTTTTCTAAACCACTGACATTATGTTTTTCTAGTAATGCGATTGTTTGAGTTTCTTTTAATTATTTTTAATTTTGCACTCATTCTTTTCTTCCTTTTACTTCTCTTTGTAATGGACTTGAAGAATGACAATTATTCTCTTTTATTTTACTGACTTAACCGTGTGCTTATTAGAATAAATTTTATCATTACCCTTTTTATTTTATGATTAGAAATTTTTATTTGATTGCCAAAGCTTTTACTATAGGCTTAAAATCTTGAATATTCCATGTGATTAAACAATAATAAAATGGAAAGGTTTGGATCTTTCTTTTGCCTAATAAATACAACTTTAATTCTTAGAGATCTATTCTAAAGGTAGGTATCCCATATAATGTTTAAATTATTGATTTTTTTTTTTTTTTTGTCATCTCTCTGAATATGAAACCTCATGATCTTTGGCATTTTCGTTTTTTGCATGATAGCATAAAATTACAGAAACATGGAATCATTAGGGCTGGAAAATACCTCTAAAGTTATCAAGTTCAACCATTCCTCCACCACTAATCCATGTCCCAAGTGCCACATCTACATTTATTTTAAATCCCTCTGTCCTGGGTTGCAGTGTGGGATGTACACAAAGTATTCTATCAGAATCTTCATGAACTGTTGAAACCAGGTGGGCTAGTGTTTTCCCAAGCCCCCTGCCTCTTCTGCTAATGACCTTTGGGGGTGTCTTCTGCTAATGGCCCATTAACGCCTGGCCCATGAATCACAGGTATCTCCCTCCAGGGGTTATCTCTGTTAATGGGCCATCAAGGAACCACTTCACACTCCTCATCCTATTGTGAGATGCTCTGCCCAGGGGGAGGAGCCAAGCATTCTCACCTGGATATAAGCTGGGATTTGGGACAGTGCAAGGGCACTTACCCACTGGATTCCCAGAGGACCAGAGCTCCCAGACCTTTCTACAGGATCACTGCTTCAGGAAGAGCACTTCACCTGGACTGCTTCCACCATCCTGCTCAGGTTGTATTCTGACTCTGTCAGTGATCCTTTGTGTTATTGCATTTATTTTATTTTATTTTTACCTTTTTACCTTTCTTCTTATTAAATTATATCTCTGACTTGGAGCCTCTCATTCGTTTTGCTTTCAAACTACAACACCCTCCAAGGATGGTGACTCCATCACTGCACTGGGCAGCCTGTGCCAGGTCTTGACCCCCCTTTTGATGAAGAAGTTTTCCCTGATTTCCAATCTAAACCTTCCCTGGTACAACTTGAGGCTCTTTCACTTGTCCTGTCCCTTGTTCCCTGGACCAGAACCCGACCCAGCCCTGGCTTCTCCTATTATCAGAGAGTTGTGGAGGGTGAGAAGGTCCTCCCTGAGCCTCCTTTTCTCCATGCTGAGGCCCCCAGGATCCCTCAGCACCTCCTAATAGTCTGTGAGTGTGTTCCAGACCCTTCCCAAGGTCTATTCCTTTCTCTGGACATATTCCAGGCCCTCAATCATCTTTCTTGCAGTGAGGGGGCCAAAAATGAACACAGGATTTGAAGTGGCCAGAATTGTTGGTGAATGATGGAAAATGGCTCAGAGCACTTCTGCCAGTTCCCTCAGTCCACTTGAGTGGATCTCATCTGGCCCCATAGACACACACATATTTAAGTGCATTATCAGAGCACTTTTAATTTCCCCTTGGAATACGGGGGCTCCCTGTTCTCCAACTCAGGGTGCCTGGACAACAACAGTTCTTTTTCTTTTGCTACTGTGTTTACCCCCATCATCCAGTAAAGGATGGAGAAATATCAAATTGTACTAAAGTTTGTGTTCTAAAGTTTAGAAATTTCAGTGTCATCAGACTGCTCAGACAGACATCTGTCAGGTGAGTTTCATGGCCAATTCACTTAAGTAAGTACAGTGATAAACTTATGAGTACATAAGAGGGTTGTCAGTGCCACACATCAATAGAATTGTGATATCAAATGAGAAAAGATGTATCCAAAATATTGGGTAAAAACTCAGACAGGATCCCAGAAATTTCTGTGGCATCAATAATGGAGAGGCAAAGCTCAGGAGGTCCTTCTTCTGATAAACTTTTGCCCTGTACTTTCACACTGGTCACTCAGCAATCATTTCCTCTTTGATTTTTTTTTTTTAATTCCTGTATTGTGTAGACCACTTGTCAGTTGTTTTAATATAGCATTTAAAACAAAGAGCAAGGAGACCCCAAGATTTGGGGTCTCAGAAAAAGGAAATTTGAATATTTGCACATATTTCTCCATTTCCCTAGAAGAACTTATTTGTTTCCATTTTAGGGAAAAAAATAAAAATCCTACTAATATGAAATCTCAGCCTACTTTTTTTGGAAGACTGAAAATATAGGAATATATATATATACATGCATATAGATATGTGTGTATATAGACATATATTTATCTCTTGTTATAAATGCAACGGCAAAAATCGGATTAACAAAGAAACAATTTATTAATAAAACAATCCCAATCACTGATAAAGAGAGAAAACCACAAATAGGATTTGCAGTGCAGCGCCGGGTGGATGAGAGGACTGCACTCTAAGGCACGGTTTTCCCAAATCCACATGGAGCAGATCGCAGCTTGGGGTTTTATAGGGGTTTTCATGTCCCGAGGTGAAACAGGTGCCCGGGATAATCCAGCAAATAGTCCAAATAATTTTTGGATGGGCTTCCCGGATTTGCCGGACTCTGCAGATCGTATTCTGGGAAGGTCCTTTCACAAGCGGATGGAGCTCGCTGGCCCATGTTTATTTCAATGTGTATTCCTCGGCGGAGAATTCTCTTTTCGTTCGGGGAGGAACTTCTCTGTCTGGGTACGATGCCAATTCTTATCTGGGTTGGCTAGTGTCTTTGTTCCTCCTGATGGCTCCTGTCCTGTTCTTTTGTCCCAGAACTGGGGGACGATGGAAACCTGCCTGGGGGAAAGTTTCTACGGACTATACCTTTTCACATTTTATATTAACACCAATCTAACCCATATTGTTATATTCTTTTATCATGAATTTTTACCCAATGCCACATTTATCACATCTCTTTTTTCTTTTTTTGCTTTGTTTTCATATTTGTACTCATGGTGAGAAGTAAAGGACTAGTGTCACATAGCAGTGTCACAAAGAAAGTCTACATTAGGCATAAGTTAATCCATCTTCTTCTGGATGAGAACACACAAGGAAGTCGCCCAGGAAAAAAAAAAAATTCTATTCACCAATTAAAGAGTAGTTATTTTATTTATTATTTTACCTCATTGTGAGTTTTTTTTTTCCTGTACTTCTTTAACTTAGGAAGGTGCTAGGAAAGGATGATCTATATCACATATAGAAGTCAGGTGAGAAGGAAATATTATGGCAGGCTGTGCTTTTAAGCAGCCCTTTGTATGGAAATATCAATCTGTTAACTGCTTCATTCTACATTACGGCATTGTAAAAAAAATTCTTTCTTGTAAATTTGATAAAAATACTTACAGCTTGAAAACTTTTTTTTAAAATATTTTTATTATTATGCATATTCATGTCTTAAGATTTTATAGAATGTTAATAGCTAATGGTTTATACCTGATAAATGTCCCTTCAGCCGTTTTTTATTCTCCTTTCCAAGAATCACAGATTTAATTTTTCTTTTCCCCATGGAAGTCAAATTATATGAAATGGTAGACAGCAGTGAAAAACTTTTTATTCATTCCAACATGACAAGACCTAAAATTTCTCATGAGAAATGATGCAAATTTCTCCCTGCTTTGATTATTCACTCTGGATTACAGTAACACAGCTATTGCTTTTGCGATATAAAATTTGAATATTTGGATACAAAGGTTTTGGTGTATATTTATTTTGGTTGGTTAGTTGGACTTTTTGGGTTTGTTTGGAGTTTCTTTATTTTCTTTCCTCAAAAAATCTGCCAGCTTTTAAGTTGATAATTGTTGAGCGATTGAGGAGACGAGGTCTCCATGGTTTGCATCATTTTTGAAGCCAATTTTATTGAACACACTGCTGGTTTATATACCTTTCAAGCATAACAACCATATCCATGTTTCTTGGTAACATTGCTTAACTATGGACAACCACAGACTTGTACAGGCCTGTACTGTCTTGCACAAAAACATACATGTATACAACCTTGATCTCTTCCTCCTTCAGGGTCTTGCCTCAACTTGCCAGGGCTTGTAGCCCTCTAGCACATCTACTTCTGTAATGAGTTCAACTATACTTTGAGTCCTGCTTCTAAGTTGTACTCCCACAGATAATCTATTCAGGTGATAGAAGACAAGATATTTGAAATAAGTATCAAGTACGAGAGGACATTTCTGCAGCTTCAGGAACATCACTGGAGGTGATTCACTTGTTGATTGGGAATTATTTTCCCTCCCTCAGCAAAGCACAAGGGAAAGCAAAAAAGTACTTTTGGGAAGAAGACTTAGACACTACAAGACTGGTATTTCTACCAAATAAAATTCAGGTGATATAACAGCTCCATCAGCAAAATGGATTTGGTGGCAAGTGGTCTATTTTGTTGAGGCAATAAGTTTGTGTTTAAGAGAACAGTGCTAGCAAGGTTTATCTGCAGCACTTTGTTGTGAAGGCAACAGCAGTGGTCAGTGTGAAATTATTTGAAAATGCATGTGAGAATTTTTAGTAAATTTTTTGGGGCATTTGCCCATATTTAGTTGCAGCTCAAAATTTTTATTCCAGCCTTATTAGTTTAAAGCTGTGATGGAAACTCAAAATGACAGCGCTGTCAACACACTAAGACATAATTGCTACAAAGCCTTGTGCTTCCAGGCCAGCAAATAAAACATCGGCTTCCAAGTAAAAAGGCATCAAAGTAGGGGAAAAAAGCAATTCTATGCTGTGCATTATCACCATATAACACTATAAAGTAGAACAACATATTTACTAATGAAATTAGGGGCAGGAGTGCACATGTAGGGATATTGTGTTCATAGTAGTGCCATAATCGGCAGTCTAATTTATTTATATTTTAATTTCCATGATGATGGGCTATTGGTAGTAATTAATTTCCATGCTGGAATTGGCTATTCGTAGTAGTCTGCTACTAGTCTGAATGATTGAGGAAGAGAGAACTTCTCTCTTTGAAATACACATACATAAAGCAAAGTGAGAAAATCACGAAGAAAGACCTAAGGTGTACTTCTTACACACAAAAGCAAGCAAAACAAGATGAAAAGGCTTTGAAATTATATTTAATGCTGTAGCAGCTCTGTTGCTGCATCATAACTCCATTAAACTCAGCAACTGAAAGGATACAAAGAACCTTGGTTTCTTTGTTTTCTACTGAAATTCAGATCTTTCACACCTTCCAGGGCTATTCTCAGGCAATAGTGAGTAGATTTACCTGCAGAGGAGGCAACACTTTCAGCTGCATTCTTTTGTGTGAAAATGCAGGGGGAAACCGAAAAATGAATGAACAGGGACATGGAAAACATCGAATTTCCTCCTTCCACCTACTCAGGTCAAGTCTCCACAGTAACCTCCATTTCTAGGGCTGAAAGTGTTGGTGGGAAGGAGGGTGAGAACCAGCAAAGAAACAATACAGAATGAGTGGAGCTCATGTGATTTTTTGGTCAAACACCACAGGCTTTAAACCTTACTCAGGTGCACTTCACGTGGAACATTCAATTTCACTAGAGAGTGAC
The DNA here is from genome assembly GCF_965231275.1 of Zosterops lateralis. NCBI lineage: Eukaryota > Metazoa > Chordata > Aves > Passeriformes > Zosteropidae > Zosterops > Zosterops lateralis. The sequence goes on along the minus strand of NC_139800.1, from coordinate 25,079,555 downwards.
AGTGAGTCAAGGTATTCTTAGCGACACAAATATATAAAGAGAAAACAGTATTTCTTCAAGATCTACATGGCTTCTGTAAAATCTCTCTAGTGTCTCTGGATTCAGAAGGCCTTGTTAGTCTGTGAAACAATACATGAGTTCTAGGAGTCAGTCCTCTGGAAATTGGAATTAAATCTTGATATTTCTCCATCACTTTGACAGATGACCAAATCTACTGTCATCAGAAGCTCCAAACAAGTTTTGGTCCCACACATGCAAGGACACATACAATCATGATTGACAATATGCTATCATAAAGTTTCCTTATTACTGCTGTTAATATGTAACTATTTTTACTACTGCAGGTAACTACTGTATTTTTAATAATTGTGCAACAAGGGCCTTTAACAAAGACCAGGTTTCTGAACTGTTAAAGTTTCTGATTGATAAAAAAACCTCACAGAACAACGCAGAAGAGGAGAACCCAATTAAACAGTTTGAACCTAAATGGAAGTGCTAATCTGGGTATATTGAGAGAATTACAGCCACAGAATAAGTTGTCATACAGAGCACTAAATATGCCAAATCCCTGGTGTTACAGAAGCACTATTATGAACCTGTAGTCCCTTGGTGAGATGCCAGAAGGAAAAGGGGAGAAGTCTGCTTCCTGCACCTTCTCCTCAATAACATAAAGTATGGCAATAAATTACCTTTTTTGTCTTCATTGCACCTGTTACAATCATCTTGCAGCATAGTAGTGTCAACAAGGTGATGTCATCTTTTTCTACCCTCTTCTTGCAGCAAATACATTAGCCAACATTGGAGATTAAGCGTTAGAAACCTGGTGATCAGAACATTCTGGAAAACTTAACACCTGGAAACAAGCAGCCTATTATGAAAATGAATAGCACTGTACTGATGGTTCATTCTGAAGGTTTTCTCCTAAAATTCTTTGCTCCTTCCTAGCAACAAAACTACAGAAAATTCTACAGATGTATCTTAGTTATACGAAAAATAGATCAGGGTTTTATCTAAAAATAAATGTTATGCTGCATTATTTCTGAAAGAAAGCATAACCAAAAAGAATCATCTGTTTTCCAAAACTGAGCCAATTCTTTTGGCTGGTACAAAGACTTGATAAGTTTACAAATGCTTGTGATGAACAAGGGCCTGCAGACCATAAAGAACACAACTGCTATGATGTCTGGGACTATTTACCATACTTTGTATTCAGAATTCTTAGTGATTTTATGTGACACAGGACTTTTGTTTGTAATATGCTACACTTTTCCTGCCTCCATGTTCTTTATGTAATTTTCCACATCTGACTGGTTGAACATAAAGGAAACAACCTTAGTACTGAACTGCACTGTGAAATCAAAGAAAGAAAAAGCTGAATTTCGACTCTGATCTTTCTTTTGCTTCTTTGTCACGGCTCCAATTGTCACTTTTATTTGAGAAGCAAATGTTGTTACAAACATCACCTCTTCCCTTATTCCAGAGGTCATCTTAAACCTAGCCCACAGATCTTCATGATAGACATCCATGTAGCATCAATTAGAGGAATTAAGATATCCTTTGAGTTTGGCTGGTTCACACAAATTGAGGATATAGTGGTACAATTTTTCAAGCAAGGTATCTGCAAATTAATTTAATGAGAGTCATGACTAAATAATGTCATGGAACCTCCAACACCTTAATAAGAGCATTTAATGGCACATCAAGACTTTCTTTTCACTGTTTTACTTAGGATATTTTAGGGGTATGCAACACTGTTGTTCCTTATCTGACATCCCCATGTCTATAAAAGTAATAAAATAAACATTATTTATCATTACAGAAATTTTCAAAACCACACAAAATATAAAGCACTTCAAAAGACTTCAGGGCATTTGACAGTTCCATCCTTACACACTTTTCATATCGTCTTCAAGGATTGATCAATATTCTAGTGTGGAGTTCACCTCAGTAAGGCACAAACATCCAAAAATCTAATATTTGAACTAGCAGCCTGAGCTCCCTTCACAAAAACATTGCCAATTTCAAAAGAAGTTGAGACATTTTACATGGATCTAACATCAGGAAGTAGACCCACCACTCACTATTGGCTGAGAAGGACGCTTAGCCCATCAGCAGCCTGGACTCAGGACTAGATTTGCAGGATGATGAGGCTTGATTAATAAACCCCATTCATTCAATTTAGAATGATTCACAAAAGCATAACTGGTTTCCATTTTACTTCTCTCCCACATTCAGCATAAGACATGTTAGCATCTTTCATTATTTTAGAAGAAAATATATCTTTGACACAAAGATGCAAAGCCTTTGAGTTTCTGTGCCAAAGTGTAGCGGTGTCAGTGTCTCTCTGCCTCAGCCAGCCCTGGCACCTCGGCAGTAAAGGGCATGGCTCGGTAGCAGAATGAACCTCACCCATCCCTTGGGTTCTCGTTTGCCCGAAGGAGTTAAGCAACAACAGCAGGAAAGAAAGAGGGACTCTGCTCAGGGTTAACTACTGGCTTTATTCCTCCCCCAGTGGGGATAACCTCAGTTCAGAGTATCTGCCTCAGCAGACACCCCTCAGCAGAAGTGGCTCCTTAGCAGAAAGAGCAGGAAAAAGAGGGGAACCTCCAAAAGCAACATCTTTTATTGGGGGAAGAAACTCAGGGATGGGTTTGACTGAGGACAAATCAGGGATCATGTGGGTATGGCTCTGCAGGTAAATTACACATATTAACAAATCAATAACTCTGGCAGGAAGACAGCCAAAGCCTTGTCCAATCACTCAAGGCCTCACTGGAACTTTCCAGACTTTTGGGAGAGACCCCAAAGTGACAGACAAGACTCAGGGGCTGTATAACTTATGATTGACACATAACTAGGTTTGGGGTAAAACCAAGAAGGTTTTATAAATATGGGTGACATGGGGCAAACTATTACAACTTATAAGAAACAATATAAAACAAAGAACAAATACATATATAAAACTGATAAAACCATGTTGGGAAAGATGGGACATGAAGGGCTTGTGAATATGATTACCTAGTAAGAAATATTGGACATGTAAAGCCTGTGAGTGAAATAGAAATGAAAGCCAGCCTTGAAATGTAGGCATGGCAGGCAGGAAGACGGTGATTAGCTAGAGTCAGGTTGAAGGACAGAAAACAAAAGGGCTCAAGAATGTAGATGCTCTCCACCCTGCCAAGGCATCAGGGAAGAAGTAGGTAAGAAAGTAGTCTTTAGAGTTTAGAATATAGGATATATATGGTAATATACTAGTTCTCATAGGCTGCATGCAAAGTTTGTAGGTTTTGTATCTCACGCTGGTTGGTCACTGTAAATTAGAATATTCAACGCAAAAGGAGATATAATGTATTGTAATAAGGTGCTCACTCTCTTGCTCTTGCTCTTCTACCTCTTCTACCTCTCTCTCTTACTGCTCTGATCCCTGCCCTCTTCTTACCTCTCTTACTCCTCTTAGCTTTTCTACCTCCCTTACCTCATAACCTCTCTCTCTCCCCCTCTCTCTTTTGGGGCTTTGCTTCAGTAGAGGCTGGTGGCTGAAGGCAGGCCCTTTTTACCCATGACCCTTGCAATAAACCCATGTGTTTCTAGAATATCACAGGTCTGCAGAGTTCCTTGTCCCTGCCATCCATGGAATCCCCTACAAAACCGAAAACATACCACTAGACCAAAGGAAGAGGGAAGTTGAGCTCAAAAACCCTGCTGATGTCCCACAGTCTGGCAACAGCACAGTATTTGTTAGCTAATGTTAAGAAGTGGACTTCATCCCATATTAGAAAGAAGAAATAACTCTACACTGTGTGTTAAACTGACCTGAGGGAAAATTCCTATTAGCAGGATATAAAACCAAGAACTCTACTTGTATTATAAAAACAGAGTAATGCAACTTGTTCCAGGGGTACTGTTTGCTCACACAGCTCACAGGACAATGAGGCCTTATTCCTCATTGTGGCATCATTGCTGTAATGAAAGTAAGAAATAAATGCAATAAAAACACCCCAAAAGGCAGAATAGCACCTGTCTTTAAACTCATAAGATTAATAAAGCAAGGATTGATTTCAAGAAAGGAAATTAACCTGCTGAAGTAAAACACAGTAAGCTCTGACACAGAAAATGCTCCCTAAGATCCCATGGTAGTTTTGCTTGAGTAGGGAATGTTGGGCTCCAGCTGTGAGTGAATACTGACAGTCTGTGCTATATAGCTGGCAAGGTTTAAACATGAAACAGCCATCTGTGGAGAGAAGGAATGGAGGGAAAGGACAATGCTCCAGTTCCCTGGATAATAGACCTGGATCCCCAGCAGAGAAAAAGCAGGAGATGACAGATGAAGGACAAACATGTAGGAGTAGCATGAAACCTGTGGCAGAATGTAAGAGGATTGCAGACTACATTCAGTTATACAGTGCTAAAAAGAATGTGTGCAGTAATTTTCACTGTGCACAAGTGGTGCCACCCATCTCAAAGGCTTTCAGTACTTAGGGTACCCATTTGGTGAGTCCTCAATTGTTTCAGGTGTTTTGGTGCCTGCCCCAGCTAGGGCAGCAACACCACTCTAAGGAAGCATGAGCAGAACTTCAGGAGGTTTCCTGAAAAAACACTTCCCACTGTCATGTGGACTCTAAGGTGACTACAGTTACAGTGCAGAACTGAGAGCTCACATTCCATCTGAAAGTCCTTTCATTATGATTGCTAAGTGCTGCACGGAGTTCATCTCACTTCTTAGTAAGGTTTACTGGCTTAGGCTCAGCATTTTATTAACATTGCTATGAAGCCTGCTGATTGGAGCAATATTGTGTCTGGACAGCTCAGCTTGTGCCTGGCTCCATGAACAGGAGTGTTTCTACATGCCTAAATCACATTAATTTTATTTGGTTACAAATATACCTGTTTGGATCTAGCTGTAAATAGATAGCTCAAGGTTACATGCTAAGCCAAGGCTGAGAATTGTCTTCCCCCTCTCCATGTCCAGCCCTAGGCAATACTCTGATCTGCTAGTAGGTTATGCATATTCATGTTTTCATAGCCTCAGGAACCAGGACCTTGTACAAGGCCTCAGACACAGACAAAAGTCTTCTCTTGGTGGAAAGCAACATAAAGCGATAGAGCAGAAAGGCAGACCATATGCTAAAGAGAGGATGAAGCCAAGGGAGGCTCCCAGACATCTCTCAAGGACCTCCAGTGAGCTTGAAAGCTGTTTCTTCTGCAGATCTTCTTGCCTGCAGATATGCTGTTTGCCCTTTGAAGGATGAATTCTCTTGTCAGCACAGAGAGTCTGGTGGTATGCTGAAGGTATGACTTTCTTCTCTGCTTGCAGTACCTTGATTCCAGCTGTAACCTAGTGGGGCTATACTCCCTCCAGGCTATGAAACTGCCACATTAGGATCCTGAAAGGGCCCTACTTCTATTCAAAGCATCTTCCTTGAGCATACGTTGAAGTGCCATGTACAATGACTAAGCTCTACATACATGTAGCCCCACAGTCTTAATGTAATTGACAACCCAGTTATTTAATTGGATTTCCCTCTCTTCTCTTCTTCACAGACATTAATTCTTACCTTTGGATTTTTCATACCAAAGTAATAGCATCAAGCACAACATAGTGGATCCATTTTCTGAGCCCCCAACACAAATTTCATTCATCAACCACCAGCTATATATTACAGATCCAATCCTTATACATTACATTGAAACCTTAATAGAGCTGTCATTCACCTCTATTATTATTATTGTACAATTAGAGCCAGGTATGTTTTAAAAGCTAAAGTCTGTGCATTCCTATCCATGGTAAATCCTGCCTGTATATGGACTTTAATATGCAGATAGAAAATTATTAATCAAACCTTTACAAAACTAGGTGAAAGAATTTCTCTTTTCCTTTCAATACATTGCATTGGCAAAAACAAAACAAAACAAAATAAAACAAGGAAAAAAAAACCCCAAAAAAACCCCAAAAAAACCCAACAAAAACTTCCCAACTTTTATAACATGTTTTTGAGTCTGAAAACTTTCCAAACACATGTGCACAGAAACAAACAGGCCACATGCAACTTTCATAGTCAAAACTGAGTTTCCCAGTTTAATTTCCTCACCAAAAAGGAACATAAAATCCTAAACATCTTCTGCAGAGCCTAACCAGATCTTCACAAAGCTTGTCAAGACTTTGTACATAATACCCTTGCAGACAGAGTTGCCTAATTTGGACTCAGTTTGATAAATCTTTTAAAGTATGGCTGACTCTCTGCTGGATGAAGTTATGGATGTCATGATGATGTATGATGGAAACAGTACCTTCAGTGAGTTTGTACCATTCTCATTAGAGAGTTGCCAAAACCTACAGATAACAGAGACAACTCATAAACCAGCACCCCCTTTACTGTTCTGATACCCTGGCATGTAACGCATGGATAAGACACAACCAATACTGTAGGAGGTTGCTTTAAAACAGAATCAATCTGTTTTTTATCTTAGTCTTGCAGTTTTTCTAGCAGATTATCCATACAACTGTCCAGCATTGTCACAGTGAGCATAATTCACTCATCCTGAGGACTATAAAGTGCAAGTGGGGAAAATCGACTGACAGTGATTCATGTAAGGAAACCAATGTATGTGATACAAATGTACTTGAGGGGTATCTAGTTAATTATCTTTGTTTGCATCATCTTCCTTTGTTGATTGAATAGTCCAGAAAAATATTCTTTATATTTTTTTTCTTTTTAGCATGTAAGACCTGACCCAATCTATGCAAAATCTTGTGTATTTTGTAAACTGAGGTATCAACAACAGTTGCATACTGCAATTCCACACAGGCAAACCCAACCAAGCAAAATAAAATGGCCACTCTCATCCCCTGAAGGAATTAGAAGAATCCTCATCCTAGAGGGTCAGAAGAGAACTAATTTTGGATCAGTAGATACTCCAATTATCCAGGAAATGAAAGGAAAAAAAGTTACCTGCACCATTTTTGTTACAGAGAATTATTACTATCTCAAGAAATAAAATAAATACAGTTTATTAAGAAAGCCCTTTAATTGTTTTTATTTATTTTAAAGATACATGGATTTAAAAACTAGGGAATTCTGTTTTCTATTTGATTGCTGCTGTCTCCCTAGGCCCCAGGGATGTTGCTCACAGGGAGAACCAAAGTTATATTAAGTGACTTGGACAACACATCCCATTTATATGCTCCAAATAGCAAAGACACAGCATCATAATTTCTTCCCTCCAACATCAAAATGATGTGGCTAGAGAAGGGTGCTGACTGCTGGATGTGGTAAGAGTTAATACAGATTCCTGAAGGAAATAAGTAGCTATGTGTCTAGCACGAGAAGAGTGAAACAGTCTTTATTCTCTCTGTGACCCTGCACTGCCAGCTGCAAGCCTTTCACAGTCACAGGTTATTACATGGCACTTGAGGAATGCAATAGCTCCCCTCTATTATTCTGATGAGGCTTTTCGTATTTTCTTTTTTTTCTGAGAGCACTGTGTCTTTCCTTGGGAATAAGTCACCAGGAGGGAGCTTTTTAATCTGTCACTCAGGGACTCATATAAGCAAGTACCTGTATAACAGGGTTTGTGGGATCTAGGGAAGATTGAGTTCTTCAGTCAAGACTTGAAGGTGTGACCTCCTGATTTAGAAGACAGAGTGCTACTTCTGGAGTTTACCACTTCCACCATCCTCCCCATTTGTTTTTGTCAAGCTCAAGAATTGTGCTGCCAGTGGAAAAGGCTGCAGTTCTTAATGAAATCAGAAGTGCTGGAAATTAAATCTGTGCTTTCTGAAAGATCATCAGCAGTCTCTTTTAACCCCTTTTTCTTTCCTTTTTTTTTCCTTTGTTAAAAACTTTTAAACAATAGCTTTTCTTCTTTTTTGCAATCCATTTGCATTATTTGTTTACAAGGATGATCACTAATATTCCAAGATATTTTTTTTATTACTGTTCTTCATTATAATGCCAGACAAAAGTGTGAAACAGACAAGGAGACAAAAAATAGCTCAAGCAAAAATTCAGTAAACCACAGGAGACAACTATGGAGAAAAGATACAAATACTGATTTTGTTAGAGCAAATCTGGAAAACAAATAGAAGTGTAAGCACCAAATTTTCAGGTGATAAATAGCGGTTTGAATCTACAGCAAAGGATACATTACTCAATTTACTTCCAGGCTTACTTCCAGCTGTGTGGTAAGATGACCCTGACTGGACATGAGGTTCTCAACAAAGCCACTCTGTTACTTTCCTTCTCAATTGGGCAGGAGAGAGAAAATATAGCAAAAGGTTAATAGAACAAGATAAGGACAGGAAAGGGTCTTTCACCAGTTACCAACATGGGGAAAATGGACTCAGCTTGGGGAAATTAGCTTATTTCCAAGAAAATCAGAGTAAGGTAATGGGAATAAATCCCAATTTTTAAAACTTGCCCCCTTCTTTCCGCCCCCTGTCTTTCTTTACTCATATTTACTGCCTCATTTCTCAACCTCTTGCTCCCCAGCAGCACAGGGGGGAGGAGGAAAGGGACTGTGGTCATTTCATCACACTGTCTCTGGCACTCCTTCCTCCAGCTGTGCAGGACTCCTCATCCCCTCCTCCTGCTCCAGCATGGGGTCTCTCCCATGGGAGACAGTCCTGCAGGAACTGCTCCAGTGTGCGTCCTTACCACAGGGTGAATCCTTCAGGAAAAGACATTCCAGTGTGGCTACCCCACAGGGACACAGGTCTTGTCAGGATCCTACTCCAGCATAGGGTTTCCACGGGTTCACAGGCTCCTTTAGGAATTCCCCAGCTCCCCTGGGCTCCTCCAAGAGCTGCAGGTAGATCCCTGCTCCCTCATGCTCTCCCTGTGCTGCAGGGACACATCTGCCTCAGCATTGACTGCTGCAGGGGCTGCAGGGAAATCTGAGCTCCAGAGCCTGGAGCAGCTCCTGTCCCTCCTTCTGTTCTGCCCTGCCTGTCTGCAGGGCTGCTCCTCTCAGGCATCCTAACTCCCTTGATCAGCTGCAGCTGTTGTTGTGCAGTCTTTTTCCTGCTTTCTGTTATTCCCAAAGGTGTTACCACTGCCACTGAGGGGCTTGGCCTTGGCCAGCAAGGGTCCATCCTGGATCCAGCTGGCGCTGGCTCTGCTGGACAAGTGGAAAGCATTCAGCAGCTTCTCACAGAAGACACTCCTCTAACCCCCCAACATCTTATGCGAAACCAGTACAAACTGAAATAAGAACAGGAAAACTGGAGGCTCCAGACTTTGGAACTGATAATATAAAGAGTGTCCTAGGGTGACAAAGAGCCATGGCCTCAACATACATCACCTGCCACGGCAGTACACCTGTCTACAGAACATGAACCATTTGGCATTGTTCTTCATTGAGGCAGTTAAAAATTCTTCCTAAAGATGTTTGGCCTTTTGATCATCCTCTTATTTTTTCCCAATGTATCTTTTCTTTATTTTTTCCTTTTTCTGTTTATTTGTTTGTTTGTTTGTTTGTTTTTGTTCATTTTGTTAGTTTAGTTTAGTTTAATTTAGTTTAGTTTTGTTTAAATTAAGAGAAAGCAGATATTACCAGCACTGAGGAGTCAGAGCTGCTGTCCTGTGGACAGAGCACAGGACAGATGACTAAATTTGTCTTCCTGTCTTTCCTAATTCTCCTCTGTGTGCCTTCAGGCAACCATCTTCCCTATAATTTAATTCCTCTATCTCTGAAATAATAAATGATCATGAGCATATTTGTAGTATGTATTGTAAATCTGATGTTTGGGTGTTATTATTGAGTTCACAATTGTTTTATTATTATTATTATTATTTTAATTATTATTATTATTATTATTACTATGCTTCTGCACTGGTGAGAACAGCTTAAAACATATACCACTGTGCTGGGATCTACAACTTGCAACAGAAAAACTAGCCTGAAAGATAACCTTGCCACTAACAAGGTAAAAATTAGAGCACCAAGCAACTCTATAGCCTGCCTCACTGATAACAAGGATTTCAAATACCCTGAGCCAGATTCTGTTCTCAGTAAGATGAGTTAAAATCTGAAGGGTCCTGCTGAGGTCCACAGGACTATAGGGAAATTACTGAAAATCAGAATTTGGCCCAGTGGTACTTAAAATAATCGTGCTCACTCTGAAGGGTCTGATATGTATTGGTGCTCAGTGTGCTACACAGGGAAGGAAAAACAACAGAGACACACACATGCTAATTAAAACTGCAGATGTGACTTGGTGGCTAGATTAAATAACACCTCTGGAAAGAGGGAGAGGTGCCAGCTCGAAGAGCAGAAAGCTCCTCAATTAAATTTCTCAAAGGGCTGTTGCTGATCTAATTTCTAGAACCAGGACCAATAACCCTCTGTTTCCAGATGAAGTCTGTCAGTTAAATACTGACCCGTACCTAGTCGACTTTTTCTCTGTACAGTTTGAACAGTAGCTCAGGCAGATATTTAAAAAGGTTTCTGAAACACTCCTGTTTTCTCCTGCTTGGGTGAAAATAGAGCAGGCAGTGCACATGTGGGACCGAAGATACTAGAACAGCTCATTTTCAGCCCTTTTTAGTCGCAGAGTGAGTATGGAAAGCCTGAGTTACAGACAGGACAATAGCCATCAATTCATCAATTCAGATGGAAAAAAACGTGTCATATCTATGTGTGCTAAAGTCAGATCTTCACTGTGCTTCTAGTCTCACAGGCAATATCACCCCCATTTCCACTAGAGCTGGCTAGTTGGCTTGCAAAGTATTTACAGTGCCACCAAAAATGCATGAAAATTCTCTTTTGGGTAACAGCAGTGGCTGAAGACTTTAAAAATTCACATCATTGCTAAGGAAGAAATAGCATACCAAAAACTCTGCAAATGGAAAACTGAAAATGAAATAAGGCTAAGGCCCTCAGCCTGGCTTATCATTGCTTGAGACGTCTCCTGTGGCTGCTATTCCTACAACAACTGCTGTGTGGCATTGCTCCCCTTCAGATGGAGGAAACAGGGCTCAGCACAGTGAGTCAACAGCACTGGATGTAGTACTTTTATTCCAGACAGCCCTATTCCCTGTCCTCGTAACAAACTGTTCTAATTGTTATGTTGACTATTATGGCTAAAATTGCAATGCTCTGCTGTTCAATTTTTTTTTCTATATTTTTATAAAGCTATGGGGAGGGGGAGAAAATGCCTTTTACAAATTATTTTTAAGGGGAAAAAAAAGAAATGCCTTAAAAATAATCTTCTGGCTATAAAATCTATTATGAAATATATTTCAATTAAAAGGCTACATAATTTATATGCATAAGCTTTTCTCCTGTCAAGTTTATATTTTTGTTGACTTGTCATAATGCCCTGAAGTAACTACTTTTGAATTTTAAACTTAAGCATTTATCTTAGCAATCGCAGTAAAGATAAATATCCCTTGAGGAAGATACACAATTGGATCTTGTATACTAGTAAGTTAGGCTTTGTACCAGTTATAATTGCATTAGGAAGCATGGGGGTTCAACAGCAACCATTAGCATTTGGAGATACTCTGTTTATGTTCAGTGTATTGTACATGCACCAGTTAATTAAAGCCATGCCATGGTTGTGATCTCAAAACTCAGCTGTGGGATCCTTGGAAAATATTTGGGTGGCATAAAGGGGTCATAAATTAGTTTAAAATGTTCATTAAAATTTCTCCTGGTGCTACACTTGCTGTAAGGGTCTTTTTCTTAACACTCTTCTACTACAGGGGATCTGGAAGGATCATGGCTGACAAATCCTATGGTAAAGTAATACTTTAGAGCAACAGCAGCAGCTTCTGAAACGGAGAGCACTCATCATCTTTTCACCAGTTTAAATGGTTCCTGAACCTCTTTTGCATGGTCAGTGTGAGCCAAAAAGGTTTACAGGAAAATCACCCCTGTTTTGGTTTTTTTTTTTTTTTTTTGTTTGTTTGTTTGTTTTGTTTTGTTTTGTTTTTGTGTGTGTGTGTGTGTGTGTGAACAGGATAATTCTCAGCTGGCTCCGTGCTTTGATCTGATTTACTCAGGGGCCATGTAGAGATGCTTGGGGCCAGCACAACAAGGGAACAGATTGAGAAGAAAATGTCTTGGGACAACAGAAAGGTGAGTACAATCACCCAGGTGAGTATTCAGCCGTCACATACCTTAGTTTCAGAATGGTAATTATGTCAGGTGTTTAACTTGAGTAAGAACTTGGCCACCTTTAAACTAATCTAAGACTGCACTGTTATGAAAGCAGACAGCTATCCTCTGTGACAAAGCACCAGCCTTGTGGTTAGCCAGACCTTACTGAAAAATCCAGGAAAAAAAGATTAGAAAATGTGCTAGTACTGACATGGGGAGGAGGTATTAATAGAGAGTTGGGAATAGAGTAAAATATGAGGTAGTGCTTTCCTGATATGTGCAAAGATGTGGAATAGCTGAAACTGATGGTGAAACTGCTCCTGTAGACTGTCTCTAGACTGGCCTTTGAAGGATTCTTTCACTTTGCTGATCACTGAAAAAAATAAATGTCCATTAGACCACCAAAATAAACATTAAATTAGTTTTTAAATAAAAAAAAAAATGAAACATTAAGGGCCTCTGAGCCAATGCACAGAGTCCTAGAAATAAACCTTATTTCCCAACACATAACCTATATCATTCTCTGAAAGAGGGTCTCTGCTAAGAGTCGTCCTGAAACTTCTTTGACTTACGTGGGAAAAATCTGTCCCCCTAATTTGGACAGAGGTCCTTTGACTAATGAGAAGGTGGCCAGTCAGCCAGCAAGCAAGTGAACCACAAACTGGTCCCAGTCTCTCCCTGCTGCTGGTCTCCTCCCCACTTTGCCTGCGAGCCTGCAAGGAGTCACTGCGGTGGTTATTTATCTCTACAGTGAGAACTTTCTTTCAGCTATAGTCTTATTGATTTCAGTGTTGGCTGTACTGCTTGTTTGTAACCTGAACAACTCATATTCTTCTCTGCCAAGTTGCATGAAAGCCAAACAGGTATCAAGACCCCATAACATTTCAGAGAGTGTTACAACCTTTGTCCTATGCTGTTATTACCTTTAGGCTTCATAAGAGATGAGGATCCAGATTTATGATTCTTATGCTTGCCAATATAAGTTCAAGGGCCTTTTTTTTTTTTTTTTTTTTTTTTAATCTTGGTTCCTGACTTGTGACAGAAACAAAATGTCTGTAATCATGATCATTCTGCCTGACTCTAACTCTCTTTTCCTTGCCAAAATTTTTGAGCTCTTAGCCAATTTCAACTAACTAAGGAAGATGAGAATTTATATTTAATTCCTATAGCATTTTTAGGAAAACTGGGGATTAGTTCCCAGAACAGCTTATCCATGAAAATATTTTCTGCCAGAAAGGATGACTGATCATTTGTCATCAGATGTTACAGCCCGGAAGTCACCAAACAAATAGCTCTGGACTCATTTCTAATTACATTTATCTTGTACTATCTTGTAGACTTCTAGGGGTATAGGTTGGCAAGAATGTTCTGGGATAATATTAGGGCTTGTAGTTAATTGCTGCAAAACAGGTTTCTGTAGTTTTTGTTTCTAATTGATGCTAGATTTATTTCCTCTCTTATCCCTGTTGACTGCTGTCCTGATTGTGACAATCTTGTTTTTATGTAACAAATCTAGAGATACTGACCCAGTCACCTGTTCAATGCATTGGGAGCAACTGTCTGTCCTCAGCATTTGATACATCCTTTTTCTCTCTCCACGAAAGCCTGAGAAAACAGGGGAAAAAAAAACCCAAAACTTACAAACTCTTAAGGCTTGCCAGAACTGTGGCTCATCTCCCTCCCTGGCTCAGATAAGCTGTGGGTAGGAGTATTATGTACTAAGACTGTGCTTTGCAACTGACCAACTGCTCAACCCAGATTATTCAGAGGAAATTTCCTGAAACCATACAAACAAAAACACCCTGCCAGTATACTACATGCACACGCATATATCCAGGCACAGAAGGTTTGAGTTTCCTTTTCTGAAGGTAAATGCTGCCCTGTTTAATTTAGATTGAGAGGCAGTCTTACTTGCAGGTGAGATCTTGCCACCTTTTTATTTACAAACATTAAAAAGAAATCTTAAAGAAATTTCCTTATGTAAAATTCTTTTAGAGCTTTTCTCTGCCAGTCCAGTTTTTCTTCTATGTCCCTCACTGTGACATCCCCCAAACAGCCTGGGCTGACATTTGTGATCACTGCTACCATCTCTTTAGTTTCACAGTATAGTCTTTAACCATCCGGGGGCTAAATTTCAGGCCAGTATATGTTCTGTGGCAGCTCTCCACCAGATAATCCCTCTGGGTATGATGCACAGAACCGATTCCCCCTCCCCCCAGGACAGTAGGGCACATACGCATTATACTTCCACCCACTCTTCCCTGTCAGGAGATATGTCTGTCCCTGGATGCATTCATGCACTGCAGCAGAAAATAAGAACTAAAATAATAATAATAATAATAATGATAAAATTATATATATATATGTGTGTGTGTGTATATATATATACATAAAATAAAATAAATATATACTTATCTGTAGGGTAAATCAAATTAATTCTACTCAGGTCAAAACAGCTATCCTGATATTCACTAAATGAGGGTTCATTTTATAATTTCTAGAGGTATAAGCAGATGTGCTTCAGTTTTACCTGCAGCTTTCACAGAACACCAATATTTTAAACATATAACAAAACAGCAAACCACAGTGTAGCCATTGCTTCCTTATAGCTGGTTGCTTATTTTAGACAGGAAGAAATCTGTTCTTTTCAAAATATAATGGAAAAGATTACTAGCCACCAAATATATAGCAGCTGGAGGTGTCAGTTTGAATGCAGCACACATATCAAAATACAAACATTTTTAACAGGTTCTAGTGCAGAACTAAAAAAAAAAAAAATTAGCAACACATTTGTTCTATCTATGCTCTATGCTTTCATGTATTTTTATAATTCAAGTATATTAAAAGAAAATAAAATCTGATGAATGCATAAAAAGAAAAGGATTCATTTTGAAATTGCAACCTAATTGGCTCCAAATCTCTGCAGGTTGTGAGGCACACCACTGAGCTGAAGTCATGTTGAAGAAACAGCTTAAAATGACTCACACTCTCTGGTTTCTGGGTAGATTAGTTATTTGGGGGAAGAGGGAGAAAAGGGGGGTGTTTGGGACTTTTTGTCATTCTTTTCCCAAAACACAGAAAGGAACAGCTTCAAATGCTGCAAGCATCCTGTTTGAAAAGGTGACTTCAGAGTGCAGGACTACCTGGATTGATTTTCCCAGACATGGGAAGTGGCACTAGGTGGGTTGTGTGATCTCCAGACAGCTGTGCTCTTTCTTTGTGAAACACTTTGAGATTTGTGATTTCAAACCACTGGTGCAAAGGAAAAAGACTTAGCAAAATTAAGAGACAGAGAAATAAGTTTTCTATAGGATTTTTAAAGCAATCTGAACAATTCTATTTGCAGGGATATTATTCTCCCTTCAGATTTATCATATGATACAAAAATTCTACAGAAAGGGTAGCATCCTTTATTAAATTAAGAGGCTATTTAGAGTAATTTCTATAGAATCCAATTTAATTTCTATAAATCCCTATAGGTATCAATCTTTTTCTATTCTGTAGGATTTCTCCATAGGGACAGTTATTAGCGGCTGAAGGATTTGATTCATAGCAAAGTTGTTTTGTAGAAAGGAAAAATGGCTTCACTAGGAAAGGTTTTAATGTAAAGCACTGTCTGCTTTTGCAGGTAACAGCCCTAGGCTGCTCCTTTGGCCAAATTGGTGCTGGATATACCCACAGTGGGTATATATTTCACAGTGGTGAAATAAAACTATATAGGAGTACAGAGAACTTTGCCCAAGTGAATTTGGAGGGTTCAGTCCTGAGAAATCGACTTTTGGTTTTTTTCTTCCCCTTTTTTGGGTATTTTCGATGCACACTCGCACAGCCATCAGCTGAATGAGAAGGCTGACTGCTTGTAGCGAGTAACTCAAGTATAAAAGCAAGTCCTTTTAAGGGGGAAATGGCTCCTTAATCTGCCATTTGGTGGAAGCTGGCAGTTTGTCAGGACCAAGTTTCATCCTATAGATCTACCTTTGATCATGCAGCTCTTATTGCCCTGCCCATTACCTGACTGCTTGCCAACAATTTGAGGCTGCATTTTATGAGGCAACAATACACATGGGCTCTGCAAAAGCCAGCTCGGAACAACACGAAGTGGAGAAGCAACTCAGCCAGCAGTGACAGTTCCTCTACCCCAGCTCAAATGACTAACTGGATAGGAAAATCAGATTCAGACGCTCTTAAACACTGAATCGCACTCTCGTGCACTAAAGCACTTTGCAAACACATGTTCCCAGTTGCCTTTCCAGCACACTGTGGCCCTTTGAATCAACAGCAGTGGGAAGGAGCAGACCCAGGGTTTCATTTTGCCACCAGCCTGCAGCACTGAGACCGTGCAAGTTGAACACACCTTAAGTTTTAGCAGTTGCCATGGTGATGAAAGGAGGCATTACAAAATGCACAAGCTGTTGAACATGTTGTGGGAGCTGAGAGGAAGGGCTAAGAATAAACTTCGGGCTAATTCTCCGTAACAGCGCACTCCAAGCAGCTGCTACTCGGCCAGCATCACATCCCAGCATCACATCCCAGTTAAGCAGCTCGTTAATACAAGGCAGATTGGAGCAGGAGGGTGTCGCCCCGCTGGGCACTCATGGGTCCTGGTACCCAGCACAACAGCTGCAAATGGAACGTTCTAAAGAAAGAAAGGGCTAATTCTGTTGTGATGATTACTATTGCTATTTAATTTCTCATTTCCATGGGGCTGACAGATAGGATTGCGCCAGCTGCCAGCATATGAATAACCTTTTTTTACTTTAATACTGACTGCAAAAGTCCCCTCATGACGAAGGCTGTAGTGATGAGCTGGAGCAACAGGAAAGGTGCCCCTGCAGCTGAGATAGGAGCAGGAGTTTTGAAGGGGAAGGAAGATGAATCTCACCCTTCACCATTTCTGTAGCTGTGTGCTCACTCCTGGAACCACAGAACAGAACCACAGAATGGAATCACAGAATGTACTGAGTGGGAAGGGACCCAAAATAACCACCAAGTCCAACCCCTGTCTTTGCATACCAAAGTGGAAGCATGTCAGGAGGCCTGGCCCAAACGCTGGGGCAAAGAAACCTCCAGGGTGTATTTTAGACAGAGTATTTCTACCTCCCAAAAACTCCTGACACAAAGACATAAGATCACGTAGGGTAAGCAGGTAAATGCTCTGTGTGCTTCTTATAGAAAGCCAGCCTCGAAAAACAGTTTTTCATTTTCCATATACCTCAAACCTGTGCCTCCACATTCGCTGATCTGAGGCAGAATTCTTTAGCAAAGTCTTTTTTTCTGCCTGACAAAAACCCACTAGATGGCAACATCCCTCATCCCCTCAACCAGCACTTCCAGAGCCGGATCCCTCTTGGTGCAGGGGACTGAGTGTGTTGGGGTGTGGCAGATAAGACACAGAGATCTTGGATGTTGTCATGTGCTGATATTTCCAAAGTGCAAACAGAAACAGATCAGCAGAAAATTCATTGACAAACTCACCCTTTAACCATCAGTGGCAAAGTGTGTGTTACCTGTGTCTGTTGACAACACAGAAAGTTACTTCTGAGCACCTGTGCAGATTTCAGGCCCTGTAACTCAAATGACCCAGTTCATTAAGGATGTAAAAACTACAAATCCGATCAACAAGCTTCTTCCCCTCTGCTCTCACATGCTTTCCCTTGTCTTTCTCTCAAGTATTGTCTTAAATTATATTTGATTACAAGCTTTCTATGTATATATCTGTTTACATATCTGTAAATTGTTCATCCCATTTTGAGCATAACTTACAAGATTAATAGGAAATTCTCCATGATTCTTTGTGCACAGGGCCCACCCTATCAGCCTCAAACATATGTGCATGCATAAAAGTTCTTGGAAGCACTAGAAAAGCACCCAAAACCATGCAGGGAACATAAACAAGATGCAGGAGAAGCAGATACAAGAAAGTATGGAAATTAGAGGGAAAACAAAAAACATATATATATATATATTTCCACAGAGTATTATAGTGATCCAGTATTAAAGAGACAATATCACCATCTGATGTGACAGGTTATCATGAAGTAGAAAAGGTCAAGTTTTGTATCTCCCATGGAGGTCAATATAGGGCACATTTCTCAGAGATGTAACCCCAGCCCTGCCACAGGATCTGGTAATGATGGTCTGGATGAGGGGTCACCTGTGATTTGATGCTGAGAAGAAAGCACTCTACCCTATTGAACCCCAAGAGTGGGTCCTGCTTGACAGACTGATAGCCTTTAATCTTCAGGTTTTATCCACCCTCTAAATTCCAAAGGCAGGGTGGATCCATCTCTCATGAGAAAATTTGCCTGTCATCAAATGTTGTGTTTGGGTTGCATGTTTATTCTCCCTTTTCCCAATACACACTGGTTTTGCTATTACTGTAACAGAACCTCTCTCCAAATTTGCTTCCTGCAGCATGAGCACATGAGGTTCAACCCAAACTCAGCATCTTAAAAGGGTCATAAAGGAAAGATAAAGGAAAGGAGCTCTGGGAAGAAATGCCACAACCTCTTCTCCACAGAAATTCAGGCTAGGAGTGAGAAAGCTGTGAAAATCTATGAGATTTTGCATGGTGGCTTTTGTCTTTAAGCGAGGTCCTACTAGAAATGTCCCCTATTTCCCTGCCCATTAAAAAAAAAAAAAAAAAAAAAAAAAAAAAAAAAAAAAAAAAAAGAGTGAGATGAAGTTCATTAAACAGGGATAACTAGAGTGTGACTGGCATAGAAAGATTAGTAGCTAGATTGTCTGGAGCACTGCAGTGTAAGGAAGACCATCCACATGACAGATAAAACCCAGAGGAAATATCTGCAGGGCAACAAATGCTGGAACTGTGCTTCTGTAATGGTTAAATCTAATGCAGCAAGAAGGCCCTCAGCTTCAGTAACTCATCCGTAACCCTCTAGTGTGGCTCACTGCAAGTCTTACAAGGAGCAGGAGACTGATGATGTCTTATCTCATGCTGACCACTCCCATCTTTAATCAGCATATGAAATCTGTGCCATGGCAAATCATAGACCTGCAGGAGCTTAGGACACTCTGGCAAAGGATTCAGATAATTTTCCCCAAGCTATGTAAGAATGGTCACTAAGGACATATGTACACTGAATGGTGGGGGAAATTAACACTGCCACATATTGGTTATCCACACCTACGCCTGAAACAAACATGTTTCCAATTAAAAGTGGAAGAGACAATTGTTGAAGTCACTTTGGCAGTGAGAACTCTCCAGCTGCCTCTAGATTCCTGAATAAGTGAAATGTTTGACACAGAAGCATATGTTTTTGGCAATGTTGTTTAATCCGTGTTTTAAAGGGAAAATTGAAATTCTACAAGGTGTGAAAAAAAAAAAAAATCACTGGAACATTTTCTGTTTGGAGTGACAGAGACCATGTCACCCCTCTATTCCTGTTCTCTATGTAGACTTCATTTTGAAAGATCTGCCTTACAAATGAACAGAGAGGGAACATGCTAGGTAGGCACATAGCAAGAGAAAGTGGAGGTAGCAACAGACTCCCAAAACAGTCACACTCTGCAAGATACTGAAAAAGGCCTTGGAAGTAGAAATGCAATCGGAATTATAAAATCAGTGAAATCTCCTACAAGATAATGGCACATGTTTAAAAATTTGGTCTTTTTTTTTTGTTATTAAAGCTGAAGAGGTGAGATGTAGATGAGGAAATACAACCTATAAGTGTAAGCTGTTGACAAGCCAGTGTACAGGCGTCACACAGCTCTACCTCCCAACCCAGCATCCAGCCTAGACTGTCTCTCACTTCAGCAAGCCAGAAACTTGGTTAGACCAAACTGAGTCATCTTGCTCTGTCTACTGCTACAGGCATGTAGCTCTAACTGGGAAAGGACACAGAACACGATGGCTGCATTTGCTTTCAGTGCACACTCACAGGGTTTGGTTCTAGAAACCAACACTCGAATACCTTCCTTTATTAAATCTACTCTTAAGATGCTGAAATGTAAGTATTTTTTAATATATCAAATATAATATTATTGAATAATTTTGATTTCATCCCACAGATAAACCTCCCAAAACAAAATCAAACCCTACCAAATTACTTTTTTTTCAAGTAGCAGACAATGATAAAAGAAAAATTAAAAGCAAACGCTGAAAGAACACAAAACCTATAAAAACTTACCATATATCACATATTTCTACCAAAGTCCCCTTAAAAGAAACATTTATTTTCCTTTTATGCCTTCTGTTTCTTATCCAGTCTTTGCCCCATTATAATGCGTTTTCCTTCATATTCCATGACAGCTTAGTTTCCTTAACAGCTTTGTGTAAGAGAATTTCTCAATAGCTTCTTGAAAATTCTAATAGATTATGTCAGCCAGTTTTCCTTTATCCAATATTTGACACGTTCAAAGAATTCTAGTAAATTAAAGAACTTTGATTTTCCTTCACACAACACACATTTTTTATCTGTTACATATCATGCTTATCTAGGATTTTTTTATAATCCTACTTTTAATTATCATTGCAGTCCATTTGCTGAAGTAAGACTCACTAGTGTGTAATTCCCAGGATAATTCATAATGTCTTTTTAAAAGACAGATGAAATATCTTCAGTGGATGATGTTAATGAGAGATTATTTCATTTCTGTATAGCTCAACCACTTCGTCCTTAGATTTCCTCAGCATCTGGTCCAGGTGGTTTGTTACCCTGGTAGGAATCTAGCCAGGACAGAGGGGTTAACACCTCTACCCGTGAGAAAAGTGCTCTGAAATCCTGAATGGCCAGATGCATCAAGAACATCAACCTCTATGTATCTGTTGATATTCAGCTTTTCCAGGAACATGGTGCCCCATGCTGGGAAAATATCATGGTGGTCATCTGTGGACTTACGGGCAGAATTTTCTTGCAGTTTTATAGACTACAAAACTGATAGAACCATTTCAACCATTTGTATACAAATATGCAGCAATTAGTGTGAATGAATGAAGCTCATTCCATAATTCCACTGAGCACTATTGTATCATGTAATCAGTTTATTCTACCTGCAACATAAAATTCTACTTAGTTACACAAGAGTACATTTTATAAATTATTGATTTATGAACATCTAAGGCTTTCTTCAGTCCCATTTATGCTCTTGGTTTTATCATCTCTGCTGTACAGAGAGTAGTGTCATCCAATGGCATAGTCTATACTACTTAAAATTCCACATACTTCAGTAGATTACCCCATTAACCATTATGTTTTCCAGGCTGTATAGATTAAAGTAATTAAACTTGTCCTCAAAGACCTAGCTTCTTGATTATGGGATCATTCTACCGCCTGCAGCACATTTGAGGTGATTTGCAGTAATATTGTCTTTGGGAATTTAGTGACCGTATTACACTGACAGCAGTGAGAGCTGGTGGCCTTCGCAAAAATCAAAATTTCATCTGTGCCCCTTGGAAAATATCTCACAGAGGTATACTGGAGCAAGGCAGCAGTGTTATGGGTGGCTGGATGGCTTTGGGAGACTGGAACTGGCGTGTGTAGTCCCCTAAACCAGGATTTAGTGTTTGGGTTGTAATGAACTTGCAACTGTATTGTGATTGGAAGTGACTGGAAGAGGTTTACAGAAGACTGTACATTGGCCCATGTGAAATGAGCTGGACAGCATCAGCAGAAAGAACAAGTGTCCATATTACACTTAACAAAAGTATACCACTCAATTCTCAGGATAATAACTTCAGCATCAAGGCCAAGGATAAAGTGAGAATGGTGACTAAACTGCTTTTCCCTCCTGTAGAGATGTCCCTTCAGGTCGAACAAATGCATGTTGGTCTGAAAATCTGAGGAAAGCTGCATGTTTTCTGACTACACTTTATCTTTTCTGTGGATAAAAGGGAGATTTAAGAATGTCAATCCTGCATTTTTCACTGGCAAGAAATTGACTAAAAAAATGCATAAAGAAGGAAAAAAAAAAAAAAAAACCAAACCAAAAAACCAAGATGCATGTAGACAGGCTACTGATACATCGTGGAGAAATTTTTCAAAACCATTTCCTTTAGAAATAATTCATCTTTTGTGTCTCATATTTTCCCCTTTTTCTCTGTACTTTTTCCTCTTTACAAAGGACTGGAAAACAGGATCCTTGATGCTTAAGAGTTAATCTGCTTTTGTTACCTATTCCTCACCTGCAGTCAATATTCCCCCTCTGTGACAACCATAGCTGTGAATTTATTTATACAGCAGCAGTGCCCAGGGGCCGCAGTAGGGATCAGCATTTCATTTATAATATGCAGCAACATATAGTGGAGTCCCATGTGACTTTTTTTCTTAATAAACAAAAGATGAAAGAATATAAGTGATTCTTCCCATTTTATAGATAGGGAACTGAAATGTGAAGAGACTAAAAGGCAGATGCAGAAAAGGATTTAGACAATGTGCTGACTGCCACTTAGCCTGCATCCCATATACTCATGACTCTGACTCTTGGCCATCTGCTTATGGAATGATGTCTATATTTAATTAGGTTTTTGATTAAATTTCCCTAGGGAGATGTATTTTGTCATAATGTAGCCTGTATCTGGAGCTGCCCAATGTCTATTTCAATCCAAAATTCCCAATGGGATTAAAAACTTAAATTTTCTTTGCTTGGCTTTGTTCCTGTTGGATTGATCTTCTCATAAAATAGAGACTGTAGACCTCTAGTACAGAAGAACCTAACAGAAACAACAGAAACTTGGATGACTAATTCATGGTGATGCTTGGTTTTCCTTTCATTCTTTTTTTGTTTGTTTGCTTTGGTTTGGTTTGGGTTTTTTTGTTTGGTTTTTTGTTTGTTTGTTTGTTTTGTTTGTTTGTTTGTGGGTCTTTTTGTTTGTTTGGTTTGGTTTTTTTGGGTTTTTTTGGTTTTTTGTTTTTGTTTGGTTCGGTTTGGTTTGGTTTTTTGAATTTTGCTTGTTTGTTTTGTATGAGTGGTTTTGTTTGGGTTTTTTTGATTGGTTGGTTTTTTTTGTTTTCCTCCTATGATTTTGTGTTAAATCTTGAATCTGGATGTAGATTTGTGTCCATTGCACTTCAGATGCAAAGTGCAAAGGAATGATATTTAGTATACAGTCGTCCAGATAAGATATAAAGAATAAAAATAGAGGGTGTTTGTTGACAATCCTGAGTTTAGCAGTTGAACACAATTCCCAGAGTCCAAAGGCATATTTTTATTCTATTTATGGCTTTTATTTGGATCTATTTATATTTTATTTAAGACTGCTGATCCAATATGGTGGTCTAAGTTTACCTGAAACAAGACACAAGTGCTTTGACTACTAAAAATAATACTTAAGACCATTAGAAATTAAGGCTACCAGGTAAATTCTACCTGATTAAGACAGAAGTTCTGGAAAGGACACTCAAGGAGCTAAATCTCACTGCTGCATCTCCTTCTGATTTTATAGCTTTTTTCCTATATAGCTGGGTTTACAAAACTTACCAGCTTTAGAAAGTTCCTGGATTTTACTCTGATCCTGGCTACAGCTCTGATTGTATTGTCTTGCTGTCCAGCAAAGGGGAAAGAGTAAAACAATATTTCTCAGAAATTCTGCAATCCACACCAGTAAGGATTATTTCAGTCTAGTGTGAGGTGTATTTTTAATTTCTGTGTTCCTCCTCTGTGTTCTGGAATGGTTCCAGGTATCAGAGTTCATATACAATGAAAGCACCTCTGCTATGGTCCGTTCAGGGAAAAAAATATTCTTTCTCAGAATTTCTGAGGTTATTCAGACTATTTAAATACTAGGGACACTGCCAGATAAAAGCTTAGTTGTTATCTCTTCTTGGAAGTTAACATAATTTAACATTATGGAGACAAGCCATTTTATGCCACTTTTCTTCAGTGCTGGAAAATAGTTCCAATACAAATAATAATAATATATATGCCATTGACTAATGAGTCAGATTAAGAGTGAGACTTTTATTATCCTCTTTTTCTAGAAGTTCTTGGGGTTTTAGCATTGTAATGAAGAACAAGATTTATATTGTTTTCTTGTATAAAGTATACCAGTCTCTGAGCTACAGTAAATTTGCATGCTTTCACTGAATTCCACAGGACCATGATGAAATTTGAACTACCGATTAAATCTTTTGTTCAGTTATCACCCAGGTTCTTAGTGCTTTGCAAGATCAAGCTGCATGGATCTAATCCAATTATCTTTTCCAAAGGAAGGTTGACTTTGACTACACCAGGATGAGTATCTGCGTGTCATGATTTCAGAGCAACTGTAATGAACCCCCCCTGTTCTGCAATTATGCTAGGAACTTTCAAATACACATTTGACAAATGTTGCACTCTTGAGAGGTGTCAGAGTGATTCTCCTGAAGGATGAAGTGTTTCATCTCACCCCACAGCAGAAAAGGAGCAGGTAGCTGCAACCCACCCATTCTCTAAGCTATACTAAAGTGGCAACCCTCACTCCTGGGACTCAGATTTGTAGTGACAGCATTACGTATTCCTTGAAAGAAAACCTCTCCCGTGTGGGTCAGGGAAAAAGGCTCAGAGAATAGCCCATCAGCAACCTCAAATCTGTCAAATACACAAGCTGATTTTCTGTTTTCACTCCTTTATTTTTTTTTGTCCTACCTTTTCTTCTCTCCTATGACAGAGAGAGCTTTAGTCTTCTGTTTAATAACAGTCTGGGTTAGCCAGACAAGACAATTTATTTCACAAAACTTCTGTGATATGGTCACCAAAATGCAACTAAATTAACCTCTTAAACAGCCTAGCATGAGTTCAGGTTTTTGGGGAGGTAATAAGAATATGCACTGTGGTTCTTTTTCCCCACATTGGAAAGTAGAGTTAGCACCAGAAAGAGAAGCTGAATTTTGCAGGTTTCTGGGTTTTTCTCCTTGTCGCCAGTCTTTGTCTTTTCTTCCTCTTCTGTTTCACACATTTGCCTTGCTTTTCCTGAAAAGAAGAAAATTAGCAACAACAGCAATAATAGCCCTTCTCAGTTAAGTTTTTCAAGGATGTTTTTTGCTTTTCTGTTCCAAAAAACATTTATTACTATCTTTAACACAGTGTTTCAGTGTATTAAAGCACATCTTTCTCTCCAGAGGTTTTTATTCTTTTTTCTACAGCTAAAGGGGTTATAAAGGATACAGTTAAAGCCTCACTTAATAGTTTAAAATTTCATGCTTCCACCTTTTTTTTCCTTCATTCCCAAATGACTAAGCAGATTAATTCAATGGTGCTAGACTGGGAGAAGCAGTGACATTAAACATTGTTCAGTGAAAAAAAATCAGGGAATTCTGCTAGAGCAGGAACCAGGCTGAGAGTACTTTCCCTGGATCTACTACACCCAGATACTACAGTGATTTGTAAGCTAATGAATTGTGGAAAAATCCTCAGAAACAGACACCATAAAATAAATAAAATATAGGAAAATTTGAAGGTGTTTTAAAATATGTTTTAAACTTTCCTATCCCATTTATTTTTCCCAAAAAACTTCTACTACCTCCTGCCAAAAGAAGACCGTGAAACATACAAGCTGATGACAGCTTCAATCCTGAAATCCCATCAACAGAAATGGGAGAATGCATTGCACAAATATGCGTGGCACAGCACACCTGAGACATACCTGTATGGGGCACTTGCTATCCTTAGAAATATGGCTCCAAATTTTTCTTGTACTGTAAGCAAAATATTAGTACTTGGCATAATCCAAGTAGGAGTCTGCTGAACTGTATTTATACATACAAAATTTTACATTTTGGATGGAAAAAACAAAGGTTGCTATTTTTAGAATAGATACCACTTATGCTCTTTTGACAAATATGTTGCTCACATTAACACACATGCAGCAGTAACTCAGTAGTGCATATATCTAACAAAGGAAAGCTTTACTGCGCTTCCATCCCATGCTTTCAATTTGTGGCCAGGCAGCTGAACACATCTTCAATGATCTTTAGATTCCTTTTTAACTCTATGAGCTGGAATCCATCACTTCCCAAAATTTCTGAGTGTGAGAATTTGAAAGGTTTATTCTGATCATTAATCAGCCCCTCCAATTAAGCACAATTACATCCTATAATGATAGTTATAATTATTGATTGATTAATCTTTCAACTATTAATTAAGAATCTTAATTAAAGGAGTTTTTTCATGTTATTTAAACTGAAACATGACTAATTATTTTATAATTTACCCAGTATGTGCAAAAACTGCATTAGTTCTGTTGTGTTTTCTCTGTTTCAGTGCTGCATTGAACAAACTGGATTTAGATTGTCAAAAAGAGCTACGCTTCCATCCTTGCATGGCCAACTTGTGGACATCTATTTCCATCCAAGTTTGCAGAAAGGGCTGAATTGAAAATGACTTTTATAACAGGAGAGGCATAATGATCTCATGAGATTAAATAGTTAATTTGAAAATCTTGGATTTTGCCTGCAAACTGTGATGGATATTTGAGTTATTATTCCTTTGCCTTCAATATGTCTCACAAATGTAAGCTAAAGAAGTGATTTGTACTCTGGCATGAATGTAAGCACAGCTGAAGTTATACTAAATGAAGGACGATACAAAGTTCTAGTCTCCAAAAAATTCCAGTCTCTAATGTATTTCTTTTGGCTATCACAAAACTGAAGTACAGCTGCAGAGAATGAATTCATAAAGGCAGAGAAAAAAATATGAAGGACTTAGATATACCTATAGGTACAACTCTTCCTATTTGTAAAAAAATATTTTTCTACTACATGATAAATTTATGTAGAAAATAATTTCTACAACTGTTTATCCTTGTTTAATTCAACCTTACATTTGTATTACAGCTGACTGAACTCTTCATCTCAATGCTTCAAAAATCATCTTTTGGGGGAACATTTTGTGTTTTGTTTTTTTTTTTTTTTTCTTTCCCAGCACACCCAAGCTTTGTGTTTTCCATGAAATTATGGTAAATCTTATTTCTATTGAAAATGATGGATACAAGTTCAAGGTTTTAAAAGAATCCTATCAACAAAATTTTAGGTGTCTACAACTAAGTTAATCACCCTGTCTATAGTTACTGGATAGAAACAAAGGTTGTGAATAATTTGATGCTTAAATAGACCCTTAAAATGTCAGGCAAGTGATTCTTTCTTGCAACTTATATTTCTCTGCTGATTTTAAGGGAAGGCAAAAATGTCTACCTCAGATACATAGCTCTAAAAATAAGTAAAATCCACCTCTCCTTGTGTTTTAAACTCTTGCACATTCTATTTAAAATTTTAACTACAGTCTGTGCTGGAATACACATTCTGAGAATATTCATTTTAACAGTCAGTATGTTGAACATATAATGGGATTATTTGTGTGAACATAAATAAGGTTGGAAGAATCAGGTTGTTTAGTCCAATAATACAACTGATCTTGGTAGAACACAGTGTAAAGACATGCTCTTTTTATTAGGAAATTAATCAACAGGGGATATTGATTTACAAACTAATAGATTCTGTTAGAATAGATTCTTCTAACTATAAAACTTTCAGTCTGGAGCGTGTTATTTTACCTTAAAGACATGAAAATGAATTGTTCCCAGGTTATATTTTTCTAAAAGCTTTACCTCTATGGAATAAAAGAAAGTTATGTCATTTCCAGCTAATTCCTTGCTATTTCTGAAAACAAAGCAAAAGAAAAACAAAACAAGAACAAAAACAAAAACAAACAAACAAAAAACACCAAACCAAACCAAACCAAACCAAACCAAAACAAACAAACAAACAAACAAAAAAAAAAAACCAGAGAAAAGAAGCTCAAAAGAATCAGTCAGCTGAATATAGGGAAGATGAAGCAATTGTGCCTCATTCTATTAGTAATGGGGTTTGTTGATAGCAGACACAAGTAAGATGGAAATCCTTTAAAGCTCATGACATATTTCAAACAATATTTAAACTAAAATGCTAGACAAGGCTAAAAAATAGAAGAAAATAATTGAAATTACAAGCTTCATAAATTCACTTATACCAGACCCTGATGTGCCTGTCGTAGACTTGGCAGACATCACTGGAGGCAGAAACCTTTGCACCAAGAGGACACTAATCCGTGAGAACTGGCCTGTGTTTCAGGTTGTAAAGAAACCTCCTCCTGTTTGGTAGGGATTGTTGGTTTTGTTTTGTTTTTTATCCCAGCCTTACACACCCGCAGATGGCTATAGCAGCACCTTGTCAAGATAAACTCTCTGGCTTAAATCACCCTTTGCTCTGTATCAGCAGTGCAATGAAAACACTACTTGGAATGGAACTTAAAGGTCTGGGATTTTCACTGAAGTCATGATGATGTCTGTACAAGAGAGATATTCAGGAATGAATACAATTTGTATTGAATGAAGTGCTGGCATTGACTTCAGGCAGCTTTTCACTACAATTTCTTGAGTCCTCATCAGAAGTCCATTGTAGCCAACTGAAAGAGTCCCCTTTTCTGTGAATATTAGCTGGGCTTGTACTTGTCCAAAATGTCTAGTGTGAGATTTATATGCTGAGACTGAGATATGCAGTATGTTCAGCCTCCAACACAGAACAAATTTTGATATATTTTCTATATTATTTGACCAACTTCCTTTAACTTTCATTGAGTTAGATGAAGTGAAAACTCATCAGTAACCTGTACAGTCTCTCTCATAGTTTGAAAGTCAGTGTCCTCTTTCCATCAATAACTATATGGGAACAAGTACTTGCCAGATCAGAAACCATTTATGGGAATAAATTTGCATAAGCTATAAATCATCTACTTCCAAACAGTTTATGTAAAAATCACAAAATTGAGAAAACATCTTACATTCTTTTCTTATTTACCTTATCTGATCTTAAGTATATAAAAATATTCTGCTAATCTGTCAATTTATAAATATCCATGGTTAGATTTAAACACTCAACAAATATACTACTAAAATGCATTCTGATTTTTAAATCATTACTGTTTCATCTATAGCCATGTTAGTCCAGGACTTAAATTATCCACTCACTTTGAGCCACTGGAGACAATAATTATTTGCAATCACTAGTTTGGGTGATTTTTCTGTCTCATTCAAGCTGTACCACAAGGTGAGTTCTCAGCGATGAACTGAATTTCCCTGAAGTTCACAGAGCTTTCGTTATCAGCATCTCTCCCTTGCACACAGGGCCCTGTGTGGCTCACACAGACAGCACCAAAATGCACTGCAGAGCTTTTAATGCATTCTGAATAGCTCTTGTCATTCAGGATCCTTCATTTCATGTTTCAGATTTTCCCAGGGGGCTTTGATGTTAATCCATTTCACACTTCTAACACATCTGTTCTTCTTCTGGCTTTCTTATCTCTTCTGAGCATTCAAATAAAATAAAAAAAAAATTAAAAAAAAAAAAAAGGGGAGGAAAAAAAGGAAAAGAAAAAAAGTTTTAGCTGTCATTGTGCAGTTTCTGAAGCCAGACTTTAATGATGAAGCACACTCCAGCTAACTTCATTGATACTTGGTTTAAGCCACACAAGGAGTTATATATTCACAATATATCCAAAGTTAACTGCTTCCACTTTACTTTGAATTTCTCTTGACTCCTCATGTAAATTAAGAAAAAACTGCCCATCACAATCCCTAGAAATAAGACAGTGTGGTCCAGTGATTAATTTTTGTACATCAACAGGTTTTATAAGAAGAAGCCATCCTTCTCCAGCAGTATTAATTAAGCTGTGACCAAAACATCTTTCATGTGTAGGTGTCAATAGAAAGTAAAATGCTGAACAAACACAGGGCAGTGATCATTTCTGGTTAGAATAGGAGTTTCCAAAATTCAGTGTTCTGATCCTTGATTGCAGAAAAATTAGCTTTTCTTTCCTCAAAGATTTAAAGTGGAAATTAGTAATGCTAGCAAGAAAGATAATTCCGAATTCCTTATTGTTCTCCACTCCACCACAAGTGAAATGTAGCTCACATACTTATACCAGCCCTGTGTAATTAGTCAAAGCTGGATTCTCAGTCTCGGTCCATAGTCAGTGGTGAAATATTGGGAGCTCTGGGTGTGATTCATCCCAAGATTCAACCATCCCAAGGTTTCAGTCTGGATGGGATGAATCATCATCTCTAGGTGTCACTTTCCATTGACACACAAAGTTTCTGGATGACAGCTTTAACTTGGTTTAAAATTCAGGTAGCTAGACTCAACTAAAAATAATCCTAACTTTTGATTTTATCTTGGAGAATAAAAGAATTATTATAAACGTCCTTAGTTTCCTTTTTGTCCTTTCTTTCCTCTTCAACTGGGTAAGGCATTAAGGCTATCAATGATAGTCCCCATTTTAAATATGAAAATGTGCTATTTCATGGTTAAACCTTGGAGGAAATGTTCTTTTTACAATTGCACCTTATTTGAGACATGTTTTGTGGGCCTGACCGAAACTGGTTGCTTAACAAAGGCAGTAACTTAATAATGCTGGAAAAGAATTGTATTTGAAGCATCTCTACAGACAGAAGGTTACCTAATAACTTTCTATTGTAGGCCTGTCACTGTCTATGAAAGACACGCATTATCATATAAATGAAAAGACTGCTCTTTTCCATCATCCATAGCCTCACTCCTCACAAAAAAAGAAAAAAAAAAAAAAAAAAAAAAAAAAAAAAAAAAAAAAAAAAAAAAAAAGAAAGGAAAAGGAAAAGAAAAATCTGTCCAGATCAAACTTTAAAAACACTAAGTTCTTTGCAAATTCTTACCAACTCTTGGCAGATCTCAAGCAGTTTTAAACCACATCAAAATGTAATTTTATGAAAATTACATAAAAAATTGTGACATCTTATTAGTGGATGGATAATTAATATTAAAAAGCAAAATGATCCAAATAATATCCTGTTGACAATGAATTTCCCATGTGATGATTATTTCTATCTTAATTCTTTGTTTCCTGTTGTTTCAGTACTACTCAGCAGAAGCAGGTACTTAGTCACAAAAGTGCTTGACTTATTCCTATGAAAGAAAGCAGGATGTTCTCATTTGGCCATTGGAGGTGGTGGTTTGCAAGTATGTTTGAGGCATTTATGATGAATTAAGCATTTAAGATGATTTAGGCACTAAAAAGTTTGAAATAATCAGTGCAATTTCTAGTGAGCAGGGAAGTCAAAGGATGCTTACAAACATGGAGTTAATGGATCTGACTAGAAAATCTCATTAATATAATAAAATGTTATTCACATAATCAATCCCACTTTGTTCAAAAGAAATCAGCAACTGAACTATAATTACATTAAAGCAAAGACAACTTTTCCATGATGGAACAATCAGAAAAGCTGATTTTTCCAAATGAAACACTATACCAATAGTAGTTTCACTGTTATTTTCAGAGAAAAATGTAGTTGAGGAGAACATCAATAGAAATAAAACATGGATGAAATTAACAACCTTATTTCATCAGAATTAAATGCTCTGATAAGGTAATGTTGATTTCTCTTTGTCAGAACTATATTTTTGGCATAATGTATATGTCTGGATAATTAATAATGACTTTGGAATAATAGACATTTAAAAAGTGAATTTTCTGGGGGAAAAAACCCAAAACATAAAGTTTCTGTGATGATTGGATTACTCTGTTGAAATAGATTTACAGACATAAGCCTAGAAGTCCCAATGCTTAGGAAATTTTGCATACCCGCCCCAGAATATTTGAAAGACAATGTCTGAAAGTACAGCATAGCTGGAAAAAGGTGAGATCTTTTGTTTTGTTTTGCTCAAATGGAGCCCTTTATAACTGTACTTTTTATTTCATTCAAAAATGGCTCAGAAGTAGGCTAACTTTATATGTGTGTATTGCATATGTATACATCTAGAATGTTAAGAATTGAAAAAAAATAAACCAAACCAAAAAACCACCACCAAGAAGTAAATAGAAAACCAATATATGGCAAAGAAGACTCAACCACAAAGAAGCTTTTTATTTTGTCCTATGCAGTTAAAATCCAATTTCTTTTTAACCTGATCTTGAAGAACTCTGGGAAATATGATTTAGTTATTTTGTCTTGTCCTGTCCTTCATAGTCCCAATTGCAATATTTAATCTCCATCCATAATGAACTCCTAGTTAAAATAGAGTTCTCATCACACATTTAAGTAAACTGAGAAAATGTGGACCCTGTGAGATGGAGTCTATCAGAGAAGAAAGGGAAGGAAGGCAGCAAGTCATCAGTCAACCAAGTCTCCCTCTGGAGAAGCTGGCAACAAATGGGTGCTTCTAACTTCAATTTGGTGATGCAAGCTGATTTGATATGAAAGCTTCTTTACCAAAATAAAATTGTCTGTGCCGATTTTTTCCAGTTAGACATAAGGAATTTTTGACATTTTTCCCTGATGTCTGTAAGGTGATAATTGCTTGCTACTGCTGTTAGATAACAGAGCTGCTAGTCAAGTGTATGAAATGTCTGACTTGGAGCTGTATATGCTGCTCATGCTGAAGATGAACACGTGGGGGATTTTTAATGTTAAGTGTCTGAAGTGTTCATCATTTTTCTTTAACACATCTCAAAGAACACTGGAATTCATCATGAACAAAAAAGACCAAGACTGGTTTTGTCTGGTACGGCTTAATTTTGCGCTCTGTGCTACCAATGTACTTCCGTACCCTCCACTTTCCTCTTTCTTTTCAGAAATAGTCACATAGCTCATAATCCTCTGTTCTGTGTTTGGTGACAATGGTCTTTGAATCTACAGACTCATCTCCTCTGCTTTTGAATAACCTTTGTTGGCAAGATATTGTCTTTTTTGAGCTAAGTAATTTATTTTCTAGGAAACAGGCAGGTTTTCCAGCTGTAATAGACAAACACTCCCACCCTCCCTCATTATTCAGTTTTGGAACATTTTATTCACTTCTTTTACCTACAGTACCTCCTAATTCAAGTATGTATGACTGAAGAATATGTCTGACCTCACTTAAAGGCTCATAAAAATCTTTTTGCTACTTCACAGTGAATTGAATGACTAGTGAAAATAGAGAACCAAATACCCTTCTCTGGCTTACATTGATATTTTGTTCCAGATTGAAAAATAAGATAAGAATGTCTAGGACGTCTGTGTAGTTGTTAGAATTATGAACATATCTCAGGTTTCCAAAACAGTTTGCTCATTTGAAGAGTAATGATTGCTAAAATACCTCAGAAGCGCTATTAGTCTCTTCTGACTATATTTGAAGCTGAAGGAGAACACAATCTCATTAAAAAAATCATCAAGTTTCTAGAGAAGATCTTAACTCACCCAAATAGCCAAGATACCAGTTACCCATATGTTCAAGATTGGATGAGGACTTTATTTTCTGAGGATCCGAAGTGAATTTTCTAGCCTAGCAGGTGATGTTCTGTTGTAGGACGTAAATTGTACAAATGTCATAGTCTATATTGAATTTTAGTCTCTCCAAACAGGACAGACAAACAGTACAGAAGTTCTTAGATATAATTTTGATTTTAGATTCATTAACCTCAGATCACAAAATCACAGAATGTTCTGAGTTGGTGGCATTTGACTCCCTTCTCCATACTGCAAATCTTGACAGCACATTCACACATGCACATACTGTCAGAGAAAACAAACTGAAAAACTTTCACAAAGCAAAATGGTCTTCTCAGATGGAGGTTGGTATTGGGTCAGGAACCTTGTAGACAAGGGAAGCATGTGGCTGAAATTAACTTAAAGGAAACCCACAATGGAATTTAAGAAAGCCATAAGACCTGCAGGGGTAACATGGGGCAGTCCAGTGCAACTGGAAGCTGGGAAAAGAGAAAGTTTCAAAAATGTTGTGAAGGCAAAGGTTGTAGAGAGGAGAAGGAGAGAGCACGTATTTTAAAAGGACATTTTATCCTTTGAAAACCTGTTTGCTTTGGTCTGTTACTAAAAAAATTAGGACAAAGATTATTGTCCTATTCGTTTCACCCTGTTTCATGGAACATTGTTCTATAAAAATAAGTTACTGTTATTATCATGATAAATAAAGGACAGATCTGAACAGCGCTATAAATTTTGGTAGTTTTAGATCTATTGCATGAATTTAAATGGATGTTTTTGTCACGGTTATCTATTCCCTTGACCACTCTCTTCAAAGAATTAAGGATATAGAATTTTAATATTCAAATAAACTGCATTTGCAGCATAATTTCTTCAGCATTTGGAAATGAAGCAGTGCTAATAATAATGATCATGCCAAAATATAAATACTAACTATAAATAATTGCTACTAGACAGAAGGAAAATACAGAGTTTAGATCTTTTCATAATGAAGCTCCTTTTATCCTTGTCCAGTGAGCTGTTGGATTAGGACGAGGATGAAGATCTTGAAAATTCTGACTTCTCAAATGATAAAAAATCACTCAGGTCAGAAAATATACCAGAAATCAGAGAAATGTGTCGGCAAAAAAACTCTTGGATATTGTGAAAAACTAAAAAAAAAAAGCAGCCTGGAAACAACATTTCCAGCCTTCACAGAGCTGTCGCAGTCATGGCATGTTCTCCAAGTTACTGCCTTCCAATACAAGATCTTCTACAGACATTCTTTAGCCACACTGACATACACTCCTAAAATTAATTTCCAATTAGTAAATAACATGATGTGGAAGAAAATCCAGTAGCTGATAATTACTATAAGGCTTCAGAGAGTAAATAGGGTTATGCATACTAAACTTTGCGTACTGTCTTTTCTGTCTAGATTTGACCCTCATCTAAGATACTGTGGAGGAGAAAGAGGAAAGTTTCTGGGGAATATTTTGAAACACCATGGTTATGTGTTATTTATATTAGAGGAAAGAGAGAGCATTGTGGAAAGAGTTGAATTTGTCAAGAAAGTGCAGAGTCATCCAAACCAATAGCTTCGGAGGTGAAGTTTTGGGACTGTTTCACTGCAACTTTCAAAAATTTTGTTAGCCTTAAATCTACATTCTTGTCAAAATAAAAAGAAAAAAGCAACCACACAATCCTTGAGAGACAAGATTCTTTATGCTGTTACTTATCTAAATTCAAATTATTGCTTTGTCAGTATTGCAGGATGTCAAAACCCCTTGCAATTTGTTAATGTTCAGGTGTATTTTTCTCAGTCTTAGATTTAGAAATAGTAATTCCTTTTCAACAGGTATTCTCTAGAAAAATATCTTGTACTTGAACTCTTCACAACAGAAGTCAGCTTGACTACTATCATGTTACTCCAGTGAAAAAAGGAAGGAGCTGCATGAGAAAAATATTTTTTGAAAAAATAATCTATTTTGTGGCTTGGAATGCTCTTTTTCACCGAGCTCCCGCTAAAATTCCTGATATTTTAGGATCCTTTCCTCTTTTCATTGCTAGGATTCAGTGACAATTCTATGTAAAATTGATCCATTATTCCATGCAATAGCCTGATCCAAATTAGCCATGTTTCAGAATGGAAATTGAATCAGATGACCTCCAAAGGTTCTTTGGAACCAAAATTGTTGTGTTCCTGAGGCTGCTGTTCAGCATGAGTTTTTGCAGGTTGTCAAAAAAGGAAAAAGAAGGACATGTCTAGGCTTCAACAGTCATGCATGGTGACATGCAGTCAGTTACTGATCCAAATTTACTCAATGTTCAATTATATAAGGTCCTAATGGAATAGGGATATAAAAAAGAAAAGACGAAATACATATTATTAACCTATATTATAGGAATATAAGTATTTTTTTCTTCTTTAAAAATTAGGTAAGAAGTGTTGGAAATGGCTTTAAATGCAAACAAGTAGTATGAGTGGATTTTATTCCATTTCAACATATAGCTGACCTGCATAAAAAAACCTGCATTCAGTTAGTCTGTAGCTCACTGCTTCATTCGGTGAGTCTGTAGCTGCTGAACTCAGTAGCTAGAAGTGGGTGGAGGGCTGGAAGTCTTGTTTAACATATACTTGAATTATCCAGAAATAACATAATCACCTCTACTTTAGAAATCTTTACTTTTGGAAGTGAGTAGCCTTTTTTTTCTCTTCAATTCAGAGACTTGTACTTTTATTATTGTAGCTTATTTTGTTCATTAAATTAGTAATGGTTATGCTAACATTATAATTACTGATCAAAAATGAGAACAGAAACAAGGAAATGAAAATAACTTAAAACTTTCTCAACAAACAAAACATAATGAACACTTCTGAAACAGTTTTAAGATGTCAGCCCTGTTTTTTGGTTTTTTTTTAACAGAGGCTCAATTCTTCACATAATATAATGAATAACACACATTAGGCATTGAAAAATAGGTCTGTAATTATACTACAGGGGCTTGGTGACACTGATAAAACATTCACCATCATCCTCTCATTGGAATTAGGCTAATTATGTACATAGCTGGGTGTCCATTAATCCTATTATTATTATTATTATTATTATTATTTAACAGTATTATTCATAATGTAAGTTTTCCTTCCTTTAATTTCAGACCTGTGACAATCGAGAATGTTCCATGCTTAATTAGCAGCCAAAAGCTTGAAAGTACAGTATAATGGGACATTATGGGGGCTCTATAATGAGTTAATGACATAGCAACCCACTAACGAGAATGAGGAATTTTTACAGTGGCATTCTAAAATGAACTTCATGGAAGCACAAGTTATGTCAAATAACATCATTGCCAGTATCCCTACTAAGCCTCTAGAAGTGAGAGAGGTGCCAGAACCCATCGTCTCAGAGGAGCAAGAGGAACAAGACTCATCTATGCCCTGTGCCATGTGGGGCACTATGTGTCACTTTCTCTAGTGGGAGGAAAGCTTAGGAAATCTTGACTAAAACTCTCATAAGAAATACTCATCTCTGGAAGTCTGTCTAGAATCCATTCTCTGAGACAAAATTCTATCTGAAATAAGGGAATAAGAGCAGGGACAGGAGAGAACAAAAAAGCTTAGGCTGAAAGTGTCCCAAAACAAATACCTCTGTAAAACTTCCCTTCATCCTGGATCATGTTCATCCTGGTCTGCAGGATGGCAGTGTTTTCTATACACTACAGGAAAGGTGATTTCTAAAAAGGAGGACTTCACTGCATTCAGCATAATACTGATATTTAAGGAACCAGGAACAAGTTCACTGAGTAATACGAGATGTATGTGCTCCATCCTCACATATAAAACATAATAATATTATTTTACCTCAACAAGAATCTGGTTTACAAAGAACAGTTTCCCAGCAATTGTTCATTCTTTGACTGTACAGCAAGGAAGAGTTAGTATTTTCCACAAAGTTTTGTAGTTTTAGTGCTACTGCAATTCAACTTAAATTAAGCTTATTTAAGTAACTATATTTTTACATCAAGTGATTACAGTAGCCTACACAGAATACGCTCTATTCTACTTAATTTAATAGAGGCTGGACTATTAATTACAACTTTCCTCTTGGAATAATTCCCTGTGCTTGCTAAAAAATAGTCAAACTTGCAATCAGACTAAGATATTTCTCTATAACTGATGATATTACTTACTTTCCACAAATACTCCTCCTTCCATTTCAATTCCTTACAATACTGTGGTTTTTGTTAGAGACCAAACTCTCAGGTGGCTACATTTAAATTATTTGAATTCTACCCACACATATGCATGAAAAATTGGCACTCTTTAAAAAGTGCCAATTCAGATTATTTCTGTCATTTTCTGCCATGAGCTGGTGTGAAAGTAGATCTCAGATGATAATACTTCATGTGTTTGAGATAAAACTTTCTAGAAAGGAGCAGTTGTGAAATAGTAGCTACTCTGTTGTATCATTTCACCTCTGTTACCAGAAGTCCCTGGTCTCAAAACCAACTCCTGAGTCAAAAAAGTTAGATTGTGAAATTCAGCTCTGATTCAAGAAAATTCAACATTTTCTGTGGTGTTTTTTTGTTTGGTTGGTTTTCTGTTTGTTTGTTTGTTTGTTTGTTTTGGTTTTGTTTTGGTTTTTTCCCCCTTGTTTTCCGGTCAGTGAAAAAAAAGCTTTAAAAGTTGACTTCAAGGAGGAGAAGTAAAATATAGATATCTTTTGCCCCTCTACCTCAAAAATATGTGGAAAAATAGAAAATTATTTAATATAAAATCATACAAAAATATAAGAGGAAAGAATTATTGCCTCATTTTTCTGGGAGTGAAAATGTGTTTTAACATATAAAAAAGGTACATGAGAGAAAGCAAAAAGAACATCAAACAGTACTTCATAGTCTTTATTGAAGAACATATACTTCTTCTTTTTGGTAAGGATGAAGATACTACAGCAGAAAGAAAAGAGGGGTTTTTTTTCTGTTGGTGCTGTTTTCCTGCCTTCCTTGCATTTATTTCAGTGATTACATTTTTCCCTTCAAGTTGCTATACTGATTTTGAGCTGAGCTGAATATAAGAAAGAATAATTTTGATTTGCTTTAATGACTTGAGAAGATATATAATTGTTTACAATTGAGAATTTAACCCTAAAACCAAAATTAAACAAAATACAATAATTTTTTATTCAAGTGTTATTGGTCCTGCACATATTCTGCAACAAGAGAAAAAGAATTACCACTTCTCTCATACCCTTTGTACAAATCAGAAATGAAAACTAAATAATGGGGCATAGCATGCCAAACACTCATAAATCAAACCTGCCCCTAAATAAGCACTATTCATAATAAAAATATGCAAATAACATTGACAGAAGCCATGCAAATAATTTCAGAAGTAAATCAGGGTAAGTGGGCAGTAATAAATTCCAGCTTGGCTGGAACGGCAGAAATTTAGACAAATTAGTGAAAGGTGGGAATGTTTTACA
The DNA here is from genome assembly GCF_965231275.1 of Zosterops lateralis. NCBI lineage: Eukaryota > Metazoa > Chordata > Aves > Passeriformes > Zosteropidae > Zosterops > Zosterops lateralis. Next base: position 25,040,783 of record NC_139800.1, on the reverse strand, counting down.
ACCAGATGGAAAGACAGTAATCATTTGATCAAGTGCAACTGGACGCTGCAAATTATTCCATCTTTCTCTTTAGGATGAGACATGCACAGGATACTAACCAGACTTCTTCCAGACTTATATCTGTAAATCTTTTGGGAGGGAAAAAGAAATGTACAAAAACGTGAACAACATAATGATTCTGAATACAAACTCAAACCAGTAATAATTAGAACTATGGAAAACAAAACAAACTGACAAACAAACAAACAAACAAGCTCTTCTCGTTGTTTCAACAAAGCTCCCTCCATTATGCTTGTGCAAGGGACCTTAAGATAAAGTGCTTACTTGTATCCTCCTTTTCTGGCTGCATCATATAGAAGAAAGGGACGCAGCAAAGACAGCCATGAGGAATACAGGCATGCCAGTGTGACTCACAAAAGAGTGCACTTGCTGTCTCTTTGGACAACACTTATGCTGTGCCAATCCTTGTACCTAGTGTCTAGGAACTAGAGGGACAGGTGTCTTAGGAACTGGAAAGACAGACAAATCAGATAGTTCAATGAGACACAACCGTGAGTTTCAGTATGAGTAAGGCTCACGCGGTTCAGGGATCTAGACTGACTTCTGGTTTTCACACACAGTCCTAACCATCATGGCATTTGTACAGAAGTGTCTCTCCAGAGGGTGTGAATATATTATCTCTGTGTTAGAATGGCCAAGTAGAAGGAATATAACCAGCAGCCTGAAGTCTTAAGTTCTCTACCACACAACTGCATCCATGGTCCATGATGACACCCCTACACTGGAATCAATGTGTCTTCCTTGCTATTTCATTGGAGATTAATACATATTATTTGAAGTTGCTTATCAAAAAAAAAAAAAAAAAAAAAAAAAAAAAAGAGATCAACAGTTTGTCAAACAAGAGTACAAATTAACTATCCCTTTAAAATTCCTGAAGAAAAGTAATTACATACTTCCTAAACAAGAAGCCAGTCATGCCTTCAGATGAGATACAACTTCAGGCAGCAAAACTTTATCAGAGCTTCATTTCTCTTGTATGTTTAACTGCTTTTCTGTTGGAAAGATAATTTTTCAGCCTTTCCTTTCCTTTCCTTTCCTTTCCTTTCCTTTCCTTTCCTTTCCTTTCCTTTCCTTTCCTTTCCTTTCCTTTCCTTTCCTTTCCTTTCCTTTCCTTTCCTTTCCTTTCCTTTCCTTTCCTTTCCTTTCCTTTCCTTTCCTTTCCTTTCCTTTCCTTTCCTTTCCTTTCCTTTCCTTTCCTTTCCTTTCCTTTCCTTTCCTTTCCTTTCCTTTCCTTTCCTTTCCTTTCCTTTCCTTTCCTTTCCTTTCCTTTCCTTTCCTTTCCTTTCCTGAACTTCCCTGAACTTCCCTGAACTTCCCTGAACTTCCCTGAACTTCCCTGAACTTCCCTGAACTTCCCTTCCCCTCCCAGAGCTTCCTTTTCCCTTTCCCTTTCCCTTTCCCTCTTCTTTTTCTTCCAAGGCACAAACTTTAGTCTAATTTCTTAGGTGACTGAGATGCTAATCAAGCAACTCAAGACAGAGAGGCTAGAGAAAACAATCAAATGTGAAACTGTCCAGGGGAAACACTCTACTTCAATGTAAAAGAGAGGAAATTGTCATTTTGAAGCCACTGGAGACAGCCTTCTTGTTACAAAGAAGACCCTGGGGAGTCACTACCTGATTTGCTCTTAGTCAGGCTGGCATCTCAGTGACAGGGCAATTGTAATTAGGATGAATAAAATGAGAGAAGTGCCAGCTTCCTAATTTGTAATTCAGTAAGCTACATTAAAGACACAGTATTATGTTTAATTTTTTGAAAAATCAGGCAATGTACTAACAGGTAGCAGGACTTCCCCCTACAGAGATAACTTACATAAAATCTAAATCTCTTTCCATGAAGAGAACAAATATGACACAGGCAAAGGAGCCCAGATGGTTATGGAATTTTAGGCAAGCTTTAGAAAAAAATAAGATAGAATATCAGCTGGTGGGATTTGTTTTGCCTTCTGAGAAGAGTCACACAAGAGGAAAACAATGAAGCTTCACTGATGTAACTGATATTACAGTCTGATCTTTCATCTTTTCCTCTGACTAATGAAAATTACAGGGTACAGATGCATCAAAGACCATTCTAATAATTGCCATTTGAATCAGTAATTCCAAAACAGAATATTTTCAGTATCATTTTCTGGGTATTTATAATTAATTTCCAGGTAGAAATAACAGTTGTTCCAGAAAATGTATAAATTTACGTATGTAAAAACTAAAAGTTCATATTTAATAACTGAACCCTGTTCAAAATCTTTTCTAAAAGTGAGATGGCATGACTCCAATAGAAAAACATGTACAATGAGAAGTTTGATGTCAAACTTCATTTCCAAACATGAACTAAAATTCTCAGAAGAAATTTCATCTTCTCTAAAGCCAAAAAATAAACACAAAATCTTTGCAAAGAATAAGTTCAGATTGCAAAAATAAGTGATGACTGATACAAAATAATCAGGTTTTGGCTTTATGTTTAAAGAATATGGTTCCTAAGAGGCTGAGTTCCAGCTTCAACTCTTTGTTGGTAGCCACCAGTGCATATCAGGTACCCTGTGGAGACACAGCCAGGGAGAGATAAATATGCTTCATGTAATTTTGCATTTTGTTTCTGTGAGTTGAAAAAAAAAAGCCCTGAATATGAATATAATTCAAAGCTGGAAAATTTTCCCCTTTTACAAATTTGAATGGTCCAGCAGGCACTGAAAGATGCCAAGATATAATCCCCACAGACACTCACACTTATACAATATTTTCCTTTCTAAAACTTGCATTTTAAAATTGGAAGCAAAGGTTCCAGAAGTCTGAAGAAAATTTGTATTTCAGCAATTCTGTGACCATCAGCATTGCCAGGGCCAGAAGTTCTACACAACCAAGTCCCCTGCCATAGTGGCTCAAAATGATGAGTACAACAATAACCATGCACTGTCACTGAGCTCAACCTCAGCCAGGTCTAATTTGTAGCAATGTCTAAATCTAATCCTGGTGAAGTTCCTGTCTACATTAGAGATTGAAACTGGTTTGTAACAGGTGGGTTGGGAGACAACCTTTCTGTGGTTGGTCCCTCTGGCAGTTCCGTAATGTAGGTGAACTGTCAGGGTTACTTTAAGATTTCTTTCTTTGAAGCTGTCTGCTCAGTCAGTGCCACAACCATTAAATTCTGTTGAAAATATCAGTTTTCAAAGAGAAGATACCTTCTATTTATGACTTGCTCAAGTTGCCTTCCTCGTCTTCTTTTGTCATGAAAGTCAAGAAGCCAACAGCTATGTATTGCTACTACTTTTAGTTGTGGGTTTCTCAAATTAATTTCTCCTGTTGATGTTTAAGTCTTGGCTATCTATATGTCTGTCTGTCTGTCTGTCTATCTATCTATCTGTCTATCCATCATCCATCCATCCATCCATCCATCCATCCATCCATCCATTCATCATCTATCATTTTTTTTTTCCTGAACCTGGAAATCAGCAATTCCAAACTTTGACATTAAGTCCCACAAGAGTTGTCATCAGATTCCAGCCTCACCATCATTACGTCATGTGGTTTAAAACAAAAACAAATTAAAAAAAAAAAAAAAAAATCAAAAAAAAACCCAACAAAAACAAAGCCAGAGAAAAGAACAAAAACATCCAACAAAAGAAAACAAACAAACAAAAAAAACCACTCCCAAAGAAACCAAAACCAAACCAAAGAACAACCTACCTAAAAAACCCCAACAACATCGTCCCCTTCCCCCCCCCCCCAAAAAAAAAAAAAAAAAAAAAACAAAAAAAAAAAAACAACAAAAGCAAATCCCAAAACCCAGAAAAATGTTAATCTCTTTACAGTACATCTCCCCCCACCCGCTGTCCCCCCCACAGACTATCACAGAAATCAAACAGAGAAGAAGAGCTGTGCTTTTGGAGGGAAAAGTAAATGATACTTTAAATTTAAGCAAAGGGAAAGATAACTAAGAAGTAAACCAGGTGATTTCTATTAAGAGGGAAGATAAAGAAAAGCTCCTTGGCTGTCACACCTCAGCTCCAAATGAATAACTGAGAAACTTCTCAGTTTGAAAACCAGGATATGAGATATTAGATTAAAAAAAAAAAAAAAAAAAAAAAGTCTTTTAGTCAAGTGTGCCACCATTACATCATTGTTCAGAAAGCAATCAAGCTGGTTAAAATCTCGTGGCAATATCCTAAACCCTCTGTTTTTAAATCCCCCCAGTCTTGTTACCCCATTTCACTGTGCTGAATCCTAGCAACAGTTCTGTTTGCATCTTTTGTCAACAATGTGGTAAACATTTCTACTGGAACAAGGGATCATGGCTGTCTTTCAATAGCCCAGCAACAGCACAAGTGTAAAATTTGTTAAAGTTTGATGGGAAATAATAATGGTAAATGAATAAATAATAAATAAAGCATTGCAAATTACTGCTAGCCAAAGAAGATGAGTAGAATAAGAGAACTTGTATAAATACATCCATGGAAACTGGCTGGAGAGAATTTAGACCTTTTTAATGAGCAAAAAAATAAAGTAATGATGGCTGTAAAGTAATGGGAACATTGAATTCAACAAAATTCATTGTGTTCAAATGAGACCCATCTTCAACAAAACACTTTAAAAAAATCAGTAAATAAGAGTGAAACTCTGTTTATATCGCTAAACTATGAGAAAACTTCTGTAAAAGTTGAGAGCCTTCAAAAGTATCACCCCAGTGTGAGGAATGCTGGGTATGACAAGGAATGAATGACTAGCTAGGTCATTCAATACCAATATCAATATCTCCTACAGAGAGAATAAAATCTCCTACAAAGGATATAGGATCTCCTAGGATCTCCTTGGATTACAATTTTCTAGAGAGAGATATTGAAAATATATTAAAAGCAGATAAATGATTGACTAAGTGAAATAAAATCAGAAGATCAGAGCAAAAATATAAACTGTATGCTCAGAAGTTGGGGATAATCTATATATGCAGTCCCAAACCATTAATAAATCATGGAAGGCATAAGGCCATTACTTCCATTATACTTTGGACAGGTAGACAGGGTTCACTCCACATAAGCCACGGAGTGTCAAAAATCAACCTCAGTCTGTGTAAGCACATATACTTTCCTGTAATTGTCCAAGAGTCCGGGAATATATTTCAAATGCATCCAATGCTTCCTGCAGAAGGTAAAAGTAACTAATCCATGCTAGTTTCTTCAATACGGTTGAAATACTAAAAGAAGTGCAAGACATGTTCAAAAATCACTTTGCACTCATGTTATGCCAGCCTAGTTTTATGTGTAGGTCTGAGTCCATATTTAGGAAATAATGATGGAGAAATCTCAGGTTCAACCCTCTGCTTTTAGGCATGGCAGAATCTGCTTGCAATGCATGTTGAGCCTGTCTTGGCCACTACCTTTTATCCCATGAGACTGTGGCAGAATCACAAGTTCAGGACACCTTTCCAATGACAAAAATATCCTGTGATGGAAGAAGAAAGGGGATATTAAATGAAATTAATCTTGGGGAGGTAACAGATTTGTTGCAGATAGCCAAGGGATTATGGGTCTGGGATCACATCAAGCCTAAGTAGGAGTCTTGGCTCAAAATGGCAAAGTCCATGTAGACAGTCATAAATGCTACCCACTGCCTTGTTTAGGGACTCCAGTTTCTAAAAGTAATCCATTCTGTTAGGGATTACACATGTGCAGTAAGGCACAAGGACAAAAAGCTTTGCACTATTCAAATACAAATCTCCTTACTGTGTGCGCAGACCAGACACCGAACTGAGTTGCTAATGTGGTTAAAAATCAGGCTCCTGGTTCCAATCAGATAAATCAGTTCTTTTTCAAAGTATAAGAGAAAAGGCTCATTTTCACCCCTGGCATAAGAACATGAAGGGCTGTAACGAATCTAGCTCCCAGTAGAGCTGAAAAAAATCTGTGAAATATCTGATAAATATTTGTTCAAATGCTTTGGGCCCTGACCCAAAAAAGCATGTGTACAGATGAAAAGCAGATGAGTGCTTCCAGCAAAATGAAAGGAGAACCTGTAGAAATATGCACAGGTCAAAGTCAAGTATACACTAAAACATTTTTCTGGGTGGCTCTGGTCTATAGCTGGTATGAGCACAGACTCTAAGCACAGAACTATTGGTACAATTTATTTCAGGCAGAGAAAAATCATTGCTATTATTGTTCTTACTGATATTTTGCAGCCCTTATAGTGAGTGCACTTTGACTTCTATAATGTTTTTCCTTGATCCTAGTGAGGCTTGTTCCCTTGCCATATATCACAAAGCAGTTTATGCTGGCATAACTGCATCTACAATAGCACTTAAGCTGGTATTTCTGTAACAGTACATCAGGAACTGATGAGAAATAAATAAAGACAACAACAAACCCCTCATTCTCCTATATTGAACATCCATGTCAGACTTGGAGTACCTTCTTTCTTGTCCTTCTGCCTCTCAGAAAGGATAAAACAACCAATAGAAATATGTGAGGAAGACTGAATATATAATTTTTTTCTGGATTAAATAGCCCAAAGTTTATACAAAAAGAAGCCTGAAAAGATTGAGAGAAGTCTCTAAATTGTGAAGAGTAATAACAAATGAGTATTTATTTTTTCTCATGACACAAAAATTATAGGTAGTCAAAAAGAATTTTCAGATGCGAAGTTCAAAAAGCAAACAAAAGGACTGTTACATAAAGCAGAATTAATTGTACAACTTGTTGCCACAGTAACCTGTGGATGCTAACTGCATCAGGCAGTTTCAAGAGATGATTAGACAAATTAATGAAAATCCTTTCTAAAGGATAGACAAAGATGTAAACACTCTAGGTGTTAAGACTGCACTGAATGAAGACAGGCAATATTGGGGGAGTATTAACCTGTGCATGTTCTTGTTCTGCACTCTTTCAGGCTGTTGCCCGTAGGATATTGGGTTAGATGGCAGGAGGGTTTCAATCATGGTGTAAATATTGAAATGTAGTTTGCCATGGCTGGCAAATATGGACATCTCCAGTCTCACACACTGCTCTCTTTTTACAGTAAGGCCTGCAGCGACCTACATTTAGTGTGGTTTTTCACCTCCTCCGTGTGGCTATGGGTCCTATGCAAATAGGTCAGGCTAATTACACTCCTCTGATTAATTTTACTCAGCACAGTCTGAGTTGAAGGGATGAAGAGGTTCTGGCAGCAGATAACATCAGAGCATTGATAACTCACGGAGTCCTGAAGGGACAAGCCACCTACACCATGGTGAATGGATGCAAAAATACAAAGTTTTGTTTTATTGTCAAATATGAGTGCAGTGCAAAATATTTAGACTTGCTTTATTGTCATATATCTAGTTGCCAAATTACCAAGACAGCACCTCTGCTTAAGTTTAGATTTAGGTACCATTTCCATTTCAAGCATCTCAGTTTTCTCTAAGTGTCAAATTTGGAGTTACCTCAGAAAACTTAACCTATTACACTCTTTCACCTGGCAGAATTTGCCAGTATAAATTACTTAGGTTTGTATTTTTGAGGACATTCAGGTGCCATTTCCTCTGCCCACTTTCTGATCTTTTATGCATTTTGGTTCCTGTCACAGAGGACATTACCCAGAAAACCTGCATGAAATCCTCCCTTGCAAGCATCTGAGAGCCTTCCAGTCTCCTTAGTTGTGATTAATGGATCTATTCATGTGTGTAAAGTTATTAAGAGAAATATTCATAGAACCAGATACTAAACCAATGAGGAATGAATTAACATTTAACAGGTTAAAATGGGTGTACAGAGCTGTACAGAGCTGATCTGGTTATGCTCCAGCTTAACTTCTTTGTAGTGACCTAAATTTATAGCCTACCAAAAAAAAAAAAAAAAAAAAAAAAAGAACAAACAAAAAACACAAAAAAACCACAAAAAACACACACACAAACCCAACAACAACAAAACAAAGCACCAAAACAACAACAACAACAACAAACCTCCAAGAAGACTTTACAGCTGAAAATCCTGTCAGATTGTCAGATTTTTGGCTTTTTTTTTTTTTTTTTTTTTTCTTGTCATGGGTTCACCTTTCTAGGAGGCAAACTCCCATACAGAGGCTCACTCCCCACTACCCATCAGAAGCACAGGAGCAGAAAGTAGAAACAAAACAGAAGCAAGAAAGCTAGTGGGTTGAGATTAAGACAAGGAGATCACTTATCAATTACTGTCACAGTCAAAGAAGACAGGAAAATGAATTTAATTTATTGCCAATTAAAATAGATTTGGATAGTGAGAAACAAGACAAACCTTAAGGCAGCTTTTTCCCTTCTCCTTTCCCAGAGCCTTCAGACTCCTCTACCCATCCTCAAGTTGCCCAGGTGGTACAGTCAACATCAGTATCATATCAGTTATGCCTGAAGACTTTCAGGTTTTTAAAACATTGTAGCTTTGTAGATTTTTAATATGTATGCTCTCTAGTTTTTTCCTGCCTTTTCTCGCATCTTAGAATAATAAACTATATCTTTCTAAATCGTTTTCAAAATTCTGTTTAGTCTTATCATTAAAAAGAGAACTTCTGACAAAGACATCTTGTTCTCCACCAGAACTTAAGACACCTTTCAAGAAATAGGGCAAAGAATCCCTTGAATCAACTCCAGGGGACTTACCCAAGGGTGGATTACTGGGGCAACTGATCTCCTCTTGGATGTACCTGCTAGATATACTAATTAATTAACCTTAAAAAATTGCAGGAATCCTTTACCACATGTGCATGTAGCCATATTTTGTGCATCGAAATCTTCCATTAAAATATTGGGGTTTTTATCTTACCAATCTCAGTATTGTTTGGAAAGCTTTGTCTGTTGGTTCCAGGCAGCATCAGGAACATGCAAAATTCTCTGGTTTGGGGTCCTTCTCATGGGTATCTGCCCCAGAGTGATCGTCTTGACAGACAGCAGTGTGGACATCTGCTCCAGACTGACAGTCCCCATAGGATGCTGGGGTGTCTCTGCTGCTCCTTCCTGCCTCCTTCTCCAATGTTTGCAAGGGTGTTTCTTATTCTTGTTTTCTTCACTTGAAAACACAAGGAAATTCCATGGAAATGTAAGGCTGAACACCACAATGAGGAAGAATGTATGGAAACATTCATTCAGGAGCCTTAGGCATAGCTGGCTGTATTTCTGCTGCTGGGACATGCACTTCTTGGGCAGAAAAACAGTCATGTCCTCTGCTGTAAAATAAATCACAAATAGAGAATACCATTAGACATATCAAAAAGCTTTTGCTCTCAGGGTACGTGTTTAAGATGGAGGTGAACCATTAGTACACAATGGCCAAAGATCTGAAAACGTGACCTAGCAGATACTTAGAAATCACACTTAGGCACCAAACTGAGGGACATAACTGAGGGACCAAACACTCTCAAGAGGCTGTCTCCTGGGATACATGTGTCCATCTCTTCTTGTGTAGGAACTGGTAACCTGAGGGAGAAGGTGCCACCAGAGGGACCACTGGTCTGATCTCTCTGAAGAAACATAGAGTTTCTGCACTGCCTTAAGTTATCTGAAGTCAGAAATATATGGGATCATGGTGCCTTTCTTGATGGGAGCGTCACTGGTGAAGACATCTCCTGAGAAACTAGGCAGTCCCACCTCACTTCCATCCAATAGTCCCTGTTTCACATCTGTGTGATAATGGGCACAGAACATGCTACACATTTCTCAAGGGATAGATGAAAAGTTAGAACAGCTTTTCCTCTGTTTCTCATCAAAGAGATTGCATTAGTCATTTTGAATTACACTTCAGCTGAAAACCTAAATGTTGGATATGAAGAAAATCTTCAACCAGCCTCAAAGGAAGAGTTCAGTAAATGGAATAAAACACCAGAAGGGTTTTGTGTAAATGAGGAAATAATATTCAGGGAAGGATGTGATACAGAATTATTAGGAATGGAAAAAACATGTGAAGTTGATCCTGCCACAATGCAGGGGGAGGGAAGAGCGGCACAAAGGCCTCCATTCCAGCCTTAATAAATGTGTATGGGAGAATACTGAGTTAGCAGCTAAAGCAGACACTAAATATGCAAACACAGAGCTGAGATATTAAAGGACAGAGACAACGCTCTATTTACAATAAAATAAACGTCGTTTGCACATGTATTACCCATTTAAGTGAGAAGATCGGAAATGGAAGCAGGCACTGTCAGGCTACGTTTACAAAAGATGTGTTTGATGGAACAATTCAACATGCTTTGATTGAGACCCCTGCTACTTTCTGTTTGAAAACTGTAGAGTAAAATGTGCTGGTGAATTGTAAAGGTTTCATCCCCCCTTGATGTATTTTTATTGAACACGACTTGCAGACTTCAAACTTTAATACTCTGTCCCTAGACTGCTGTCACTCACCATATCACACTTCTCAATTCACAAGGGTTAGAGTATGGGGGAAAATGGCCCAAACATAATCACTGGGACACTTCGTTTGTCATAGGGATATATTGTCAAAATGTAAGTTTATATTTTGCAATTCCCATAGGAAATAAAAAGGAGGCATTTAAAAGTCAAAACATAAAAAATAATAATAAAAAAAAAGTTCTTCCTCACTAACTCCCATGCTCTATCAGAAAACAAAAGTAGTTCCTGATTATATTGCATTTATTTCCCAAGTGCTTGTTTCTCCTTCATAGGAGATGAACAGCATAGGAACTTTTTCATCAGAGTTTCAGAATAATGTCATGTTTTTCTTTCCGCCCTAAGCTTTCCAGTGTTCAAACTTACAGATGGCAACCTCCTTCTCAGATGTCATTTTCATTGCTAAGAACTTCTGTGCCTGTGGAGGAGGCCAGTCTATGGTTCTGTTATGCCACTAATGAGTCTCCCATCTCTTCAGCAGTAAACAGTGTTTTTACTAGTCAATATTTGTGCTGCATTATGCACACAAAACCCTATGAATCTTGCCCCCACTAGTGAGCACATATTACGGATATAAATAGGTTTTTTTGTTGTCTTCCAGAGACTCAGGATTACTGGCCTTTTTTGTGTATTCACAATGTCTTGTGTACTTAGATTATAAATTTTCCATGAAAAATGGATGCTTGTGGCAGTGGGCAATCTAACTATCTGTATTATTTATTCAATTTCTCTGGAGCAAAAACTAAATATATTGACTTTTGGCTAGTTAGTTGTACTTGGTTCTTTGTGATTCTACCTAGAAAAAAACAGACTGAGGTCATTTAAAAAGCATGAGCTTTTCCAGGAAAAGCTCAAATTCAATATTATTTAGTAAATACACCCGGTTTCACTGTAAAAAATGAATAAAATGGATTCAAGGAAGACCTTATTGGTTGTATTAATATTCTGTGAATGTGGGAGCATAATATGGACACAATAAAGCACAAGAGACTCTTAATTTACACTTGTTGCTATATAGGACCACCAGGTAAACTAAATAGAATCTGTCTTGACAGTGTCCTATGAACATAAACAAACAATTTTTCCCAAACATATAACCTGGATTTTAAGGTATAATTAGTAGAAGGAAGGGTTCATGAGCCAAATAAAACTGGCATAAATAAAAGCTATATGTTCCCATCTATGACCATTCCCAAGGTGGAATTTTCAGGTCTGTTGAGCTGCACTAAGGCATCTTCAGGTATTCTAGATTTATTATGATGTACCTCAAATGATAATTGGATTTTGATCAGGTGAGTCAAAACCTCTAAAAGAGTCATGAGTATAGAGTATCTCAAACTATATTTGAAACTGCGTTTCAATCAAAAGTGATACAGAAGGAGCCCATTCAACAATTATCATGGAAAGCATCCAGAATCCTGTGCAAATGGTTTTTCCTCAGCCTCCCTTTCCCCCCTGCTGCATTCTTAGTTCCAGATATCTTGACAGGCAGCAAATACTCCAAGGAATTCTCAGCTTGGTAAGGCATCTATAGGGCTGGAGGCCATTAAATCAACCTTGCTCTTGCATCCACTATCCTGTCTGCATTATGTAGAATAAAACTTTAAAATAGGAATTAAAACTCTACAAACTCACATTCAATTAATATTATTCATCTTATTAATACTTGCTGTTGTGAGAATTATCAGGAGATAATTGACCTTGCCAGTGTTATGCACCCTCTGCATTACCGTTGGATTTTTCCACTCCCCTCATGCTTAATTATAACTTGATAAAGCCAAAAAGTTTATTTTCCTCTTCCCAGGTTTAACCATAGAATATCAAAGAAAAGGGAGCAGGGAGGCTGGGAAAGGAAGAAGGAATAAATCTTCTAAAACATGTAATCTGCTCAATTAATAAAGTGAATCTAACAGAGTTGCTCCCTGGGGCCTGACAAATGCATCTGTCCTCATCATCAGACAACTAATATAAAGCACATGTCCAGACATTTTCCCTTCCACTATTCTCTATACATGTATTTTAAGAAAATAATTCTTTAAATCAAGCTAGTGGGTCATGGACTGACCTGTTGTTTTGTTTTGTTTTGTTTTGTTTTGTTTTGTTTTGTTTTGTTTTGTTTTTAACTGCAAACCACTGATTTTCTGTCATACTCATGCTGATCAGCTGGCAACACTTAGCACAGCAAACACAGAGCTTTTCACAAATGTATTCAATTGAAGAAGGAATATATGTATACTAAAAGAACAGACATTCTATCCCCCATCTGCAGCTTTTTAAAGTACTATTTCATACATCAGCCTTGAGCTGTCATTCCAGCAGATTTAAGACTCACATGATTGGAACATTGATAAGGAAGTGATGGAGGTATTCCTGTGTCTGCAAACTGGTGGCTGTGCCCTGGGGATTAGAGAGGAGATGAAAATATCCAGTCCTCCCGCTGTCATTGACATATTCATCCCTAGATACAGTGGCTAGATTCCATCTCCCCAAAGAGCCCTTCAAACAGTCAACACAGGGACTGGGTAGTAAATAGAGGATGAGTAAAGCCTTTGGTCTTTTGGATTTCACCTTGTGTGACCTTCAGAAAGCCTTTTAACCCCTTGGGTGGCTCTGTTTTCCAGACTGTAAAAAAGGTAGGGTCATCCCATAAAGAAAGAGATGACTTACCTGTGGCTGTGACTGTCTCCCTGAGCATGGATCACAGTGCTTAGGAGATGACCTTTGCAAAGGAGATGTTAGCATCTATCTACTTACTTAATAAACAAGATGTCCATGGAAATGAAAGATGTTTACTGTAATTCTTAAGTTTTGCCTTCTTGAGCATTCCAAAATAGCCTATTCTCTAAAATTTTTTGTCATGGGTTGAGATTTTCCTCATATAGTTGGCCAGTGTGGTGGTGCTTAAATTCAATTCCAATTGGGTTTTTACTGCTCCAGTTTGGTTTTATAATTTGTGTTTTATAATTTTGTAATTATCACTATTGTTTAAGATGGCCTCTCCTTCCCTCTCCTTCTCTCCTTCTCTCCTTCTCCCCTTCCCCCAGACTTTCCCGCCAAAACCTTGGTTGTCCTGGTAACCCTATCCCATAATAGTTGTTTACCACCTTTCTGTTAAGTGTCAATCTTTAAGTTATATAACTTCCCCACCCCCTCATCATGTATTCCTCCTCCCCAAGTTACCTATTATTGGTCCAAAAGTTGTGCATCCCCTCATTATACCTTGGTTGAAGGTTGTAATTGGTCCCACGCAATCCCACCCCTGTAACCCACTCAATAAAAAGCCGTGCCATTTTGAGGCCAGCGTCTCTCTCCGGAGCGCTGCCTTGGGACCACGCATCCCTTGGTTGCACACCCTGAGAGTCCCGCCTTTCTATTCTGCGCACTATCCGCACCGTGGTTGAGTTTGCCCACGCCTCTGGCAAAGTGGCCCCTGGATGTAGTGGCGGCAGGGCTGGCCGGAACTGCACCCGTTGGAAAGCCGAACCACTGCAGGCCAGGAATGTTTCCTTGTTGGTATAATATTTGACTCACTGAGTCTATGCTCACTATTGGCTGTATAGTCAGTAAAACCAAGTATTCTTCTTATTTTTTATTTTTCTTGAATTTGCACGTAGGGAAGTGGAGAACAATAACAATCACATCCAACTTCCTCCTCTCCTCTCCTCTCCTCTCCTCTCCTCTCCTCTCCTCTCCTCTCCTCTCCTCTCCTCTCCTCTCCTCTCCTCTCCTCTCCTCTCCTCTCCTCTCCTCTCCTCTCCTCTCCTCTCCTCTCCTCTCCTCTCCTCTCCTCTCCTCTCCTCTCCTCTCCTCTCCTCTCCTCTCCTCTCCTCTCCTCTCCTCTCCTCTCCTCTCCTCTCCTCTCCTCTCCTCTCCTCTCCTCTCCTCTCCTCTCCTCTCCCCCTCTCTCCCCCTCCACCTCCCACTCTCTCTCCCTCTCCCTCTCCCTCTCCCTCTCCCTCTCCCTCTCCCTCTCTTTCTCCTTCTCCCTCTCCTTCTCCTTCTCCTTCTCCTTCTCCTTCTCCTTCTCCTTCTCCTTCTCCTTCTCCTTCTCCTTCTCCTTCTCCTTCTCCTTCTCCCTCTCCCTCTCCTTCTCCTTCTCCCTCTCCTTCTCCTTCTCCTATGTTGCTCTTTGAGTCAGCTGATGTTTTTTCCTTTGGACTGAGTAAACAAAGAAGCTTCTCTTCTGCCTCTGTATTAGATGAGCTTCATGGCTGAAGCTTGCACTACACCTACAAAGTGCTGTATTTGCCTTTGTGCCACATGGCAGATTCAGAGACATTTTTCTGGGTATTCTTATGGGTTTTATCCAAAATATTTTTTTTCTAGTAGACATCTTAGGTGGAGTAATTTAAATATTTATCTCATTGCTCAGACAGCAAGGACTGCAATTTAATAGTAAATTTTGGAAGTGGGCTCAATTCACTTTAAAATCAGTTAGCTTCTGTCAATGGAGGTTTTGAATGCCTTGTATATAGGATCAGCAGGGTTAATCAATAGGAAAAATTGCAGAGAAGTGCTTTCTGAAACATTAGAGTTGTCTGAAAATAGGGCCCATTCACAATGAATTTCTCTTAGAAAAACAGAAATCACAAAAGATTATAGAACATCTTAATTTTCCAAAATGCTTGATACAGAATTAATGATTTCTGTTGAATTTTTTTAGAAAGATGAAAAACAATTATTTTAAAGTGACTCTTATAGTTAAACTTGACATGCTTTCACAGACTTTACTGAATCTAATTCTGAAAAGTGATGTCATTACATATGTGATTTACTTGTTTTTGTCTTTTGCATTTTCTATTAAAATTAAGGAACTATGCAACATGCATAATGTCTATTTAATGCAGGTAATCCTGTAAGCCCTATTACTTTATTGCTTTCAGGAAGTAAGACACGTTTACCTGTACTGGCAGGTTAGAATAGGTTAGAGGAAACAGGCACCAGCTTTTTTTCTATCTGAAGCCAATGAAATCAGAGTAAATTGCAGGTATAATGAGCTTAACTTCAAGTAAAGGAAAATCCAAAGTAAGGTTCTTGATGCTCTTCTGCTGCTAGCATATTATTGCCTACTTCTACTCCCACTCTTTCCATGGAGAATCACAAGAGTTTCTGTTTCCATGGTCTACATTCAGACTTGTTTCCCATACAGAAATGAGCCAGTCTGAGCACCCAGAGTGAGAAGACTGATAAATAAAAATCACAAATTATTCCATCTTTTTAAGCTTGAAAGTGGTGTCAGGGTGTTCTCCCCACAACTCCTTAAATCATAACCAGCCATGAGGGCTGAGATGGCTGGAGACAGATTGATAACTGGACTGGCAACATGGTAGGAAAAAGCTGTCCTGAACAGCAACACAGAAATCTTGCTATTATGCAAACATAATTCCATCATCTTACTCCACAAGCAGTGGGTAGCCTGGGAGCCACTGAGCTCTCATGCCCTGCCGTGGGGTCTTCTTGTACAGAGAGGCCTTTCAATGCTACTTTTGAGGCTGAGACCACTTGCTGAAACTGATCCTTGTTAAGAGATTAATGGCATACTATACTTTGAAATATCAGGTAAGGAATATAAAGAGTTAACTAAGCATATATAAACCCTTAAAAGTAAACTTTTTACTGAGTCTTGGATACAAAGTGGATACAGGTGCACCTAGAGTCATCTTTAAGAAGGTTCTTTCTGAATCTCATGGCCCAATGGGAGCATCTCCCTGAGAGTTCTGTGTGACCCTGTTCCCTATGCAGCAAATAATCCAGTGTACCTCTCTGTTGAATTTTGTTAAATCACTGCCACATCTACCACAGAATTTTGTTAGTTCACTGTTTTATTTCAACAGGATATGTTTCATCTTCTCTCTTCAGAGTGAAATGCATTACTCCCTTGGAGGTGGCTCACAGTACCACAAAGCATATCCACTCAGTATCTGGATTAAATACCTTCAGTATGTCCTGAGTTGATCACTGAGCTCAGAAAAAATGGAGGATTCCTTTGACTGCATTCTCTGCACAAGCCATTCTGACCATCCTCACATGAGATCTTGTTCTTGCGATGAAGATGCTGAATGTCCTGTTGTAAACCAGATCTGTCTGATCTAGACATCCAAGGAACCCATTTGGTTTGGAGGTAGAACTCAATGCTCCACCACTGGTGTGCCCCAAAACAATGCTTCAGACTCTTTCACAGGCCATATGAAACATCTAAAACATGTTTTGATGAAATTGACCCATATCTAGTTTAAGTAATAGATAGAAGTTATCTAGATTTATTTTATTTGAAAATAGGCAGAAAGCTATAAAAGATAAAGTCAACATGTTTTCGAGATTCAACACAAACATTTTAAATGTCTTTGCCTCTGCCTCCTAGGAATTAACTAGGAGGTATTACCAAAGAAAAGAACCCAAATTTATGCCTTAGAGCATGAAGCAGATTGAGACATATGAAAGCTAGAGTATTGCAGTAGAGTAAGCTCTTCTGTGCTTTGTGAAGACCAAGCATGTGATGCTTAAAGTGCTGGCATAGATTGCAAGTATCTTTGGTTTTTTTTCTTTGATCATAGACTTTCTACCTGACCGGCCTTGGTCAAATCACTTGAATTGTTGATTAAAGGTTAAACAGAAAGAATACTGCCATGCCTCACAGTGACAGAGGGGATAATATTTAGATTATTTATACAAGACTGACAGACAATCTTGATAGCTGAATGGTAAATTGAAGAAATACTACTAATAAACCCCAACAACTAACAACTATCCCCTAGGCCAGTACCTTTGTGTCCTCTATATTAAATTCCCCATGCATAATACTTCCTTGTGCCGAGCTCTGCTGATAAAGGAAGAATTTGTTAAAAATTATTTGTGCTATTCATTATGGAAGCCATACAGGGCTCCTGCATGACAGCAGCAGTTTCAAGAACCTGAAGATGTTGGGAGAAAAATATAAAAAATCCCACAGCTTAAAAGCAGAAGGGGGGAAAAGAGCACTTTTCTACACTTCTGTAGGAGCTTTAAGAAACCAGTTTGGCTTTCAATAGTATCCCTGTGAATAGAAGCCAGATGGTCTTTAAACCAGCATTTCCCCCACCATCTTAGGCATGAAAGCCACTACTCTGATGGAGCTGCAAGGGGGAGAGGTAAGGATTGCAGAATACAGGCAGCACACAAAGGAAAAATAAGAAATCCTTTAAACAGGGATTGAAATAGTCTGTTTGACAGCTAGAGGAGGGGGGAGTGTCAGAAAGGTAAAAGGGCAGGCTCCATAGAGGTAAGTAGAAATAATGGAGTGTAGAGTAACAAGATGTGAAGAGGTTATAATGATCATGGTAGCCAAGTGTGTAATTTGCAGTGAATAATTGATCCAGTGATTATTTTTTTTTTTTTTTTTCTGTTTCTCATCTAGAAGATCACAATTTTCTTGCATCTGTTCCATCCTGATGATTCAGGGAGTGATTTCTGCAATTGAAGCATGGTCTGTATACTGAACACAAGCAAAATTCATTGTGAATATACAATATCAGAAATCCTAGTTTAGTTTTGATGGAACACATAAATCACATGGTATTTTGTACTTTCTCTAATTAGTCAGTGCAACTCTAACAATTGCTGTGACATTTCTTCCAATTACATATTCAGAAAGTGTTTTTCATGAATATTCTTTTAAAATGGACTTTCTCTCCAAGTGCTTATGACAGTAAACTTATTGGCAAGAATAGTATTGCAGTGTTTGACAACCTAGAGATTTAAAATTCCATGGTACTTTTTTGTTAAAGGGGAAAAGATTACATGAAAAGCCAACCCCAACTCTAGCATATATAATTACTCATGAAAATATCTGATATGGTCTTCATTAAATGAAATAAGTCTCCAGTTCTCTGCTTCTTTCTCACTCTGGATACATTGGTGTATATGTGACTGAAAGTAAATTTGTGTATTTCTCATACATGAGGTGGGCTGAAAATATCTTCAAACCAGGATGTCCCAACTGCCTATCATGAAAGCTACAGGGAGAGTTTCATAATTACATGATCAATAAGCAACTAAGGTTTCTAATTTCAGGACAAACTCATAAAATTCCAGAGGGTGGAGTTCGGTCTAGTGAGACTCATGAAAGGACAGGAATGTAATTAATACCCAAACACCATTCACGGGCAGTAACAACAGGAAGCACAGAAAAAATTATAGTGAGAGGAGTCTGGGGCAAGAAAAAATCCTTAGTAGAAGAGATCAGGTCAAAGAATTCTTAAGCAACTTAGACAAACATAAATCTAAAGGTCCTGATGCCATATACCCAAAAGAGCTGAGGGATTTGGATTATACCATTGTGAGGTCTCCTGACAGTGGCTGAATAATTATGGTGACAAGAAGACACGCCTGAGGACTGGAGGAAAGCAAAGGTCACTTCTATCTTCAAAAAGGATAAGAAGGACAGCTTGTGAAATTACAGGCTGGTCAGTCTATAGTCCTTGGGAAAGTGATTGGTTAACTTTAGAAGGCATTTCCAAGCAAATGAAGGACAAGAAAGAAAACAAGAGCAGCAGCATGGGTTCACTAAGGGGGACACATACTTGACCATTGTGATAAATTTCTATGGTGAAATGGGTTTCCTGGCCAGTGAGAGAAGAGCAGTGGACATACTGTGACTTCCACAAGACACAGAAAACTGTCACCACAGGATCCTTATAGGGGAACTGGTGAAGCATGGTCTAGGTAAACAGAGAAAGACATGACTGAGAAGGGCCAGGAAGATGGTAATCCATGACAAAAAGTCTTGTTAATATCCACTCACTGGTCATAGATATTCATTATTTTTCTAGATGATGGGGAAACAACTATGCAAAACTGGTAGAGCTGGCTGCTACACCATTTGTCATCTAGAGGTACCTCAACAGGTTGGAGAAATAGTCTGGAAGAAAACTCATGATTCCTAGACATCAGGAGGCCCATTTCAGGGAGAGGAGAAGGCTCAGAGAGAATGTATCTATGTATGTAAACATTTGAAATGATAATGCAAAGAAGTCAGGCTCTTTGGAATGTCCCAGTAGGCACATGGGTGGTTTCTGCTGGAAATCAGGAAACACCTCTTTACTGAGAGTGATTGGTCACTGGCTGTCTGTAGTGGTTTAAGCAGCAGCCAGGAGCCCAGCCCTACAGAGACACTTACTCAACTCCCCCACCAGCAGGATTTGGGAGAGAATCACAAGGTAAAAGCTGGAAAACTTGTGGGTTGAGATAAAGACAGCTTAATAGGGAAAACTGAGAAAAACAATAATTAATTCACTTCTTCCATGGGCAGGTGTTCAGACACCTCCAGGAGAGCAAGGACCCACCATGCAGAGTGGTTACTTGGTAAGACAAAGACCATCACTTCAAATATTGCCCTTCCTTCTTTCCCCTTGCTTATGTACAAAGTATGACTTCAGATGGTCTGAAATATCTCACTGCTCAGTTGAGGTCCCCTGTCCCAGCTGTGTCTGCTCCCAACCTCCCATGTACCCTCAGCTCTCTCACCAGTGTGGCAGTGTGAAAAGCAGAAAAGGCCTTGTCTGCGTAACTCTGTTAAGCAATAACAAAAACATCTCTGTGTTGTCAACCCCGAGTTCAGTATAAGTCCAAAACACAGCCCCACTTGAGACACTGGGAAAAAAACCTCATTTTGCCCCAGCCAAAACCATTACAATATCCCCTTTCAGCAGGGGTTTGTACAAGGTGTCCCCCATCCCTTCAACGTTCTGGGCTCTCCAGCTGGGGTTTTCCCACAGTGCTCAAGGGAATAGTCCTTTTCTGTCAATCTTTTGAGAACACAATTCAGGGAAAATTTTGCACCAAGAAAGTCACCAGGATTCCCTCACCTGCATTTCACTCTCCAGAAAATTGCTGGACGTTTGTGTTGAGGGCCATCAGTGCCTCATCACAGCACTTGTCCAGCCTGAGACTAAAGAGCTCCTGCAAGGTGATGAGAAGGTGGCAACACCCTAAAAAGCAGCTTTCTCCCCTCTTTAGGGCATCTGCATCCCTGGGTGAGCATCAGCTAGGGGCAGCAGCAGGGACCATCCTGGTGGCACTGAGTAGAGGCTGTTACTGCCCCAAGAATTCTGCTCTTCAGCAGACACACAGGCTTTGTCCCTTGGCATTAAGTCCAGAGCTCCTGTGAGCTCACAAGTGTGGTGTACTTGTATGTCCCAACAAGGGCTCTGGTCTTTCACATGGAGGGGTGTCATTGAGGACACTTATGGCTGGCTGGTGGAGGTGCTGTGGTCCTGCATGGTGGCAATGGACCAGGACCATGGGCACACAGAAAATTCCAGTGCCCTTAGTACTTTTAAGTAAGTACTGAGTACTTACTAGAAGGCCTTAGAAGATTCCCAGACAGCTCCCGAGCCTTTCCAGAGCACCTTTTGCATGTAATATAAAATATAAAAGGAAATTGATCAATGCCCTGTATCTCTTTTCCGCTGTCTTTCTCCTTTCCTCTTTCTTTCCTTTTTTCTTTCCCACATTTTTTTCTGCTTACATTTTTTTGTCTCACAACTCCAGTTCTAGAACCTCCATGCAGTAAGACCAAAGCAAGATCTAAGGACTGATGATGCCCTTTGTTTTCTTCCTTTGCTTTGTCAGGGCACATTTTATTCCATTCTCCCATTCTCCATATAGAAGTTTGTTTTGGGAGGCAAGAATTTTTAGAGATGTTTGTGGCCTTCAAGCCAGTACTTTTAGTGATGAGTTGTACTTTACGAGCCAGCACTTTTAGAGGAATTTTTTGTGGGAGTTGTGAAGTGTTGCAGAGTCATTCTCCCCATGCTCAGGAACTCTAGTTGTGTCCCATATGTTTCCATGGATGTCTGCATTCCAAATTTGCCTAAGCAACTCCCATTTTGATCTTTCTATATAGTGTATGGTATCGCAATGCTTTAAACTCTGCTGCTAGGCATGCGACTGGGAAAGCTGGAATGCAGACTGTACTACTAAAGGCTGAGCAAAGGAAAACTCATGGACCTTCTTCCATGTCCTTTGCCAATGATTTCTTCAGTAGCGGGCACAAATCTTCTTTGGTCTTTGTTCTGCGCTTCATGTGATACTAGAAATCTTTGTGGTGCTTTTCTTATCTGTTACCAATTTTAACTCCAGGTAAACTTTTAATTGTCTGATTGCATTGCCCTGAACTCCTTATGGTGTCCCAGAGTGGTTATCAATGTCTACTCACTAATTTTTTTCCTACTTGAACTCAAAGAACCAAGTAATCTTCTTGCCAAATCTGCTCAAGATCTTTCACAAAAGAAATTGATATTTCTTTTACTCTAATTTTGTCCTTAATGAGCTACCCCACATCCTTTGGCCCTTCAGGGAAACACCTCATGATATCTCACAAATTCTTTAAACAAGGCAGGAGTCATTCATTCTGCTAGTGGTTTTCCTTATATCCCTCAGGAACTTTACCTCCACTATTTAATCTCAATGAAGTTATGCATAAACATGGAAATGAGATTTCAGGGTAGGTACAGAGCTGGCCATATGCCTTTATCTGGAGGGTGGAAATTTTGGAAATTAAACACACTTAACAATGGAAAAAATCACACAACATTTGTTGAGAGAATTTCATAAATATTATCTTCCCCAATCAAACTAAAACACAGCACTAACTCAGAGCTGTGATCATTTTTAACTTGTGCTAACAAATATGAAGATGAAATAAATACTTATCATACCAAGCTTAGAATTCAGGTATGCACAAGTAATTCAATATGTTGGATTACCACATTAAGACCAATATTATTTTTTCAACAAAATGTAGCCATTTCAAAGATAGTATGTGGAAATGAAAATAACTAGTCTTGGCAAAGAGTCCGCAGGTAAGGAAAGGCAGATATGTCCACCACAAGGGGAATGTGTCATATCTCTCCTATGGAAAAGTGAGACTCATCTAATTACCTCCTGTCTCACCCTCATTTTCTCCTAGGAAAAAATGTATTTCACTCATTTCTAGCACAGCATCTTTTTTTTTGGTCCATGATTATCACATGCCAGGTGCAATTGGACACCAGCGGTGTCACCTGGAATCAGGTGTTCCTTAAGGCTGCAAAGCCAGAGAGAGAAGAGGAGTTGCAGTGCCTTCCAGTAACACAATGCATCCTGTATGGCCAATCTCATTTATTAAATGGCAATTTACCATGGAAGGAACTTCCCCAAAACTGAGGAATTTACAGAACTTTCTTTTCTAAGGGTTTTTTACTATCTACAAAGATTTAAGGTCATATTCAGTGTCACTTCTGTAGAGTTTTCTGGGTTTTACTTTTAATCTAGATATTTTTTTCATGTTAAATTCTAGGAATTAAGTCTTAAGGTTAACTGTCCTTATGAAACTTACTTGAAACTGGGAAGCAAATCAAAAATTTTTCATGGAATATAGAATCATGAAGTCTGCAGAAGACCTTTGAAATCATTGAGTCCAACTGTCAATCCAGCACCACCACCACCACCTTTACCACCAAATCATGTCTTTGAGTGCCACGCACATAAATTTTTTTTAGCACCGCCAGGAATGATGATTATACGACTGCCTTGGACATGGAAGAACTGGGAGAAAATGTAAATAAAAGAATCACAACTGGAAGACCCCTTTTTCCCTAGGATGGCATTTGATATATGTTAACACCTCCAAGCAATAACCAAAAAAACCAAAATCAAGAGCATTGAGTCACAAAAAGCGTCAAAGGCACCATAGAAAAGGAAGGTACCTGGAGCTGTAGCATTATCAAATCCAAAGCCTTTAAGAATTTACAAAGAAGAAAACTGTCAAACATATTTGTAACAATTGAACTTGATTCTTCATTGAGGCTGTAGCCACCTGCTGTGTTATCCCAGTAATTTAGATAAGTAAGCATATTACACTGGAACAATGTGGGAAATGTTGGAAATACTAGCATCATTCTGAGTTAATATTAAAATACAGACAGCTGGTAAAAATAATATCTAAGATACAGCTTCCAGTCATTGATAAACCAGTGCTGATTTTCCTGAGAGAAAGGGTAGGTCGAGCCAGGGAACTGAAGAATTTAGCTCATCGTACCCTGTCTTGTGTAAGGAACACAGCCACTGCAAAGTGGTATGCAATATTCCCAGAGAATATAAGTTTTCAGAGAGAGGAGACGTTTCTAAGAGAAGCCAAAGTTTGGAACAAATTTTCCTTTGCTGTCTTTAGAATTACTGAAGTAGAGAGGTCCATCATACTGATGGACCGCTATGGAATAAATTGGTGTCCTGACATAAACTGATGACCCAAGATCAAATGGGTAAACACTTTATCCATGTGAAACTTGCATCAGCATTTTAACTAGAGAAATGGAGAAGTAAATGAGCATCTGTAATTATCCGAACTCAAGATTATGATATGCATTAGTTAATAGTTAATGCTTTCTACATGGTGCCTGTGTTTTTGGAGGGTTTTTGTTTGCTTGTTTGTTTTGTGGTTTTTTTTTAGTTTTGTTTGTTTTGGTTCGGTTTGGATTTTTGTTTGTTTGTTTGTTTGTTTTGTCTTTATTTTTTCCTTTGAGGTATCTGTATGCAAAGGAGATATCTATAATCCATAAACCCATCTGGAAAATTTTTTCACCATTTTCAGATTTAGGTTAGGATGTGTTTCAAGATTTACTGATACGTGCACAGCAGATCTACTGATAAGAGCAGTTCTTCCTGAAGCTGATGGCTAGTGACACTTCCTATATTGGTTATATATCTGCCAGGTTGATTGCTCTAGTCCTCAAGTAAGGACTCCAAATTTGCCCTCAAAAGTAGAGGCTATTAAACTAATAATGAACTTCTGGGATATGAAGGCAGTCTGGGGATTATTTCCAGATTTTAACAGCTGTTTTTGTAGAATTTATGCACAGCTAATAGAGGGATGTAATTTGGTTGAAGAAAGGGTGAGTTTGGATGAAGAAGTTTGTATTTTAGCTATTATGTAGACTGTTTCATAATTTATATAATTTTCTTCTGATTTCCTTACATAACTTTATTGCTCAGCATAGTGTAAAAGATAATGTTTATTCACTTTACTCTGATTTTTGCCTGATTAAAAAAAAGAAAAAATCCCCCAGACTTCTAAACTAGAACCAATCAGTGCAAATGACTGAATTTGAGCTGTTACAGAATATATTGTCTCTTTGCAATCACATGTCTTGCCTTTAGATCTGTGTTTGATTTTTTCTTGTACCAGGGCAGAAGTCCGTGCCACCCACAGGAGTACTAAACATTTTGAAGAAGCATTGTGTGATTTAACTATATATTCAATTTAATTTCTATGGTAAATATGATTTTCAAAATACAGATGATTAAACAAACCAGTGCATTTTCTTATTTTTCAAATAATGTTAGAAATGGGAGGAGAAGAGGGGTCCTAAAAATGCTCTGCTATGACAAATATCATGTAGTATGAGGTTTTTCACTTTCCATATGAAAAGAGAACAGGATTTTTTCCTCCCGGATCTGTGGTTGGTAGATTTATACAGAACAAAATTTCTCTAATAAGTGAGAATGCTCTTCAGCTTTCTAGTTTAAATTTATTTTCAGCACTTTATACCCATTTTGTCTTTTACAAACATTGCCTGTTAGCTGTAATAGATCCATTCCTTCTCTCGCGTTACTATTAAAATTTCCCTGATGTTATTTTAGCAATCAAATCTTCTGTGTCCCTTTCATTTTGAGAGCCCACAAAACCAAGATTTCTAGATTGATAAAAAAATTTCTCCATTCCCTTGACCTTCTAAGTAACTCTTTTCTGAATTTGTCCCACTCTGTGTTTCATATCTAGGGTTTTATAGTCCATTTATATTAAAAATTTAAGTGAAACTGGCAACTATACATATGAATTTATTGTGCCTGCACTTTAAGGAAAAAGAAAACATATTGAAGGTAAGAAAATAGTCCATTGACAGTGTTCTTTGAGCCATAATTTTGGGGACAGTTATTTTTTGTGTTTAGATTTGTGTTTGTTTGTTTTGTTATGGAATATTTTAATTTGCTTTAAAATGTAGGGAAATTATCTGTTACTT
The DNA here is from genome assembly GCF_965231275.1 of Zosterops lateralis. Lineage (NCBI taxonomy): Eukaryota > Metazoa > Chordata > Aves > Passeriformes > Zosteropidae > Zosterops > Zosterops lateralis. The sequence continues at coordinate 25,015,347 of NC_139800.1, read as the reverse complement.
ATGAGATACACAGAGGTGACTCTGTAGACTGAACTTGAAGTGCATATTTGCCTATAAATTCAAAATGGGGATTTGCTGATACAGCAATCCCATCACTCTCTCCTCCTCCCAACCGCTCCCCCCCTCCCCCAGTATCAGTGAATTTTACCCTCTTACACTTTTGGGAGTATCACTGTTCTTCCAAATAAGCATAAGAGCTGTTACCAGAATAAATAAATATAGTATGGACAGAATTATCTCTTCTCAATCTGCCATGTGCCTGGGTAAAAAAGGACTCTTAATGAGGGAGTACCAAGCAGGATCTTCCTCCAGGTTGAGCAGAGTGTTATATCAAGTGAGGAACATTACTGTCAAGAAATTACAACCTCAGCATTGACATAAATGTTGACAGCACCATTTCCACTGATAGTAGTATCAGAACAGATTATGATTCACACAGGACTGCCCAGAAAATGATGATTTAGATTAAATGTTCTGAAATAAGAAAAAATTCTGAAAGGAAAACTGCAGATGACAAGGATTTTATCAGGCCACTACTGAGATGGAGCACATTTTCTCTCCTGTTCTCAGAAGCATCCTGCCTGTGGAGATAAACTAACCATAATGAAATCTCTTTCTCCACCCATTCCTTGACGGCAGCAAGAGACATGATAGTAGGGAATGATAAATCATGTGGTGATTGAAGGTGTTTAACTGCAAAAAATCTCATCTCCCAAGTGCATTTCTGTATATATTTGAGGAACTCAGGCCCAAATCTGTTAATAGTGTGACCTGAAAGAATCCAGTAAAGGCTTTTGATGATTTTTCATGGTCATAATTTCCAAATTCGACATTTGGAGTATTCAGTCTGGCAATGATTAAATGACTTTGTCAAAAAGACAGAATTTATGGCATTTTAAAATTTACCAAGTAGGTGGTGGGGGTTTTTTTTGTTTTTGTTTGTGTTTTTGTTGTTGTTGTTGTTGTTGTTGTTGTTTTTTTAAGTTGAGATCTTCCAATCTTTTCTATTTGATACAAACTCTTGTAACAAGGAAATATATATATACTTTCATCCCTAGATTAAAACCAAAATAAGAAAACAAAACAACACAACAAAAAACAAACCAACAAACCCCCCCCCCCCAAAAAAAAAGAAGAAAAAAAAAAAAAAACAAACAAGGAAAAAAACCCTAAACGACAACAAAAACAAAACAAAGAAAGAAACCCTAAAAAAATAAACTAAAAAGGAGATATATCTAGAATATATAAAACAATAAACTGGGATGACTTCACTCTGTAAACTCTTTGGAAAAAGGAAGTAAATATTTACGAACTTATAAGAATGCTGCAGATGGGGTGAAAAGAAGTATGCTGAGATGTAATATTGAGGAAGATAAGGCAATAAGAGTGATACTGCACTATTATTGATAGTCTCATGATATAAATTAGTGATTTTTTTTTAGGGCAAAGCAATATCTCTTAAAAAACTTTTAAACACAAATCGAAAAAGCTACACTTTCCTGATGATGGAAACTTTTTAAAATTTGAGATATAAATTGTAATTTAGAAATCTAGATAGAATTTGACAGAAAGGCAGTTGATATCTGGTGGGGAGGGGAATAGTGATTTAATAGTAATGAAACTATAGTCTAGCCATGGACACCTGGAAGAGTGATTTTTCTGCTCTGAAAAATTCATGAAGGCTTTATTTAAAACTGCAATTAGTGAAGAAACCTTTGAGACACAGATTCACAGATAGCTCCTCCCAGTACTTCAACAGAGCCTACAAGAGAGATGGAGAGAGATTATTTACAAGACTCTGGAGTGACAGAACAAGGGAGAAAAGCTGAAAAAGAGTCAGTTTAGATTGAATATTGGGAAAAAATTCTTTACTGTGAGGGTAGTGAGGCATAAGTTGCCCAGAGAAGCTGTGGATGCCCCATCCCTGAAAGTGTTCAAGGTCAGATTGGATAGAACCCTGAGCTGCCTGGTCTAGAGACATTATGTAAGGTCCCATCCAAACCAGACCTTTCTGTGATTCTGAAAAAAGAAGCTTATCACAAAACATTGGGTTTGCACAGCAACGAATTCCAGTCTTGGGGGTCCAGTAACATAACTCTAACTGCTTGATGTTTGTTCTGTGGTCAAAATAGGAAGCAACACACTCATCTAACTAGAAATGATCACATGTGGAATGTACAGATGAAGAATGATGTAATATGCATTTTCTGACACTTGGAGCTACATTACATCCTCTAAAAAAACTTCTTAATCAAGTGACAGCAGGAAGACAAAGTCTGACTAATGGACCTACGGTTTATTATATTGATGAATTTACATGTGTATTTAAACAAAAAACAATTGCTAGGAAGGTCATTGAAAGTCTTCACTTTTTTTTTTTTTTTTTTTTTTTCCATAAGTGAACAAAACCTGTTTTTATTTAAAGGAACTATTTTGTCCTATTTCTCACTTCAGTTTTAAGAAGGGTAGACTTTGTTTTTCTCTTGAGGTGAATTGAGGGACAGTAAAATGTAGATTGAGAGTGTAGAAACCAAAAGAAAGACACTGATGCACAAATACAGGTGTTTCTCCACCACAAAAATCTTTCAGGTTACCATACGCCATGATATGATCACTTTGGAGGCAATCTCTCTGCAGGGCTAATATAGCTGAGAGTAAATCAGGAAAGTCTCAGGTCCTTGATTTTAATGATAGAATTGAAATAACTCTTTATAGATAAAAGATAACAAGTAGTTTACTGCAAGTTTATGCAGCAAAATTTGGTGTTTCTCTTTTCTTTCCAGTCCCTTTTCAAACTGCTATATTCCCTTCTTTGCTTACACTTTGATTTGCAAATGTTAGTGGATGTACCTGTAGATAAAAATCCGTAAGTTTAGAGATGAAACAATATTTTGCAAAGATCATTATCTTTGCCAAATCTGTCAAATATATCTCAATAAAACAATACTTATTAAACGCAGAGTTTCAAAATTTTAAATACTCTTAAAACTGTTCTGAAATCACCAAGTGCACTCATTGGGAAATTTTCTTACGATCTTAAAAGTGGGAGAACAGTTCGGTGTCCAAGTTTGCTTTTAAGTTATAACTAGACTAAAATAATTATTAGCTCACAAATAATACTTAGGTCACATTTGAGATTTATGCCCTCAAAATTCAGATGTCCCTGGGACAATATGGAGAAATTGTCTTACACTTTGTATTTCTGTATCTGTAACACTATGTACAACCAAATACAATCTATTTGATATTGCAATATTTTATGAAATGCTGTTTCATTTTATTCAGTATCCTCTATTTCTACTTCAGAGGTTTAAACAGGTTTATGATCTCATCTTTTAATCTGCCTAGGCTATGTTCAATGTTCAGAGGGCCTTAAGTAATTCCCTTCTTATTCTCTGTTCATGGCCGGAGCAAAGTCTGTTCTTTATACAAGTTTTTAAGCTACTCAAAGTAATGTTGCTTAAAAAAGCCATGAAAGACTAATCAACTTGCCTGTGCATGTTCTTAATCACCCATATAATCCATTCACTATTGACCAGAGATGAGATACTTGAGGAACCAACCTCAAGTATCCCAAGGTTTGGCCTTCAACTTTTCTTAGAGAAAGAGTATTTTTCACTGCAGACTTAAAAAAAAAAAAATGTAGAGAACTACTTAACAACAAATCTACTTGCCTTTATTTTTACTTTGATATAAAAAAAGATGGAAGTACCAATATAATACATGTTGATTCCTTGTGGATGTGTATCCTATTTTAAAACCCTTCCTTTTTCAGGAAGCTGCTTTTGGGAAGCCAGAGTGTGATGTAAAGGTTTAAGAACAGTATAGAAGATTCAAGGACAATTTACTGTAACATAAGTGTTGCAGTTCAGTAATTATTTTAAAAATCCAGGTTTAGAAGGAAAGGGCAAACTAATTTGAAAAGAGAAAATAAAGAAGAAAGAGGGAAGGGAAAAAAGAGAAAAGAAAAAAAAAAAAAAAAAAAAAAAAAAAAAACACAAACTGGAGGCTGAAGAGGGTAAAATGGAAATATGAAGGAGAGATAGGAATAAAAAAGAAGGAGAAACTGTTATACATTTAACTCTATAGTACCCTGTTAATGGCTAAGTAAAACAAACCTGGCTCTATTAAAGGTAAGGTAAAAAAGAAAGTAAAAAGATTAGGTGAAAATGGCCTTAAATATACAGCTACTTATATTGGAAATAACTCCAAGAATGTGTTCAGCTTTATCTGTCCACATTATGTCCTAGCACAGCGGTCAGACTTGGAAAGACGTAGAAGACCCTTCCTTTTTTTTCCCAACCAACTCTAGAAGCCTTGACCTTAGAAATATTACCTTACATAGCAGAGAAAGGAAAATTGCTCTCTCCCTTTTTTATGATTATTTTTGTGCACAACAGAAAATTATGTGTTGGAATTTATTGCTGATACAGAAAGAAGCACAAATGACCTGTGATAGTGGGGTGTCCTTTCAGACCTCCAAAAGCACTTGGCATTGAGCAGAAAAGACACAGAAGCCTCTATAAGACGACTCCTGCTGTTTTGCACTGCAATACACAGATAGATAATGCAAAAATAAAGAAGGAATATTTATTTGGTGTACATTGACCTTGGTGGCGCTATATCAGTTTACTCTGATGGGAGATCTGCTGCAAGAAGTCTACAATGCTGACCTTACCTTCTCCTCTAGACAAATATTGCACTGGCTTTGCTGAGAACCTGTTCCCGAATGTCTGCATTTTATTCCAAGTTTTCAGTACTTGGAGAATAGGGGGTTTGGGGTATTTTTCCCTGTTAGTTCATAATTGTGAGACCCAGTTCTTGGGGTAAAGTGATTACATTAGTTAGAAAAAAGACAACAAAATCCCATAACTTCTATTTATTGACTGACGCATCATAGTACAGATAAATGTTCTGTGATCATAATAAGCAAGCATCATAATTCAAATCTCTCAAAGCACAGGAGTAAAAGATTCCACATGCTTAAATGTATACTCACTTAGTAAAGAAAGAAAAAAAAAAAAAAAAGAGAGAGAGAAAATATTAGAGATTTTTTAAGCCAATACTAGCAATATCACTTTTTGGGACATAGCTGTATCTTCCAGGAAATTTATCAAATTATTACCAAAATTGAATGGTAGTAATGTGAATTACTTAATTACTTTACAGAATTACAGCATCATTCATTTCAGCAGATTTATGGAAACAGTGTGGAAAACACAAAAATAAAACTGTTTCAAGAGGTTTCTTTTTGTTTTTGTTTTTGGTTTTTTTTTTTTTTAAATCTTAGGACATGAATTGCAACACAGCCATGCCTCCTCTTTGTTGGTGAGTGGCATTGTGTGTGTATTCACAAGCATGTGTGTAGATGCTGGATAGAAAATTCCTGTGGGTGACTGTCATCCACCAGGATTTTTCATCCATAATGTGGTATCTAAAACTCCTGTGGGTGAGTCTTGCTGAAACCAGCTAACACATATATACTTATGCGGGGAAAATGCAGCATACCCCTCTTTCATGCTCTAGCAAAAGCAAAGGCAGTACTATACTTACCCAAGCAGTTAATTTTTAAACTCCAAAATGCCCTATGTGTCTCAGCATGAGAATGGAGCAACAGCTATTTTGTTCGGATTTCAGTGAGCAGCTTGCTAGAATGATTTGAAAAAGGGGAAACAGGGGGAAAGGTAAAAAAAAAAAACACAACACAACAAACAAACCAAGAAAAGAATATAATTCAATTCTCAATTACTTCAAGTAAATATATATATATATATTTATAATATATATATATATACACTAAATCGAATTATATATATATATACTAAAGTGAATTAAATTAAAGCTAGATCCAGTTGAGAATGAGAATTCATGCTTATTTGGATAGCTAAACTAAGAATCCATTTGTTGATTTCAATCAGTCAGGCATCTTATTGGATGATATTTCTTTTCCTCACTATTTTCACATTCGGACTTTTTTTGTACTAATTCCTGTGGTCTGCATCTCTTACAATATAGAGTTCTCTCCTTAGCCGACATGCAGTTGTTTCCCAGTTTATGGGAACTGTTTCCCTGATATTATATCTCTTGTTCTGGCTTACTATTTGGAACTAAACTTATTTGTATCTCAATTTAACTGTGCATAAAGTGGTTGCAAATGTGTTTATTTCTCATGGGGCTTGTAGAAGTTATTTTTTATATTTTCTCTCTCACTCACTTTTATTGTTCTTTCACTCTTACTTTATGTTTCCTTATCTGTCTTATAACCAGTCATTAGAGTGAAATCCATCCTCAGCTGAGGCAACAGTAAACATCCTTGACTTTGTTATTTTATATATAAAAATATAGTGTCTTTTCAAAAGATGCTATGTTTTCAGCAAGGCACCGATCTGTGTCACTCACTTCACCTGCAAGTAAGAGAAGGCCCTTGGTCAGCCAAGGCCTCCTTACTGGAGGAGGGCCTGTCCTTTCAAAAGAAAGATGTCCAAGTAATGTGGAAAGAATTTCCCTCAAGAGGTATTTATTTTTCTCTATTTTCTATGGAGAAAATCAAGGCAACCATCTTAGATGAGATGGCTATTTTTCAGGGTGATAAACTTAGATGGAAAGAATAGGAAGGATTTGTCTCACTTTAGTTAAGACCCGTAAGTTAGATATTTCAGTATGAAGTGGTCATTCTAAGCTCCTTTTGTAAGTAAAGAAGAGATATAAGCACTTTTGCTTGTTCCTCAGGGCTGCTCATTTCATCCTGAAATACCTTGTTAAAATAGATCAGATGACTTCAGACTTCCTAAACTGAGAGAGATGAATCTGACTCATTTGCTCAAAAGTACTCAGCACAAAATTACTTTGATTTTAGCCACACCATCAATATAATGAAAATTATAAATAATCACTCTAATATTTGGTGGAACTTTTTAGAGAAGCAGAAGAAATAATAACTTTGAATTATTCTCATTACCTCACTCATGACAGCCTTTGATTTCCCCCTGCTCCTTCATTGTGCTTCCATCTTTAGAGATTACTTGCTTAGAGATTCTTAGTTCCTTTGTCATCTTTAATATTTTCATCCAACAAACAAGCTTTGAAATGAAGGAATAATGGAAATAAAATGCTTAGCTGAATTCCTGTCCTTTTGTGTCTGTTTCCCAATACAGCCCATGGTAATCTTGCAGAAATACAGTGTAGGCAGGGAAATGGGGGCCCAGACAAAAAACAACAAAAAAAAAACAAAACAAAACAAAACAAAACAAAAAAACAAAAAAACAAAAAAAAAAAAAAAAAAAAAAAAAAAAAAAAAAAAAAAGTGAATAATTTGTATTGGTAAAACAAAGCATGGGACCCGTGGTGTTAGTGTCTTGTTTTGTATCTTTGGGTAGGGCAGGGTGAAATGTTGAATTTATAAAACGCTTTCTTTTTGTGTCCCAAGAGAAAGAAATTTCATGCTCTTTTTAGATCCCTTTGGAAACTGTCAAGACACTTTGGTCTCAAACTCTTGTCTAACCAGGATGTCTCCATCTCCCCAGACTTTATTATGTTACACGTGCAGAGCTGAAGACAGTATCTGTCTTAGTTCAGACCAATTCTGTGGCGAGTTATGGAAATTAGGGCCTTGACCTTAAATTTGGGTTCATTAATTTGGATGTAGGAATGATAGACTGTTTACATTAACACATTGTTCCTTCAGAAGACTCTTCTATTTCCCACCCTGTGGAGTTAATTTAGTACATTTAATTAATTAATTATTAATTAATTTTACTTTTTGCAGGTATGAATTTTAAGAACATTTGTCTAGCATCCATCAAGGAACTCAAACCTGGACTGAAACTTTACTTTCTTGAGGCAAATGTTTCCTTCTGCGATCTTCTAAAGCCTGGATATTTACTGTTTTCTTCTAAAGAATTGTTTCTTTCGCCAAGCCCTGGAGTAATTAAGAGATGTGTTCAGTACTGCAAAGTTAGTACCTTCCTGATTGTTATTAGTGCTGATAACTATCACGAATAGTACCTTTGGCTTAGCATCCAGCACAGCAAATTGTCGTATTTGTTGAAAAAACAGGAGACTAGATTTACTCCAGATAGGCCCTTTATATAAAAAGACACCAAAGAAACCTTCTGTGTTCAGTATGATATGATTTACTGCCATTTACTGCCAACACTGAAAATATACACAATATTGAACATTTACTATAGTTCTGTGAAGGAGCTGCAGACTTTTATGTACAATACTGCTTTATCTTAAAGATGTTGCATTATCTTGGAGATAAAACAAGTATTTTTGCACCGCCATGTAAAATTCCACAAATAAATCCAGCATGTAAATTCAGTCATCAAATATCCATTGCAGATTGTGGATAGACAGAAGAAAAGGACGGACTGAGCAAGCAGTTGCTTTTGCCCTTCTAAGCATCTCCAGAGCAGGTGAAGGAAATGCATGTTGTATACTTGAGAGCTGTAAGTGTCAGATCATGGATAACTTACCACCTATTCTCAAGACTCATTTCCCTTCCAATGTTATTTCTGTTAGTTGGAATACCCAGGCTTTACTTCAGCACTACATCTTCTATTTCTGAAAGATAGAAACTGTCATTCCCAATGAGATGGGGTTACGACTGAGGTTATGAACTTATCTCAGGTTTCCTGTCTAGAGCCTGTATAATGTTGTCAATGTCTGACATGAGAAAATATTTTGTGTGAAATTTTAATTTCTCAGTTTGTCTTGTTCTGATTTTTTGGTTGTAGGAATTTGTATTGTTTCTTTTATGCCTTTAAGAAAGGGATAAAATGAAACAATCTTCTCATTAAGAGAAAAAAATCTACTTTCTTTGTTCTTCAGCTATTCTACCTATATTTTCTCCTGAATTATTTTTCCTTCAACAGTGTAATGAATGAATCTTTCTCAACTCTGTCTTTCGGGAAAAAAATATACCTTTCCCAATGTCAAAGAGTGAACTTATTGTTTCCCCGCATTAATGGTTTTGGCATTATGATGTATGGAATTTCTTCCCTTTTTTTCTTTTTTCTGACTGAATTTGTGCGCTGTGAATTAGTGAATTGATTCAACTGCAGTGTGTGTGTAGTGTATTTAGAAAATCCCTTTTATGTTTGGTATTCTATATGTTTTAGCATCTATGGGTCACCATTGATAAAAGCTGTGCCTATGCATGAAGATTTTCCAGTCAATTTCTGTTAATTTAGCAATCTACATGCAAAACTCTGATTGTTACATGAGATGTGGATCAAAAGAAATTCTCTTGGATCTTTTGGAGCAATACTCTCCTTATTCGAGTGTAATTTAAGTGGAAGTGGGTACGTCCTTGAAAAAAACCCAAAACCAACCAAAAACCAAAAATTTTCTTTTTCTTTTTTTTTTTTCTTTACAGTGATATTTTATTTCATGCTCTGTTCATTCACAAAGTAACTTGCTCTAATATCAATATGGAAAAAAACCCCTTGTTGAAAGTAAGGCTCTCAAGTGAGAGCTCGCACAGACAGTCACCCTGAGGTCACTTGTTGAAATCCAGCACACTTCAATAGCAATGACGCCTTTTTGGCAGATAAAAAAGCTCTTCAGCGAACTTCAGTCCAGGTCAGAACAGGTGAGTTCCTCTGGAGAGGAGTTGAGTAGTCTGAACTTGCCTTTCACTGAAGTAAATTGCTGAAGCAGAGGATGAGAAAGAAACATCTTCTGGATGAATCAAATTCATAATCTGAATTGTCGGTGTCACACTTTTTCCCATCACTGACTGTAATTAAAATAGGACCTTACATTTGGCTGGGAATTCTTTGTACATCTCTGCCTTACATCAAAAAGCTGATTGTGCCCATTTTCTTATGAATACTGTGCTTATAAATGTTGTTTTTTAAAATAAGAGGTGAATAAAATAACATTGCACCAGAAGATAGAGAAACAATTAAAGTGGAAGTTGCACAATTTTAAATTTTTTCATAATTTTCCACTTATTTCCCAGCAGGTGCTCTAATTTTCCTCCCTTTAATCTGATCTTCAAGGTTACATTGAAAGCTAAAGTACAAATGTAAAAGCCAAGAACACATTAACCAGACATAATCATATTTCTGTTTGAGGTTTGGTGAGCTGAAAGCAAACAAACAAACCAAATAAAGCCACTCCCAGTGACTCCCTAAATTATCCATTTGAAAGAAAAAATATCCAAACAAACAGACAATATGAAAAAAAAAATATGAAAAGAAAAGAAAAGAAAAGAAAAGAAAAGAAAAGAAAAGAAAAGAAAAGAAAAGAAAAGAAAAGAAAAGAAAAAAGAAAAGAAAAGAAAATCCAAAACTAATAGTGAGGGGAAAGTACTGCAAGGAATTATGAATATTCTTTAAGTGTGTGAAGAAAAAAAGCAAACAAACAAACAAAAAAAAACCCCACAAACAAACAACAACAACAACAAAAAAAACACAACCCACAAACACTACAGCTGTTTTAAAGTGAACCTCTCTCAATATGAAATATTTACCAAAAATATGGTTCTTTGCCTAGTCTCAAAATCTCCTCCTTCTCTTTCATCCCTCCCATAGCATTTTTTTGGGTTTTTTTTCCAGAATCACCCTTCCCTATATCAAGAATTTGTACTGATAAACTAACAATGAGGCTAAATAGAAATATGATCTTATCTATGTCTTTAAGAGCTCCACACACATGGATTTCCACACAGCCATGGGTCATAATTTTTGGTGCGAAAAATAAATAAAAGGAACTTAACATTTTCTAGGAAGGGTTTGGGTTTTTTTAAACAAAAGCCAAAATAAAACAAATAAATTAACAAAAATAATGGTAGAAAGATGAACATTCCAAATACCTTACCTGTGAGAGTTCTCAGGAAGATAAATATTTCTCCATGTTTACTGTGGGAAGAAAAAATTCTGTGGTGTCATGCCTACACCAGTTCTAATAAATTAAATAGTTATGGGGAATAATTCTGAATTCCAGAAGCCTGTTAGTTGTGAAGCTAAATTGTAACTGTGGTCTCCAACACCCTTTTGAACCATCTGACTTGAGATATCACAATTTTCAGTATGTTTTGTGTTTAGCACAAGCCAGGAACCAGTTTACAAACATCCTCCTTCTTTTGAAGGTGAAAAGCATTTAATAACGTGGACAGAGCCTTTTCTGTGCCAGTTGGCCTCAGTACCAGAAAATAAAGCTGGGCACATTTAAGCTGACAATTTCTCTGTTTATTTTCAGCTCTATCTGCTTGTAGATCCATAGAAATTTATTTTCTCCTATTTCTAACAAATCAAAGAATCATAAAATGCTTTAGAGATCACTGGGAATCATCTTCTCTCTCACTCAGAGAAGGTTAAGCTATTCAGGACCCTACTTGCACAAACCTTGAATGTCATTAAAGGAGGGAGATCCCACAAGACCTTTGCAAACATTTTCCAGAGTTTGACCACCACAGTAACATGAGAGCTGCCTGGACAGCAAAGATGAAGTCAAGGAAGGCTTTCAGTACCTCAGACTCTGCCCCAAAGGTCCCTGTTCCACTCAGCAGCAGCCCCACCTTTTTCCTAGAATTACTGTTGTTATTGATCTATTTGGGAAAGAAATATACACTTCACTATTGCTCCCATATGCACAGGAGAGAATAAGGCATTTCCAGGGGATTACTCAGAACTCAGTCAGGCAGCAGCAAGCTGATGACCAGTCCTGGGACTGCACTGTTCTTTAAATACTCCTTCCACCTCAGCTGCCCGCTTAACTTTCTTTGTTGATAGCTGTAGGTGTGAAGATTCTGGTGACTTCTGGTATTAGCAAAACCATGGGACTGTAGTAATTGAGTATTTTTTGTAGTCTTTTGCCCTGAGCAACTACTTTGCTTATGCTTTGAGTCAGCCCTAAATTTCTTTCTTTAACAAATGTGTTTGTTTTTCTTAAGGCTCTTTAAGTAAGTTATCTGCTGGTGTTTCTGAGTGTATGTGTACAGAAAACCTCTGAATAATGTAATGAGATAAAAGAAAGCAAACAGGGCATTTGTAAGTCTTTGCCTACACAGGGAAAGGAAAATAGAGCATAGAGAGCATAATCTGCTAAACATGACAGGGGAAAAAACCAGGCAATTAGAGTAAAGAGTTATATATTCTGTAATACGTGTGCATCCATATGGAGACAAAATATGTGTGCAAGTACGTGCACATACAGCAATAAACATATACACAAATGCAAACACATATACAAAGACAAACACAATTAATTTCTAATTAAGATGAGAGCAACATTCAAGCCTAGACTCAAAAGTTATCAGAGGCCTTGCAGAGAATCCCCCTGGAGTTTCTGAGAGCTGGGTTTAGTAGCCAGCAATTTTCAATTTCTTAGATAATGTGTAGGACCATAGTGCTGATTAGCCCTTAAATCACACCCTCCCTGGAAAAGCAAAGTCTTTAATTTCTTTAATGGCTAAAAAAAGTCTCTGCTTTTCCCTTTTTCACCTTCAGAAGCTCTTGGTTAATTGTGATCTGGATTTTTTTTTTTTTTTTTCCTTTTTTTGGTGCTGAGAATAAACAAGGGTACTTCTGTAGAAGAAAAATGCAAGGGGGTCTCATATTAGGGGAATTGGTTTCTCTAGTGGAGAAATGATACATCATTTTAATTCCTGCATTTTTAAAGTGACGCCTGGGGTTTTTAATCTCAAGTCTCCCTTTGACATTAATGGGAGTCATGTTGCTGAAATAAGCACGTGATGCTTTGATAATTGAAAGGAACCATGTGTGATAGAAACATAGACACTGGAGAGATAAAATACCTGTTCCACTAGGAGATCCTGCCAGTTGTCCTTCTAACTCAGGAAATCAAGAGATTTACAACTTGTTTATTAAAGTAGTTTAGTCCATCTATAAACTAGTTAGAATAGAAGATTTCTGCACAGGATAAATAGACTTTATCAAATGGAAGTGTTCTGTTTCTTAGTCTCATTCTATCACTTGTTATTCTTCTTGTGACCTGTGAGTAATTGCTCTCACATAACATATTTTACAACATTTTGGATGCTTTCAGAGGGTCACCTAGCTTTCCCCCAGGCCCTATTTAGTTGATTTGGTTATTTCAATCTACTGACTTCATAAGTCAAGCCTGAAAATCCCCACCGGGATTTTTCCTATCTCTTTTTCCCAAATATTCTAGATCTTGGGGTATTTTACAGAGACTAAAAGAAAAACTTTTATCCCTAGAACTGAGGGATCCATTAAAAATACCAGGTAGAGTAGGATAGTGCAAAGGGGCCTCAAAGAAGATGTGAAGACCATATTGAGCTATGAAGATATTTATTTCCTGGGTTTATGAAGTCCATAAAATCCATGGAAATAGTGTGCACAGTCTTCTAAAAAAAGCCTTTTTATTTCCAACGAGTCATTCAGAAAGTAACATCAAACGTTTTTGGAGATAATAAGGCCTTGACCCCTTCAGAGTCCATTACTGTGTATAGTGCAAGAAAGAAGGAACTGAGAATCATGATCCTGTGGTTTAAATATTGCCTATATTGTCTGTTTGTTTATCAGTTTTCTTAGTTCTCAACCCTGTCTAATGTAAGGACATGACAATTGCTCATCAGTTAAACAAAACATCATTATATATATTTACTCTCCCTATTCATCCCCTGAAAAGAATCTTGTACATATTTAAATGGAAAGAAGGAAGAAAAATTAATATAATATACACTTTTACGATTTGTACAAGACAAAACAAAAGGAATTTACTGCAGTAACATTTCTGCAGTTCACTGTGTAGAAAACACAACAGGGATTTCAGAAAGAAAGAAAAGAAAAAGAAAGTAACAAAATTTGAGCATGCATTTTTAAAGTACATCAAAAATATCTAAGAAAATTAATTGGGAAAAACAGTTATTAAAGCATAACTGAGGTCGCCACCACAGATCATTTAAACATCAAAAGCAAAGCTTTCAGTCTTTTAATGTTAATTTTCTCATGCACCGCATGAAGTTCACTTTCTGGTTTCTGCTTTGTCATATTTGCATTAAAGACCACAGAAGTAGCTAAAGCATCATGGCAGTGGAAGTTGAAATGGAGACATTTTGCATAGAAAATTGTGAGAATTTTCATGTTCTTCTTCCAGTTAATTATTAAGAAGTCCCACAGTCCTGTGAGCCTGATGGGAACAATATATTCTTGCTTTACAGTTAGGGGCATTCAGCTGTTAAGAGGATGGGCTATTGTAGGAGAAAATTAAGAAATGGGTATAATTAACTTGTCTAAAACTGCTCTCAGACTATAGATTCAGAATAACAGTATTTCTCATAAGTACCAGCAGCCTACCAAAAGGCTACATTATGATGGTAAATATTTCCCATATTTCCCCCTGAAAATATGCTTGTAGGACTTTCTCAACTTCTAGCAACTCTAAAAGTTGTGTGGGCCTACACACTTCTGTTAATTTCTGCATGTCTACCATAGGTGTCTTCTTTAACATCAGAATGCATCCACTGATAGTGGAATCATTCAGCTTTTAGAAAAAGCACTGAGTAAGAAGTGCTTGCCAAAACAAAAGCAGGAGCTTCAACTTCATTTTGCTTTTTGTTTCAAAGAACCCAAAATTCCATCTCCCTCTTCCTTTGACAGTTGCTTACCAACAAACTCCAGGGTACAGGGACCAAAGAATAGGAGGGTGGTGAAACACTTTTGGGTCTGAGGATAAGTTGCTTTTCAGAAAAGAAAACAAGTCATGAATCCAGGGTGAAGGGAATGTGTTTTCCAGCAGTTTGGCCATACAGTTATACTAGACGAATATGTACTAGGAGCTGCTAGTCAAGTGTTTCGCTCTGGATATCTAAATATTAGTAAGCAGAAGAAATGTATTGATATGTTCTAGACAAGAAGAGTTTCCAGTGTTTGTCTAATGTGTTCTTTTAGCCTCAGAAGAATTTAAGGCACAAACACTCTTTCCAGCATAATATTTAACCATTTCTTACCATCCCCAAGCTCCATCTTGGTCCTCTTCCATGCCATATTTCCTGTTCCTCTCTGAACAATGAGACAGAGGACTTCACAGGAAGTATTCTTGATGCATAGGATGAAAATTCAGTATTTTTTTAACAGCAAATCTTCACTACAAAAAGCCTAATCTCTTGTATTGTTTGAATTAGAAAAATCATTCAGTTTACTTCTAGTTCCAGCATGGGTAGAAGTGCTTAAATTTTCATACATAACAATAAGTGTTTCCTATTATCTATTTATTTTAATCCACATGCAAGTGTTTGAATGTCCCACAGGTTATTCACATCACTTCCTTCCATTGCAATAATAAAGTGTCATAAGCACATAGTCCTTATTTCCTGGAGTTAAGGTGTTTGGGATTGTCTCTTCACAGTCAGACAAACATATGAAATGCTTATTATGATTTGACTATCCTTAGTGAAAACACTAGGACAACTTACGGAAGTTTTACCCAATAGAGTTGAGAACAGAGAGATGGGAAAACAGAGGTAGAGCTGTGGTTAGACCTCAGCCATTATGGTTCCCAATACTCCATGACATGAAAAATAGTAAGAACAGAAATGTTTTGGTACCACAATAACAGAACATCCAATCCATAGACTATATAATACTTTTCTTTTATAGCTGTGTCAATGCAATTTCCTTTGGTGATGTTTTGAAGCTTGTACGTTAAATATGAGGCTCTGAATACCTCTAGTACTGAAGCTTTAGCTCAGCAAAAATAATAGCATGAAAACACCAAGTCCATTCTCTTGAGTTTTCATGGTCTATTTCTTTGCTTGCAGCAAACTTGGATAAAAGTATTTACCTCTTAAATGTTTTCTTAATACAGTATGAAGACTTGACCTTAAATGGTCTTTACAGCTCATAGACCACAAAAATAAAATTTTGACTGAGCAATTTTTCTTCCAACAAAACCAACGACTGTAGAAAACTATGTTTCTGACTCTTATCCTAAGAATACAAGTAATAACATCTTGTACAATTACTATCACTTGCAGACATTCACTATCACTTTTTGATGTAACTTTAAAGTTGGCATCAGTACTGGTAGGAAAGAAGACAGCCTGAAGGTACTAGACAGTGTCTTCTTGTATTCACTTCTGGAGTCAGTGAGAAAGACCTGGATTCTTGTGTTTCTTTACCTTGCGTCTTCCGTGGTTGTAGTTTTTCTGTCTGTTCCTTGCCCTCACAAGAATTTATTTAATTACAGGGCCAGTCTCCTATAAATAGCATTTCAAATCTAACAATTGTCTTTTTTTCCTCTCCTCCTAAGTTACACTCTATATTAAAATACTGTCCATCACTTAATTCACATTAGGACAGGGGCTGCAGCCCCGGGCAATCTCTGCCAGGGGAAGAGCAGCCTAAGAGACTGCAACCATGGGCCACCCTATTCTTTCAAGAAATTTATGTTTTCTAACATGACTTTATAGCTTCCCTCTTTGTCTTCTTTTGGCTTTTTAAGAAAAATCAGGTGCTTCCAATGAACAATGAGCCTATATATATAGTTTTTCTATATTTTAAATTTCTACACACACATATATTTCTATTTTTAAGCAAAAAAATACTGTGCTATATTCATACACTGTAATGGTCACTTTCCTTAGGATTTGTGATGAGAATCCATTACCAAGAGAAAAAATGCAATTCACTTGAAGAGCATTTTTTCTCTCTTTCACTGCTAGTCCTTTGATCTACTCTTTTCATGTTTCTGAGTTGTTTTGCTTTGTTTTGTTTTTACTTCTCCTTTCAACCTGAAGCACAAATGATGAATACTGATGTGACAGAGTTTTGCCCTATTCAAAAACCAAGAACATAGATACACAAGCTTGTGCCAGTTGCTTATAATGTGTAGGTTAGGAAATATAAGATTTTTTAATTATTTTATTTTATTTTATTTTATTTTTAGGAAAGAGTCATGCTTTGTGGCCACTGGATTCAGGTTAAATAAATTCTGTAATGCTCTGAGTTTTAATATAAGCCACTGTGAGACTTGTTGCAAACAGCTTTTCCTGATATTGAGGTCTCTTCACTTTTTCTGAAAATAAAACCAAACTAAACCAAGCCAAACCAAACAAACAAAATGACAAAAAAACCCACCAAAAATAAACAAACAAACAACTAAACCTCCCCCCAGAACAAACCAGATATAGATAAATTTAAAAGGATTTGAGACCTTCCTCAGATTTATGCCTCAGCTGGAGTGATACTAATTAAGTTTAGTCTCTCCTGAGATAGTTGATTTTTGTGTCTGTCTACCTGCACAGAAATATGTAATGAAACAATGGAAGAATATCTTCATTTTTAGAGATGACCCTGTCAAAATCAGAATAGTGAACAATCTTGAAAAACAGCTTTGCTTATGAATATGTACTAAATTTTGGGGATCAGCTCAAACTGTATTCAGACTGAATGTTTACGTCCTTGCTGAAGCAGATCTATGGTTTGCCTAAGGTATCTATAGGGCATTCAAGCTGCAGAGACTAAACTGACAGGATATGGCTGCAGCATGTTGTTCTATTGTATGTTTTTTTCAAACTGGGAGATTGTTTGCCTGTAAAAAAAAGACAGTGATTACAAAGGAAACAACATGACAAATGCTTCAGGACATTAAAAATCAGGTAAAAAAGATATCACACTGAGCTGCTCTCTTCCAGATTATAATAAAATTGGGTAAACTGTTCACCGTGACTAATTTATTCAAAAGTTGCCCCTTCATGGGCTCATGAATTTGTATTCAAACAGATTTGGATTTCTACAGATTTCTACTCAATGTCACAATTATTGAAATAGCTGTACTTTTAATCCTTTCTTTGGGGACTTTCCTTTTACACATTCTTTGATTCTTATATTATACATATGATTTTGAGAGCAGATGAGTTACAATATGCTCTTGACATGAAGTATTAAGGATGGGTCTTTATAGGATTATTCTTTCCTAGCTGCCCTGCTGCATACAGATACTCTGCAGTAAAGATTTAGGTAACATTATCAGTCTGTATACTAAATTACATTGTAGTAATCTGTTCAGGAAAGTGCATTATGAGAGCAGAACTGCCAAGTTCTCACCTTCAGTTTAGATTTTGTCTATAAGAATTTGTGTATCTTCCATAATTTAATAATTTATCTGAATGAATCCAGGCCCACTGAACTGTCTTACTTAAGGCCTAGGTCTCATAGAATGCACTGAAACATCCTGACTTAATTAGTAAATAATTTAAAGTAGGGTAAGCAGCTAATATGAAAACCTTTGAAGCATTTAAGGCTGTGAACACAGATGTGCCTTATTAACCTCATCACTCAAAGAGAGGTCAGATTGATAGGACATCCTTAGCAGCTTAGGCTGCTGGACCCAAACCAATTCCAGTTTGAGGATGGGTGGCCTGATTTACGAAAAAATCCACAATAGGGGATATAAACTGTTTCCCTAAAGCATTCAATACCTCAGGTTGCACATAGTAGTAAAATATGACCACCAGACCAGGAGTTACTTGAACCCGATGTACTACAGAGTGAAAACTTCTTTCAGCTTGCCCCACCATTCTATATTCAATTGAAAAAACCCTCAAGGATCCTACGCTCTTACAGCTGAGTGTTGAGGCCTAGGTCTCACAAAGCATCTCCAGTTTTTGAATTAACACTGGCTTGACTCTACATTCCCTACCCACTCTAACCACAAGATATTTTCAGTTCTTCAGGAACCCAATAATAATCTACAAAAATACCTGAACCAACATAGAGAAGATCTACAAAGGACATTTCTGTAAAAAACTTCTCTGTGGCCAAGATGTGGGCATCAGAAATTCCCTCTTCACGTTTTCAAATCGCTTCCTGAAAGTCTGGTTATTAAATTATTTCTTTGCATGTATATGAACAAACAAAACATCAAAATAAGCAGGTCATAGCCTAATATTTAAAAACTATTAGAAGAACTTTAAATCCATCACACTCAGAGTTAGTGGATAAGTAATTTATTTAAATACTGTGCAGTCCATAGAGAGCTCATACATTATTATCGACCATTATTATGCAAATATTCTCTTTCGTAATAATTTCATATCAACCTTAATTGTCCACTTAGACTGTTTATTACTGGGTTTGCTTCTTGGATGACAAACATGGGGGAAAATCAAGTATTTTGTGAGATTACAATCAGAGTTCTATTAACGTTGACTATTTATTTGCTGGGATATCACTTACAATCAAAACCTCCAGCTAAATGAAAAGTAAAGAATATGATTATAAAAGGGTCATGAGGGTATGTAGATGAGTCAATCATGACTGACATCAAGTTTTCTTTGTCTTACATCATTTCCAGGAGTCTTTGCCTCAAGGGCACAGTTATTTCATAGATAGGACAAGCTACATGCAAATAATTGAGGATTAGTTGCAGATATTCACAGAGTATGGATACACTTTCACATAATTATTTGATTTATCTCTTTCTTAGAAGAAATTTATCAACTTCGTTTTGTGAACAGATAGAACGATTTTTCGATACTGTACAAAAAAGTATGTAGTATGTACCTGAATGAATACTTACAAAGAATGTTTCTATTTCCATCTCCCACAGCTGGTTCATTTTCAGCCCATTCTGACACTGAAAGAGGGACATGAGCATATGATGAGTGGTTGGCAGGGCTGTGAAATGTTCAGCGCACTGCAAATATAAAAATCATCCTTTGACAGCATCCACACATGAAGAAGTATCCCTGCTCCAGATCACTGATGGCAGAGGGAAGAGGAAAAAAAGAAGACACAGGAGAAATAAAGAGAGCAGGACTTAATTATTCTTTCACATAAATTCAGGAAAAAGACTGAGGAATATACTGCTGCTGTGAGTAACTGAAGGAAGACTTAATTGTTGCTATTGATACTGTCTGAGTGGATAAGTGAAGAAACAGTTTTCAAGGGGTTTTATAGTTTAACTTCTGCCTTCCCTAAACAAATATTTTTTTAAAGGAAGGGAAGTTTTTTTGAATGTCTAAAGTGTTGTTGAACTTTTTCTTTATCAGGGATGTGTATTGTCTACTCTTTTGTTTATTAAGATAAATCAGAACTGACAAAGAAAATTTTATGTTTACCAAGTGTTGATATTTTTTAACCTCTAATGAAAGATAGATTTTATATCCTGTTGATGAAGGAATTGCCAGAAAGAAGGTATTACTTATTGATGAGTTATTTAAAATGTCCTGTGTACTGGTTTACGACAGCTTTCTCTCTGTGTTTTTTAACACAAAGGTACCTTTCTCCCAAAGCCTTAACTCACAATTTTGATGTTCAATCATCAGCCTTCTAGTGTAGTTATATGATAGCAATGCCCATAAAACACACATAAACAAACTCAAAAAAAAAAAGAACCCTCCCCCCTCAAAAAAAAACAAAACAAAAACCCTCCAAAAATCCCCACACCAAACAAACAAAAGAAGACAAAATAAAAGGAATACAATGAGAGTCAAATAGCAGTTTGGGGTGTAGTACTGCAACCTGTGACTAAAAGATTTTTCCATGATGAAATTCTCTCTCATGTATCAATATAATATATAATACAATAAGTGAGTGGTTCTCACACAAACTGTGTCATGTCACTCCAATGGCTATGCCCTGTAAAATTTTACTTGCTCTCATTGTTTTATCAGAATCTATTATAAGAAAGAAGACTTAAGACTTTCTTAAACTTAAGAAAAATTTAAGAATATCCTTGTTCATGTCTCACTCCAGTTCACAGGAAATCCCAAACTAATTCACAGCCTATTGAGTTTTCTGTTAAAAAAACGCCTGGTGGGAAGTAACATTCAGCAAATGCAGAAGGCAGAATTCTAGCCCAAAAAAAAAAAAAACCCCAAAAAAAACCCAAACCAAACCAAACCAAAACCAAAACCAAAAAAACCCAAAAAAACAACACAACCAAAAACCCAATTAAAAAAAAAAAAAAAAAAAAAAAAAAAAAAAAAAAAAAAAAGCCTCTCATAGTCAAGCTCAGGGTGGGACCCTTGGGAAAAAAAAATTTGACTTCAAAGGGATGAGATAAGCTAATTTCTGATTTCTATAACTTGCAACTATACATGCAGGCTGAAGAGGGAAAGAGGAACATTGGAATAATGATGGAAGAAAACAAAGTGACTGAAAATTTAACTACATGGAAGTGCTGTTCTTGATCTTGAAATGCCTTCAGTGCTGGCAATTGTGCAATTTAGAAAATTGGCTCAATTAATGCAGCAGCTTCTTATGTTGAAAGCTCTGAGCTTTTGAATAGGGCAAGAGCTGGATGTAGCAGAAATCAAAGGAGAGTCATAAAGTTGTAACCATAAGATCCAGGACAGTAATTTTGTGCTGAAATGAGAGTTTCAGAGCTCATATGTATCTCCTAAATGGAGCTAGAACAGATGCAATTGAAGGTTGAGGAAATAATTTGAATTTGTCACTAAAGAAGATAAAGAAAACTCACAGTGGATCACACTAGTTAGATAATCTTTGAGTCAGATGAACTCTTAGATCCTTAGCACAATGTGCTTGAGAGAAACAAATCCACTTCCCCACAGTACTCTAGGAGTTAATACTGTTGATGTGTATATTGTATCCATTTAAAACAAAAGAATCCCATTGCACCAAATAATTTTTGTATTTATTTTCATTTGTAATGGTAAGTTTGAACTTACAATTTTTAATTAGGTAAATTGACTTCTTTTTTTTTTTTTTTTTTTTTTTTTTTCAGAATTCCATAATGTTTGACTATATTCTATCTGAAATAATGATCTCATACTGTGATAATAATCATGAAAGAAAAAAAAAAAAACACATTTGAGAAGTTCCTGTTATCTGGCAACAAGTTCAATCCAATGGATATAAACTTAATTGCAATATATTTCCTTAATGATCTGGCCTAATTGGGACTCAAAGATACGGTATCTTTTGAATGCTGCCTTCCTTTAACAAAGCATTCGTAGTCTGCTTTATTTGAAGCACCTTTAAATTATTAACTTTATAAATAATGATTTTTGTGAATATTTAATCAAGACATACCGAGACAGATTGGCAGGAAATCACAAAAATTAGCAAAGGGAATGAGCTGTTGGGTCATCAAGCATTATTTTCCCCTTCATTCCCAGTCACAGAAGAGTGTAGATGGTTTCCCTGCAGTAAGATTTTCAGAGCTGTGTCCATTCTTTAGAATTAAAGTATTTAATTTTGAAAGAATAGCTGAAAAAAGGGAGCATTCTGGAACCAAGTTTCCTTCTCATCACCACTAAATTAAAAGTCTCATCACCACCGAAATCAATGCAATTGTTCCTTGTTTCTAATAACAGGAAAATTAAAGTGCAAATTCCAGGCAAAATCACCAGTGGTCTGAATCATCCATTTGTGGAGTCTATTTTCTTTGATGATGAAAGGAGACTCCAGTAACTACTTACCTAATGTAGATTTGCTGTTCCTATGTTAATTCACATTATTTAATCTAATCGTTCATACACATGAACAATTTAATACTTCACTCACTCACACACTTGTAATTAATATGTTTCATCCAAAGTGTATCAACAATTTGAGAGAAATACTTGTAACAAGCAAGTTGTAAGGACTTCAGGAAGGAACAGAAGATGATGATGGTGACATAGTGACAACAGCTGCTTCTGCCAATGCTCAGAATGCTCTGTAATTGCAAGGACCAATAAAAAGGTGAAAATTACAGGAGTGGACACCAAATGGGGCACTGCCACTACCTAGTGATCTCACATTATACAGAGTATTATGATTCCAAATACTTTTATCTTTTCATTATCAAATTATGTTTTAGAAGTGCACATTCTCTATTTTCTGTTTCTTGCTATCTCCATTGTCTTTTTTCCTTTTTTTTTTTTTTTTTTTTTTTTTTTTTTTTTTTTTTTTTTTTTTTTTTTTTTTTTTTTTAAATCTAGGAAGCATATTAAAAAGGTACTTAACCCTAAAACATAATTGCACTGATATTTCAAACCATACTTCTTCTGCGGCATCCACACTATCTGCCAGCCATGAAGAGAACCCTGACACATTGAGGTAACTTTAAAACCAAGTATATATCACCGAAACTAAAACTGTCATGGAACTTTTATTGTAGTTTATTTTTTCCCTTGTAATTGTTCATTACCAAAACATGTGTTCATGTAAGAAGGATATTTCTTTTCCTTTATCGGGTTGTACCTCTCCCTGATTCATGAGTTTTGCCAGAGACTGACTTTAGCAACATTATTAATCTTTTTGTATGGTGGGGTGGGGGGGGGGGGGGGGGGGGGATTGCAAGTGTTCTCAACCAATTATGACCAGTCCCTTAAAAGATCAGGAAGAAAGGATCTTGTATTACAAATCCGTTACAAATTAAAAAGGCAAGGGAGAAACAGAAGACAAGAAGAAAGACAAAAGTATCTTTCCACAGGGAGAATTCAAAGAGATCAGTACACTAAAAGACTTAAGATGGTCCGAATTCCTAAACAAGCAGGTAGTGTCATACTCCTGATATCCAAGTTATCCACAAAGGAGCTGGCAAATATGACACAATATTTCTGAGCTGTCTGTGGTCTTCTGGAGGTGTAGCTGAATTTTAACAGCTATGGTGGGCATCTAAAATGCCAGTGAGTTCCTTTGTTTGTGAAAGTATGTTGCTCTTTTTTAAGACTTTTAAGTGATTTCCTGTGTATTTATGAAGTTTATTAAGCCCTGTCTTATGTCTCAAGTACTGCAAAATAAAAGAACTAGCTAGATCAAAATTTCAAGCTCTTGGTATTTAGTTTGCACCTGACCCATTGAATCTTTTATTCAAAACTACACTGTGATCATGATTAAAGTACATATGAGGGGTTTCACTCCTCTTCACTTTTTTTGGAGAACACAGAGCCACAGAATGTGTCAGGTTGGAAAGGACCACAGTGGCTCATCTCTTCCCAGCTCCCTGCTTCAGTCCCGGCACAGGATTGTGTTCAGATCTCCAGTGAAGGAGACTCCATGACATCTCTGGATGGTTCCAGCACCATCACTTTACAGTAAAGAAACTCTTCCTCATATTCAGGTAGAACTTCTGTGTACCAGTTTCTTCCCACCGTGTCTTCTCCAATGGATTGGCATCATTGAGCAGAGCCTGGTCCATCCTTTTGGATCTACCTCCTTTAGATATCCATACACATTGAAGAGGTCCCATGCCAGTGGTCTTTTCTCGAGTCTGAACAGATTCAGCTCCCTCAGACTTTCTTTGTCTCTCTTCATGAGAGAGATGATCCTCAAGAGAATCCCATAATCAATTTTGTAGCTCTCCACTGGACTCATTCCAGGAGCTCCTGAGGAGACCAGACCCTGGACACAGCACTCCAGATGTACATCACAGGGCTGAGCAGAGGGGCAGGATTACCTCCCTGATCAGCTGGGAATGGTCTTCCCAATGTACCTCAGGATACCATTGGCCTTCTTGGCCACAAGAACAGAGCCATAAGCCTTCTTGGCCACGTGACTTTTGGCTATGGACAGTCTGTTATCCACCAGGACCCCCAGCTCCTTCTCCTCAGAACTGCTCCAGCAGGTCACCCCCAGCCTCTGCTGGTGCCTGGGGTTCTTCCTCTCCAGGTGTAGGACCTGCCTTCCCTCTGTGAAATTTCAACATTCTATGAATTTTCAACTATGTTAAATGAGATAGATAAAAATGGGAAACATTGTTAGACCATGTTTTACATAGATATTATATTATTTAAAAAAAAAATGAAAACAAGTGAACCAAGGAAGAAAAGAAAATATTACCAGAATTTTTTTCTTATAAGCATGTAGGAGTTATTAAGACTCTAGATTCAGTCTTCACATTTTCTTCCCTCTGCAAACGCCAAACAGATGAAGGATGAATCTCCCAAATGATATATTTTAATTTGAGAATAGATAAAAGACTGATACAGATCACTCATCTGTAGTGTGGTTGGGACCATCTTCCCCAAGAAACTCTTATTTTTACCTCTTTTACTTTTTACCTTAATTCTGCATGACATTTTGAAAAGGCATCTGTTCAGTTTGATAGATGATTTTGTGGGCCAAGTGTCTTACCTCAGATCTGAACCTAAACAATTGCTTTCCCAAGGGGGAAAAAAATAAAATACATGTAAGTAGTTAGAGTTATTCTTTGCTCTCAACTGTCACTGCAAATATATCTCACTTTACATGCAACCAGAAGACAGTCGATGATCCTTGCTTCAGTGTCAGGTCTGTTTCATAAATCAGACAGCAGGAGGTGGTCCAAAAGTCAAATTCTGTATACTCTTCTGGGGTCCTAAAAGGTTACCTTTGAATTGGAGCAAGCCCTCATGGGTCCCAGGCTGTTTGAACTCCATAACTGGGTCTTCCACATAAGTAGTTATCAAGCCAATGGGTCTTCTGGGTTCTTACTTAATATGCTTAGAGGTTTTGCTATTAGAATAAATGCCAGTTCTTTTTGTTAGTGGATTCCTCAGGCTTTCAGAGTGCAGTTTTAAGCATTCTAAATGCCACCAGCACTCATTATCCCACCTCCCCCTCTCCAGTGGAATTCTTAAGTGACAAGAAGCTGGAAAAATACAGATGGCATAATTATATATTGTGCAGTTGATTAATCACCACAAAACATTAATCACATTTGGTATAACAATACATAATCAAATTCTTTATAGTAGAAATTAAGTTTCCTTCTGATACAAAGTGGATTCCTTTAGGATATTGACATGGCTTTTCGGCATGTGTTTTCCACCAATTCTGCATCTGCATCTGATTTAATCAGCTTTAGGGCTCTGCAAAAAAGATGAGTTTAAGGTTTGTTTCATGTTTCTAAGTGCACATGTTAATAATAGCAGAAGTGCAAATACAGATATAGTGCTGTGACAAACTACTCTTTGTATGTTACACTTACTAATTTTCTGCCTTCAGTGGATCTTTTCTTTTGGATACTTTGTTGAATAGAACAGAAAACTTCTAATGAAATAATTCAAGGTTGTAACACATTGATAGAAGAAAGACAGTCAGTATAGCACACCAAAAAATGAACTCCTAGTATCTTATCGGGACAACTCTCAGCATCAGAGGCATGAGGAATTGTTGCTGGCCCAGTGGTCAAGGCAAGATACTGCAGCTAGTCACATCAGATATATTTACCAGCCTACCTTTGGGGTTTTATATTTGCTTTTGACTCCCCAGTCTCCATGATCTGTCACATGTAACTCTCCTGCCAAGGAATAATCTTTGGCATTGGTTCAAAGCTGTCACTCTGTGGCACAGGCCCACAGATCCTAAGTTGTCCCAGGATATGCCAAAACTGTTTTCAGCTCTGCAGATGTGGGCGATGGAGGCCAAGGATTTCACTTCCAAAAGTGTGTTTTACTAACCATGTTATGGAACAGCCAGAGGCCAGTGCTTGTTCCATCACTGCTGCTAAATCTGGGTCACTGTGCAGTAAAGCAATATAAAATGTGTAAACCAGAGGCAGAACAATCTAGCAGAATTTAATTGCCCACTTCTAAGGGATACTGTCTCCTAGATTACACATGTAAACGTAACTAAAAAGAGACTCTAAAATCCAGACCCTAACTCACTCTTTTACACTAGTTTTTTAGTATAACATGATACATTAAATAATCTAGCTGCACCACACAGGCTAAAAAAGCCTTTCTGTTCAGGCAAGAGGCATTTAAGCTTATTTGGAATGTGGAAGCTCAAACTCAGCTCAAACCCAGTCCAATGGAGGCTTTTGAGGATGGTTCCCCCCATTTCTACAGGAAGTATTCTGATCTCCAGGTTATTCCGGACAGAAGATTTTTTTCCCTCTCAAGGAGTCCCAAAACAAGCTTTTTATACAGTCACAGGCACTTAGTTCCTCTGAACCATGTTTTTAAGACTCATAATTTCTCTTCTAATTGTATGGGAAACTATGACAGACCCAAGGTTAGAAAAATATGCCAAGAAAAGTGCCTTGGCTTGAATATGAAACCACTGACTTCCACTTGAATTTTCACAATAGAGATACAAATCATTTTGGGGGGCGGGGGCTGGGGGGGGTGGAGGGAAGTCATCAAGAATTTGGGTTGATTGGTTGGTTTGTTTAGGTTTTTAGTTTTGGGGTTTTTTTAAAGAATTTATAGGCAATTTATACTGAATAATATTAAATTAATCAGTTATTCCATTTATTTAAATAAAAGCATTGTGCAAATGGGATATTAAGAAAACAGTGTAAGGGAAAATCAGTAAGAGGCTATATCTCATATTCAGTATGTTCAGCTCTTGATTTCAATGCCTAAACATTGGGTTCAGAATATAAATGCTTAGTAAAAGTATTCATATTCATCATGTTTTTCTGAGGGACAGCAAGAGAGCAAAACAGCACATGCATGTATGTAATAATCATTTACTGCTTCATGAACATAAATTGTAAATTAACCATGCAACTTACAAGGAGTGATTAAAAAAAACAAACAAATAAAAATAAAACAAACCCATCCCACATTAAAATAAACTAGATCAACTAGGTTTTGGAACAAGGAACTCAGACATCTTTTCTGAACACATAATTTGTCTGCTGGTGCTCAAAATTGGGATGTTACTGGCTTCTATGAAACACTTTTAGAGCTATGAAGAGTGGTGCTGTAAAAATAAAGTGACTGATGTTCTGCCAATGCAAGCCTCAAAAGGAGGTTGAAAAACACAGCAAGTGTCACTTCTGAAGCTGGAGATAGGGAAGCATTATGCTTTATTTTGCCCTTTAATATAAGCCCCAAAGCATTGCTTCACTAACACGGGTCTGCTACCTGAACTGAGTCCAACTCAGTCTCTTAACACAAATGCAGGGATGAAAAACCCATTCAACATGTCACTGTAAAATTTCTGTGTTTATTGCTGGAATTAACAGAGCACAGGGTCTTCACATCCACAGGTTTTGACTTCTATTTTGTTGCATACTGAGGAGATGTAGAGCCAGCTGTGCACTGTTTATTCATAATGGAGAACTGCTACTTGCCCAAAATCCCCACTGATAACAAGAGGATTGCTTTAATTGGAAACATTAACAGTCATGGGAAACCATGTTTGAATCCTTAAGGGCACACAAGGGCTCTGTCATGATCGGTGGTGGATAGGAAAATTGCTTATTTGCTTGGGAAAAGCTTTTGTTTTGACTGTCCATGCAAAACTCACTTGTCACTCCTAAGTGCTTTTGAGCCCTTGAATGTGAGAATTTTATGAGGTAATAATTTTTGCCAATAAATAAGGAGAATTTCAGGATCATGATTTAACCCTGGAAGTACCCCACTGTCCCCAGGAAGCCCCTGCTGAATAGAAGCTGAAGATCTGGCTTGGGCTTGTATAGGCAAAGAACCATGATGCTCCTCATAGAGTGTGGAATTTCTTGAGGAATAACCATAAAATCTCACAGTGCTTTAAAAAAAAAAAAGGCACTCTGGAACATGTGCATATTTTCTCAAAGTTTTTTGAATCAATCAATGTAGTTTAGTGCAAGTCTTTTAGCATGTAATGTTGATCCTTGTTAAGGCGAATTTTCCTTTCTAGTGCACTTCATGCAAAGTAAATTTGACATTAACACTGTTGGATAATCTTTTCACCTTCAATTTGAATATTTAAAGCAGGATTTAAAATATCTTAGTGGGAAGAACACTACTCTGTCACTAAGTGGAAAAGCAATGAAGCAATAGGTATTTCTCATTTCTGTTCTTACAGTCCAATATTTTTAGAGAAAAAGATGGAATCTAGTCCTTTGACATATTTAGCATGAATGTTAGAAGCACAGTTTTCTGATCAAATGGGACAGGCAAAGGATACTAAACATTCACTAAATACCATTTCAATGATCATAGGGTGATCACAATCATGAGACAACTTCTTTGCCACAAGAAGACTCTTTCAAATCTCTAAAGACTGTATAGCTGGAAAAGAGGCTTTTATATCCTAATATTTAATAATTAATATTTGTATTTCTGAACACATATCTACAGATCTAAGAAATAACTGGCTAACCTAGAGACATCAGAATCACCTCTATACATATATGAGGACGGAGAAAGACAATGTATTGAAATGGAAATATTTTAATTTAACCAATTAAATTGAGCTAGAGGAAAACAGACCTGAGATCCTGTACTGAGTTTGCATGACCAGGTTTTGGTAGAGGAGGGGCTGCAGGGGTGACTTCTCTGAGATGCTGCTGGAATTTTCCCCATGTCCAGTGGAGTAAATGCCAGCTGGGTCCACTGGGTCCACTGCTGGCCGAGGCTAAACCCATCAAGAATGATGGTAATGCCTCCGTGATAACATATTAGGAAGGAAAAAAAAAATATATATATATAAGGTAGGGAGGTATTTCTAGTCACAGAAGACCGGAGTGACAATATGTGGGAGAATAGCCCTGCAGTGCAGAAGGAGGAGCAGGAGCTGCTCTAGGCTCTGGAGCTCAGAGCAGCCTCGAGCCCTGCAGCCCATGCTGAGGCAGATGTGTCCCTGCAGCACAGGGAGGACACAGGGGAGCAGAGATCCACCTGCAGCTCCTAGAGGAGCCCAGGGGAGCAGGGGGATGCCCAAAGGAGTCTAGGACCCCACAGCACTCCTGTGCTGGAGCAGGATCCTGGCAAGATCTGCAGAGCTACGGAGAGAGAAGACTAGGCTGCAGCAGGTTTTTGATAGGACTTGTGTCCAGTGGGGTCCTGCACTGGAGCTGCCTGTTCCTGAAGGACTGAACCCTGTGAAAGAGTGACCCACTTTGGAGCAAATCATGGAGAACTGCCTCACAAGGAAGGACATCATGCTGAGCAGAGGAAGGATTTCAAATCCTCTCCCTGGGCAGCAGCAGGAACAACATTTGGTGAGCTGACCACAACCCCATCCCCATCTCCCTGCACCATTAAGGGGAAAGAGGTAGAGCTTGGAAAGAAGGAAAACATTGAGGGAAATTGTTTTTAAGATTTACTTTACTTCTCATTATCCTGCTCTGCTTTTTTTGGCAATAAACTCAGTTAAATTCCCCAGGTTGAGTCAGTCTTTCCCACAATGGTAACTGATCTCTCCCTGTCCTTAATTCATTAACCTTGTGTTATGTTTTCTCTCCCCTGTCCAGTTGTAGAGGGGAAGGAGAGAGTGGCTATGGCTGGGGCCTGGCACTCAGCCAGAATAAGTCCTCTAAAGATGCACATGTATTTGTGCACTCCTAGATTATCTTTATAATGTTGTGGGGCTGCCCAGATTTGCAGACCAAGTCATAACAGGGACCTGATTTGGGAAAAATACACAATGGTAATAGAAGGATGTTAGTAAGAAGCCTGCAGTGTATTTATACCCTCAGGAGCCCACTCCAGTGATATCTCTGATATAATAATAGACTAATATAAAATACTATGCTAATACTCTTACAGCTCTCTCAGTTGTTTCCAAACTAAACTTCCCTAGACATTCACAAGAGTTGTACCCGAGCAAGGACCAAGCAAAGACAGATTCAGCAACTCAGGAATAAGTAATCTTTGGGAAGTACATTGATTAGCTATCTCTATTCTTGTTTAAACATGTTCCTGCTACATTGTTGACTGAGAGGATTTGCATATGAAAGCAGAATGTGCTCCAGTGTTGAGAAAAGGGTGAGATGCTCACTGTGTATTTATGGAAAATAAACTGTGAAAGAGTGACAACCAGCTCTGAAACTTCAGGGGGTAGAAAAAGAAGAGAGAGAGGTAGAAAGAAAGAGAGATAGAAATCTAGCAGTTTTTGACAGGTAGGCATAAATCTTCCTGAAGGGTAGAATCACCTGAGGAAAGAGAATGTGAGAGACCATTAAACCTTAAGGGTTTTGCATGATTTGTGAAGAAAATATGGTATTTTTTAAGGCATAGACTGGCAATTCCAAACGTAGATTTAAGTTGACTAGAAAAGCCCTTTGTCTGTATTTGGCTCAAGGGACGCATGTTAGGAATGTTGAATTATCAGCTCGGCTGTTGGTAAAAGACAGCCTTGCTTTCTGGGGTTACTGGGCAGATGTTTGTGATGAGCTGTTGTTGCAAACCACAGACAACCCAGCATTTTTAAGCAGTAGGATTTAAATGTCTTGCCTTATAAGAAACCAGGCTGGACAATCCTTACCATTGGTTTCTAGACCAATCTTTTCACAGGTGCAGCACCCCTGGACTGAGTGATGAATGACACTGGTTATAGTTCATCTGTGTTTGAAGAAGATAAACAGTTTGGTTCCAGTTCACTCTCTTTCCATAAAGTGAATAACACAATAAAAGGAGAAAAGGGGTTTATTTACCCTCCATTCTTCTACCAATCTGCACAATTCTCAACTTTGAGCCCACTATTTGTCCCTGCATGGTAGAAAGTAGGAACTGTTCTCTTCTGGCTTGAGAGTGTTTTTATTTTTTCTGCTGTCATGAATTGCAGCAAAGATTAAAGGCTGGGACTAGGCAAAGTGGCCGCTAATTTCCCACTTTGCAGGCTTTCTCACTTTTCCATGTGTTTGTGGAAGCCAAAAACAGTATTGAAATCCCTTACCCAATATGCAAAACTCGTGAGAGGACACATGTACCTTGTTTGTTCCAACTTTTCTTAAATTATATTCTTGAACCATATCTGAATGATACTATTTCACCTTTCTTTGCAACAGTCACTTCCTGTGAAAATCCAAACCAAAAGAATCCAGTCCTGCCTGTAGTTTGTATTTCATGACTAGAGACAGTGACCTTCACTGTCTAGAAAGAGAAATAAGACAAAGTCAGTGCAGAATGGACAGTAAAGAAACTACTTACATGGCTTAGGTTTGTGGTACTTTCTAAGAAATGAGATCTATTCATAAACCAAAGATCTGATAATTCCTATTTTCTCTTGTGTTTTTGTGATATCAGACAAGATCATACCAGAAAATCAATAAGGAATTTCAGAAGATGCAATATTTAGTAAGTTATTTACTCCTTATTTCACAATGTCTTTAGATATTCCCCACTATGACTAATGGGAAACTGGTGATTTCATCTGACACACAGACACACTTTGTCACTTGATCTGCTCTGATCTGTTGATGACAATATGAACCAGTTATGCTAACTTCATAAAACAAAAAAATAAAACCACACTGCCCTTGCATATGAGAGGAGTTTGCATGAACTGTTGTAGAATTCACCACTAAATAACCACTAAATAACTCTACAGATTTAGTTTTTGCTTATCTCTACCAGCATGGCAGCTGATGGGACAATAAAGGCCATGTTCACTTTCTATTAAAAAAACCTCAATCTTTAGAGAAGAAAATAAATTAAAACAAAACCAAAACTAAAAGCAAAACCAAACCAAAACCAAAACCAAAAAAACAAGAACACAAAAAACCTAAAATCAAAAAACATTGGAGAGGGAAAGAAATAACAAAGGAAAAAAATAGAAAACAAAGAAACAAACAAACAAAACCCAAGAACAAACCAATCGACCACAACAAAACAAAAACATAGGCCCTAAATTTCCCCCAAATTTATTCATAAAGTGCAAAACTAAGGTCAGTTCTTTCCCAAAGTGATAAATGACAAAATTACCCCTTCTATCTCTCTCTATTTAAGATAAATACAGTCCACCTCTAACAAAGAGTGAAGTTCAAATAGAGAAATAAATTATCTGATCTACCTCAGGTATTTTAGGTGCCTATGTCTTTTATGTTTAATCTTCAGCTAATTTCAACATTTCTTCTATAATCTATTAAAAACTAACAAGCAAACAACAACAACAACACAGAAAAAAACCCAAACAAACAAACACTAAAGTCAAAACCCTGCACACTTGAAGAAAATCAGTCTTGTTAGATGACATATTTTAGCTTTCTAGTCAGGAATAAGGTGCATTGCACCCTGAAAGTAATTATTTCTCTGTTTTGCTTAAGAGACCTGAAGGATCACTACCTCAAGGGTAAGGTCCACGTTTAATTAGATAAAGTCTACTCTTAGTATTGGAAATAATAATGTGACTCTTATGGCTGTCACCAGACGCCATACACCAGATGCCATACCTTCAAGCAACTAGAGTTTTTACATAGTGTTTAGGGAGAGATACATAAGAACGGGATCTTCACATGCCAAAATCTGAGTGGTTTACTGAGAACCATTGTTGTGGTTTGAAAGCAAAACGAATGAGAGGCTCCAAGTCAGAGATATAATTTAATAAGAAGAATGGTAAAAAGGTAAAAGTAAAATAAAATAAATGTAATAACACAAAGGATCACTGACAGAGTCAGAATACAACCTGAGCAGGATGGTGGAAGCAGTCCAGGTGAGGTGCTCTTCCTGAAGCAGTGATCCTGTAGAGAGGTCTGGGAGCTCTGGTCCCCTGGGAATCCAGTGGATAAGTGCCCTTGCACTGTCCCACATATCAGTTTATATCCAGGCGAGACTGCTTGGCTCCTCCCCCTGGGCAGAACATCTCACAATAGCATGAGAAGTGTGAAATGGGTCCTTCATGGCCCATTAACAGAGATAACCCCTGGAGGGAGTTACCTGTGACTCATGGGCCATTAGCAGAAGACATCTCAAAAGTCATTAGCAGAAGACACCCCAAAGGCGTTAATGGGCCATTAGCAGAAGACACTCCAAAGGCCGTTAGCAGAAGAGGCAGGGGGCTTGGGAAAACACTAGCCCACCTGGTTTCAACAGTTCATGAAGATGGTGATAGAATAAATACTTTGTGTACATCCTACACTGCAACCCAGGACAACAATGAACTCTAAAAGATTCACTTATCTATTGTAATGCAAATATCCAGCCCTCAGCTGAAAATTTCCTTCCTCTACCTTACACTGCAAATCATGATCTCTTTTTCTTAAATTTGGATCTACAGCAGGTCATGTTGATAAAAATGAAAATTAGAATGTTGAAAATTTGAAGAGTTGAAACCCTTGATTGTCATAGAATAAGTGTATTAATATTTTAAATGTAATAATCTTAAATTGTAACGTAACAGTAAGGAGCCACCTCCATGGTCCCCCTGGAAGGGGCAGTGAGGGGGGGGCTGCTTGGTCGCTGGAGGCCGCCTGCAGCCCCCCTCCCTCCCCCCCACCCCGGGAAAGCCTGCACAGACACCAAAGCAGGCCGTCCTGGCCCCAACCCCCCCTGTGGCACCGCCGTTGAGGGCAGCCCACCGCTGCTGGCGGCGGCGTAGCTCCACGATGGGGCAGCCCACCCCGGCTCAGCCCGCTCCAAAAGGACCCGCTCTCCGAACCATGGCCATGCCACCGCCGTCACTGCTGCAGCTCTGCTGACAGGGCGGCCCGCCCCCAACCCAACCCGCTCTAAAAGGACCCGCTCTCCGAGCCACGGCGGATAGCCGCCGAGCCGCCGAGCCGCCGGCGTGCCGCCTCCACCCCCAAGCATCCACCTGCCTCGGGCCGGCGCGGCCCGGCTCCCAGAGCCCGTAAAACCGCCCACCACAGGACCCCCGAGGCACCCCCTCTCCATGTAGCACAGCCATCTCGCTGATGCCAGTTGCGAAATGCCATGAGGCTGCTGCAGCCCCTGCCCCCCCCCGAGGCAACCCCGTAGAATATGTAAATTAGAAAATCCCAATGCATTCTGGGACACTTTTTAACACCAAAAACCCCCTATAAAGATAAATCTAAGTAAGATTTAAACCCACAAAAACCAGTACTAAGCTGTATATACCCTAGAGTATCAATAAAGCTAATTAATACAATTTTTGTAACTCGCTGTAATCTAAAAATACCAAAAGAAAGGTGAGACCCCAAGGCAAACAAATGGAAATCAGAACTCCTTGGAGACTCCCGGCGAGGGAAGAGTTCTCCAGCTCTGCTGAAACTTCCTGCTGCAGAGCTGACCAGGACCCTCCTCCTCAAGGGTGAACCCGGTTGCAAGATCCCTCGAGCCACTCTTGTAAGAGCTGATTAATAAAGGCATTTTAAGGAGAAAAATATTATCTCCGCCCATTTTTAACAATGTCATGGTCTTTTTGGTTGGTTTCTTTTCCTGTAAAGCGGCAACATGGTAAGGAATCGTAAGTATATTTGCACTCTGCCTTAAGTGTTCAGCAGTTGTAACACATCCTTTGAAAAATCTTTCTTTAAATACTCAAAGTGTTTAATTTATGAGACCAGAACACTCACACCTCAGGAGGGAATCTCCACTGTGAGATCAGATATTCTTCAGTGCATTTCTAGCTTGGTAAGAAAAAGCAAACAAAGCAGAGAGACATAGTGAAAGATCAACAAACTAAAAAAAAGAGGAAGCACTAAATACCAGCTCCTAATGTATTAAATATTTCATTAACTCTCACTTTTGGTATTGTAAAATATCTGATTATCTACTTCTGATCAGCCTTAATAGGAAAGATAACTACCACATATACCTGTAGAGAGAGCACACAGGACTTATTTTTACTTTAGAGTCTAGTTTTCAGGCTCTGGAATCTAATGTGTAAGGCTGATTCAAAAAGCACCATCTGAAAATGCTGAGCAGAGTGTCTTTACAGAGACACATGGGACACGTTTATCCAGATTCCAGGTGACTAAATAAAATTGTCTAAATGGCTACCTTAAGACACTTAAAATCAGCCTGAGACAGACAGATATGATGTAGAAGATATAGGAGGTCTGTTTCTGACTGGATTGATGGCTGGAGGCACCTCAGTGTATTTCCTGGTTTCTGGGGTCTGGGCGTAGGCTGTAATCCTAAGTAAATAGCCATTGGACCACCTTATTTTGCATATATCTGCAGGTGAAAATCAAGGTTTCAGTGTTTTTTATGTTTATAATGTCACAGCAAGTATTATATAGGGATTCTGAGAATCAAAAAACATTTTGTAACATCAGTGCTGAAGAAACCTGCCTATTCTTATGAAAGAAGCCTTTCAAGGAATTAAAAGCAGATCTTCCAAATTTCATTTTAGAGTGCCAAAAGACTCACACTTGTTTTAGCTATAATATTATGAAACAGGTAAGTAAAAAGCAAAACACTGTTGACTGCATGAGCTGAAAGTTTTAAAAGGCTTTCTCTTATTCTGCCTGAGTCACTGTAAAGAGCCCTGGCTAATTTTTCTTTCTGGGAAGTAAATCCAAACTCATCAGCCATTGTTTCAAAGCAAAAAGTTTTAAATCAAAAGGGAGAAGAATGAAGAATTTAAAAAAAAAATCTAGTTCAGCAAACTTTTGTAGTGCAGGAGAAGAGCCACTAAGCATACAATCGTGTATTCTCAGAGTAAATGACATGCGCTTTTTGCTCTGGTGAGCGATCCATATTTTAAATGTTCCCATATACCATTATCATGCATAAAAACCTGTCACTATTATTCATGTCTTTTTCCCAATATCCATATTTTGACATTGCCACTGAAAAGATCCAGTGTGCTCAGTGGCTTCTTAAAAATAAATAATTGAAAGCTACTGTAAATTATATTAAGCCTCGACATGGCTGACCCTCTCTTGCTTCAGTCCATTGCTATCTCTTTAAATGTATTCACTCATAAATTATATTGTAATTTGGAGGTGCTGAAGTCTTAAGTTTTTTGACTCAAATGTAACTTCCTTCCCAATGCATAATTCATTTTCACTTTGTTCTTGGTGCTGCGTGTGCAATCGGATTTTTGGCAGCCAAATGCAGGCTGAAATCAACAACTCTGTAAAGGGTGAGAATGAAATCAGAATGGACGGCTTGGCGGAAGAAATATTAAGCATGTCACAATGTTTTGTACTCTATCTTGTGAAATGGAGACAAAAACCTCAAACAACTCTTGAGTTTAAAAGGAATGACATTTAAAGTCTGAAAATTATCCACTACTGATGTCATGCTGTTCTTGCATTTAATTACTTTTCACATCACATAAGCTGATGGCTTCTGAATGTTTTTATGCCATAGATTTTTTTTTTTGATGGAGAACATACTCTCCCATTCTCCACTTTTTTTAAACTGGAATAAGTCAGTCCATCTCTGTGGACACAGATGAGGGATATCAGGGTTATCCAAAAAATAAATGTCACTAACCTCAGAAAACTGACCTTCTTTTCTGAAATAGGGTCCTTGCAAAAGCTTTGAAACTCTCATTAAATTAACATGTTATTGGGTCAAAATTTCCACTGCTTTAATGAAAAGTAGCTTTGCAACCTTATGTTGACTGACAGTCATACCTTTGTTTTTATCTTTTCAACATGAATAAGTGGTACTGGAAACAGACTAATTCAAAAAATAACATCCTAATAACAGTATTATAGTTTTCTTAACACATAGTTATATCTGCAAGACAGCAAAGTAGACAGAAGTGCAGCTGCAATGTGACGGATCAATGGCAGAAACATTATATTGATAGGGATTAATGAAGATTTCACATGATCGAGCATAAAGACAACAAGATTTTTTCTGTATGAGATCATACAACACATTCAAGAAAATGAGGTGAAGAGGAAGCTGCAAAAATTGAAAACAACCTAGGAAAGTCAAGACTATAGAAAGGCCAACTTACAATATAATAGATGACACATTATGACCCAGGAACACTTACAAGAAACTGCTGAAAATTAGACATGGTGGTTAGGAGTAAGCTGTTATAAGGATTAAAGATGGAAAGAAAATAGGGTTCAAAAAGGCAGTTGAGACACACAAACACTTCTCCCCATCAAAGCTTACTTAAGGACTTGTCATTTACCTCAGTAAAGTCATTATGTTATAAATAAGCACCTCTGTAATATTAAAAGTACCTAAACCTAGTTATGTGAGGCTGAAATCTGTGATGACTACCATAACCTGTGTGTCAGCTATGACAGCCCAGCTGGACAACATGACTGTTCTTTTTCAAATTTCTTCTTTTCTGGCTTTCCACTCCTCACCTGCTTCGGTCCTCTGTTGGATGTTCAACCTCCGCAATGTGGCACAACAGAGACTCTCGAGCACTGCTGCTTTCCTTGAGTGACCCGTGTCTTCCTGACATCTCCCTCTGTCCCTGATTGGCCTTATTTCATCACAGCTTTAGTCAGGAGGATAAATAAGACAGAAAAACTCAAGATCCCAGTTTCAATGTCATAAATGATGAACCTTTGCTTTTTGTCTACCCTTTCCTCAATTCCAGCTTTTCTGTGCTTTTCCCTCCTGATTTCTCACTATCCATCTGTCCCAGCATCGCACCTTGTGTTCATTGTTACAGCAGT
This sequence comes from Zosterops lateralis, assembly GCF_965231275.1. Taxonomy (NCBI): domain Eukaryota; kingdom Metazoa; phylum Chordata; class Aves; order Passeriformes; family Zosteropidae; genus Zosterops; species Zosterops lateralis. Next base: position 24,977,232 of record NC_139800.1, on the reverse strand, counting down.
GAGACAAGCGTTATTTGTATGATAACACCTCCCATCCCAGTCTGCCTCTGTGTTTTTTTCATGTTGTTCTGCAGGACTAGAACAGCTGTCCTGAGGTAATATGCCAAGCCCCTTAACCTTGCATTATTCAAATCTCTCCCTAGAGGAGGAAGAAAGACTGTGAGCATCATCCACTTACAGGAATCTTTTGTCAGTGTATATGGTGTTACCTCAGACCTACTCCTCTTGCCAGAGAAAAAAAGCTTATTGCATTAAACAGGTTCTTCTCAAAAGACTTCTCAAATGAGTTCAACCTGGCTCATTAAAACAGCAAATGTGAAGACAAAAAATATAGTTCAAATGGCAAATTTAACTAATCTTTTTTTTTAAACCTCTGACACACACAAAGAAAGAAAAAGCTAAGTGAATTACAAGAAAGAAAAGGAAAATAGCTGAAATAAAATCTACATCCATAGATTTTGACAGCTGCAATATTATAGGCTGAATTAATGTTCCATAAATATACACTGGGCATTTCCATTATACTAACGCCAGCTTTCATTGTCAGTTAACAAGTGCCTGTATAGTAAACCACATCTGACTTCTGAGCTTTACCTTAAGTTGTATTTTCTGATATCAAATATTATGATGGCATAAAAGCATTCTTTAATTGTTCTACTGAAATGTTAGCGCTTAAAAACTCCCTCTCTCCAAAAAAAAACAAACAAAAAACAACAACAACAACAAAAAAAAAAAAAAAAAAAACCAAAAAACAAAAAAACAAACAAACAAACAAACAAAAAAACACCAAACAACAAAAACCCAACTAACATCAAAAAACCCAAACAGGGAACACATGGGAAAATTTTTCAATTTCATTGCAATACTCATCATACTACATATGTCTTAAAGTGAAGTGAGCTGATGTGTAATTATCAATTGCATTACTCACATCAACAAATATATAAAAGAGAAACCTATTAGCTATTTTAGTTATTTTCTGAGCTATCTGTAAGGTAAATCTTAAATGGAAATCACTAGTTAAACCACCAGGGTTTATTCCAGAGACTAAATCGCAGCTAAGAATGATGACTGTAGAACTGATTAGAACACCTCCAACATCTAAAAGGAAAAGATGTAAACATGAGGGAATTTCTGAATAAAAGGGGCATGGAATCATTGACTGCTTGTGGCTGGATGAAAGTGGGATACTCTTTTTTATCAAAACAATCTGTCTTTTTCCTCCCAACCAAATAAAAGCAGATAAATTTGAAGTTCTGTTTTATGCCACTTCTTTTTTCTTTTTTCTTTTTTTCTTTTTTTCTTTTTTCTTTTTTCTTTTTTCTTTTTTTCTTTTTTCTTTTTTCTTTTTTCTTTTTTTATTTTTTCTTTTTTTTTTTCTTTTTTTTTCTTTCTCTCATTTTTTTTTAGTTTATTTATTAAATTAGTGACATGGAGGTTGTCAGGACACGTGGGACAGGGGAACTTTAGCATTAGCTTAACCCTCAGGGAAGTGTTTGAAAACCTCTGTGCATCCAGCAAGCAACAACATAACAGATGGGTGAGTTGGTCACAGAAGCAAAGACTTTTCCTTGCATTACCACATTACAGGAAGCTTCTGAGAGAACGACTCAACTTCACACATCCTTAACTTTAAGCAAAAAGACGAATAGAATTTTTCGCAGTCTTGCATTGCCTGAGAAGCCACTCAGAATGAAATGTCACAATTCTCCTTAGCACAAAAGTAAATGCGGGATATAATTGTTTGTCATCTTTTATTTAAGTTGTGGTTCTATTCGAATTTCAGGCGTGCTTAATTTGACCACAGCCAACTGTCTAAACAAGCAAGCCTCAGTACTTCTACTGCATCAACAACCAGTTTATTAATATCAACATATATTTTAAGATGAATTTTCTCTGGTTTCCTGAAAACGCTGTTTCTTCTGCTCACTGCCATAGGCTAGTTACACATAGTGGAGTGTAGTTTCAGATACACTGAATATAATGAGAAAAAAAATAGCATCAGACACAACAATATTGGCAGCAGAAATCTGTGAGAGAGGCTGTCTTATCACAATTCCTGCCTCAGCCTTTCATTTGTGATAAATCTGGCATCAATAAAAACAAACAAAAAACTCAGTTGTGGACTAGACCTGTCAGAAACTGCTATTTTTATTACACCAATCCTCTGGCAAAAATGGTGTGACATGCTATGGCTTCCTAGCTTTAAGGCTGAATCTAACTTTTTCTGCTTGGATAAGCTCAGCTGGACTGACTTATGACCATACAGCAAATTCCATAGTGAAGCAGGGAACAGACACAGGATGTTTGCAGACTGCAATCATCCAGTTTATCCATAAAAGCAGCTACATTTTGTTGTATTACTACAACAGTCCAAGGAGTGTGCTATTACCAAAATTCAAATTAGCAAAATACAATGTTAGTACTTTATATATATATATGTGAAGCTAAATGAAGATCTTCTCAGCTTGGTCTATTGTTGTTTCTTTCTCCTTTTAGTCTTTTGTCTTTTTGAGTCTTACCTGCCTCAAAAATTCCTCTGCTTCCAAAGTAGTTACATCTCTTAGTACTTCTATAGGTACTCATTAATTGTTCATGTGGTCTTCAGAGTTAAACAGAATGCATCACTTATTTGAGTCCTTTCTAATTAATTGGCATTGCTTTGATGTGTAGGTGCCAATACCAGTTCTGCTGATTCAGTAGATCTTGACAGTGAAACAGACAACTCTGAAGTGAACTGTTGTCAAATAATGTTACCTCGGTTTCTCTTTTACTTGCCTGAATGGAAGGATATTCACAACTACACTGAACTGTAGAAATGAGAAACCCCAGGTCTGTACAAATACGGTGTGGCATTCACAAAATTACCTTAGGAAAGCAGACATGGCCAAGATTTGAGTCTATTGGTGCTAAATCCAAAGTTTTGATTGTTAAGCAGTAGCATCCTTGACAGATCACTAGAGCTTTTGTTTCTCACAAGGGTCTCTCCGACATCATGAGCTGAAAGTTGCTGAATATGCCAAAATATAAATACTATGAAAATGGCTTGCTTTGTGAGAGTTTGAGTATTCTCTCTCTCCCTAAGGGCTAATATACTTCATAAATGCTCTTTTCCACCTTATATTTCAGAATCATTCTTTTGTTCCCAAGCATGAAAATAATGTATATGTAAGGATTACAATAACCTCCTGCATGTTAAAATGTCTTAGCTTATGCTTATTAGTTTAGCCCTCCCTAAAGATACGCATTATTTGCACTATCTATTCTTCCTAAATTCGGCTCATCTCTTTGCCAGAAATTTTAAAACATATGACATTCCTCCTGGTCCTTCTTAGCCAAGTATGGGGCTTTACTGCATCAAACACTGAAATTACTGAGATGAAAAGTTAGTGCAATATTGGTCCAGAAGTGTAGGTGGTATTGTTATCTTTTCATAGCTACATATACACCTCTCTTGAGGAGATTTCTTTTAGCTTCAGTCTTGGAGACAGTGCTTTTGAGTCAATATTATGCTGTGATAATTCTTCAAAACTTTATTTCTTTATATTAGCACCACTGGACAATATCCTTCTTTGAGTGAAACACCATCATTTACCAGTAGCTTATATTCATACTAGTCCCTGTAGCACAATTCAGAAACACATTTTCTATTTACATTTGTCTCTCCCAGCTCTCATTTCACTTCCCAGACATTTTCTCCCCATGCTGTAATAGGCCTGAATTTTGATGAGGCCAAAACACAAAGCAGCCATCATGAATGACTTATTTAGATGCACAACTTTTAGCATACTGCTGATTCTGTTACTACATCAGTCAAGTTTCCTGACTACTCTTCCTGAGATGTAACAGCTCCAGAAGGATTTGGAGAAACATTACAATAGCCTGAGAGTTGCATTTGTTCTCGCTTTTGCTGTTGCCCAGCCCTGATTAGAAGAAATGTTCCTGTTAGCTAATTACTTTCTCAGTGGTGACAGATGGCCAAAGGGTGTGTATGAGGGAAATCAGAGAGGAAAAGGGTTAGTGTTGCAGATCACCTCATTCCCCTTTTATTTAAGTTCCTCTAAAGCCGTTGATTTAACGGATTGATCTCAGGTTGGGGCTGGAGCACTGACTGGAGAATCAGGCCCACGAGGTTCGGTGACCTCTGGGCGAAGGCGCTGAAGGTGTGTGGCTAACAAGGTGCTAATTGAGTACCAGAGTGAGGATGAAAGAAGTTACAAGCAGTTGGTCAAGAGGCAGCATTGTACCCCGAAGAGCTGCAAGTGCCGGGCTTTGAGCCTGGGAAGAGAGGCGAGCTCTGCTCCTGGCCGCTTTACTGCCAGATCCTGGCTGAGACTGTTTTCATCGGGAGGAGCTGGCAATGCTCTCCTGCACCTTTCATGTAAACTACTGAATCTGAGAGAAAAGTCAGACATTTAATTAATGGGTGTAGATGTGGCTCAGTGGATTATATTTTCATGGGAGCACAGATACAAAGGGAAAATCCTTCAGTGAGAGGCTACAGATTCTGCATCTACTTTTCTCATGAAACCTTGAGAAAGTTATAATGCTTTAATTTCTCTGTCTTTCCCACTACCCAGTTTTTTGTTTTCTTTTGTTTTGTTGGGTTTTTTTACACTGTCAACTCAATGAAGTTTGTTCCCCCTTACTCCTTGCTCTCAGTATACAAGATGCTCACCTGCTAACACAACTTCACTATGCTCAGGAGGCTCTTACATCTGAAATCAACAGAGAAAAGAGAAAATAAAGATTGTAGCCCAAAATACACAAACTAAACTGTGAAAACAATGCTGTCATCAGTAAGACAGCAGCAAGAACGTTGACCGTATTTTTGCACTCGACCTGATACAAACCCTTGGTTTTGTTTCCCTGGACATTTGCTTGGTTTCAAAACAGTATTTTTTGCAAGGAAAGGAAAAAGGTACCTTCAAATGTACTGGTCAGCACTTCCATGAGAAACCTGCCTTATATAGGATTTTCATTTAGAGCTTGATGAAAGATGCACATGCCTCCTTCAACATGCAAATTTCTCTTCCTTTCCAGGTGGCTGCTCATTGTGTTTATTTTTGCTTTATTGCAATATTGAGCGTTGTCATCTACTAATCTTTATCTTTTAAGTAACTGGGAGTAAGGGGGAGAAAAATAAATGGCTGTTATATTAGTGTCAGTGCTCATGGAATGTTCCTTTGTGGGTTTTGTCGTTGAGTTTTTCATGTCTTAATTTTAAACAGCCATCAGCTGTACTTTAAATTGCTGCTGAGATGAATAGAAGCTGTTAAGAGGCATTCCTGAAGCTTGTTTTCTGATCAAATCAGACTGGATCGTACTAATAAAAGTGGCTATTGTGAGCAGAAATATTTGTGATTAAATAATCAGTTTTGTTATTGAGAAGTGATTAAATTGCCTAAGGGAAAAAATTATAAATAACACCTAGTTTACTAAGATTTACATTAAGGGCCATTCCCTCCTTCCCCCCCCCCATCCCCTCCCCAAGCAATCTGAGTTGCTTTTCTGTTTTATTTATTTATTTATTTGTTCTTATTTATTTATTTAAGATCAGTCATATGGTTTATTCTATTACATACAGCTGTGTTGAAGTGTGACTATATTGCAAGGGACACTGACATCAGTTTCCTCCATTTAATTAATGGGGAAACTGTTGTATAAGAAGGGGAGCTGTAACTAGGAGTAATTGTAAAGTATCTGCTGACATAAAAGTCAAGTTTAACCTAGGCTGAAGAAAAAAAAAATAGTGGTGTAAAGATATCACCTTCTGCAATTGACATATTTTTAAATAAATGGAAAATTTTCTTCTCTTTTTAAACATAATGTTTGCATTTTGACATGAAAATAAAACAAGTGATGATTTACACAGAGTTCTGGTATCTTAAGCATAGTTTTGGTAGTTTTGCTAGAAGGTAGGACTTGGGATAATATGCTTAGCACAATTGACTTCAAGGAAAGCCTTCGTTCTTCCCCTCCTTCAGTTCAAAAAGACAATATTCCAAGGAAATAGACCATAAAGTATATTCTTCTTGATTTAGACCATGTGTTGGCACTTAACTTCAACTGAGTTATTAAATCATTTTGGCTCTATCACACGTTTAAGTGCTTTGCTGGTTTGAGATCTTAGTGAGGCCACCTGCCATGGTTCCTTTTTGGTTCTGCCTGAAGCTTTAGAATGGGTGAAGAGGTGGCTGCAAATCCCATTCTCTTTTTCACTGATTTTTTTCAACTTGAGCACATACTTCTCCAGTTCAGGCTTGTTTGCTCAATTATGCCACTGAACACACCATGACACTCCACCAGGAATGCTTCATAATTACCATAGGTACTAATAGGTATATATGTACTAATAAGTATGTATCATAGCACTGATAAGAGAGAGAGACAGCATTAAAATAATGTGCACAGTGCAAAAATGTTAATGGGTTAAAGTATTTTCTTGCCTTCACAGTGCAGCTGAGCAGAAAAGAGAGTTTTTATTTCTCATAGTTCAACTGTTATTTGCTTATGTTAAACACAAGGCATATTCTAGTACAACAAACAAACAACAAAAACCTCAAACCCAAAAATCTCCTACCTTAATTAAAGATGAAATACTTCCCTATAATTAACAAATTTACAGATTTACAACAGCCCCATCTCCTGCAGGAACAGGTATCAGCTCTAGCAGCCTTCATCATTATTCCCAAGGGGACAAAGGAGTATTGTGGTGCACTGTGAAGGAGTTGGAATTCATGTACCACAGGAATGAGTTGAGGATCTCACTGTGAAACTTTGGTGTCATGTTTCTGGTTAACCATGATGTCTGCATATGAGACAAACCCTCTTGTCCCCAGATGTTCACACATAGAGGAAAGTTGTCTTTAATAACAGAGTCATAATACATTTAAAGTTTGATGGAGTAAAACTTGTTACTTTTATTTGATCCAGTCAGGGACTGGAAATTCAGGACCCCAAGACCATAAGGATTTGATTTTAAAAGTGAAATTATTTACATTTGAGTTTCCAAATGGTTTGAGTTCTCAAACAGTAAGATTCCAAACAAAGCTGTGACAAAAATAACCAAAAAAACCCCCAAACTAAAATCAAACCAAAACAAACAAACAGAAAAACAACAGCAAAACAAACCAAACCAGACAAACAAACTCCCTTTAATCAAGCAAACAAGCAATAATTTTAGTGTATTTTAAAATTAGTTTATGTAATAAATTAGTTTATGTAATAAATTAATTTAGGATTTTGTTTGATGGTATAAAACCTTGACTTTAAGAATGTGTTATTCGTGAAACTCCACTGTGCTCAAAATATATTTGTAAAATATATGTAACATATGTATAGTGCCCTTAGATATTTTATTTATATAGACAAATAGGTAGATAAGCACATGTACACAACATCTGAATTTTGCAGACAGGAAGAAGAGGAAAAAAGAGAAGTGTTTTCCTTTGGCAATGTTTAGTTCCAGAATAAGTATTTCAGTATTAGAAATTACGTGCAATCACTGGTATTACAGTTCTTTATCTCCCTGTAACATTCAGGATTATAGTTTTTTTATTAACCTGAGGCACTAAGATGATGGAAAAAATAGGGAAGGGAGAGGGAGTAGATTTGCCTCTCATGTTTCCAGAAATTGCCTCCTATTTTTCTCCAAATAGAAGCCCAATAAGTGTGACACTTCATAGGCAGCTGTTCTGAAGAGGATCAGGATATTACTGCATCCTCTCAGGCTAGTGGGCATCTAGCAAGTGTTTGCAGAGCTCAGTAGGAAAACTGGAGTACTGGGAAATCATATTAGAATATCCTTTCATTTCTCTCCTGAATTTGTGTATAATGGGTATTGGGTACTTCATGACATATGTCCATTGAGGTCAGGAAGTGTGTACACTCATAAATATCACCACAGCAGTCCTCAAATCTATTTTTGCGTGAATTATTCTTTATGGCTATGAATACTAAGAGGTCAGGGACAAGAAATGGACTGTGAACCTTTAGCATATCTGACTGCTTCTAGTGTATATGAGCCCTGATCTCTGAATGCACTCAGTTCTGAGATTTCATTTCAGATCCTTCTGTACACCCATCGTCCCGCCATTGCAGTGGGACTAAAATGGGATAATGACTCCATTCCAGGGCTTTAATGGGCAGAACATGTTTGCAATGTGTTTAGCTGCCATCAATATTAATGCACTCATTTGAGGGGCAATAAATTGATAGAGTGTGGCCTTATAATGCATAAAAATTGCATCAGCTTCAGAGCAGTAATGGAAAATTCCTCCATGAGTTCAAGTAATTGGGGAAGGGACTTTTCTTATAGTCATTTTATTTGGCACTTTGAATATTCAGACCTTGACAAGAGCAGTCTTCTTGTCCTCCTTTGGAATCTCAGTGGGATAAAAACAAAGGATTGTTATGATACAATAAAAAATAGTAAGTAAATAAACTCTCTTTGCTGTTTTGGAGAAATATTATGAGAAGCAGTTGCCTTCTGTAATGACTGAGTTAGAAATGAATAAGCTATATTTACCTCCAGCTTTATTAGTCTGAAAAAATGACTTAATGATGCTCTAAAAGAGAGCAAATAGTCCATTAAGAAAGTTATATATCTATTTAAACACCTATGTCTGCCTCTCACCTACAGCCAAAAGATGTCAGACCCCCTTAGTGAGTGGCTCCTTAGTCTATATCTATATCAGTAAATTAAATGTAACTTTTCTGTGCTCTGAATATGAATGTCTATTTTGTTGGTACAAGTATTCCTGGCCTGGGTTTGGTTTTGACCAACTGGTAAGCTCCCAAATAATCCCTGTTCATCTCGGATCATTATCATGCATTATAGGCCCAACAGGCAGCTGGAAGGTGTCCATCCTTTTAATAGGCTAGACTGATAGCTGGAAGGTGAGTCATTTGGTGTTGCTCTTTTTCCTCTATGACCAAACAGTCCCAGGGATATATTTAATTTACAGCTAAAAACTTAGCTATCAAAAACTTCTCTGACAGTCATTTAAGAGCCAATAAAAAGTCTGCCATATTATTTAATTAAGCCAGAAAGCATATATGCTGTAGCAGGATGGAACTACTATTAAAAAAAAAAATATGTATGATGTATGAAAATTAACACACCGAATTATGTTCAAATGTACATGTAAAATAGGCAGAAGGATGATTCACTTTCATCTACAGTAGCTCATATCACTTGGCACTGATGACATCTATTCCAGACTCTTGGAGAGGGTATAAGTTGTGGCAAATGTCATTTACATAAGACAAGAAAAGCTTGATGTTGACCACAGAGAACTCACCAAACCAATGTACTGCAGGTGGATTCAATCTCTAAATTAAAGCTCAGCCAATATCAGGCATGGACATATGTAAAGAATAGGTGTTATAAGGCAAGTAGGTGGGAAAACCCATGCAAAACTCAAGTAGTACCATGGATTCTCCTACAGGCCAGTTTACAAATGATTGACAGATACGGTCATAACCCAAACTGAAAAATGCAAATAATTAATATCCTAGATACACACACACATACACACACACGTACACAGAGAAGTAAAAATACAAAGGCTGAGAACTGATCCGGCAAACCAGCCTGACAGAGAGGCAATGTGACACATACTGCCTGCTGAAATAGAGATGTAGAGAGCTGGATGACAACAGCATTCTGAAAAACACTGTAGCCCATGGCTCCTCATTATCTTCATATCTGTGACTCTACATCCTGACCTGGGGGGGATGCCTTAGGGTACATATCCTGAGGTAAGAAATATCCAGCAAAGACTAAGCAGGAAATATTGCACAAAGACAGCATGGAGAGACACTTGGCAAATCTAGGAAGTGAGCAGCTTTTCAGTTCTCTTTTCCCCTTGGGTCTCTTCTGAAGGCCATAATCATGAAAATACAGTTTCTTTCAATTTGGGCGAGGCAACAAGTAAGCCTTGAAAAGTTGCAGGCATGATGAAGATGATGATGAGGGTGATGATGGAAAAATGGATCATGTGATGTGATGAAGGAGTGAGGAAAATGTGAATTGTCTCTAAGTTGTGAAAGCGAAAGCCTGAGAAAAAAAGTTAGCAAACAGTGTGAAGGTTTTCTAAAGCATCCAAGAGATAAGTGTCCATCCTTCATCACTGCTCTGGGAGCTCACACCACTGTCACTGGAATTCCCACTCCATTAATTTATCACACCAAGAGTGATTTTAGGTTGCCTTCATTAGTGATCTCTCACTAATACCAAACTTTATATTTTGTTAACCCTTGGACGCCATGCTCTTGATTTGGGATGCTGATGCATTTGGCATTTTTAGAGAAAGGGCAGAACTTGCTTGAAACTTGAATCTGGGTTCATGTGTCCCTTTTCAATCTTTTAAAATTCCAAGCCCCAGTAGTGATGATCAGCAGAGGTCTCAGCACCACTGTGGTCTTCATGGAACCTACTGTCTGCCTGATTTCAATTCTCCAGGGCACCCCATTGTGCTCTCAGTGGGGAAAAGCTGCTTTCTGCATTCTGGGACCTAATCACACTACGGAAGGAGGGACGAAAAAGCAATGCAGTCACCATCAGGAGGGCTTTTCAAGCCCTGGAAGACCATGGATCCTTTTCCCTTTTCTTTGTCCAACTCTTTTCTCATTTGCATTTAGACAAATGACATATAGTAATTAGGTTTCTGACTCTGCCAAAACTTTAAATAGGATGCTTTAAAAATAGCCTTTTAAACTTCAAGGTTTTGTTTGTTTGTTTGTTTTTGGTTGTGTTTTTTTGTTTTGTTTTGTTTTGTTTTGTTTATTTTTTTTTCCATGCAATGAACAATAAAAACAGTCTGCATTTTTAACACTTTTTTTAACAACAGTCATTTGGAAATGCAGGGCTGAATGCTGACAAGTTGACTAGCGCAGAGACTTTTGAAACCTAGAAGAAGTGGAACTTACTGTCTTTTTTACTTCATCCCCCTCCACTTCTCCCTTTTGCCTCTTCCTTTCATTCACCATTGACAATGTATGCATTCATAATTTAAGAAATTCTTTGTAGAGTTGCTGCCCTTGTCGGTGGTGTGGCTGCTGTTTCTGCAAACTAAACACATTTGACTGCTAATTTCCCATTGAAAGACATTGGAAGGTTCCTGAAATTAATGGTGTAAGACAAGTTTACAAACTGGTAGGCTCCGATGTGAAAATTAGTGTGTCTCCTCTGCGGAAGCTAAGTGCAGGAAGTTGACATAGCAATGAGCAGCCTGAATACTCATAAAGCACCATCAGCAAGGAAAATAAAAAAGTAAAATTTAAATTTTTTGCATATTTCAGAGACTTGGAAACAGCAAGAAATAGACAAAAATATCAGAACATGTAGGCATGGAGAAGGTGAAAATAGACTTCTTAACAAAAGAAATTTGGAGGATTTTTCGTCCCGAAAACTTTTACTCTGAGAAATCAATGACTTGTTTGGGACCTGTGGTTGGTATTTTGCTTCCATATACTATATGTTAAGTTATGAGTAATATTTGTGGGAAATTAAGAAGATTTTTAAGCCAGGAAGTTACAGGACACAAATTTAGTCATTTATGAAGCAGAAATAACAGAAGAAAAAATCATAAACCCATCGAAATTGAATAGTGTCTTCCATTCATGTAAATGGACATATATTCATTTGGGTAAAGCTAGTGAAATATTTTACCACAGTAAGACAAGATAATAGAAGAACAATTTCCCCTACTTCTTTGAAGAAAAACAGAATACTCCTAGTTTACGATTTGCTCAGGGACACTCATTTCACATATGCAGGCAGCCATTGCAGTTTTCACCTAAAAAGTCTCTGTCCTTAAACACAGTGTGTCACATGAAGCAATCAAACTCCTTAACTATATCTAGGTTCTGATATTTCTTCCTAGAAATCACTGTAAATATTTCCTTGACATTTGAAAAACTGCCTTCTCTGCTATAGTAGTTTTTTGGGTTTATTTTACTATCTAGATCTTTGATTAAATGATTCAAGATACAATCTATTTGATTTTAGTTTATAAAACAGAATGAACACATCTTACCTGAGAGAATTATTTTCTATTTTTTAAATGAGGCTATTTCTGATATCTCCTGGTGTAGACTTTGTTATTACATTAATAGTGGACCTAAATGGATTTTGAAAATTATGCAGTTTTTGCTTTGATAAAACCCTCTTAAAATAAAAATAATTTATTTCAGACAAATTTTTACCTACATTAATGAAAATCAGAATGCGTTTTTACTGTTCTGAATGATTCTCAAACTACAAAAATATCAGGAAAAAATTATGACAAGTATTACATGTTATAAAAAAAAAATTAACTGGCAATTAAAATTTCACCATTCTGTCCTTCTTCTGGGTAACCTGCCCAATATTTCCCACAAGTTATAGACTACACTTACTTCCCAAACACAAATGAACAAAATTTTATATCCTACATTTGTATGTTGAATCCATGTAAAGCCAACAAAATCCACAAAGATTTGTCCAACTGCCCCTCCAATGTATTCGCTTTGAAAATAGAATCTATGAAGCTGTTTTTTTGACTACTCAGAGCAACTCTTAAGGAAATGATCTTGGGACTGATTAATTCTGCATCCTATCAAAAATGTAAAGTAAGCATAAGCAGGAATAGAGTGTTAACAACTATGCTGTAATGACATCAGAAAACAAGGGATGAACTCAGGCTGTTTGGGAAAGTACCACGAGAGCTCTTACAACAATGGATGACCAGTACTGTTATATGTGGACTTCTCTTAAAGGGACTAGTAATTTCTACTGTTTTTCAGAAGATGTTTTCTTGTGAAGATGTTAGTATTTTCACATATCACTCATGCTCCATGTGCACATCAATGATCGTAAAGGGTAATATATAAAATTATTTGAGGTGACTGTGTTTTCTGCTGTCTCCCTAGTGAATGGAGATGTAGATAAAAGATAAAAAAAAGAAAGACAAGAGAGTTTAATGGAGAAATACGTGTCCTGTACACCGAGAATGAATTTAAAAAGAAGCTTCTCCCTGCTAGTGGGCGATTAAACTAAATTGCCAGTCTAAACTTTTCTATGCTGCATTTCAAATGTCAACACATTACATTGCTATTCCTCTTAATTTCTCACAAAGAAAATGCAAAATGAATTCATTATGCTGGAGTAAGTGGAAAAAATGATGAGTTTCTCCAGAAGAGTAGGCAACAGGGAGAGATTGGGCAGGGCGATTATATTGAGATATTTGAATAGCTGGCCATTAGCAAGAGGATCCCCATTACTTTGCTGATAATTACATCCTCTTCGCTATGACTTCCCAGTGGAATAATACAATGTTCCCAATGCAGGAGATAATGAAAAATACCATTCAGGTGGTACATATATGCCAAGAATAGTGTGTTATATTTCTTCCCTTCCCCCATCATGTAGATTGCAATAGCACGCACCTACACGATATGTTAATGTGTGTTTGGTTGTTCAGGGCTGTGTGCAGGGCAAATAAATGTATCTTGAAAATGGAGCTGGCAGTGGAATATCATTCTCCCAGTGTAATTATCTTCCGTGTTTAGTGGGCCCGGTGTATTGCTGAGTACATTTTTGTTAGCTATTATGTAAATGACTTTCAAAGCCCACCACATTGTAATAACGAGGACTTTGGAAAGGATCTTATAGAGATGAAGGGGTTTTTTTTCCTATTTTAAAGAGAGATGTATGTTTCTCCTAATTAATCCATCATTTTACAGATACATTTCTGTTCAGCAATCAGGGAAAATGAAACAAACAAACAAACAAACAAAAAAAAAAAAAAAAAAAAAAGAGGAAAAATACAGCACAAGAACACCCACTCATTTACAGTAACTATTTTTTTCCAACTGATACATAAAATCTCTCATGTGTTATTGCTGCCTTATCACTTCTTGGCATTTTTATTGCTGTTCTATTTTCAGTTTGAGGGAATCTTGCTGCATACTATATATCTGTCTCAGATTCATTAATTTTCAGAGAAAACTCAATTTGCATCAAAATACTTTGCTGTTTGGATGTTACTTTACATATCTTGGGGCCTCATGGCTTGGATGAGGACTTTGCCTTCCAATTATTTACCAGAGGAGAGAAAAGCAATGCCTCTGAAATTGCTCAAATTTTAATACTGCAGAAGGAAGTAGAATTTTGTTCTAGGTTTCTTCTATGAAAACCTTTTACTGGACAACCTATGTCATTGGTTTAGTTTGACTTGGATTTGATTTGTTCTAGTATTTAACAAGAATCATAAATGAATATAAATTAAGTTCAGTAATGACCTGTGGTAACCAATTTTTCATTATATGTGCTTCCATTAAAAAGTTTAAAACATTGACAGGTCATGCAAGAGGAATGTTTTTTATTATATTGTTATACAAGTAGAAATATTCTATTCTACTTGTAGAATATACAAGTAGAAATATTCTAAAAAACCTATTAATGAATTTAATGACAAAAGTGGTAAAAATTTGGGGGACTGGATTCCCTTCTTACTGGAAAGTCACTTTGGCATAAATTTAAATGCCTTTAGTGAAGGAAGAGTGAATATTTCTCTTTTGATTGTTTTGGTTTGGGGAAAGGGGGGAGGTTGAGATGGCAGGGAGAAACTGTGTCTTTATCTGTGTCAACAAGATGAATCATAGAACAGCCTGGGTTGGAAGGAAGCTTAAATGTCCTCAAGCTTCAAACACCCCTCTGTGAAGTTCAGTTTCTTTTGTATGGAACTTTCCACTGTAAAAAACAGTGTATCCGTGGAAGGAAAAATAATCTCCAACATATGCAATCATTTTTTTTTTTTCTGCAAAAGATATGAAAATGAGGCAGAAGCTCCTGAATGTCCTTTTGCACGTGGGCATCTATGCTGATAATATTTTCAGATGAGTGAACTTCTGCAGGTTCATTTGGCACTGTGACATGTTCAGAGTATCCACAACATATGAAAATATATTTGGAATAGAATCTGCAATGAGGGTGTGGAAGTTTGTCATTTACACAATAAATCTGGATAAATATAACTCCCAAATGCAAAAAACTTCATAGTATTAGTTGCAAATAAAAAGTTGTGTGTATTACCTGCAATAAACTGGTCCTCATTCCTGTGACTTGCCCTCTTCCTTTCTTTTTCTTTACCTCCTTCACACTATTCCTTTTTTTGTTGTTGTTGTTTTTCTTTCTTCTTTTTTTTTTTGTTTGCTTGTTTGTGTGTTTGTTTTTTAATATTCCTTTCACATCAGATACATTTGTAGTTCTTGTGTGCAAAAAAATAAAGCTTTGTGAACATTGGAAACTATTCACTGGTCTTTGCTAATACTGTTTTCTTAGGAAATACTTAAATGAACAATGTGTATGGACACTGTTTCAATCAAGAACTTTGAATAATAACTTAAAATGATTGTCTCCACTTTGCCTCCACTTTTCTTCCTCTAGAAACTTGACATACGAGATGAAAAATAATCAGAAAATTTTTATGTTCTGTTAAGGTTGTGGTCCCTAATCTACACTTCTACAGCAAGGACAGACACTTCTGAATAAAAGTTCTTGAGTAAAAGGCCAAAGCAATATGCTATCTTGTGCTTCCTCATATTTACATAGCACATATTTATGTTAAACGAAAAAAAAAATCAAACAAACAAAAAATCAGCTATTTGATAATCTTCATAGTAAATAAGCAGATGTAAAAACTTATGACCTTTTACAAAAAAGATGGTCTTTTTCTCTCTTTAACACATACTGAAATATGCACGCCTGTGTTCAAGACAGTACCAGATTTTGGTGAGAACACACTGAAAGACAATCTGTTTTATTCTTTATGTAAAAAATAGATAGATGGATTAGATGGGCAGAAAGACAGAATGTTATTTCTTGATGGGCTTTATTTTTTGTTTCATTTTTTTTGTTTAAATTAATACTTAACATTTAATTTCATTAGTGTTATGCTTAATGTTATTTCAATTTGTTTGGAGGGAGATTTTTTGTGTTTTTATGTAATACAGCTTGACATGCTTGGACAGAATCATGGAAACTGAATAAATCTGTTAACGTCAATCTAATTGTGCAATCTACACAGTGGTGTTGAAAATCGATCAATACAAAACATGTTTTACATATTTCAATATGAATTTCCTCCTGTCACTCAGCAGTGGTTACTCATCATAAAAATGTGTATTTTCAACAAAAAAGAAATTATGAACTTTAAAGACTGGAATCTTATTCTGCAATCTGTATTTGAGAAAAATCACTTTAGCTTGCCTTACAAATGACCTAGAGAGGCCTCCTACTGAAAAGTGATGGTTTTCATTCTCCATCTTCAGTCAAATTTTAGCATCCTTCCTGAGGGAGCCAGCTGTCACTTGGTTAAGAGTTTGGAAACCTAGGCACAAGCCTACTTTCATTTCATTAAGACAATTCAGATAATGTGGGCGCATCCAAATAGCTATTAGAGAGAGTGTGCGCTTCCACTTGATCATTAGACTGGGATTCATCTGACTAAATGTAGACATCAATGAGGTAGCTACATATTTTTTATCTTGCCAACGAGGGAAACAAGGTCATGATTCATCTTGTCCTTAAGAAAATGCTCAGAATATATTAGATGAATTACTATTCCTCTCCCTAGACAATAACAAAGTGTACCCAAAATGCTCAGAGGTAGATGTCCAGTGTAGATAACTAAAACTAAAGATGATGAATCACAACATAAATATTTGCATCTTTATTCTATAGATTCTAAGTAATTTTTATTTGATTTCTCAAGACTGCTTCAGACTAACTCATTAAACACTCTTTAAGCTTGCCTTAGTCGGACTTTTGAGTCAAAGACAACATAGGAAACTCTGAGAGGTCATTCATCTGAACCTGTGTGAGACATCTGACTTTCTCTGTTGACTATTATGTTTAATTTTTTTATCTTACAGTATGATTCTTCCCATAGAGTTTTTTTGGCCTAAAACACATATCTAAATTTAACATCTGTCCCCATCCTTGTTGTATCATAGAATGCTGCGATCACAGTAATGTCCAAACTTTGTCTGATGTCTCTTGAAGGCTTGGACCTTCAAAGAATTTTTTAAGAGAGTTATTTAAATATATCCCTAAAAAGCTTCAGACATTGCATTACTCTTATACAACACATGCCCAGACCGTTTTGTTTAAATAATATAGGAGAAGCTTTGGAGGTCATGCCCCGATCTTCACTGTTTTGGAAGCCTATTCTTTGCATTCCCGATCTGTGTCTTCTAATCACTTTGTGTGTACTAGTCATGCAACATATACTGAGATGAAATCACTGTATCAAATGTCCATTCGTCATTTTTGTTTCAAAGGGCCAGCTAATTAAGTCATGATTACCAAGTCCCACAAAAGCAACAAGAAAACAGTGTTATTTCTATACAACATAGTGTATCACCAGAACTGTGCCTTCAGAATAATGTCAGAAAGGCCTCCAGGGTTCCCACCTTATAAAGCCATTCAAGAAATTTGTCCTTGTCTTTCCTTTGAAGGGAGAAAACTAGGGTTAAGGGGACTCATTCCAGAACAGACCAGCTGCCTGCATGGTTTGTTCCTCCTTATTTAGCAATAACAAAAAAATGTGCTACAGAAAAAAGAGTTTACACAAATGTGCAGAGAAAAAAAACAGAGGAAGATATGTCAGACTGTTTATTCCCAGAAACAAAAGCAATAAAACAAAACAAAACATAAAAATGTCCTCCAACATGAACATCATGATCATTATCAACATTTAAAAGTTTATGGAAATTATTTTGAAAAATAGGTCCAGGAAATTCAGTTTGCAAAACTGTTTTTTACAAAGACAAATGATAGGAGAAAGACTATAGGAGAAGTGAGTCAATAGCAGTCACATCAAACTTGCAAATGAGGAGAGGGTATATTACTGCTTTCATTACTGTGAATCTTACTGCCATCTCAGTCAAAAATTTTGCATTACTACTCTCTCTTTCTCTTTTCTATCTGCCTTTTCTCCCTTTATATACACTTTCTTTGTTCAACTCTCTCCAGCCAGAATGTCTGTGACACTCCAGGAAGACATTTTTATGACTGATATGTACAGTAAATTGCTCACTTCAAAAAACGTGCAGTAAAAGGTCTACCCCATCTGACTCTATGTTCTCCCTGATGTCCCATCTCCATGAAAAATAGATACCTAAAAAGCAAGACAGCCGCAAATTTCACAGTGATGGTCTTGTGCTTCATTTTAACATTTACAGTTACTTGGGACCTAACTAGAGAACCCAAGTGGTGGAAGCTTAGGCAGTGCGCTAGCACTTAACTGAGCAGGCAAGATCATAAGCATTCTGCTGAATTTGGTCAATGAACTTTGATAAAATGTAATAATTAATATAGACATCAAGTACTTAAAGAAAATGTCTCTAAATCTGTTAATTCCAGTATCATCTGCTCTAAAATATAGTCATAGATTTTGGGGCTCTTTTAAAAGCTCCAATTGTGTAATTTAATAATAGGTTATTTTATTAATGATTTATCCATCCTGCTAAACTACCATGATTCTGACTATTTCCTAAAGCATGATGAATGTCACTGAAAAAAAGAGTTGAACCATTTATCCCAACTTCAAATGGTCCTTTTATTTCACAGAATCAAAGAATCATTTAGGTTGGAAAAGATCTCTGAGATAATTGAGTCCAAGCTTTAATTACCACCTTGTTAACAGGACCATGGCTCTGAATGCCACATCTAGTCATTTCTTGAGTACTTCTGGAGTGGTGAGTACACCACCCTTCTGTGCAGTCCATTTCAATGCTTAGCATCCCTTTCTATGAAGAATTTCCTCCTTATGTCTGGTCTGAACCTCTCTCAGCACAGTTTGTTGCTATGTCATCTTGTCCTGTCCTGGGAGAAGAGATTGAGCCCAGCTTGCTGGAGCAATTTGTGTATATTGTTACAGAATGTCAGACTCAGGAAGACTGGAAGAGACCAGGTCTTCCAGTCCAACCTCAGTGCTCAAGAAGAGTGTCCCAAAATACATTACTCCAGATTTTGTCCAGACAGCTTTTTAATATTTCCAGGGAGCAAGACTTCTCAACCTCTCTGGGCAGCCAGTTCCAGTGCTTAGCTACTCTCACAGAGAAATTCTTCTCCATATTCACCTGTAACCTCTTGTGTCCCAGTTTCCACCCATTTTCTCCTGTCCTATTTCTTGTCACTACTGAGGAGAGCCTACCTCTGTCCTATTGAGATATTGTAGACATTGAGATAATAAAATAAGAACAACCAATCAAATAAACCTACCAAAAAACCCCTATTGCAGCCAAAATAAATATTTACCAAATCAAATTATGAGAAAAAAAAAGTTGTTAATAAATCTTGTTCCTAAAGGAAACTGCTCCTTTTCATGAGCAGATTTTCTTGGTTTTGTTTGGGGATTTTTTTTTGTTTGTTTCTTTCTCTCTTATCTTCTCCTGAACGAGAGACCTGTGAGTTCATTAAATTTTCTGTCTAATAGTGTGTAACACATAGTTGAGGAATGAAGAAAACAAGCCAAATTGTTCACCAATTTAAGAGCAGATTTTTATTCTGGATCTTAGATATCTTTGAGTATAGGATTTTTAAGAAAAGGGATGACTTTTTGCATTTCTTCTTTCCTATGCACCAGAAAACAATCTATATGAGACTATGTCCACCTGTTTTATTAAGAGGAATAAAACTTACTAGGAGCTAGAATCTATCCAGAAAATATAGTCAAAATCTTTATTTTATTATTGATTTTCCCTTCTTCTAGCATTTCCACTGAGGAGTTTCAGTTTTAACAAGCAAATGTTCTCCTGTGGGGGCACTGAGCAAACCTCAAGGGAAGACTGAGGTAGGCATTCTTTAGATTATCAACCAACTTGTCTGGCTCAGAGATACTTCATGAAATTTTTCAATGTAATTCTGCATAATGTGTAAGGAAATTACTCCAAATCCGTTGGCTCTTTGAACAGTTTTGGTGAAGACAGATAAGATTCAAAATACTGTGGCTTTTGCACATCTTTGCTTTTTTCTTTGCTATTGAAAATAATTTATTATGCCCATGATTGGCAATTTTGTTTTCCAGTCACCAAAGAGCACTCTTAGATATGAGGAACCTGCCTCAGAAAGCAGGCACTGTAAATTTTCATGAATTTTTTTCTGGATAGAAGATAATTGAAATCAATGAGGTTCAACCAAGGTTAAAATCATTCACTCATAGGGAGTTCCTCATCAAAGGATGGCATGACACAAATAACTATCACTGAAAGAAACAAAATATTAGAGATCAAATGATAAAGCAATTAATGGACAATACTCAGACTATTTTGTGATTCTTTGTGATTCTTTCTCTCTCTCTCTTTTTTTTTTTTTTTTTTTTTTTTTTTTTTTTTTTTTTTCTTCCTCTCCTTTCCTTGTATTTCCTTTACTGCTTCCACAGTGAAAACTTGAACTCCATACTGGGAACTAAATAATTCCATTAAAGGATTTCTTCTTGGGAGAGCAGAGGAGGTAGAAATAAGACTTTTCTTATTTTGAACATTTTAGCAGCCCAAAAAAACTACTTTTGAGACATTTGTGGGGGCAGGGAAGTGAAGGATGGTAATTTTTTTGTTACTTATTCCCCCTGTAGAGACCCAAATGCCAATCGACTTCTCTCACAGCACCACCTACTGTGGTGGTCTAGCTGCAGGCTAGTGTGCAGAAAGATTAAGCTTTTTCATCTGCAATGTTACAGTTCCTGGGAGGCTCCTGCACTGCTGTTTCAGTAAAGAGATTTATAGAAGTATTTGATGAATTTTAGTCATTTTTTTATCAGTCTGTAACCATAGAAATGTGTGTGTGGAGACCACTGCCATCTTAGGCACTGCTGCAATTTCTACAAATCATCTTACTTGTCTGCCTTATACCTTGTATTATATCAAACTTTTCATTAGGAAGGAATAAGACAGCTTATATACAGAAACAGTACCCTAGTGCATCTTTATGCTGGTCATGCAGTGCAGAACATCAAAAGAATGAACGGGAAGAAAAAGGCAGAGACTTTGTAGAAGTAGGGGTTCACCTGATTGTGTAAGTTTGACCCAAATGAAAGTACAAAGCCCTGTGCATCCTCCTTCATACACATAGAAACATCAGCAAGAAAGAAGTATAAGGGATCTAACAGTAGATATTTCATTGTCCTCAAGATGTTATTAATGCTTATTGTCCCTAAGATACTTTCTGGTCAAAAATGCCTCCCAGTCAATTCAAGGTTGTTAAGAATGAATCTTTTGGGCTGAATGTCTTCAGAGACACTTAATAAACCACCTGCTCTCAGTGCAAAAGTTAATATGTAGATATCACTCTTGGGTCTTTTCATGTGGCTCTTGGGTTGTGAGATCAAAATGATAAACAGTGGTTCCTTTTTAATTAAACAAGGTGACAGAACTGGGTATTCAGTAGCTGCCTCTCAAAATAGAAATGTTCTTCTTCAGTATAACAGAATCACTGAAAACCAGAATGGGTCAGGTTGGAAGACTGGAAGACACCACAGTGGATGATCTGATCCCACCTCCCCGCTCCAGCACGGCCATCCCAGAGCACAGGGCACAGGATTGTGTCCAGAGGGGTCTGGAATATCTCTAGTGAGGGAGACTACCCCCTCTCTGGACAATCTGTTCAAGGCTCTGTCACTGCCCAGGACAGAAGTTCTTTCTCATGCCCAGGTGGAGCTTTCTGGGCTCAATCCCTGCCTGTTCCTCTGGAGCCATTGCTGGCGCCCTGGAGCTCAGCCTGGGACCCACTCTGACCCTTCCTGCAGACAGGGATACACAGGGAATGGGGTCTCCTCTCAGTTCTCTCATCTAGATGCTAAACAGCTCCATCTCCTTCAGCCTTTTCTCATAAGAGACATGGTCCAGATCCTTAACTGGAATTGTCACCAATCATTGGACCTACTTCAGGAGCTCTTGTACTGAGGAGCCCAGAACTGCTGTGTCTGTGTTGTTGTGTACTAAGTTAAGTTTTCTTGGAAAACTGTCGCATTCATGTATGCTTCAAATGGTCATTTCCATTCCTTGTGTCTTTCCTTCCATCCTCTTTAGGCTTTTTTTTGTTTTGTTTTGTTTTGTTTTGTTTTGTTTTGTTTTGATGGTTTCTTTTACCTCTGGATATCTAGATCTCTGGGATTCAGATAGTTAAATGATTCTGAACTTCTTGTGTTTATGATTGCTTATAGACAGTTACCAGTAGGTACAGTTATGATACATCACAGCTACATCTCAAAACTTGGAAGCTTGGGTGAAGGGTTGATATAAATACATTCAATGGCAAAAAAGCTTTCCTATGTCAAATTAAAAGTATTTCAACTCTTTTTTTCCCTATCTCTTGGTTACTCTTTTGTATTTTCTTTTGTGCTCTGAAAAACTTCTTCACTGCTGCTTTGAATACTGAGAAACAGAGTTGACAGTAATGCATATTGCTTCATGTATAATTGTAACTCCACTGACTTAATATTGTTGCTCCTGATTTTCCTGAGTAGGAAAGGAGGATAGGCCATTTCTCAAGACACAGTCACATGGCATTTCAGCCAAGTGATACTGTCACCAGTAGGTTTGTGCGTGTCATCTTTCCACAGCAGTGTCACAGTCCTTCTTTCACATGTAGTCAGTGGATATCTGCACCAATCATTTGCATCTGTTGGTGCAGCATAAAGACACCCTATTTCAAAGACCGAGCCGTCTGTTTCAAAAGTCTCTGCAATGCAACGTAGCACAATTCGAAACTGAGGAAACTCTTCATACAGGATTACATCCATTTGCAATCTGACATTATTCAGACAGGATGGCTATATTATGGAGAGCCTAATTACAAAATGTTATCCCTGTAGTACTCTGCTTTTGTATGTAGGCAGATTATTAAAAATGGCTAATCTTAAAATCATTACACATACAGTATAGTCAACAGCGGAGAGAGTCTCAGCTTTTGTGTGTTGGTATAACAACGTAACAGCTTATGGAGTTGAGGTCCTGGCCTTATTTCTGCTCCATTATTGCATTGTTGTATACAAAGGATGAAACCCATTTCTCCATTACATCCTGCAACACTTGAATAATTCTTCAGAAATAAAAGATGAATTTTGGTTTCACATTGTTGTTTTACTGACTCAGTATTTGAATACCATTAGAGCGATATCTTTTTTTTTTCTTTTTTTCTTTTTTTTTTTTTTAATTCTGCAGAAATCCTCCAGCTGCGGATACAAGGTCTGAAATATGAGTTAGAGCACAAATGCTTCAAAACCTTTAACTACCCTACCACATTCATATCATATTCTTAGGAAACAGGAGCAATCAGAAGTTTCCTTTTATTCCTGCCTGAAACAAAAGTAGACATCTAAAATGCAGGGCTTCACAGCTTCATAATCATGAATTCTTAAAACTATTGAATTTGAAAAAGACCTCTAATATCAGAGTCCAACTGTTAACCTGTACAACAAATGTGTTCATTACTAAACCACATTGCCAAGAGCGACCTTCACACACATTTTGAACAATTCCAGGATAGTGATTCCACCACTTCCCTAGGCAGACTGTTTCTATGTCTGACTACCCTTCTAACAAAAAAACTTTTTCCAAATATCTAATCTAAACCTCCCCCTGTGCATCTTGAATCTGTTTCTTCTTGTTCTGTCACTTTTTGCCTTGGAGAACTACCCACCTGGCTACAACGTCCTTCCAGGGACTTGCAAAGAGAGATGATCCTCCTTTACTCCAGGATAAACACCCTGAGATCCCTCAGCTGCTCAGATGTGTCCTCCAGACTTTCTAGTCTGGAAGTGGTACAGACCTACCAATGATACAGACATGCTAAAAAATTAGAACAGGTCACACATCTTTTTGAACTAGAGATTACTTGACTCTGAGAGGATCACCTGATGTATTGATACTGTTCTCACTGGAACCAGCAAAGGTGAAAATCATCTTTCATTAACATGGAAACTTGGAGCCAGTGGTCCTCTTCTTTAATATCATCAATCACCACAGGCTGAGCTGAACAGTGACTTAACCAGTCTGCAAAAATATAACTATAATCTATAATCACCAATACAGCAAGGTCTCAATGATGGAATCTACATAGACAGAATTAATCCATGTAATGAAGAAGAAGAAATATTCCCCCAGCTGATACAAGGGAAAAAAGGAGTGGATCTGTATTTCTTAATATTATTCACTGTATTGCTGAAGGGCAGTTTCATCTGATGGCAGAATTAGGCCAGGTGAGTGGGGCTGAATTTTTCAATATCAATTTTGTTTAGTTAGGGAAGCATTTTCTACTCAACTGTGGAATATAAGGGTAATATTGCAGGTGATTATAACTGCTTCATATCTCTCACAAGCTGAGATTATATGAAAACCTGATATTCACTTATTATATGCATTTCCATCAGTGCAGCCTTGTCTATCAAAAATGAAAATGCTCTTTTCAAAATTAAAATTATTTTGGTAAATCCACAAGAAGAATTTTATTTTAAAAAATATGATTTTTTTATATTTTCTTTGACAGTAGGGACAGTGTGGGATTTATGTCTCTCACACTCAGCATCATAAATTCAATCTGCCATCAGTTAATCTAAATGAATTGTGCAGTCTATAAATGCTGAAAGAAGAATCCTCTCCTGTTGTGCAAGATCTCCAACCACAAGTGGTTCATTACAGAAAGGCAAATGATAACCCTTTTCTGTACCACACACAAATCCAGAAAGGGCTGTGCAAACTCAGCATATAAAATGTGAAGATTGCACAAGGTTTATGCCTTTGCCCAGTGCTGAAAACAACCACAACCTCAAATAAAACTACAGCTTGCAACCTATTTGAAATGTTATTCAGTTAAGCTCTATTTATTGCCATCAAAAATAGCACACACAGGGACAGACAAAATAGTCCTGTTTCACAAAGCACAACTGGGATCAGCTGACTGGAACTCACACTTATGTTCATTGAAGGGACGTATTCTCATTTTCTGCTCCTTGTTCCTATTTAGAGTTAATGGTAAATGTCTTTTCCTTATCAACTGTCAAATTGTCAGAACACACTTTGTATGTTTGAGGCTGGAGGATTCAGGGGGTGTCAGAGGAAGGGGGAGGACCATCTGCTTTGTTGATAGAAGTTTACTCCCAATATTTTATACTGAGTAATTATTCAAGGTCCCTTGTATTTTGTGTCTCCCAGAGAGGATGTATTAAAAATGCCCACTATTAAATGCTTTTCACATAGAAAGCAGGATTTTATGACCCTGTAACTGCAGGAGCAGTGGTTTTACACTCTTTAGCCTCTGCAATAATGTGTGCCTGGTTCCGTATGCAGGCCGTGCTGTGGTTAGTGTTGATTCAGTAAACAACATTTTGTTTCATCTCCACGGATATTAGGTCTGTAGAGGACAGATTGCATTTGCTGATACTGCCTCATGGTCTTAAAGCACACTTGACTAATTCTGGCTATCATTTGTTTTTTGTTGTATTTTAAACAAGGGCAGAATTTTTTAAGGAGAGATAAAACAGAAGGAAGAAAAGAAAGGAAGTGATGTGAATTGAAGCAAAAACAAGAGAACCTTTAAATGGCATTAAAAAATTAAATGAGGGAAAAAAACCTGCCCCAAACCCTTTCTAAGTGATTGCATAAGGACAACATTTAAAATAAAATAAAAAAACCCCAAACAATCAAACAAACAAAACCAAACAGGAAAAAACACTCAGATGGATATCTGGAGCATAAATGCTTTTTATTTCTATTAACAGAAAGTGCAAGGTTTTTTTATTTTGATTTTTCATGCTTTATATATAGATGTCATGTTCATTACTTATGAACATCTTGTTTTCCCTCCTCTGGACTAGCACATAGTGTATGAAATCTTATCACATCTTTTGACTGACTAACCTCCTTAAAAAGTTTACATTAAAGATACAGGTTTGCCTGAAATTACAGAGCTGCCAGTGAGAAGAAAGGACTGGTCTCAGAAAGAAAGTAGTGACTGCAGGGATCTCTGTCAGGGCTCTGTTCCCACTTTCTTGGATTATTCCATGCAGGAGAGATCTCCTGTGTGGAATGGAAAAAAAAAAAAAAACAACAAACCAAAAAACTTATGTCACATTCTGATCTCAATCTTGTTGCCTACCTAAATGTGACGATGGCTCTGAGGGAGGTGGAATATTGGTCTCTTCCCAGTGCTGACAGGAAAGGGAGACAGTGCCGGAAGAGAAAATGTCATGAGCCTGTTGTGATCACCAAAGGGACTATTCCAAAGTTCCTCAGTCTATATCAGCTCTCTAAGAACACACTGGGGTAATTTGTGGTAGCATCAACATTTTCAGCTCTGAAATATTAAGCGTATCTGATAAAATTTATATTTAAAGATCAGCTTAAGGTGGTTCATTTCTGAATAAACAGCTGACAAAAGTAGATCTTCCATCTTTCTGTCACCCTTTTGCTTGCTGAAGAATTACTTAGAGAGGAATGTTTGTACCAAGACCAAGACTTCAGCCTTTGAGTAGAGGACTTAATTCTTAATACAAAATTACTGATTTGACCCCTTTTTCATTATTGAGATGTGTGCTATCCACATTTGCCCAGTTCTAGATCTGTCTCCCCCAGACTAGGATTCATAAACCATTACTCAGAAACTTCAACATTTTACCATTTCTTGAAGCTTGCTAGGGTCTTTTGAGAAATTATCCACTAAAGTCACATTCCTGCTGCTTCCTAATAATTTTTTTGTTGTTGTTGATGTTGGAGTGTTTTGTTTGATGGGGATTTTTTAGGCTCTTTCAGCAAACTCTAGTCAGCTTCCAAGCACTGAAGATTCAACTTTTGGTGGCCATGTCCTCATTTATAAAATGATGTTTTCACCGCTTTCCTTGGTTTTCAGGTCTTTTTAGTGACAGTGAATGCTTCATCCTTGTAGAAAAACACTAGAAAGGTCTCATCCCTGAGGTCGTACCATTCTCTGCTACATCTGTCTTGGTAGAAGACTGTAGAACCACAGAATGGTAAGGGTGGAAAGAGACATTAAAATATCATTAAAATATCATCTAATCCCAAGCCCCCTGCCATGGGCAGGGACACTTTCTGCCAGACCAGGTTGCTCAAGGCCTTATCCAACTTGGTCCTGAACACTTGCAGGGTGGGGATGTCCACTGCCTCCCTGGGCAATCTGTTCCAGTGTCTCACCCCATCCATGGTAAAGAGTTTCTTCCCAATATCTAACCTACATTTCCCCTTTCTGTTTGTACCCATTCCCCCTTGTCCTACACGGTATAGATAGAGTCCCTTCCTAGCTTCCCCATAGCCTCTTCAGATACTGGGAGGTTCCAATGAGTTTTCCACTTAACCTTTTCTCCAGGACAGAAAGTCCCAACTTTCTCAGCCTGTCTTCATAGGGGACATGTTCCAGTCCTCCTGTCAACTTTGCAGCCTTTTCTGGACCTGCTCAAGCAGTTCCATGTCCTTATCTTGAGAGGACGAGAACTGCAGTCAGTTCTTCAGGTGAGATCTCACAAGAGCAGAATAGATGGGGAGAGTCTTCTCCCTCAACTACTGCCCATGCTCCTTTGGATACAGCCCAGGATACTTTTGGCTTTCTGGGCTGTGGCTGCTTACTTCCAGCTTGAGCTGTTTTTCATCTGCCACCCCCTACCAAGTTTATCTCTGCAGGGCTGCTCTCAATCACTTGTCCACTTAGCCTGTAGGTGTGTCTGGGATTGCTTCAATCCAGGTCTAGATCTCTGCACTTTGCTGTATTGAATTACATAATGTTTACATGGTGTCCCATGTCTAGCAAAACCTCTTATAAAAGTCCTTCTGGATCCATCTCTTCCCTCCAGCACGTTGACCACACCAAAAAGCTCAGTGTTGTCAGTAAACTTGCTGAGGTGTCCTTGATCCCAGTGTCCCAGCAAAGATGCAGAACAGTGTCAGGCATTGACCCCTGATGGATACCACTAATCACTGCTCTCCACATGGACAATGAGCCATTGACCACAACACTTTGTGTGGTTAACTCAGATTATCTAAGTTAATTATTATCCAGCATTCCAGTTCAGAGAATGATTTGTACCTCTTTTGATAACAGACAGCTGTCCAGTCAAACTTATTCAGTGACACACATGCCCATAGAAACCCACCAGAATACACATACCCTTCTTGCACATGTTATCTGTATTGCCATAAGAAAGGGAATAAGCAAAAAAGATGTAATGGAAACATTAGAAATATTGAATACCACAAATGAGATGTCTTTCCTATCCAAGTTACCCAAGCTCATTTTTAACCCTGAATAATCTTTGTTGGAAGTAATGTCTCTCAGTACACCTGTCTTTCTATCTGTTTATGTAAATATATACATAAAACTAGTTGCACACACAAGCTCCCCATGACAGTAGTCTGCTATATTTTTTCCACACATCCTCACACTCTCCCCTCCCCTCTTTACCCTCACCAAGTAACTCCTGCTGGGGAGATGCGCCAGCCAACTCCCTTGATGTGTCCTGCCCCAGAGATGGCAGCCAGATGGCCTGACATCTGCAGCAAGAAGAGCTGGCAGGTCGCCCTGAAATCTCCCACTCAAGGGAGCTGTTGTTATGTACTGAAGTCCTTATCCCTGGAAAGACTTCTTTGAATAAAATATATAATACATGATAAAATGCAATAAATCCTGAAGAAAAGGAAAGCAAATAGTATTTTGAGACTACTTATCGCAACCTCATGGGCAATATTTGTGGTGGAAGCCCACCAAGTCTGTCATCATTCAGTACTTAAACACAATATGTGCCGTAACACACGCCATGAATTGCAATTTTTGTTGACACGCATTAGAGGAGGCCACGGTGTATACAAATGGTAGAACAGAAGTGGGTCAACTCAAAGAGGAACAATTACAACTTACGTATGTCGTGTCACTTCTCCTGATCATGATTTAAGTACATTGCACTGCTTCCAGAGTATCCATTTTGGGAACTGTATGGGAATTCAAATACCTTTCAAATGGAGGCTGGTTTGCACTCCATTACTATGAGTTACACAGAGAGACGGAGATGTTGACAGAGTTCTGAGAGGGTAAAAAAGAGACGGAAATAATGTTAGTAATATAGAACACTTCTATAAATAGTAATTTCTTTTTCCTAAAGGTTTGAGGGATGTTGTAGCTTCAAACACCACCTGTGCAGAATTTAAAGTGAAATATCCCTAAGGGACAGCTGGAATCACCCTCACCCTCTTAGAACCATCTCCATTGTGATCTCCATTGAGTCTCTGGGTGTTTATTCTTACATATAAAGAAAGCGCTGAGAGTACTTTCCTTCTTGGAAAATTAAAGAAAGAGAAAGAAAAAAAGAAAAGACAGAAAAGAATAAAAAGAAAAAAGAAAAAAGATACCTGGTGACTTGCTTTTTAAAAGTAATCAAATTTTAATTTTTTTTTCCAGTAACCTAAGAACAGTAAGAGATTTGAACAATAAAACAACAAGGAAAGCCAAAAAGAAACTGAGAAAGTATAGACAAAACAGCAATCAGCATATTTCAGTATCAGTATGAATTTTCTGCATATCTCATTCCATTTGGAAGAGCTCTACATATGTGTATAAACATACAAAGCTCAAATCTGAGCTCTGCAGGACCTCTTTATTTCAGATGCAAATCAAAATGCTATCTGGGCACTCAGTCTCAACCTAGAATTCTCCAAAGGTGAACACCAAGTTCAACGTTAATTTTGTTGCAAAAGAGCAAGACATCTTTTGTTAAATTCAGAGGTAAAAAGCAAGCAGCATCTGGTAGAAAAAAAATCCAACAATCCAACAAGCAAACACCACTACCAACATAAATCACTCAAAGCAATCTACAGGTCAAATATGTTACATGCATATTTGTCACCTTTTGCTGTCCAAGGCAATATCCACAAACTCGTTAGTGTTTTCCCATATAGAGAGCCAGGCAATAGACTCCAGCTATTTTATACAGCTACTGGTAACATCTCTTGCCCAGAAGGCAGTGACAGACAGAGAGAAAGAGCAAAGAAATAACTTTCACAGTTTTTGTGTTTTCCCAGCTATCAATCAAATTCCCTCTGACATTGCTTCATTTATGGATTATTGCAAAAACAGTGAAACAATGTGCAATGATAATGTTGTAAAGCTACAGAAATGAAATTGGTAGGAGTAACCCATTTCTCACTGGGTTCCCAAGCACTTCTCCACTCTGAATCCCCAGCATTGTTTAAGCTTCAGTTCTATATAAGAAAGCTAATCAAATGACACTCAGGAAAATTGACTTTGGTTTTCAATCTAGTTTCAGATCTCTATTGTACTTATTTCAAATAGCATTTGTTATTCTCTGCATATCCTTAGGAACATGCCCTGTCAAGAAATGCCATACAACTTCAAACCATGTTTTTTCCCACCTCTATAACTTTTTATGTATTCCCTTTTTACATTTTATTACAGCATAACATCTAAAAATGAAATAAAGATTATAGGCAACGCTTCAGGACTTGTAGTTCTGCGGCTTGCCCTGAATATCAAGTATTGTTGATAGGGACTTGCTGCTCCACCGCTATAAATTGCCTAAATCTCCCCACTGACCATCACTGTAATTATTTCTGTTTGGAAATGAAAGATTTGATCGGTAGACTGATTTTTCTTTTCTTTATATTTCCCACTCCTTTTCTTGTCTGTCTTTCCCCCATTCACCTGGACTGTGAATTTTGTCTTGATAGTCGATTTAAAGATTAAATCTGTATTTATTTACCATAGTTATCTCTAAAAGTAAAAGAAAACAACAGGCAGCAGGGGAAAAAGTAGTAAAAGAAAATAGAGAAAAGTATGAAGGAGAGAGGCAAGAAAGCATGGGGAGAGAAATGCACAGGACAGACATCCCAGCGACTAATTTAACAGAGAATTTTTTTTTCCTCAAAGTGCAAAACCAGAAATAAAACAGAGGTAGTTAGTCCCTTTGCATCCAACACCTCGGGGTATTGCTAGGATAGGTACTGAAATTTAAACCACTCTTCCTACAACCCTTTATTGCCCAAATGTGTCAGAATCAGAACAATAGGTCAAATTTAGTGCCTGCAAAAGCCATGTTTGAGGAATAACTTACAATTGAAATTCAAACAGATCAGAAAAGAAAAGTCAACACATCAGTAAAGAATAATCAGTGTCAAAGCATGAATTAGAGGTGCAGGCCAAAAGTACATAAAAGAGGAAGATTCAGAGGGTTTTGTGTAGGAGCTGGGTTCAACTCCAAGGTCAACAAAAGAGCTGCAATAAATGGGAGTAATTTTTTTGTGTCAAAGAAAAATGTCAGGGAGAAAAACTAGAGTTTGTTATGTTTTATTTTCCTTTAGACTTTGGACTGAGATTCAACTGTTGTGCAGCCTCCATTTCCAAGACTGCTATTGATTTTCCAGGAGCCAGAAAAGTGTTGTTCTCCGCCAGGGCCTGGCTTTTCTCCTGAGCAGAGGAGAAGTAAAATGGTCCTTTTGTCCTCATTTCTTTAAACAGCACCTACCCTAACCAGTAAGTAGATGGTACAGTAAGTAGATTTGCATCAATGGGAGATTATACAAGTGAAAAGAATGTTGTGGTGCTATCCAGAAATGAAATTTAGAGCCTTAACAAAAATGTGGGAATGATAAGAGAACATTCTGCTAGTTTGCTAACTAGACTTTCTAAAAAGCCTTTACTAAGGCATC
The DNA here is from genome assembly GCF_965231275.1 of Zosterops lateralis. Lineage (NCBI taxonomy): Eukaryota > Metazoa > Chordata > Aves > Passeriformes > Zosteropidae > Zosterops > Zosterops lateralis. Next base: position 24,945,519 of record NC_139800.1, on the reverse strand, counting down.
ATACTATGGATCTGACCTGCTTCTGGAAGAATTTGTTCCTTCTCTGGGACATATTCATAGGGGTTTCCATTTCTCTGTAATTTTTGAAGGTGTCTCAAAGCCACGAATAATCTTGACAAGTTTACCAAGAAATTGCAAATAATTATTTTTTATTTATACACCACTAGTTTCAACTAATTTGTTTAAAAAATCACAAACAAATTTTTAAATTGAAAAGTGCCAAACACCTGTCAATACTGACAAACTGGAGATTCACTTATCTACAAGAAATATGAATTCTCTGCTGTTGTGAGGTGTATACACAAACACACTCACAGAAAGATATTTAATGTCACTGAAATAAAGCCCTCCTTCTTTACTGCATTAATTGATAAATAGCAAAAAATTTTTAAAAAATCAAGCAAAATTTTAGTAGAATATTAGAACATTTGGATAATCACTTTCTTTAGGTTATAATATATGAATAAATAGATACAGTTATATCTTTATATACTGTTAATGTACTGAGAAAACATGTATTCATTGTACAAGCATATGATTGATGCATGTCATACACATACAAACCTTTTAGATAAATGGACTTAAAATGAGGATTTATATATATTCTTCCATTTTTCTGACACATTCATTTCCAGATTTTCAGAGAAAGTAACTGAGACTAGTTCAAAGTTCTTCACGAATGCTGACGTGATATTCAACCAACATAAAAGCAGAATACATACTGGTATACTTATTTGTATACCATACAGGCATAATTATTTGTATACCACTTGTTTAAGTGGCATATTAGGATGACTAAGCTTCGTGAATTTTTTGCAAATTAGTTTAAAAAAGTGTCATATACTTATATGAATGTAAATAGTACCCCATAACTTTCACTACTTTAGACTTCCTGTCCACCATCCAGAAATATAAATTTTGTCAGTTGCCAAGAAGCAGTTGCATCCAGTAGCAAAACAATTTAAAAAAAAAAATCTTAATAGAGTTTCATAGAAAGATGGCTCTGTGGTTGTTGGGAAAGATGGAGCAGGAAGGGCTTACGAATATGATTGCCTGGTAAGAAATACTGGAGATGTAAAACATGTGAGTGAAATAGAAATGAAGGCCAGTGTTGAGATGTGATCATGGCAGGCAAGAAGACAGTGATTAGCTGGCGATGGGTTGAAGGACAGAAAACAAAAGGACCCAAGAATGTAGCCTGTCTCCATCCTGCCAAGGTATCAAGGAAAAAGTAGATAAGAAAAGTAGCCTTTAGAGTATAGGATGATATGGTAATATAGTAGTTCTCATAGCTGCATGCAAAGTTTGTAGGTTTTGTATCTTGTGCCGGTTGGTCACTGTAAATCAGAATATTCAACACAAAAGGAGATATAATGTATTGTAACAAGATCCTCGCTCTCTTAGCCCTCTTAGCTCTCTTAGCTCCCTTACCGCCCTTCCCCCTGTTATCTCCTTAACCTCATACCCTCTCTCTCTCTCTCTTTGGGGCTTCCCTTCAACCGAAGCTGGTGGCTGAAGGCAAAGCCCTTTTTACCCACGACCCTTGCAATAAAACCACATGTTTCTAGAATATCTCAGGTCAGCAGAGTTCTGTCTTCCTGCCATCCACAGATGAACCTACATGTGGTAGGATAAGTCTGGTCATTTTTTGACCTTTTTTAAAATTTTATTTTTAGTATTATCACATTTTATGAGCTTTTGTGGTATGGTTGCTTTTTGTGTAATTTTGTTTCTCTTTCAGTCTCCCTTTGTCATCTCATGCTATTATCTTTATAGAGTGCAGCTTTATGGCCAACACATGCTAACGTAGGACCATCACAGTTGAACCAGATAACATTTTCATCTGAGGGAAGAGTAATCAGTTTCTCTCAGGGTCAGGTTTGGATCGGCTCAAAAGCCTTAGTGTGGAAAACATAACTGAAGTTGCAAAGAGTGAGGGAATGTTTGTCATATTTTCATCAATAGCATAGAGATCAGACTAAGCTGGCTCTGAAATTTCTTCTCAGTTCCATTGTCTTCCTGTCTGTATTTAAGATCAGTAAAGGTATATTGGTGTAGCAAATCTTGTTCCTTACTACAGTTTCTATTTTTCCTTCCTGTTAGGACAACTTCTTATTCTTCTATTGTTTATTTAAAGAAATAAGCTTTGCTATTACTTTTCTTTCATAACATATTGTTGTCTAATTCTCTGAACTCATTTAAATATTTCTTTCTGATGCCTTATTTATGAATTCTTTTATATTTTCTTCCTCCCCCTTAACTATCATGAGCTTTATCTTTTTGTGGTGCCATTTGTCTTCTAGATTGTTAATCGGTTCCTCATTTTGGATGAGATGATTCAATTAAGAGCCTCTGCATAGAAATGAATTATTCTCAGCACGTCTGTGGGATGGTGGACGTTTCATTCCACCAGGAAAGCCTGTTTGTTACAAGTATACATGAATGTCTATTGTGGAAGCCAATTAGGACTGAGGTTTTTGTCTCCCTGAAAATATTTTTAATTTTTGCTGTGTATGACTCAGCTAACTCACCAAGGCTTCTTTCATACTCAGGGGTGAGAAAGAGGCACTTTCAGATGAAAAACCTGTTCAGGTACAGTTCTTGTGCTTGTATCCAGAGTACCTGTTTCTCTATTGGATTCTGAAGAGGTTCAGCCTGAATAACTCAGATGTCTAACTTTTGGAAATCTACAGTTAATGAAGTAAATCCCATTACCAATTAATTGAAATATTTCAAAACTAGTGAAATCAGATCTGAATTTGAAACCTCATTTTTAATTTCCTACATACTATGGACTTCAATCTACCATTAAATCTAAGAACCTGTATAAATATTCTTTCTAATCCAATAAGATTAGAAATAATTTGGAATAACATAAAGAAGCTGGATATGAAACAAATCACCTTGTTTCCTTAGTAACTTATTGAAAGTGTATTCTTTCAGATCAGCTATACTATGAAACTGCATTACCTCGAACCCTGTATAGCATGATACTGAAATTATATCTGCCTGATGAATTTTGCTTTTAGTTCAATTTAAAAACTGCCATTAAATATTTTTGGTTGGGGTTTTTTTGCGGGTTTTGTTTGTTTGTTTTTGGTTTTTTGTTGTTGTGGTTTTGTTTGTTTGTTTGTTTGTTTTTGCATTGTCAGTTTGGGGGTTTTTTGTCTTCTTCTCTTTCTTGTTCTCTAAAGGTGGACAAGTAAAACTTATGTTTCTTCTTTTCTCCCCCTCTTGTTGTTACAGAGTTATGCCCAATTACTAGAACATGTAATTCACCTTGACCTCTAACTTTAGTCTTAGATGGCCAACACAGTTTTGTTAGTGTTCTGTTTTCAGAACAGCTGGAAGACACAAAATTTCTATCATGTGCATGTCTATCATGTTTGTGGACTTAAGGACAGACACATCTTATTTAGGACACTGCCAGATCTCAGTAGGGTAAAATCAAATTACAGCAGTTTATACCTACTGAAAACCCACAGGATAGTCTATTCGTTCAGAAATGAGCTGTGATTTACAAAAATTCTTGACAACAACATAATAAAGTCATTTTCTAATGGTTAGCTCCAGAATTGTGCATATTAAAATAGTTGGACTGGATATGTGGAACTAAAAGATGTCATATTGAAATTAGGACTTCTGAGTCCCACTTCTCAAATCTGGGTTACTTCCATCAATACAGAGAATTTCTGCCTCTGCATTTACCTATCTGCAGCCTAGGAATAATGTTTTGTCTCTTGGCTCTTTCAAGGCTTAATTAATGAATGCATGTTTTACAGCTAGTTGAGAACCTCAGATAAAAGGGTCTATAGAAGTGCAAAGCATTATTATGTTGCAGGAAGCCTGGTTTTCCTTTACATCAGAAAAACAAGACTTTGTGAACACTTAATTGGGTTTTTTTAAATTTATAAAGAGGATTAAGAAAGCTGAGCCTATCTAAGTCTCCCTACTGGTAAATAAAAAGAAAAAGAAATAAAGACTAGAAGCAAAGAGAGGCTTTATAATAAATAAATATATCCAAAGGGTAATACACAAGTAGCTGTTTAGAAAATAAAGGGCTAGATTTTCTGAGCAACGAAGTGGAACATTAATAGAAATAAAATTGGAAAAAAGAAAAAGAGACAAGGTTATAGGAAGGAAATTTTGGAAAGAATCATATTTTAATCAGTTATCCTAACTCAGTTCCATGACTCCCACAGATAAAGGAGAGTTTAAGAAAATCAATGAAGGCAGACCCAGTCTGTCTATGGTGTTAGTTATTTAATGTATCGCATAATACATCACATAGACATTAACAAATCATTCTGGGTTACCAAAAGGAAAGAGTAGGTCTTTTATTTTGAGTCAGTTGGAGAACACTGTAATGGTAGCAAGCACTAGAAGATTAAAACCAAATCCCTTACAAATGGAAATCAGCAAAGCTCCATCTAGACTAGCTCCATTGTTACAGCTGTGCCAATTGATGGTAGCTGAAACCTGGTCTTCAAATATCACTGTAACTTTGTTCATGATGTTAGGGTGGACAAAAGGATAATCTTTCTTTTGGGTTTTCAAGGACTTGGTGCCAATCTGCTAATACTCCTCTCACTACACTTTCTCATGTTTTGTGTTTTCCTGTTACCAGCCAAAACCCATGATAACTTGCGACATGCTGAAAGAACGAAGCCATACTGAACTGTTGTGTTATGAACCCTAAAAAAAAGTTCTTTAGATTATATTCTATGCTCAGTTTGAGGCATTTGGATTTTAGATTTTTAAATCTTGTGGGGTTTAGAATTGGCTGGGAAATTGAAAAGTTATTTTTATAGTATTTTTTTAAAAGTCAGAGCTGCTTTATTCTCATTTGTTCAAAGTCAGATACATTTTTAGCCTAGCTTCCTGAGAACAGGGAATATACATCACCTTTTGATGTGTGCCTGTGCACTTATATCTCTTTCTGTGTTTTGCACAAATCTAAGAAAAATTTGAAGAATAATGTGATATTAATTTTTTCCTAAAACCATGAAAATGTATGGCTGTTTGAAGAAAAGAGAAAATTTTTTTGCATAGAAAATTTAGTACAATTTTTCATCCTGACCAAACATATCCTGCATTAGCTATCAGAGAATCCACATGTTTTCATTGGCTCTTCTTCACTCAGCCATTTTTACTGTTTTTCTAAACCTGAAGAATTTTTCTCACACAAAAAGCAAAACATGACCATCTGATAGAAACAAATGATACTCAGATAAAGGCAATTACCTTGATTTCTCATACAGTTTTTTAGGTTTCCTTTTAGGAAAGGAGGCCTTCCTCTTTGTGTTAACAGGCTTCATTGCAATTCTGAGAATAACAATATTTACTCACAGATTTTGTGCTTTCTTCAGCCTTCTATCAAGTGAGAGATATCATTTATCCTATAGACTAACATTTTATAGGTCAGTGGTGTCATTTCAATAGCCATGTGGTGCTTATCTTTGAACCTTATCAACTGTCAAGTAGAAGCAACACAGATATTTCTCTGCACAGATTAGCTATCATCATGCTTATTCCAGAATCACATAGATAATTAGAACAAAATAAGTTTGGCTTCAAGTGGTAGAAGGCACAGAAGAGAATGCCTATGATGGCCAAGAGTAGAAACATATTTTGTTGGAGAAGGAAATTGAAGTGGCTTTGTTTGTTTAGCTCTGAGGAAATTGTTCTCAGCCGTCCATGACGGACTGCTAAAAAGAAGTCTTCTGTCAATTGGCTTCAAAAATCTGAGTAAGTGTTCAATCTTCCTGTGAAAAACTTTATATAATTGGCAATCTGAAAATACTGGAAAACAGCTATCCAGCAAATAAAAGTCGTGTGGCCCAAACACGTCAGTTAAACATCAAAGACAGCTCTTTATTCCAAAGGACAATATGTGCTCCAGGAAGGGCCACATCAGACAAACAGATATATTTGGGAATAGAAGGACTCGAGAATTTAATTCTAAAAAGAGAAGCTTCCAGGGTCATGAAATCTATAACTACATCTGACTGAGGAACTCAATTTAGAACCAATATAGTCCACTCCAGACTTTCTTCTTTTAAGGACCATTTTTGAGTGCTGTGTAGGCACTCCACTTCCTTTGAATTTTCTGAGAGTTACTAAGAGGATATTTCTGTAGCTTTAGGCCCAGGCATTAACGGATTAACTTTCAAGATGTTTTGTGAATATAGTCACTTTTTGACTAGGTAAACCAGAGAGGAAATGTCTCACATATTCAACATACTCACTATGAAATTGTGCATTAGAAAATGTTCTCCTTTCTCTTTTTGTTCACTTAGGAAGAATGGGAAATGTAAAGAACAATGCTGTAATGACATAAAAAAAAGATGGCTTAATGAGTCTTTTCATCTCTCTTCCCTATTCTCCTTGTGTACATTTTACTTAATACACATAAAAGAGACAAATAGAAAGATAGGGACATGAACAGTCATATCTCTGATAGGATGAAAATGGTTTGTGAGCTCATGGTCACTCTTTGTTTATATTCTATTAACAATTTTCTTTATATCACAATAACAGATTGTGTAAGGCAAATTCTTACATGCACATAAATTAGAGAATTATCATCTCTGGGAAATGGTTTTAAGCTTTGTCCATCATTTGCATGTGTTGGGAGGATCATGGGGGTGAATTTAATAATTGGCTCAGTGCATTTAGTTATTAAATGTAACTGCCTTGGAATTGAAGGTAAGGATATGCCAGACAATGGCAGAGAGAAGCCAAATAGCTGAAGTGGAGAAGAACAGCTCTGATTTCTTTTATATGCATCCTACATTAAAGAATCCTGAATTGTTGCCTGCAGAGCTTGAAAGTTTGATATTCTTTTTTTCTCTGTATAGGAAATCATGGTGATTGCAAATCCTAAAGAACTAAAGTTATTTAGAATAGAAGCTGTAAATTTATACAGTAGAAAATAAGTATTTTCCTTCTTTTATAGCTCTAAAGGATTAAAGCAGGATTAAAAAGATAAGGAAATAGATTTCAAAGCTCTTATGTTTTCTGCTAGTAAGTGTCACAACTTTTTTTTTTTGTTTGTTTGTTTGTTTCTGGAGGACATAGTAGGGAAAATCCAAAACAAAGGAAGAAATAGCCACAGACAGTAAAAGGTGAAATTACAGACTAATAAAAGTAAAATTAACAGTAGGGACATGCGCACATACATATTTACATACATGTACATGTACTTTTATACAATTAAATCCTACATTTGCACAGAATTTTATTACTAAAGGAACTTTAAATGTCTAATTAAATCATGTATTGGACATCCACTGTAGAACCAACTAATGTTTGCAATATTACTTTTCCAGTTTAATTTAAATAGTATTCTAAAGTAAACAGAACTGAAAACAGATTATTAAAGGTACTCTCAGAAGGTGTAAGAGAAATAGGAAAGTGTAGTGGTAAATTCTTAGGAACTGCGAATGATCAATGTTGTTTCTTCTCTAATTTCCTGAACATAAAACAATGCTGAAAACATAAAAAATACCCAGTTTTACAAAGTTGCGCTTAAATAATATGCTATATTTGGGTGCACAATATGATTTTTACACACCCTAAGGCTGTTTTACCTTCGCTTAGGGATGGTTAGGGCTGACAATGAAGCAGAAAGAAAGGTACCTAGAATTACTTTAATGTCTCTACATTTTGCTTTCTGTAGTTTCAGAGTACAGACCCAAAACTCACTAGAGGTAACAAGAATCTGTTTACTAACAGGAAGAGAATCATGGGATCTGGGGCCCTTCAACTCAATTGAAATTGATGGGGCTTGAGGACCTGCAATATCTTCAATATCTTGTGGCCTTTTATTTTCGGTTGGAATTATTTTTTTGTGGTAGTAGTGCTTTTTTTTTTTTTTTTTTTTTTTTGAGAGAGAGAGAGAGAGAGAGAGGAATTAATTATGTACACAGAAACTACTGACGATATGCAGTGAAGTGTGCCTGCTATTGAGCACTCCATGGTGTTGTGTATGTGGCTATGGCCATTTGCACCAGGGTTATCTCATATGCCCAAATGGAGGAGTGTAGCTGAGGGCTGACTCACCATCTGAACAAAGGCATTAGCGGGGAGCAGAGTGAGCAGAAAAGATATCCTGATTCTGCACTTTCTGCATGGTTTCATCACTTTCCTCTCAACACAGGATTTCTGACAACCTTCCCTGAGGGGAGCAAGAAAGAAACTAGAAGTGAATTTCATCAGGGTACCAACAGTAACCATGTTGGATGAAGAACAGAGGAGATGATTTTTATAAATTTATTTTGACATTTGTCACTTTTGAGAGAATTTGAGTGAACACGTAGATGAAAAACATAATTTAGTGGTATTTTTGTCATGCATAAAGAGGAAAAGCATAGCTGCTTGAAAGTTCATGACTCAAAAGAATGGAGATCTGCTAATTCTATAAGTTATCCTATGTCTCGTCCCCCAAACACCCATATAAAAGCATTCCCAGACTTCCTGGCTTGATCAAAGCCTCCACCAAAAGACTTTCACATCAGGCTCTCTGTACCCACAAAATTACTTGGCAGAGCAGGGAGTGTTTCAGTTCCACATGGTCAGCAGTGGCCACATACCACCATTCATTCAGTGGTATGAAATCTTTGGTGGCAACTGTGTCGGAAACACATGACCTATGGAAAGAAAAATGTTTTGACCAACTCCAGTGTTATTAAAAACTTGCCAAACAGGGTCCAGAAGAAGAGGAGAAAGTAACTTGTACATTCTTATCAGATGCGGAAAGACAATATTGACCATTCAACAAGAATTCCACCTATAAATAAGTAAATATCTCACAGCTACCTATTATGAGAAGACTGGAGAATACTTGTGTTTGACAATTCCTCAAGTATGAAGTAAGTAAATTCCATATATCTATATCTGCCTCAGAAATATTTCTGAGAACTTCCCCGCATTTCTACAACAGGTAATGACTGATTCTCCTCATTGCACCACAGCTTATTCAGAAGAAAAAAGGTACCCTTTGGAGCTAGATAGATGAATTTTGTGGATTTTTTATCTGAAGTCCATGATGAGACTTCAAGCAAGATCCCCTTTCCTCATTCCCCATGCTTACCCCGTCACAGGGGTCTTTTACACAAGGAAATGTGACCAAAGCCATTATAGAGACAATATGCTGACTTTAGTTACTTTCTGAAACCCCATTTTGTGCATGGGAGGGGATATTCCACAGTGGCCAGTTCCATGGGCTGTAAGGCTGCTTTTCGCTGCCGCAGCACTGTAAAAGAGCCATGGTGTAGCTGAGAATTGTGCCTTACAACTGCTTGTGCCACTGGGATGCATCCCTTTGGAGGGATTAAAATGCCTAAAATGAGGGATGTAATGTAACAAGGAGAGCACATGGAAAGACAAGAAATATAAAAAAGAGAAAGGGAAGGAAGTGATTTTGAAGAGGACTAATAAAGTATATGTCACCCTGATGATTGCTTTTTCTTTTCTTCTTTTCTTTTTTTTTTAGCTCAAAATGCTTCCTACTTTCTAGTGTCTTACTTGCCAGCAAATGAATTGCATTGAAAATCTCTGTTAGTATCCTATTAAAAAGGTGAAGTTTTAAAGGAATTTTGTCCCACTATAAATTTGAAGTGATGAAATATAAAAGTAAATATTTTTGCCTGTCTAGTCTGCCCTTTACAGTCCTGCTTTCCTCTAGAGAAACAAAATCTGCCAGCTCTGGATTACATCCATTTGCAATTGCCAACAGAATCTCTCTGATGAATCTTCAAGTGGTTGAGTCAGGTTGGACAAGCAAAATGTCCATCTGTACCATCCCTGATGGATGTAACAAAGCTTGGAATGCATTCACAGTACCAGAGCAGCAATCAAGGGAGCAGAGAACTAGTAGAAATTCTGATTTTTATGTTATATATATATATATTTAGTCTTACTCTATTTTAATTTAATTTATCTTTTAAAATGGATTGAATATTTTCTGCATTTCTCTGCATGGGAAATAGTGAAGTACTTTTCCAAAGCCCAACAGACAGGATGCTTAGGGGAAATTTTTTTCAAAGCAAAGGCAAGTGTGGGATTTAATCGATCAGCTTCTGTTGATGTTTCTGAGAGTCATGCAGCTAAAACTCTATATGCTGTTTTGAAAAGATACCTCTAAAATGTCACAAATATTATAGGCAAAAAGCTGCAGGAGATAGCAATGGTACATTTCTCTCTGTTTGTCTAATTTTAGGAAGATTATCTTAATTGTATCTAATGACAGTGTATTCTGGGGGAAAATATTTCTAACAAAATAATGTTGGCTGTCTAAAATTTCCTATATTCCAGTTTTTAAAATTCAAAGTGTATATTTTGTACGAAGATTTTTGTTTTCCTCATGAAATTATAAATATATGTTTATATACATAAATAAACTAAACATAAAGTCAAATAAAAATTCTCAAACTCAATGGTTCAAAGCACTTCCCTTCAAAGAATATATGAAGTACAAAGAAAGGCTTAGTCAGGGAATAACACTATAGTCTGAAATAATTCAGACTGAATTTGACCTTTGCTGCAGTTTCCTGCCCAGCATGACCTATAAAAGCGATCCATGAGACCTCTACCTCTTCTCCATGGGAGATGGAGGGGACACAAGGTTGCTGCACAGAACAGCAGAAGAGAGACAGCAGACAAAGTCAAAGAAGAATAGGAAGTGATTCCATTTTACACCACTTCATCAATATGATAAACAAATCTGAAACAAAATCATTACACAGTTACATGGTGAACTGTTTGAATGAAACTGAATATTCTGAAAATAATACTGTCTTAGCTTGGACTAGTGTCCAGACAGAACCTTCTTTTGGTTGTAGGTCTTGGCCCTAGTTTCAGATTGGTTGTCATTTTTGTACCTATAAATACTTCTTAGAATAAGCTAAGTTTGCTTTAAAAAGTATTGCAGGAAAATCCATTAGGGATCACCTTATTGGCCGCTGACTGAAGAAAATTAGAGTTATTTTAATGAAACTACCTCACCAAAGATGATGATTTTTTTTTTTTTTCCCCAGAAGTGTTCTCCAAGATGGAATTGGAAGGAAGAAAAGGTTTAATGACAAATCCACTGGTTCTTTTACCCCAACCTCTCCTTTCTCTTTGGACACATGCAATCTTTGTCCCATTTATAGCACTGTTTATTATAGCTGATTCATATGTTGCATCTGAACAACCACTTCTTATCCAGGCAACAATCCTGCTGAGTTCAAAGACTTCCAGTGATTCAACATAAGGTGTTTAGGGGTGTCTTTTCAAAGTTATGTATCAGTTTAGTCACATAATTCCTGCTAACATCAAGGAAAGTTGGCTGGTTAAATCCCCATGCAAACTTCCTTTGAAAAAATTACCCCTAAAGCATTCCGTCTGCTGAGGTTTGAAAGGGGACTTCAATCAATATATTTGTTAAATGAAATGCAAAGAAGATCCATTATTTGTACTCTGGATACTCTTGCTTAATAAAGGCTGTAACACAGTGATGGTTAAAACATAAGGGTTCTTATTCTGTTTGAATTAGTCTTCAAATGTTTGTCTAAAATATTAATATCTTTCACTTTACAAAACTGGACATAAAATTTCATTGGAAGAACCTCTGTCAGATGACTGCTTTTTAAACCCTTTTCTTCAGTCACAAAGGCTGCATACATATATGCTAATGAGGGCAGGTGTATATTTTTACGGACTTAAATAAAGCTGTTATCACTTCAAAGGATTTTGAACCATGGAATCAAAATTTCTTAATTTCTTAGTGAATACCACCTCATCTCATTTCAGATATTTAGAAGTTTATTGTCTAATTTCAATTACAATCTCAGATTTCTCACTATAATACAATACAATATAACATAATATTACAATGAATCCTTAGTCTAATGTGGTGGAAATTTTTTTTTAGGCAATAACTTTGTAGTTTGAGGTCAAATGTAGCTTCACAGGTGACAGCAGTAAATTTCAGCTGTGGTTTAAGTCAACCTGAGCTAGACATTAAATGTACTGAGATGTATCACAGAGTAATACCTATTGGTCCTGTTGATTATAAAAGCAACCTGGTCTGTGTTACACATCAACACATTCCATTTAAACTGCTGAAGCCAGATAATGTTTATTTTACTATGAAATTTATTCTCTTGGAGTACTGCTCACTTTCCCTGTAAATGTAACAGAAGCCTAGGCTGGTTTGAACACTAAGGTTTCTACTGTAGGCTAAGCCTGTGTCTTAGCCTACTGTCAACTATAAAACAAAAGCATCATCAGCTGTACTGATAAGAGAAGGAAATTCTCTCCTGTCTCATTACTTAGCACAGAGAGCAGAGAGATTCAAAAGTTAACCTGGATTCTTGAGTGAAAAAACTGTGACAACGCTGAAAGTCGGATGAGGAACATAAATATGCATTTCTCGTCCTCTGAGTTTATTTTCTGCTATCAGGACTTGGTTTTATTTCAAAATAGGGGGGAAAGGTAATAGAAATAAAGCAATGATAGTTTCTGTAACATCATTAAAATCAGAAATGACAAAACAGAATCATGGAATGGTTTGGGCTGGAAGTAGCTTAGAGATCACGATGTTCAACCTTTCTGCTGTGCTCAGGGAGACCTTCTGCTGGATTATGCTCCTCAAAACCCCACCCAGCTTTGTCCTGAACAAATCCAGAGAGAGTTTTATGGGAAACGTGTTCCACTGCCCCACCACCCTCAAAGCTACCATTTTCCAGTGGCATTTTTAAATCAAAATAAAAATTTCTGCTCCCCATGCTATATCTTTTTTAATATGTAAAACCTCATCAGATAATCTTTCATCAGTTTCCCTTAGCACTATTCCATATTTCTAAGTTACTCTGCTAAATTCTCATGCTGTGGCCTTGTTGAATGATTCCCTCTAACATGCACTAAAGTAACAATATTCTGGTGAAAATCACAGTGATGTGACCAGTGTGAAGACTGGATCATAGAAATTCAGTCGTCATGATGTTTGGACCGCATTAGGTAATGGCAGCTGAGTAAAGTGAAATGCAATATTCAAGAGTCTTCTTGGGAATGGAAATGGGAAGGGGAAAGAGAAGAAGGCATGGAAAATCCCTATGGACTGTTTCCTCTAGTATCCCTAGAATGTTCAGCATCCAAAAAAGACTTTTTGAAATGTTGTAACTTGTTTGGTGAACTATGACAGCCAGGACTTATTAATAAGTTGGGGTGCAGGGCCAGGAGTTGGACTTGATGATCCTTGAAGGTCCCTTTCAACTCAGGCTATTCTATAATATGAATAAAATTTAATTGTGAAACTCCTTTACTCCCACAGAATCAATCTCTCAATCTGATTCTCTCAATCAGAACCTGAAGTGAGAGCTGAGGTTTGAGATGACAAAGACAGGACATTGTCACAAGCACCACAAGGCTTTGATGTGGTTGTGTATTTATTTTGTTGGCAGAGCTGATCATTCTTAGTTTACATTCTGCTTTTCTGCCTTGCCCACCCATCCTCCCCCCATCCTCTCACTTAGATTCACATCTCTCTTTTTTTTTCCTCCTCTCCCAGTCTCCCTCATGTCAGAGACCTGTGCAATATCATTTTCTGCATAATGAAATCTAGAGTGACATTAATGTAAGTGTAATTTTATAGTGGGGAATGGGCCTAGCTGATTGTTTCTACCTGCTGTGTTTTGATGATAGACATTGGGATGTCACCATCTGTGTAATGAAATTTCACCTCCATAATGGTTCAGATTATCAAACATTCTTCCAAGCTGTCTCACAGAAATTTATTTATTTATTTATTTATTTATTTACTCAATAAGAATGGCAAAGTTACTTATCTCTGACAAGCAGAAGGAGAGTGGGGCAGGGGCAGGGGTGGGGGGTGTTCTGAAAAACAGCCAGGAATGGAAAAAAAATTTAAATAATTATTAAAAATTATAAATAATTATTATAATTATTTATTAATAAATAAATAAAAATAATAATTTATATCATCATGCCATGGAAGAAAATGAGATTGTGCCATCTTTGTGTTCAGTACTGTGCCACATTCTGTTATTCCCCCATCTCTCCTAACAAGAAAGAACAAGATGCCAAAGGCATATTCCAAACAGAATACTGGCATGTTAAAGCAGCAAGTGTCAATTCTGGAAATTTTACAGCTACGATTTGTCTTTGTTTCATTCATGCCCTACTTGCCCTGATATCAATACGTGCTGCATAATGCATAATGCAAACTTTTCTTCCTTCTACATGTCTGATGTTGTGATTAGGAAGCAAAAGGATTCAGATTAAGAGGAATCAGAGACATAGAGACAACATTTCAGATAACGGCAAAAACCATTTCTGTACCTCTTACTGTTTGGGATCAGGAGCTAGTCCAGAAAATTACTTAATCCTTCTTGATATTTCTGTCCTGTCACTTTCATATCTATCTTTCAGAGGCTCTAGTTTGAAGATTCTCCTTTTCCTCCCTTTCCTAGTGAGAAAAAACAAGGTTCTGGACACTAGAACCAGCAGGTACTGTGTTTCCCCATGAGGAGCTTCTATTGAGCAATTACATATCTCTTTTTCATTGCCGTCTCTCTCCTCCTGCCCCTCAGCCCCCTTCTTATGTCCTGTCACCTCTGCAGAGAGGAAAGACTCAGGCTTTCAGAGAAGACAAACAGAAATCCAGCTCATCAGAGTCACAGCTAGAACAGGTGATGTTTTTCTTTTGCTGGCTGAAATTATAGCGTACATTTACTTAAAACTTCCAGGTGTGCCACTGCCTTAGCAGATCAGATGCTTTTAGATGTACTTTGTGCATTCAGCTTGAATGACAAACTCCAGAAATCCCACAAAACATGTACACTGCAGCTACTTAGGACATAGTTTTGAGAAACTCCAGAAAGATTGTAAATATGAAATGCTGCATTTTGACACTACAAATCAAAGATTCCTAGGGAACACTGGGTGTATCAAGTGTGCAGACACTTCCCTGAATTTAATAGGCTTACTGTATGCTCTCATTCACATAAAGTTTTTGCCTAGAAAACCATGGATACTCCTGCTCTAAGAGATCATTCCAAAAGATGCTAACCAATTTGACTCTTCTATTTCTAATCAAACATGAAATTAGCTGGCATATATGCCTGTGAGAAAAAGAAGCACAAGTCCCTTTATCTGGCCCAGTGGAGTGTGAGAGGTCACCAATTTTCACAGATGAGCTTGTACTACAAGGAACTGGAGAGATAAAAAAAAAAAAAAAAAAAAAAAAAAAGTTAAATCTTCAGAGTGAATTAAAAAATCGTTCTCCAAGTTTTCTTATTCTGTGCCTTTCCTGAGTGTCCACCAGAAGACAATATGTGGTAATATTCACTGTTTTACATCTGTCTAGTTCTTCATTTTCTGATGTGGAGTTGACCTCCTTTTCCATGTTACGTTTTCTTCCTCCAGTATAGGACCTTTTTTTAATGGAGAAATGGCTCCTCATGACTCCTCATGGAGTTCATGGCTCCTACCTTGCTTCATGGGTTAAACTGGTCTGCATTTTTTTTTCTTAGAAGGAAACAGATATAATAATAATAATAATAATAATAATAATAATACTATAGCACTCTGTTCATTTTAACTGTAGAATTTTTCTTCTGCCATTGAACAGTTAATATTTTTATCTCAAGTTTATGCAGAGCTGAAGTAATGGGAAAAAATGCTGGAAGGGTTTTTTTCTCCCAGCAAATCTTGTCTGGGGAAGAATAATTACTCAATTCCAAAAAAAAAAAGTTTACTAAATTGAATAATTCTTCCCTCAATATTTTTTTATTTCTCATGATTATTTTTAACTAGTCTAGATAATGACATTATTAGCTAATTAGTGATAAATTTCAGTAATTTTGTTTTACTGAGACCATTTGAAGTAGTGTATATTTATTCAAAATGCAGATTGACTGAAAGTTAAGGAGATTATCAAGTTCATTTATGCTCCAGAGGCCCTGCACTGAACCATTGAAGCACTTAGACCTAGCTTCCACAGATGAAAACGGGACCACGGATGGGTGGGGTCCCAAGAGAAAAGACAGTTTTATCCTGATTAGGACTCTCTTACTGTAGCTCTTGGCACACGGAAGACAAATAAGTTTCCTCTAATCACAGATCATCTTGAGCAAAGAGTTTGGGAAGTGAGTCAGGCACTGCCAGTCCTAGATGCTTCAAATGGAAAAGGAAGTGAGGCCAGGGCTCCTCTTCTTTGCCACTGCAGCTGGCCAGGTGTGTCTGGAGAGAATGTTTAAAGCAAGGACAGATATCACAAATTAATTCCTCCCTCAACTTCAACCCAAGCAACTGCCACAAGTACCTGCTCTCTGGGTCATGTTCCTCCAGGAATTATGACTTCTCTTCTTCAGATTTACAAGGATACACAGTATTAATGCAAGAGATAATGCATTTAAACTGAAAGAGGATAGGTTTAGATCAAACACACAGCGAGAAAGTCTTGAGGGTGGCGAGGCTACCCTGGTACAGAGAAGTGGTGGCTGCCCCATCCTGGGAGTGTTCACAACCAGGCTGGATGGGGCTTTGAGAAACCTGGTGCAGTGGAAGGTGTCTCTACGCATGGTAGGGGGTTGGAAATCAATGACCCTTAAGCTCCCTTCCAATCCAAACCATTCTGGGGTTCTAGGATTCTAGGATTCTATGAACTTATTTTTAATCCCCAAATTACTCTCATACTTTCCAGACCAAAATAAGCCCTCAACTGGGGATTGTTCTGATTTCATTGTTTTGCTTCTTGAAGAAGGAAATCATTATAGAATCTCTTGGCTCTTCCCATGGACATAGGGTAGCAGACATGCTCTTTTGAAGTTCCCAATTCCTTTTCTTTAAGAAGTTGCCTGCGAAGTAAAATATTGTTTTCCGTTTAGTAAGTATTTTAGTTTTCACCTTATGTATTTATGAAATACATAAGTATTTAGGAAATATGCCATATGTATTTATGAAAACTCTAGTGAAAAAATACTGTCTCTTCCACCACCAGTGTACAGCAGAAAGGAGCACTGAATGCAGGAGGAATTTCTGAGGTCAGAGGCTTGTGAGGTTCAGGGCAGTACAGTCTGTTTCTTGTCAATGACTCCATCCATACAGACATTCAGTCACCATGCGGCACTTCTGTGTGAGCCTCAGCAACTCCCTCCCTGCTGCATGCACAGATCAGAGAATCACAGGCTGGGATTTAGGCTGGAAAAAAACCCTGAGATAAATGAGTTCAGCCTTTGACTGATCACCACCTTGTTAACTAAAACAGAGTACTCACTGCCACATCCAAAAATTCTTTGAACACTTCCAGGTGTTATAGGGAACATACTGTATTAAATAATCCGTGCTGAAATAAAGTAAAAATAAAAATAAGCAAACAAAAATTGATTCCAAAAAGGCCAAGTTTGCATTCAAATATGGGTGGCTCCGGCAGAAAGAGAAAAGAAATCAACAACTAAAAAGAGAGTCGCAGCCTTAGAATTGGACCATTAACGATGATTAATCAAGGATACACCAAATCAAATATGCCTCAACAACCGGGCACACCCAATGTTGCCTTCTCGGAAACTTCATCAATTCATCAGGCTCTGCTTGAAAATCTATTCAGAAGAAATACAGTCTCAAAAGAGGACACATGAATATACAATCTGAGCAAAGGTGGACGAAGGTGGTCTAGGGAAAAATAAACAGTATACAAACTGGGCTCATGGAGGTGGGATTTGTGAATAGAGGAGGACAGGTGCAATAGAGGCCTGTCCATATGTTCACTCTCAGTCTCGATCCCAGGGTTGGAGCTGTCCTTTATCGTGGCTTTCCAAATTTGCTGTTACACAAAAATAAACTTTATTTTTTATTTTTCAAATCCAACTGTTCCATTTATAAGAGATTGGTGACCCTGACGTGATACAATTTTGGGATTTACAGGCACTCTGCATTGCTCAGGAGGCACCCCACTGATTTTCAGTGACCTGACAGTATGGGAAACCTCGTGGAACCAACTGTATTAGGAACAAATTTAAGCCATAGCTACAATAAAAAGGGACTTGAGTTTGGAACTCGAGTTGAGAACTTGAAGGAAACCCACGAAAGGGTTTCCCCGAGCCGCAACTAATTTTTTTCACTTGTAAAATTCTACGTGCACGAAAAGCCCATGCAGAAAAAAGAATGCAAGTATTGCATGGTTGAGTGAGTGTGACTCAGCGTGTGTCTGAGATGTGGTATTATCATGAAGCGAGAGCGAACCTTCCGGTTGCATTTCCACCCTCCCGAGAGGGAAGTGGTCAGCCAAAAAGGGAAGCGAATGTAACAGAATAAAATACTCCTTTCATACATCAACCCTGCATCCAGGGAAGGGTTTTGGGGATCAGTTATGAGAGGACTAACAGGGAAAGATACATCCTTTGAGTTCGAGAATTGGCAAACCTTTAGTTCAAGGCTTGGTAAGCCCAGAGAACAGGGACCAGGTAATCAAGAAGATTTTTTCAATCAAAAGCCCACAAAACAGTTCACTGTAAGGTCAATAGTTTCGAGAAACTCATCGACAGGTAAGTGTATTTTGGTATTGAATAAAGAAATAAAAGCTTTTTGTGTGAAATTGACCTCAGACCATTCAGAAGATAACGATTGGTAAGTACACATTATAATTTGAAAGAAATTGGACAGAAAAACAGTTAAAGCCAGAAAAAAGACCGTGGTGAAATGAAAATCAGAAAAAGAGAATGGTGCTCTTGAAATTCCAAGGGAAAGCCTGCTAGGTTGGTTGTTAGAAAATTGGTGGGACTGTCCCAGGAGAAGGAAACTGTCTGAAGAAAAATCATGCATTATTGTGTGGAAGTGTGGGGAGGTAAGGAAACCACTGAAGGAATCACTTAGTTTGGCTCATGTTTGATGCTTTTGAGAAAATAGAGAATTAGCAAGAAAAGATGAGGAATGAAGGGAGGTTTCAAGAGGACTAGGGGTGCTGAGGGCTTTTCATTCTGAAGTCCAAAACATCTAAAGAGCCCATGATAAAGTTTAAAACTTCAAAAGAGGTGCTAAAGAATGTGCTGTCTTCCAATGTGTTGTGGAAAGGGGTGAATAGATGTGGGGGCGCTGATCCGTTTCTAGTGTTTTTGTGTGGGTGAAGTACGTGTGTAGCTGAGTCGTGTACTTTTTGTGGACTTGTTTGTGTTGGTCTCCTGTGCTGTGAGAGGGGCTGCAAAGATGGGAGACCCGCACCAGCCCGGGTTTTCTCCCTGGGACGCCGCTTCAGCCCGTGCAGGGTGGGGTTCAGGCCCCTCCCCACTGACGGCTTGACCTTCTCTGCTCGGGCTGCGCTGGGATTTCAGGCCTCCGCCCACACACGCTCCCCATCCAAGGACTCCCTGCCCCCACCAGAGCGAGCCTCTGTGTCCCAGTCCCCCTCTCCTCCCTCTCGCCTCTGGCAAGCTGGGTGCCTCTGGTGCCGCGGGCCTCCCCGCCCCATCCCTGGAGCCGAGCCGGGCCCAGGGTCCCCTCCCAGCCCCCGCAGGTGGGAACAAGGGGAGCTAGGCACAGTCCCCTCCTGGGCAGCTGCTTGCGACTTCACCACCGCCTGTCAGGGCGCCTGCCTTATCTCCCGCTTTTTTTTTTTTTTTTTTTTTTTTTTTTTTTTTTTTTTTTTTTTTTTTTTTTCTCTTGAGCAGCCCGTCACCCACCCTGTAAAGGCAAACGCCCCCGCTGACTCAGGCGCTGTTGTGACCGGGGCCCGTGCTCCCTTTGCCCCGCCCCGCGCTGCCCGGGCCTCGCTCACCCGAGCCTCAGTTGCCTTGCCTGCTGCCTCTGGGCCAGGGCTGCCAGGTGCCCCCGGGGGCCACCTAGTTTTCACCAGGAGACCTCTGTTCACAGGACAAGAGGCAGATAACCTGTTAAGAAATAATATGATTATTGCTCTTGAATCCTAACTGGTGGTAAGCTTGTACAAGCTGACCACAAAAGATGAAGGTAAGATAAATTCTAAGGTTTGGCATGCTCAGGGGGAAGCAAGATTGCATTGCCTTCCCCAAAGACAAAAAGGGAAATCGAACAATTATTGGGGCTTTTAGGATATTGCAAACAATGGATTGAAGGATACAGTGAAAAAGTGAAATTTTTGTATAAAAAACTTACTACAAACAAGTTGAAATGGACTAAGCAAGATAAAGAAGGATTCAGGGAACTTAAAGAGACTTTAGTGGCTGCACCAGTGCTGAGTCTCCCAAATGTAAAAGGCAATTCCAGTTGTTTGTAGATGTTAGTAATCATACTGCCCATGGGGTCCTAATCCAGGACTGGGCAGGAGCTGGGAAGCCTATAGAATATGTATCAAAGCTTTTAGAAGTGTGAGGCAATATTAATACACTCACAGAAGCTGGAGTTGCAAACAACTTCAGCTCATAATCCAACTCAGTTTTTGTTTGGTGAACCATTGAAAGGAATTACTCATGACTGTGCAGAGGTAGTGGAATTGTAAACAAAAACAAGGCCTGATTTGGAGGAAGAAGAGCTCAAGGAAGGAGAAAAATAGTTTGTGAATGGCTCAACGAGGGTAGTGAAAAGAAAAAGAAAATCCAGGTATGCCATAGTTGACGGTAAAACAAGAAAGGTTGTGGAATCTGGACGTCTCAGTGCTAGCTGGTCTTCTCAGGCATGTGAGTTGTATGTGGTTCTGCGAGCACTCAAAAGACTGAAATGAAAGAATACAAATTCGAAGTATGTTTTTGGTGTAGTTCACACGTTTCAGAAAATTTGGGAAGAAAAGGGATTGGTTAGTAACTGTGGGGGAGAGTTGGTACGTGGGGAAATAATAAAGCAGATTTTGGAGGCTCTCAAAGAACCAGAGGCTATTTCAATTGTGCCTGTCAAGAGTCATCAAGTTGGTATGTGGTTTAGAATTTGAGGAAATAATCTGAGCGATTTTGAGTGAATGAAAAAGCTAAAAATGCTACTTTGTTAGTGATAAGTACTGTAGAAATAGAAGAGAGGTGAGGTTCAGGTATATCATATCTTCCTCGACACCCCTCCCCGCCCCCCCGCCCCCCCCCCCACCCGAGGAAATATAAGGGTACAAGAAAATTGGTGGAAAATTAGGGGAAGGCAAGTGTAAACTGCCAGATGGGAAAGAGTTGTTGTCTAAAGAATACATTAGGAAAATTCTAAAAGGACCACATCAGCAGACTCCCTGGGGGGCTCAAACACTTGCAAAACAATTTCTGAAGGTTTTTTTAGGTATAAAGAGATTTTATGAATTAGCAAAGCAAAACGTACAAGAATGTATAGTATATCAAAGAATAAATCAAACCAGAGCATGGCAAGCACTCTTAGAAGGTTGTCTCTTGAATTATTGTCTGTTTGAGAGAGTCCAAGTAGACTTTACAAAGTTGCTTAAAGTAGGGAAATATAAGTATTTCACTAGTAGTAATAGATTAATTGACATACGAAGTAGATGTTTTTTCTAATGCACAAGCTACAGTTTAGACAGTCTCAAAAGTAATGCTAGAAGAAATTGTACCTCTATATAGAATAATAAATAATATTAATTCAAACCAAAAGACACATTTTACTCATACCATAAAGCACTTTCTTGGGATTTGCTATACACAAAATCCAGCTGGGAGACAAGGTGTTAATCAAAACCTGGAAAGAAATGTTTCTAACTCCTCACGGGGAATATCCTTTCCTTGTCCTTTTAATCACAAACACAGCAATTAACAGCAGCCAAGAAAGGTTGGACACACCTCTCGAGTGAAAAAGACTGAACATCTAAAAAAGACACCTGAGTGGAAAGTCAACTCCCTCCCAAAGAACCTGAGAATAAAATACCATCGGCGCACTAAAATGACTGAGGAAAACACTATAAGTTGTTTAATACCAAGATGCCCATGTTATCCATGTGTGCACATTAAGTGTGGTTTATGTAATGAAATTTAGGTCGTACATTGTGTAAGAGGATTTAGGCCCAAGGGTTTGTGTAAAAAGTGTGTAGAGGATGAGCTAACCCTGACTGACCTTATCTTATTAATTGTTAAAGACTTGGGTCTATTGGAGCTAGATTCTCCAAAATGGCTTCTCATATACCAAAAGGAGATAAGGGGAAAATTAGAATCAAAAGCACTAGTCCTAGCAGTTGAGTGCTGAAAGTCAAATCAAGTACTCTGTCTCACTAATACAATAAAGTTATCAAGATGGGGCACCGTTAAGAGGAGGTATGCATTTCGGTCCAATTATGGAACCCTTAAAGAATACCCCTGCTGCTGAGGAGATGGTTTTCCTCGCCACGGGCCGCAACCTGGTGGGTGCAGGCAAAGGGAGAGAAGTACATTTGTGAGGAATCCTAATGGTCCTGAGCCTAGTCATGTGCCACACGATTGGCCTGCCCTCAGAGAAGCTGCTCCACACCAAGAAGAGCCAAATGTATAGATGCAAACATTACTTTGAACTTGTCCTAAAGAAACAAACAGCAATTAAGGCTGTGCCATACTGAGCCCACTACGACTAAAGGAAAATACGTACTGGACCTAAAATGGCACTCAATTTAAAATATATTAATTAGAAAGAGAAACAGTGTGCCAAAACCCAATAGCAACGCCTAAGAAAACGCAGTCAGAGTTAATTCCTAGAAAGAGAAAATTTTTGACGCTAAATAGATGCTTTCTAACAGTATTAATAAGGGGGAATACTAAATCCACTTTTGTAAGATATTTTCAAATTAATAATTTGTGCTATGACTATGGTCCATTGGAGATGTGTAAAAATGGGTAGAAAGACCTACTGAGTAGGTAAAAATTTAATTTTTTAATTAAGTTTGTATTAAAGTTTTTAGTTTTTATGTTTAGTTAAAGTTTTTTTTATTTTTTTTCACTAAAAACATTGCTTTAGATTATCTGTTAGCTGAAGAAGGAGGCGTATGTGAAAAATACAATTAATCAAAATGTTGTATAAAGATTGATGATTACAAAGAAACAATTAGAGATTTGACAGCTGAGATAAAGAATGTAGCTTATGTACCAATGCAAAAAGTGGAATGCCATACTAAAAGCCTCATAATAGAATCAACTATTTAGAAAAGAGGCTTGGTGAAAAAAGGTGATATTTTTCATTCTTTGTTCTATTGCAAGAATTGTATTTTTACCTTGTTTGATACCCTGTTTCATCCAATTGATTCACTCTGTAGTACAAAGAATGCAAATTGCTACTTTACCCACAGACCCAGAATTAGCATTAGAAAAGCATGGTCGATCTAAAGTCTCTAAACTATTAGCTCTGAGAGAAAAAGGGTAAAAGAACCAAGCAGCAGTCGCTTTGTCAAAATTCAAAGAAAAGGTAAAAGACAAAAAAAAAAAAAAAAATAACCTACAGTCAAATACAAAAAATACAAAAAATATTGTGAATCTTCCCAAGAAGATTGGGACCATTCAGATAGGTGGGAGGATGATTAAAGGAATCAACAAGTCTTACTTATAGTGTCTTTTGTTTAGTTCAAGTTTCCTTCACTATGGGGTATGGGAAGCATTGTTGGTGTAAAATGGGATAAAGATTAGGGTGAAAATAAATGATCCACTTAAAACATCTTGCTCAAAAGCACGAATTAATGTGTCCATGTAAAAAGGGGGAGAACTGTTATGGGGAACATACTGTATTAAATAATTCACGTTGAAATGAAGTAAAAATAAAAATAAGCAAGCAAAAACTGATTCCAAAAAGGCCAAGTTTGCATTCAAATATGGGTGGCTCCGGCAGAAAAAGAAATCAACAACTAAAAAGAGAGTCACAGCCTTAGAATTGGACCATTAACGATGATTAATCAAGGATACACCAAATCAAATATGCCTCAACAACCGGGCACACCCAATGTTGCCTTCTCAGAAACTTCATCAATTCATCAGGCTCTGCTTGAAAATCTATTCAGAAGAAATACAGTCTCAAAAGAGGACGCATGAATATACAATCTGAGCAAAGGTGGATGAAGGTGGTCTAGGGAAAAATAAACAGTATACAAACTGGGCTCATGGAGGTGGGATTTGTGAACAGAGGAGGACAGGTGCAATAGAGGCCTGTCCATATGTTCACTCTCAGTCTCGATCCCAGGGTTGGAGCTGTCCTTTATCGTGGCTTTCCAAATTTGCTGTTACGCAAAAATAAACTTTATTTTTTTATTTTTCAAATCCAGCTGTCCCATTTATAACACAGGGATGGTGACTCCATCTCAGCCCTGGGTAGTCCATTCCAATGTTTAACAACCCTCTCTATGAAGAAATTCCTCCTGCTGTCCAACCTGAGCCTTCCCTGCTACAGCTTGAGGCTATCTCCTCTTGGCTTATCAGCGGCTGCCTGGGAGAACAGGCCAAGTCCCTGCATCCTCCGGTCAGGGAACTGTGGAGAGTGAGAAGGTCCCCTCGAGCCTCCTTTTCTCCAGGCTGAGTCCTCACAGCTCCCTTAGCTGCTCCTAGTGGTCCAGACCCTTCCCCAGCTCTGTTCTCTTTTCTGGAAAAGCTCCAGCCCCTCAGTGTCATTCTTGCCATGAGGGTCCCAGAACTGGACAAGTACTTGAGATGCTGTCTCACCAGTGTCACATACAGAGGGAGATGCACTCTGCCAGCAGGTGCCATCAGGAGAGATCCATAATTCAGAATACTCAAACAATCATTTATAACAGTTTGCTACTCTCTGTCATCTCAAGTTCTTGTTTTTGTTATTCCTACTGCATTAGCAGGAAATCTGGGCATATGCCAGCTTGAAAGACTGAGAAAAGACCTATCATGGATGGCTCGAGAGAGACATATGCAACTTGAGAGCAACTGTCTCCCACCTCCAGCCCAAAGGGAGAAAACAGGAATATATTAACCATCAGCAACCTTTAGTAAAAGGGCTCTGCATTTCTAATCAGAGTAGCCTGTGACAAATCGGAGTGTGTCTGTCTGTGTATAACGCCTATATTTTTTGGTACATAACTAGAGTTTAATAAAATAAAATATTTATAGGAAATAAATGAAGAGACATTTCCTGGGCAGCAATTTTTAAAGCTGTCAATAACTGTTGTAAATGCTTAGTGCTTCCTTCAAGAAATGAATTGAACCATATTAACCATGTATATCATGGTTTGAGTCATCACCCTCTAAACCACAGATTTGCCAGAAGCTGAGAGACTAAACCAGGGGAACAACTACTGCATATTTGCTTGGTTGTTTTCTTTTTTCCCCTAAGTATTTGTCTTTGACCACTGCCATCAGCGGAACATTAGGCTCATGAGACCTTTGTTTCAACCCTGCAAGATGGGACTTATCATCCTGAATCATTAGCACCAGCACTGATTTATAGTCCTCTTGCTTTTATAATTTTGTTATAAGTGTTCTCCCCAGTTGCTATATAAACATATGGTCACAGGTCTACTGAATTTATCTTTTCTGTGAATGTGTTGAGTAAACCCACAATGTGAACTAACATTAACCCTTTAGTCATTTAATTGCAGTTGATAAAACAGAGGTCTGGATACTATTACACCAATTAAATTTCTATTTGCTATCTGACGTCCACAAGGAGAAGTGAAATTGTGACATAAACAATAGAGAGTGACATTAATGAGGGTTTTGCAAAGGCTCAGGTTCACCTGGTCTAACTTTAGGTGTTTGCCTGTGTCACACAGTTTAGAACATGACTGACTTGACCTTCCTCTACAAGCAGTGAGGACAGGTCAGGAATTAACATGTTTCTCAGGCAACATTGTATATTCTTCTTTTTGTGACTGATTATAGGGCAATTTAGGATGATTACACTCCTAATTTGGATCCCTCAGTTATTAATTGGTGAGATGAATGAGGGGGTCTTAAGCCCAGCAGAGGTTACTGCTTGAATTTGCAGTAGTGGGAACAATGAACCCAGATACATGATACCGGAGCAAAACTAAAATAACATCAGAATAAATCACACTTCTTTTCTCTTTGAGAGAATAAAACTAACCTAATGTCTAAACCAAAACTGACCAATTTTATTAAAATACAGGACTCTATTATTTTATACAATGGGTTGTTGGTTGCTTTTTTACACCACAGTTATAAATTTGTATTTTGTTGATATTTTAAAAATGGTTTTAAGGTATAGCAGTGATAATAATGAAATAAAATATAGAACACTTGTTGGGTTTTGCTTTCATGACAAATAGGCACTGACAAATCCATGCCACATTACCATCCTTGATTGCTCTGATGGAACTCATTTTCATCTCCTGTTCCTCTAATTACATGAAAATTGCATACTTTTTATGCATGACACATTTTCTGCAGCTTTAGAAAAAGGTTGTGAAGGGGAAAAAAAACATTTATCAGTTTTTATCCCCCAATCATAAAGGCTATATGTCATCTAACCAGCGATCAATCCGGCTTTAACTGCCAGTTTTCTATGCTATTGTTATAATCAGAAAAGGAAGTATATAAAAAATATGTTTTTAGGTGTGTTTGCCCCCCTTATCTCTCAAGAATGGATATTTAGAGTGGTCTTGTCACCAGTCTGTTATTCTCTTTCCAGGTCTACCTTCCCTGATTTCAGATTTCAAAGCATGGATGAATGATTCAACACTGGAGTAAGTAAAAAAGATTAACCTTAAACAATACTACCTCTTAAGCTTTCCCCTGGTTCCTCAGGTTTGTTGAAGATTTATTTTAATACCCAGATGAGAGAGGTGAAAATCAGCATCATTGCTGCAAAGACATTAAAAAGTAAATGGACAGTACTAATAAACTACAAATACAAGGATAAATTAGGTGACACATACCTGTGCTTTAGTTTGCTTTCATGATGGAAAATGGAGGGGTGGAGGGGAAATAAAAATTGATTTTTTCAGTATGTATTTAACCAGAATGGGTTTGCACCAAATGGGTGCATTTTTTTCTTTCCAGGGTGATAATTTATCTAGGTGTTTTTCTCCTGACAATAGCTCTGATCGACAATACAAGCTTCAGTCACTTCCAGGCCCCTCTACAGTTTTGCTGAAAATCCACATAGAACTTCATCAGTGATCACCCCTTGAGCTTTGAAAACAACTGTTTCAGGATGCTGCTGTTGTTTTGATGTTTATTTCTAAGTTACTCATAATTCATGCTATTTCTTATATGTCAGAAATATCTAGAAGCATGAGCAGTAGACACAATTAAATGAAATAGAATGCTCAAGCCTTAATTGAAGGCTAGTTTGGACCTTGGATATACAAAGTACTCTACCTTCAGTCACATGCTAAAGCTGAGAATCTTGCTAGAATAAATGGGAAGAGCCCATACTGGATAGTGGAAAGTAAGTATTGAAACTCCTGTTTTCCTCTCTCATGGAGTCAGTTCCTGAAGAAATAAAATCTCCACAGACAGAGCAAAGTAAAGCTGTGTGACCTGCAGTGCTGGCAGGCAGTGAAAGCACATTGGTGTGTCTGGTGACTGACAAGTCTGACTCTGCCCTTCTACCTACTGTTGCACATAGAAAAGACTCTTTTGTGCTGGGAAATGCCTCTCTCAGGAAACCTACTGTCCTTATTCAAACTTCACATTCAAGAAAGTACAAGCCTTTTAAACTTCAGAAATGAGACTTCATTCTGCAGATTTTTTTATGTGTTAAAATGGAAGGGTGATCTTGGTGATAAGAGCACAACTGAGAGCTTCCTTCAGCATTCACAGTAAAATGGCAAGTCAGAAAATGAAGCTGGTAAGATACATCTTGAAGAAAGAGTGCTATGCTATGAACTCATTCTGGTCTGATCTGCAACACACCAACATAAAGCATTTACAAATAAATAACGTACCAATCTGTCCCTCTTAAATACCCATCCACATTACAGCAAGACTTCTTTCCCTTTTCTCTCAGATTTGTTTATTACACCCACTGGTTACATCATCTATTAAATTAACCCCCAATCTAGTTCTAGTTCTTCCTGTGTAACCTTGAGTAAAGTTATCACAGATGATAAAGGCATCACAGGCAACTAATCCAACTTTACTTCAGTCCCTGCAATGCCTTTATCTTTGTAATTTGTTCTGGTGCTGGGGATGAATAAAAAAGGAGCTTTACTAATCACCTGAGAAAAGTTATGCACACTGTGTGTATGCAAAACTGGGGACTAAATTTTGTATACTTTGCAGAAGAAGGACTGTCTCCATCCAGGGATGAAATTTTCAGTAAACCTGATAGAATTATTGTACTCATTTTATCAGAGTCAAGATTTAATTCTGTGTTTTGTGGCTTGTATAATGTTTAGTTCACTGGAGTCCCTACACACTGGTAAAATATTGTCAATTAATAATAATGTATTTGTTTATTTTCTTTTTCTGAAACTATGAAATTGAACCTTTAAATAATTAACATCCATTCTGTTGCTTAGAAAAGTCTGTATTTTCTATGTGTTTTTGATAATAACAGTAAGAGAATTAACTATAAATTAATACATTTTGGAATGGAAGTAGCAATAAAGTTTATTTAGCTTTACAAAGAAAAAAAAAAAGAAAAAAGAAAAGAAAAGGAAAAAAGAAAAGAAAAGAAAAGAAAAGAAAAGAAAAGAAAAGAAAAGAAAAGAAAAGAAAAGAAAAGAAAAGAAAAGAAAAGAGAAAAGAAAAGAGAAAAAGCTTTTTTGTCTTTATGTTCTTGTTATTAAAAACCTGGGTATTGATACATGGAATTTCTAGGTTTATAATGACAATTGTTTAACTAGTGATGCAAGTGTTCTTAGAGGAATATTTCAATTAAGAAGTCCATATTGAACTTGGGCTTGCAATCCTTTTACACTAGGACATACAGTTGACCACAAGACATTCACAGATGATCCCAGAGTTTCATGACTGAGATATAAATCTATGCATGTTTGAAAATTCATTCCCCAAAAATGCCTGATGCAAGAGCTTCTCCTAACGAATCTCTGGAAACAGTAAATGAATACATATTTCAATGTCAAGAAGAATATGTAGCTCTGAGAATGAAGATTGTGACAGAAAAATTATATATTTTCAGACAAATAAGTGCAATGTTGTTTCTGTTACCAGCAGTAATGATTTGTTTGATCTCCAATGAATTCCATTGTGCTTCTACGCCTTAGGATCCCGGCCTATAAAGATGGGTTCAAAATTCTTGATGTGAAGACATGCAAATGATTCCCCTTGCAATGAGGAACAAATACAATTATTTCTGAAGTGGCATCTAAAGCAATTTTGTTCTTAAAATTTCTCAGGAAGTTAAATAATATATAATTATAGGTATTAAATGTGAAGGAACAAGGTTTTTAATGCACTGTAAATGTCACATGCTCCTGACCTGATAATGTCAATCCTCTACTATGAAATTCTCTAATCCAGAACCATCCTATTGGGGGTAGGGTGGAGGGTTTTTTCTTAGTTATTGTGAAAGGAAGGGTATTTCCTTCCATGATGGAGAAGATGTAAAGCCTGACGAACCAAATCAGGTACATATCATTTGTCTGAGTTGAAAGAAAATCTACAATTTGCAATTAAAGAGATTTAGTGAGAAGTTCATGGGGGGTATAATTAGGAATGATGGGATGAAATCAAGGAAACAAAAATGTGTTAAAATACTCCAGCATGCACCTTACTGTGAGATCTATTAGATTATGGAAATATTTATTGCTGGAATAGGTAAACGTCTGAATCTACCAAGCAATGAATAATGAGCTTGAACACTGGGTGTGAGCACTAAGGTCTGCTAGCTCTTACCTGATTCCCCATCTCTACACTCTCTCTGGAACCCATGAGGTCCTGCAAGGGCCAGATACACACAACAGAAGCCATAGTCAAAGCTAAATGCGGTTTGTGGGGTTTTTGTTTGTTTCAGTGGGTTTTTTTGTTTCTTTCTTTCTTTATTTTTTTCACAGAATCACTAAGTTGGAAGAGACCTTCAAGAACGTCAAGTCTAACCCATGCCCTAACACCACAACTAGACCATGGCACTGAGTGCCACATTCAGTCTTTTTTTAAACACATCCAGTGATGGTGAATCCACCACCTCCCCAGAAAAACCATTCCAGTATGTTATTATTCATAATAATAAAGAAAAACTTTTTCTTAATCTCTAACTTATATTTCTCTTGTTGCAGCTTAAGACTGTGTTCTCTCATTCTGTCAGTTGCTGCCTGGAGAAAGAGACCAACCCTCAGCTAACTACAGCCACCTTTCAGGAAGTTGTAGAGTGCTGAGATCACCTCTGAGTCTCCTTTTCTCCAGGCTAAACAACCCCAGCTCCCTCAGTCGTTCCTCACAGGATTCATGTTCCAAGCCCCTCACCAGCCTCGTTGCCTCCTCTGGACACGTTCAAGCATCTCAACGTCCTTCGTAAACTGAGGGGTCAGAACTGGACACAGCACTCAAGGTGTGGACTCACCAGTGCTGAGTACAGGGGAACAAACCCTCCTACTCCTTCTGACCACACTACTCCTGATTCAGGCCAGCTTGCCATTGGCCTTCTTGGCCACCTGGGCACACTGCTGGCTTATGTTCAGCTGCTGTGACCAGGTACCTTTCCACCTGGGCACTGTCCAGCCATACCATCCCCAGCCTACAATATTGAAGGGGATTTTTGTGGCCAAAATGCAGGACTCAGCACTTGGACTTATTAAACTTAGTCTTATTGGACTCTGCCCATCCATCCAACCATTCCAGGTCTCTCTGCAGAGCCCTCCTGCCTTCCAATAGAAAAAACACATGCTCCCAGCTTAGTGTTGTCTGCAAATTTACTAATAAAAGAAAGACTTGATACCATCATCCATGGCATCAATAAAAATATTGAATTGAACAGAACTGGCCTCAGTCCAGACCCCTGAGGGACACCACTGGTGACTGGCAGCCAACTGGATGCAGCATAATTCACCACCACTGGCCATCCAGCCAGTTCCTAACCCAGGAAAGAGTGCTCTTGTCCAAGCCCTGGGCTGTCAGCTTTTCTGGGAGTGTGCTGTGGAAGACAGTGTCAAAGCCTTGCTGAAGTCCAAATGGACAACATCCACGGCCCTTCCTGCATCTACCAGGTGGGTCACTTGATTGTAAAAGATCAGGTTGGTCAAACATGACCTACCTCTCCTAAACCCGTGCTGGCTGGGCTGGAGACCCTGGCCATCCTGTAGGTGCTGCATGATGACGCTCAGTACAAACTGTTCCATTACCTTGCCAGGTACTGAGGTCAAGCTAACTGGCCTACGATTACCAAGATAATTTTGGTTGGTTTATTGATGGGGGTTTTGGATGGGGGTTTTTTCTGTTGTTTTTTGATTTTTTGTGGTTTTGATGTTTTGTTTGTTGGTTGGGGTTTCTTTGTTGTTGTTTTTTGTTTGGTTTTTTAATTTATTTATTTATTGTGGGTTTGTTTTGTGTTTATTTGTTTTTTGTGTTTGGGTTGGGTTTTTTACTATGTTTTGTTTTTCTTTTAAATGAAATGCAAGTGCATAGCTAATGAACAAGAAAACCAAAATAAGCTACTGAAACAAAACAAGGTATAGAGACATACCTGAGCAGGTGTTTAGTGAGTATCCAAAGACTTGCTGACTAGAAGTCATACAACTTTGATCAGAAGATCCAGCAGTTTTTGCACATCCCCTTAATACAAAGAAGTAGAGACTGTTCAAAAACCTCTAATTCTACAACATCATTTTTTCATTCCATTGTCTCCAATAATTGATGAATTACTTATTTATGAGTAACTCAATATTTGAAATTTATCAACAATGATTAAAAATCGCAGTGAAAAAAAAATCATCTGCTGAGGAAATTGAATAGAAAGGTATCTCATGAAGGTATCACTGAAGCTGATGATAGCTTTATTTTCCAATATCATTATCATATTCAAGATAATAAAACAGTAAAAACATTAATAGTGGATCTCAGCTTTGTTACAGAAGCAGATTACTTCTGAGACAGGGTCAGGAGGTGTTACGAGCG
This sequence comes from Zosterops lateralis, assembly GCF_965231275.1. Classification (NCBI taxonomy): domain Eukaryota; kingdom Metazoa; phylum Chordata; class Aves; order Passeriformes; family Zosteropidae; genus Zosterops; species Zosterops lateralis. Next base: position 24,913,606 of record NC_139800.1, on the reverse strand, counting down.
AGGAGTGATGGATGGGACCTCATGTCCTTAAGTGTGGTCTATGTCTTTTGGTAGTACAACCCTGCCCAAGTAGAGCTGTGCTGTATAATTATTTGTCTACAACTGTATAGAAAATCAGTGACCAACTCTAACAGAAAAATAGCTTAAGATGTCATTGAAACAGAACTCTACCCATTTCGTTTTTTCGTCATTCGTGGCTTTCACTGAGGGCAACAGCAGATAAAGACACACCAAGCCTTGCAAGGTCATCCCTATAAAGAAATTAAAGACTAAGGGAAATCTTTCCATATCTGGAGCCATAAGTCAAATATCCACATTAAAAATTAAACCTCTAACCTGAGAGGTTGAAAAACTATTTCTCCCTTACTCTCTTGGATGCTTAGTTTTTCTGCCATGCTGTTTTATTTATGATAAGTAAGGTAGAAGGCAGGACTCAGTATATGTTAAAGATCTGTATTATTCATGCTAATAATGCAGATTCTCGTGGTATTCTCTATATATTATAAATATTTATTATTATTATCACGACTTCTACCGTCAATATCTTTCTCTGTGTGTTTTTCTGAAATTCTTATGTGACACCATAGTTCTCCTGCAATGATTTTGTCTCGTCCCAGCCACCCAGCTATCCCAGCATTCCCACAGATAATGCCATAAGCATGTAATTTTTGACAGTTTAAGAAAAACCTTTTTATGGTTAGAGTAACTTTATGAGAAACATCTTTCTGAAATATAGCTCTGAGCATCATTTTGTTTGGAAAGTCAGGGAAAAAAGTAAAACAGGCCAACAGCTAACACCTATGTGCACATTATTCAAGATATCAATAGATTCTTAGTTATTCTCTGAAAGTTTTTACTGGTTTTACCTCATCTGAAATACTCTGCTCTTACTCTGCTGCACACAGGATCATCAAATTAAAATGATTTATTATTCATCTTTTTTTTAGTGTAAGAACTTACCATGTTTTGTTTCAGAGCACATTTAGACTGAAGTGGCTATACATTAAAAAGGTAACAGTATGAAAAGAAAGTATTACTCAATTACTCAAAGATATATGAAAGAATGAGAATTGATGTCTGAGTCCTAACTGAGCTCACAAGGCCTGAAGTGAAGTCACTTGTCCTGAAGGCCCATACAGCTGAAAGACTATTTAAGGTATTATTTATTTTTTGTTATATGTTTTATGCTTACAGCGTTGGTAGTAAATAAACACACTGAAGAAGAAAACACTACTTAACGAGGAGTAGATGAGATTGAAAGTGACTGTTCCAGACCTGTACAAGAGGCACTGGCCCATTAAATGAATGTGTAGAGCTACTTCTTAATGTGTTAGCCAAGTAATCAATTTCTGAAAATACCAAATAATTTAAAAATAGCCCTGTCTGACCTGAACCAGTGCTGGCATCAGACCAGGCATTTCTCAGGTACCTACTTCTTCCCTTAATCAATCAGTTCTGACATTTTTCCTTTTTCCTTTTATTCCTTTTTCTCTCTCCCTGTTTTATAAACCTTCTTTCGTAAAATTATGTGGCCAGCCAACCTCAAGAGACAAAATTCTTAAGCTTCTTTTAATATTCCATTAGCTTTGTAGCCCATTAACACATTGGAGTGGTTGTAAAGGGAGAATCAATACAGCAGACACAGCACAACTCTGGAAATCAGGACCCTGGGGGTCTGCTTGTGGTGTTGGAATAGCTTTACTCTACAACCTTCAGCCAGCCACTTAACCTTTTGATGCCTCAGTTTATTCAGCTGTAAGCAAATGCAACAACATTTGCATACTGCACAAAGGTCTTGAGAAATGTAATTTGTAAACTTTGGGCAATACGGATCCATTCATGCCTACTCAGACTTGTAATTCTCTTTCAGGAGTCAAGGAAAAATCTGAGGCAATTTCAGAGAATATTGCTTTTAATATATGCTATCTGTTTTGAGATCTTTGAATCAAAGATTTTCAGATCCAAGTGTTGAATCCAGTGAAAATACACTGAGATGTTGTTCTTCTCTTACAAATGAACCAAAACTGAAAAAAAAAATAAAATAGGAAGAGTGGTGGACCAGATAGAAAGACCTTTGTTTCATGGTGGAATTTATTGTCACTGGAAGTTACTTAGACTAGATTTTAAGCAACTACAGGAAAGACTAGATATGTATATATGTCATAAATATCCCTTGACATCCTAAGCAACATTTCAATTTGAATTTGAAAGGGATCTAAAGATTCATCTATATATTCAGGAAGTAAGCTAGTCTCTAAAATTAGTGATCACAATGTAGGAAAGTGACCATGTGCAAAAATGTTCCACCAAACAAAAAACATTAGTTTGAGATTTATGGGTCTTAGCCAATATAATACTTAGCCAATACAAATCTTGCCATATTCTAATCAATGTTTGTATTGAAAATTGGGGTCCCACTTTTTTTTCCCTAAACCATTTGCAGAGGTATGTGCTGGAAGACATTTCCCTGCATGGCTTTTTTAGAGGCCTATGTATCTCTACTAAAGTGTTTTCATAATTTTGTTTGGGACAGACCACATTGAATTAAAGCTTCTACTGGTGATTGTGTACATTTCCATAATCTGTGTTTTCTCATTGATTGTTCAAATACATCACAGAATCATAGAACAGTTTGGGTTGGAAGTGATCCTAAAGGTCCTCTATTTCCAACCCACTGCCCTGAGCAGGGGTGCTGCTGACTAAGTTAAGATTGTGCCAAGCCCCATCCAACCAGGCTTTGAGCACCTCCAGGGATGGTGCAGCCACAGCTTTTCTGGGCAACCTGAGCAAAGTTTCCACATCCTCAGAGGAAAGAATGTCTTCCTAGTATCTAGTCTAATTTTCTCCTCTTTAGTTTAAAGCCATTCTCACTTGTTCTATAAACATATGACTGTGGAAAAATCATTCGCCCATATTTATAATCCCCTTACCTATAATTCTTATGTAATCCTGGTTCAGCTGACTTCTAAGAAAACAAGCAAGGCAAAAAACAGGTTTTTGTTTTGAAATCCACCTTACTGAGAGAAAGAGTAATTCAATTCCATTCGAAAGTGCTAAAAAGGTTAGACTTGAAGGACTGTAAATTTATACTCTTAAGAAATATTTGAAGGATTTTATTTTGTGGGAGAGGACTTTTAAGAAACTGAGACTTAAGAGAAGTTTTCTTGAAGGGTAGTAAATCTATGAACTCATCCTGTTTCAAGTAATTAAGCTGAAACTCCCATGTTGAAAATTTTCATACCTTTTGTTTTTTGTCATGTCAGGACAACTGACCTACACATGGCTTCTATCAGGCAGAGAAACATTAGGATATGAAAAGAATCTGTTAGGAAATGGATTTTCTCTACAGATGCTGTAGCCTGAATTATCTGAAACCACAGAAAGACAGAACATTGATCCCAAAAGTGGATGCAGCAGACAAAAAATCCAGCAGTTGTACAAGTGAGGAGGGTGAACATGGACTAAAGGATCAGTTAACCAAGGAATTGTGACTCTTGTTAGTGATTCACAGTTGGCAGTTGCTTCTTTCTTAGACCACATTAGCTCTGTTTGATATGAGTGAAATTTATTGAGACAAGAGAACCTTTTCCTCCTTTTTTTTTTTTCCTTTTTCTAGACATCTGTTTCAGTTTCTATCTACAGCTGCCCAATACTTCCATTTTGAAGGGGGCTGAGAGTTTGTGCACTGCCATATCCATTATTTTTCACTTTGTTGGTTGCTAAGCAGTCCCTTGTTGCTAAGTAGGGTATGAGCACTTAATTTACTACATTCTTTTTTCTCGTACCAGATTTTAGAAATTGCAGATCCTGTTTAATCAATGTGTAAATGCATGCTTTTGATGTATTTTTCCTAAGAGCAATATTTTGATCATTCTTAATGATACTTAATGAAGTCACCGCATGATTTCTGATTGTACCTAATTGAAGCTTGTGACTTGCATTTCAATGCTATCATCTTACAGTTTTATGTCTATCAGATGAAACTTTACAAGGATCCAAATAAATTAAGAAATATACTGACTTGATGCATTTCTCGGAATTAAGTTGCTTGGAAAAAATGTATAAATTTTCAAATTAGCTGTAGGGTAAAAATTGTCTCTTATATTACAAGTCTGAGGTGGAAGAGGTACAAGAAATTGAGATGGCTTATTATCATGTATTGTTAGCTTACATAAAATGAGCTAAAACTGTAGGACTTGCTCTTAAGAATGGAGTTCCTTAAAAAGCTATCAGAACACTTAATTACACAGAATTTTAATGAACATGCAAGTTTTTTATAATACTGAAAACATATTGGCATTGTACAAGCACAAACATATGGCAAACACTGCTCTATATCACTTGTAAAGTAAAATTCAGATCCTGCAAGTATTTATTATCAAGAAACAGTCACACAAATTTGGTAAAATCACCAGATCTATTTATTTGATAAAAATGTGGGGCCTTCATTATCTGATGAGTTGAGTGCCCAGTTTAACAGAGATAAGAAGGGCAAACAAGTGTTTTCAGACTAATGGAAAAAATAAATATCATACAGACATCTTGTCCCTCAAACTTACAGTAATGCAAGAGCAAGGAAATCTTTCCACAGAAGAAATGTTCCAGTGTTCTTTGACACCTTTCAGTTACGTAGCTGATTGTCACTTTTAAAGAAATGGAAATTATATGTGGCATTTCTTTTAACTTTCACAATTTGGCGTCTATCTGGGAGAGCCCGTATGAGACCTTTTTATAATTTACTGTCCACAGATAAGCCACAACAGCTGGTTTTAAGTGGGAAAAAGAATTTTGATGTCTATGCATTTTTATTACATCAGCAGTCAAGTCATGAAAGAGATCTTTCTCCTTACATCCATATCATCACTATTCTTGCTTCTATTTGCTCATGTTCCCATTGATTACTTATTTGGTTTGTTTTTTCTGCTCACAATCCAGAGTTACCTAGTTAAAAAGGTGGGGTTATTTTTTAATTAAAAAAAAAAAAAAAAAAAAAAAAAAAAAAAAAAAAAAAAAAAAAAAAAAGAGCAAATGCTTGAGCAGGAAGATTTGAGCCGATGACCCCATTGTGGTTCCTTCCAACATGACTGAATCTGTGATTCTGTGAAATGTTAAAACACACACACACATATATTAAAAAAAAAAAATTAAAAAAAAAAAATTAAAAAAAAAAAAAAAAAGTTTTCTGCAAATTTTTATGAGTTGTAGTCTTTGGCAATGGAGTTTACAGGTTACCTGAGACAGCCTGAAGAATAAACAAAGTGCCATAAGTAAAGAAAAGTATTTTAAGGCTTTTTTAATAAAGGTACTGTTTAAGAGGAAGTGGTAAAAAGAAAGCTGTTAAATATATGGGTGCTCTTAAATCCTGTAAGTGAGTTCTGACTCACAGTACAAGTAAATGGACTTTGCAAGTTACTTACATTCAAGCCATGTGGCAAATCTCAGCATGGAATAATGCCACATTTTAAGTGGTCTGTTGGCAGAATGAGTCAGAGGTCTTAGCTGGGTTGTGACAGGGTTGCTGCAAAGCACAGAGAGGGTTGACTTAAGAATACAGCATTTGAAAACCACCAGGAGTCAAGAAGGTCTGCTGCCTGCTAACTTCATAGGCAGAGTATGCTTGTGGGTCAGCTTAGTGGAGCAGAAAGTGGAATCTTGTTTCAAGAAATGTCTATATCTTTCTGCTTGTTCAATTTCTGGCTGCCTTTTTTTTTTTTTTTTTTTTTTTTTTTTTTTTTTTTTTTTTTTTTTTTTTTTTAAATTTAGGACATGAAAGATCATTAATAGAAGACACAGGAGATAACTATGTCAGGCTTTATGCTAACCTAAAGATGTAGAGTGGAATAGGTGTCCTTGTCCATCCAGACTCACCTCTGCTGCCACTGGAACAATGACATGAGGCCATTGGAGTGAACTTTCAGCAATCATTTTTAAAACTAGTTATTATTTTTCCCCCACTGTTTTTCTAGGAGTGGTTCTCCAGAAAGGTTTCTAGGTCCCAGTAGATAAAAGAGTATTAATGGACTAAATTTATTCATGGTCATTTATAATGATTTATTCCATGTTAAAATTACCTTTAGCTCAAGTACCTGTTTTTCCACTTTCTCTATTCCATACCAGCTTTAATTTTGCTTGGTTCAACTAAAGAAATTCCTTTAGTGTTCTCTCAGAAGATGAATGCTCCTTTTTTTCTGATCATCCTAGTAATTCTGTGATTTCCTCAATGTATCGGATCAAATTACTTTTAAATTAATACATATTCTGAATGGTAAAATTTGGGTGTAATAGATGATCACTTTAAGTATTGAGGAGAATATAAACAACCTCTTTGGTCTATTTATGCATTTACAAAGTAATAATGCAGGACTCAGCTGAGCTGCTTTGAATTCACAGTGCACTTGATAATATGACTAGTTTTTGGCATTGCCCCTATCCTGGCCAAAGAACATTGCTCAATTCTACCACCACTGATTCTACGTCAATGTCTCCATCCACCCTGTTCCATATTACATTCAAAATGAGAGGAAAAATATCAAAGATTGGGTTCCTGCTGGTACCATCATTTCAAACATTTTCAAATCACTGGCTAATCAACTCCCTTCTTGTTTCAGATTGTCAAACTCCTAAGCAAGCTATTACTCTTCCTTACAATACTAATATTTCTTTCCAGATATACAGCATCAGCAAATCTTTGGATGATGTGAATCATTTGTTCTAAGACATGAGTGTGGAGAATGTGAATAGCAGACAAAATTGTTTTTATTCTGTACATCAGAAAATACTACTATTTTTAAAAAAGAAAACAACAAAACCAAACAAACAAAAAACTAGAATGAGAAATAGAAGGAAATTCATAATCTGTATTTCAGAGCAATATACTTACTCTTTTGCATACATCAAGCAGAGTTTGGAGGTCTTTCTGATGGGAAAGAAAAAATCAAGTTGCAGAGAATGAAGACTTTTTCATGCCTGATCTTCAAATTTTTTTTTTTTTTTTCTTCTTCTCCCATCTGTTATCACAGCTAAAAGATGGAACACTGAATTATGGAAGAACAATGAAAATCTAAGACTTTTGAATATTTCTGACAAGTTTGTGGGGAGTTCTTGAGTAACACTGACAAGCATAGGAGCAGAGGGGAAAACACAGGATGGGAGGAAAGAGAGGAAATTTATTGGTTAAGGGGGTTTTGTTTGTTTGTTTGTTTGTTTATTTTTTTATCTTTGTTTGGTTTCTTAACAATTAAAAGATCCTCAAGAAGTAAGTCCATTTTGTATGCAAAGAAGGGAGAGGAAGGGATGTTGAAGCTGAAGTTGTTTTGCTTTCTCCCCACCCTAGTCCTGGCTATGTGGTAGTAGGCACCAGGCAAATGTTTCAATCTTGCTGTTCATTAACTTATGAAGCTCTTTTAAAGACATGAGTTCAGACTCTGCCAAATATATGCTGGGCTTGTAATGAAGACAAATGTGCACTTGAAACTGAGTTCAGACTGTGGAATTCATTTCACTTTGGAACTTTTATGGCTGTTTAATTGGAGTGACATTTGGTCAGTTTCTTTAGATCTGGATTCAGACCAGAGACTTAGAGGTGGAGCTCCAAATTCTGTCCTCTAAAGCTGATAGTTAAGGTTTTAATTATTGTGATACTTTTACTGTCAGTTAGCCTTGCATTACTGTTAATGTTTCTTTGGCTTATCATCTCCTAGAATGAATTCCCTGTCTTGTTCGTACTTCTGTGTTTTCCCAGAATGGCTGAATTGTCCGAAACTCATGAGGATTTGTGCATTGTCTGAATAAGAACATTACTGGAGCAGAAAATTCCAAAAGGAAACCCTCAGGGCTGTTAGGAAATTATTATGGTACTTGAATAGGATGCACAGTTCTCTTATGGCTGTAAAATAGCAAGGAACTGGAGTTCACACACTACTGATTTGAAGCAAAATTGCTTGACACTGATAGCTCTTGGTCTGATATCTCTGAATCTTGAATTAAATTATCTTACTTTTCTGGTCTCAGGCCATTATGATATATGACATGGAAAAGATAAAAGAAGCTACTTCAAATACGGATTTACCTAATCAGATGTAAGTTATAAACAACTTTATCTGAACTACTCAATTACAAACATCCCTGTGTAATCAATGGTGAGAAATAGTCACACCTCAGACACAACTTCACTATTCTGAAGCAGGACTACAAAGCAGATGATATGTGAGAATTCAGAGTATTTCAATCCTCAGGTTTTTAGATTAAGGAGATAGGCTATGGATTTCTACACTGTAGACATTTAATGTAAGAAAAGTTGAATTCCTTTCTGAGTATGTTTCCTAGGTAATTTCCTAATAAACTTTTTTCTCTTTCATGGTAGTAAAAGGAGATTACAGATGTACAAAGATATCGGGGGTTTTTTACAGAAATAAACACGTCTTGAAGTCATTACATATGTAATACATGAATGGAATCAAGACTCATTGAAAAATTTGGAGGTGGAGGTGGGCAAATAAACTGGATAGAATCAGTTAATGCATTGCCTAAACATATCTATGGTTATCTTATAGCAAATATAAATAATTACTTTGATTACTCAGCTGGGTCTTCAAATATCTTCAAATATCTGAATCAAATAAAGATCCTTACACCATGGTGTGAGGGTGTGTGTGACAATTTTTAGTCACAAATTTGATCTAAGATCTCAGGCTAAGATACATGAGCAAATAAATGTTCCATTATTGCATGAATATCTGCAGTAAATTTTAGGTTGAAAAAGTCACATTAAAAAAAATAATCTCAAAAAACCTAATTAAACCCTGAAGAGTGTGTTTGCACACTCACAAAATCACAATGTAGTGCTTAGCAAGAACTCATGCAAAATCTATTTTCTATAGATCCTTAAAAGCTGTATTAGCTATAAAGTTCTTTGCTTTGTCTATGCTTGTTCAAGTTTCTCTAAAAAGGTAGTTCTGTAAATACAAGTATATACTCACAGTGATTTTGATATTTTTATTATAGTCTATCATTATAATTAGTAAAGCAGTACTTGATAGTTCTTATAAGGCCTGATGCAAGGAAAATGGGTAGAAGTTTGGAGAAAGTTCCTCTTAGCAATATCCTCAATTTTACTGAGTATATCTGAGAAATTTATCCAAATAATGAAAAATATTAAGTATTTTAGTGCTTTGTTTGTGTGCTCTATCTCAGGCATTTCCTAGAACAGAAGATGATATGAACTATTATCTAAATTTATCTATTTCTCTTCAGTAACTATAAGGAAAATCTAGACAGCTCTCAGTGAGACAAACAATATATATTACTAGTCAGATGAATTTCACTCCTTAATAAAAAAACATATTTAGTGAAACACCTAAATGTGTTAAAATTTCACCATTCAGATAGTTGTAAATATTAATACAGACAAGTTTTAAGTACATATATATCATTCATATAAAGTGGAGTTGCTCTAGACAGTTTCCAGTAAAACCAAATGAGTAGCAGGTGTAAACATTTGTTTTCATAGCTCTCTTATTTCTTGTCTTTTTAAAAAATCAATTTATTTTTAATAAAATAATAAAGAAAATATTTTCTATTACAAGAGCAGGGAAATGAGTTCAATAACTTAACCTTTCCCTTCTCCCCACACAAACTCATAAAAATAGCTAGGCAATGAAGTTAAAGACCTTGCAGACTACTCAGAATATAAATAATCACATCTAGTACAAATAAACAAGCAGTTACATTGTTTAACAATTAATGCCGAACTCATGAATAAGAACACAGAACAGAGACAGAAATATTTAATTTTGTATTATGGAACATCATTAGGAACTATCTGATAAAATACAAATGTGGTAGAGTCTCTTAAAACGCATAACTTTCACATATGATCAGTTCCCTCATGAAGACACTTTATTCTTATGCAAGGAGTTTGATGATGATGGAACTGATGACATGCAGCATTTAAAAAATGTGGTTTACAATAGATGTAACTCAATGATGAAATTTCTTTTGTCTTCTCTTTTACTGTTTTCTTGTGGATGATTCTTATTGTGGACTCTGGCAATCTGTTGTTTAAAGCTATTTCTTCTGCACACAACGGTGCTGAAGGAGGAAGTAGATGATAAGAAAAGGTGGTGGCAGATACACCCTGAGCTAAATTACCTTTCCAAACAAGGTAGGCTCGTATTTCTTCACATCTTCCCTTTCCTCTTCTGTGCTTTACAGTTAAGAGAGAGATTCTCTGCTCATAAGAAACATCTTTTACTTCAGTTATTTAAAGATTCAGGGAATTCTCAATCCAGCTATTTGATGCATTGAAATCAGACCCTGGAGGGGTATAAACACCTAGGTAACACAGGCCAATTCAAAAAGTTAACTTTCTAGCAATGCATAAACTTAATGTTAGTATAATCCACAGGCTCCTCCATCTTGGACCATAAGAAACACGTGAGAAGCACACACAGCTTAATTTATCTGATGGCTCAAGGCATTCCTGAAATGTTTGCCTCAAACCTCAACTTAGTGATTTTGTTAATCGCTTTGATCTTTGCACAAAACATGACTTGCTATGTATATTCACCAGAGGCACAGCATAGGAAGGAACTACAAATACAAATGGAAGCTGGAATACCGTAAAGAATTATATGTTCTTGAAAACCTGATCAGTCGAAACTGGGAAAAAATATGGCTGTGTTGCAAGAATGTATGACACCAATGAACAGATCCAATAAAAGAAGTCAAGTGAAGTCTGGAGTGAAGATATGCCAGAAAAAACTTTGCCTACCATGCCTATAGCAGGGGAAGAAAGGTCCTGTTTTGTAAGAGTAAATAACAAAATAAAGTCTTACTTGTCATAACATATTGAATGAAGAAGGAACTCCTGACTTATATATTGGTTATCTCGTAATGGTGGCATAAGAGAACTTTGCATGGGAAATAATAAGGTTGTCTGAAACATTTAGAGAAGCAGAATTTTAGATAGAATTGTCCAAAAGCAATAGAATTAAGATGAAATTGAGTTAATTGCAACAGAGCAAAATATGTCCTTGCTGGAATAATAGACAACTAGCAAGGCATCCCAAGGAGGACTTAATGACTAATTCCTCTTTACATTTGCATTCTCCTTCACCAGAATGGCAAGGCTAACTTTTGATCCTGCACAAAGAAATTGTAATTGCATTCATTAGGTGTGTTTGTAAAATTTGGTTTTGCCACTAACTGAAATGCCAAAGCTATCTCTGGCAATTTGGCTCAATGTGACCCAGCAATGTGTGACTGCAACCCAGAACATCAGCTGTGCCTGGATCAGTTGGAGCAAATCCAGAAGAAAGGCATTAAGTTGGACATAGCACTGGAGCATCTCTCCAGTGAAGACAGGCTGAGAGATTTGGGACTGTTCAGCCTGGAGAAGGGAACACTCACTGGAGTCCTAAGAGCTCCTTACAGTATCTAAAGAAGCTACAAAAGAGATAGGCAGGAACTTTTTTGAGATTATGTAGCTAAAGCACAAGGGGAGTGGGCTTAAGCTGTAGGAGGAATGGTTTAGATCAGGTATTAGGAAGAAATTTTTACTGTGAGGGTGGTGAATCACTGGAACAGCTTGTCTGGGGGATTCTGCATCCCTAGATGTCTTCAAAAGCAGGCTGGATGGGATCCTCAGAAATCCTGTTCAATAGAAGGTGTCTCTATCCCTAAGAGGGGGTTGGAATAAGATCTTAAGGTCTATTCCGACTCAAATTATTCTATTGTTCTATGATTTCTCACAAAAAGTTGAGTAACTAGAACCAAAAATCTCATCATTCTTCTCCCTTTGTGCCATTTCAAAGAAAGATTACACATTATCTCTTTAGGCATCCTCTGAAAAAGTTTTTGAAAAATCCCAGCTTGGAAAGGAAAAACTTCTTGACCTCTTCTAGACGAATAAACAATAATCCAGATTTGGAGAAATTATCCTCATTTCTACCACAGATATGTTTCTTGAAGCTGGTTTTATCAGTTAAAATAACACCAATAATTATATGCCAGCAAAAAATTAGAACAAAAAGCAAACCACAAAGCAACAACAACAAAAAGAACGAGAAAATATTTCCCCAAACTATCAAACTCTTCATTACTCTTCAATACACAGTTTCAGCCTCTTTTGTTTCCATTTTATTTGCTTTGATTTATAAGAGTTTTTATTACACAGATATTTAAAGAAATTAATGTTTAATGTTGTTTATACAATAACTCATGAGTCTGATGCAAATTTTATTGAAATAAAAAGTGAATCTTTTCATTATTTCAGATTGTATTGGATTAACCTTGAAATCCCCATATGTGAAGAGAAAATTTAATATTTCTTATTCTCTCTTTTTTTTTTTTTGTGCATGTGTTCATTATTTGTTGTTCTTTGTGTATTATTGAATTCAAATCAGAAAGTATAGCCATACTGTGTGACTTGTCAAATCTAATCCAGCCATCATGACTAATCAACACAGAACGTTGTGTGATTGCAATTTTCAGTCTTTGGATCGTTCCTGAATATAAGGTTATTCTTAACTATAAAGATAACTTTCTCTAAGAAAGGTGATTTTCTTCCCTGCTGCATTCTAGTGATTTCAATTGTTTTAGAGTTTAATAATAGTAGTAGTAATTTTGTCAAAATTTACACTGAAGACAGTTGCTGATCTACCACTAGTGAATTTTAAAGAACAAAGAATTCAAACTTGATTTCAATTATTCATTTTTACACATTAAAAAAAAAAAAAATGGAAAAGTAAACTTTCGATTTTATTTAATTACTTCATTAAAAATATGTACATCTGAATATTATAGCATAGGAATATATTTATTCTTACAAGAAGTCTATCTATTTCTAACCCTCAGGATTGAAATATTGTCATTTTGCGCAACCAGAAAACACAACACAGACCGAGGTGCTGTAAACCCTTAGTAAAATGTTAGCTGGTTTAAAGGTATCTTATGTTAGGAACATGAGTACAAAGGGATAGACAACCCCGATTCCTAAAAACAAACATTCCTCTTTAAGAGAAGACCAGCAACAGATAGAAGAGGGCAACAGCAGTCATAGCCAACATCATAGGTTAGTGATGTGCAGAAAAAATTGCATGACTTAATTATATAGACAGAAATTCTAGAAATTAGGGCATTGATAAATATTTAAGACTTAGCCATACAGTAGCTTTTATCAGAATTGACCTATGAAAAATTACCAACGGGATTTTTTTGTGTGTCTGAGCTTGTTTTAAATGAAATAAAAATGGAGAATACTTAAATGGTTTCATGAATTTATTTAAATGTACTGTTTTTCTTTTTTTTTTTTTTAATTTTGTATGCTTAAGCTGTATTTATGTAGAAATTCTACACACAATATTGCTAATATATTAAGGAAAAAAAAAAAAAAAAAAAGGCTGTCAAGCCAATCTAATGTTTTCCATACTTTCATTTTATCCAGAAAAAAATATTTTGTTGATAGGACAAAATTATTGTTTCCTACTGAGAAGGAAAATTAGCTTTCCTTTATCTCATTGTTTTGTGAAAGAAAAATGGGTGTGTTAAACATTGTCTGAGAACTTTAATTCCTAAATTAAAATTATTGTACGGCACTCCCTGTTGTAGTGGATACCTGTACCTCCTAAGCTGTCAGTAGTGGCGGTGGAACACATCCTTCATTTAATGCAAATGGACAGAAAATGTCAGTTTTTACAGAGTCAGAAGGTGGATCTTTAACCTGTAGGTTTGCATCCTATGATTATTCCAGTGAAATATTATCATGGAAAGTTCATTGGCTGAAATACATACACTGCTGAATGGTTCATATAATTTCAACATCTTTATAAATACTTTGATTGTGACCAACAATTCAATGATATACCAAAGGTAGAATTATGTACTCTGAACATCTGCTGACTTTGAAACAGATTTGATAAAAAGAGGTCTGGAGGGAAAATGTCAAGATCCGGGACAATTCACATACATAACCAGTAGCAGTCATCCAGTGTTCCATAAAAAACTTGACATTCTCCTTGATTTAGATGCCACAGGATCAGGTTTATATTATTGCAGAAAACATAGTAAATATTTCATATTCTTTACAAAATATCAGAGATTTTCCGTCATCCCAGAGTTTTTTGTTTGTTTGAGCATCTACAGCTGGTAAATTTCCAATTTTTACTTTATTTGAAATCTTAAAATTCACTTCAGTGATACAAAATCAGAAACAAAGAAGAGAGAAAAAAAAAGAGAGAAAAAAAAAAAGATAGTGGGATCTCTGCAAGAAATATTTTATCCATATTATGGAGGGATGCTTAATTATGTCAAAAGAAAAAGAATGTTTCTACTTTATATTGTCTAGTAGACCTGCAGATGAATCTGCTTCCTCTGGCAATGGATGGTCCCTAATTTGGGGATACATGCTTGAGTGCTCTTCATCGAACTCCTGTGAAGGACACGAATCAAGATTACCCCAAGCATTTATACCACAGCAGAAAAACTTGAGTATGATTAACGGTGTAGCTGCTCCAGGTGGGTTAGGAAAAAAAAAAAACCCAACCAACCAAACAAAAAAAAACCAAACCAAGTGCTCTGAGCAGATATTACAGATTTGTTTGGCATGGACCTAGTAAGTGCAAAGTGCAAAAGGGAGCAAAATATTGAATATGTCAAGCTCAGGGAGAAAATTCTGGGCTGCTACCCAGACCAGCAAAGCCTCCAAGGCAGATTTTCTGATCTTTCTGAACAGACCTTTCTGCTCTTCAGCCTAGACTAATATCAGAAAACACTTTTTTTTCAGCACCTGACTCCCTTTCTCTCTAAAGTTACCCAAGTGCCAGGCTATCTTGCACAATACTCAGTAATTTTTTTTCTTGTTTTCTCTGGAAATTGATCTTAATCCCAACTAATCTATGGAAGGAAGGATTATAATATGAGCCACAGCATCAGGAGATATGTGAGCACACCATCAGATACATGAGAAAGAGCTGTTCTTTCCAGAAATTAAATTCCTTAAGTGAGTAACTTCAGTTTATAATGAAATTATCATTTTGTTATTTACTGCCCACATACGTACATGAATATACACATCCACATATTTATGCATGAATGTGTTCAGACATAGAGTCCAAAAATGAGGGAGTTTGGTGGTCATCAACAAGCCCCAAGCTCTGGACAGAACTGGACTTCACACTTGCAGCTCAAGCTGGAAGACAAAAATAACAAGATAATTTTCTTGTGATTACACAGTGCTTACCTTGCACTGCTTATATAGCATGAGGCTGACAGATAAAATGTAGTTACCAAAAAAATATATGTATAAACAATGCACTTAAAATAAAAAATAAAACCAGACCCTTTCTTCTGGCCTTTGTTGCCTTTTTTTTTTTTTTTTTTTTTTTTTTTTTTTTTTTTTTTTGGTTAATTTAGTAATTTAACATGCTATTCCCTTTATCAGCTCTTTGTTCTGCTGAATTATGAGTGAAACAGAAATTGGTGCAACAAATTTGCAGTTTTAACAGGTTTATTATTACATTATTCCTTTATGGGGTCTTCTACGTAATTGCACAAAATGATGTTATAAATTCCCACCAGAAATACTTACTCTTCTGTAGCCTGGTGTCCGATGTCTAGAGGACATGAGTAGTGCGTCTCCCTTGGCAGCTTTTAGCATGCCCACATGTTCCTTTTTGGTGTATTAGAGGGCAAAGCAAACAGGGGACAAGGACTAAGCAATCCAAATGGATAGGGGAAAGGGAGAGAAAGGGAGAGAGAGGATTTGAAAATAAGCCAACAAGCACTTACAGCAAAACTAACTACCAGCAAAACATTTCCTTCACAACAAAGGTTGAATCAAAACCCTATTCCCCCAGCATATGAATTAGAAGAACAATCGTGTGATTATGATTAAAAAAAAGAGCATTACATTTTATGTTCAGCTATAATTGGTATTTATGACAATTTATGTAAACAGTAATGAAGCCTATGTGATTTTTGCAGGGAAATTGCATTATGACACCAATGATCGTTACTGTTAATTTTCCTGAAGATGATGGCAATCAGCAGGCATAGTTTCATTGTAAATAGGTTAATTTAAAATTCAAACGCTGCTGGTATTTCAAAATGAGTTCACATTTGATTTCCGAAAGCTTTGGCCCTGGCTGTCAGGATGTCAGGGAAAGAATGTTTCACAACAGAAAGAAAGAATGAAAGAGCAAATGAGAACGAGGAAAAGAGGCTAAATATTCTTTCTTCTAGAAATATGTTTTCCCCTGTTGATTCAACTATTTTCCTAGGTGTGATGCGGTCTGCTGGTTTTTTACTGATTGTTTACACAAATTCACAGTGAAAAGAAGGCTCACCCTTCTAGAAATCTTGGGCTAATTTAATAGTTTATTCAGTTAAGTTATGATATCTTTGCAAAGGGTCAGTATAATGGCATCCTCCACCTTCAGTGGAGGGCAAGGGCATCACATTTCTTCACGTAGAATGCCAAAACTCACCTAACAGCACATCCTGCATCTTGGCAATGTATTTCAACACCTAAAAATACCCTTCTTCTATATACATTATTCTTCCTACCACTTGCGAGTAGTAGAGTTTCATATACATAAGTTTAATCAAAGTCCCATCTCTGCTGTGTGAGGAAATGCAATATCATTTCCTGTTTCACAGAAGGGAAACTGAAGTGCTAAAGCCTGATTTTTTAGTTGCCAATACAATAAAAGAAAAGGCAACTGCATTCTTTATGAATTCTGATCAGAGAGAAAATGGGGTTCCGGTTACACTTAGAACCCCTGAGATAAATGATTGCATAACCTTCTCTCATCACATGAAATATTACCAGACCCTTCTCTGTGCACATTTTTATAAGCTATTTCAGAAAAACATATTTGTGTTTTCAAGCCCTTCTAGCAAAGTTGTTTGAAAGCACTTTGTTATCCTAGATTGATTTAAATATGAATATCTAAAGGACAGATTTCTCTGTAAGTAGGCAGGTAGTGTGTAAGCATAGAGGCAGGCTCAGATAAAGACTGCTGTGCAACCTTCTACTTGTCTTCAGCACAAGGTCACTTTCAAGGACAACATTAACAACTTGTTTGCAATCTAAATGACATATTTGGATTAGAATTTGCAATGTACATAGGCAGCTTTTTTTTTTTTTTTCATTCTTTCCTCATTGCCAGATAAAATGTTTGATAGGAATCTCTCCTGTAACCTTTCAGATTTCATTTATTTAGGAGAACAAAAATAATGAAATGCCAAATGAATTAAAATGGTGTTTCTTATAATATCAAGTGAGGACAATTTAAATAGTCCATATTCACAAGCTCGCAAAGATGAACAATCTGTTCATTTGTTAGTGTAAATGCATTTGTTAGCTACTATTTGTTGTGTCCTGAGAATTTTTTTGAGCGAAATTTAGTGAGATGCACAAGATGGTCCAAAGAAATATAAAATTATGCAATTGAGAATTGCAATTTCTTATTTTTGGCTGTCTTCACAGGTGTGAAGCTCTTGGTCCTCTTGATCCACTTCAAAGGGAAATAGTAACATTTTTTTGATTTTTTGTTTGTTTGTTTAAAAAAACAAAAACAAATAAACAAAACAAAACAAAAAAATATCCCCACAGCTCTACTAGTAACCCCACTCATATTTTAGAGTGGTAGACCATGATAAAATTCAGGTGAGAGTTTGGGAGGTTTTTTTGGTTGGTTGGTTGGTTGGTTAGTTGGGTATTTTTCCTTCTTTTTTTCTGGAAAAAGTAATGTCAGGTATTAAACAGAATTATGGTAACAAATCATATATCCATCTGAAACAGGTAAAACAGAGGTCTTAGTCCCTTCTTCTCTTTGGAAATCCTACATCACTCACTAAGAATTATCCTCTGATTTTTTTTTTCCCCTAAAATAAACTTTGTTGGTCATATGATCAAATGTCACAGTAGTCTAGAGAACCTTCGGAATATTAACTGTCATTTCATTCTATGTTCTCAAAGTTACAGTAAAAGTACCTGAAACACTAGGTTAAAATAACCACAGATGTGGAGTTATTTCAGCCAATATTTTTGGCAATTTTTAAAAAGAGAGAAACTTTAGAAAACATGATCATATAATAATTGTTTTCTTGATTAGGATTAGAGCCCTAAACCAGAAACAGGGTCCAACAGTATAATACCATAGAAACAAATAAAGGACTTTTCCTCAGAAGGTCTTATTACTTATGCAAGTAAACAAAATATAAAAAAGCAAACAATGGGTAGAAAATGTAATGGAAACAAATCAACTTGTTAAAAGCTTTCTGCTTCTATTAGATACTGACATTACTTCCATCATTTATTTGTCAGATACAGTACTTGTGACAAACATCATCAGAAGACACGTCTCAAAAAGGGAAGACTTATTCAGTACAGAATTACCCTGTCAAAAATAGAAACAAATGGAGGCAATAAAGTAGGATGGCAATGTTTCTCAAAATCCTATCCTATCAACTTCCTTGCCTAAAATTTGGATATGAGCTTCTTCATCTAATTGACATTCAGATGAGTTGCATCAAGTGCCTAATTATACAAGATAGGAAATAATTTCCTGCTATGGTCAGTGGAGACAAACAGAAGCCTCCACATCCTGATCCATCTCAGCTTCTTACTAAGAAGTTGCTTTGGAACTGGATAAACTTCATCCTGGATATCCCTACTCTTCTCCACTAATGGCTGAGTAAGTCTACACAACTACTTGAAATTGCAAGCCTGACTTTCACACAGCACTAAGCCCATTTTTGGTGCTGTAACAGTGGTAACCTTGTCTTGTTGTACTGACATGACTGGCAGCAGGCCACAACAGCAGGCCACACAGTTTGCCATGAGTTTGCAAGGATTTAAGCCTGGGGTTTGCAAAACCTCTTGTGTTTGATCTTTTATTCACTTGCCTCCAAATCTGTTTCACTTGGTTTAGCAATAAACATATTTCTCTGCAATTGACTAGGTGTCGGTGGAAGATTTGCTTTGCTTTTGTTTATTCTCATATGGCACAAACACAGTTATATGCAGATAGCAGCAAAAAGTAGTTATCCTGTGTATAATGAGGGATTTATGAGTAACATAATGGCATAGCGTAGAGAAATAAAGACCTAGTATCACAGCAGAGGGTTTGAGAACTGGGGACATGGGTTGTACAGCAGAGAAGTACAGACATAGGTTGGTAAAAAGATGGGGCACATGCTGCTTCTTGAGTCCATGTGGATGTTAACAACTCATTCTTGTCAGTTAATTACAAACTCAACTGAAGCTGAAAAAACTAGTTTTAGGGGTAACAAAGAGAACAGAGAAAACAAATGCAATTTTCATACGGAAAAAATATGTAATACATTTTGCTGTAGCACAGGGGTACAAGCAAAAAAGACTAAGGTGTAAAACATGTTTAGAAATGTAAAAATAACCCCACCTGGATCTTAGAGGGAGAAAAAGAAAAAATCTTTTCCCACCTAGGGACTCAGGATGCTGAAGATTCACCATAACCTCTGATGCTATCACCACCACACCCAGCAGATGAAATCTCTGACTTTGGGTTGCTGGGGAAGAAGGTAAGTGTAGCATGAGGAAGAGTTGAAAACTCGGAAGTGTTTCTTACAACCAAATACATCATAAATTTGAAGACTTTTAGATTTGATAAAGGATAGAAGCTGGTATTTTGAGTTATTGTAGGATTCTACCAAGATCAATGTTGAGTGTCGTGGCCTAAAATCCTATGAGGAATTGTCTGTATTTCAGTAAAATGACCCTAGAGCTGTGGCCAAAATTCTGACTCTGTTAATTTCATTGGCTCTTGATTTTTATATGCCTGTCCTTGTTTCAAATAAGCACAATTTTTTATAAGTTGCTGGAAAAGAAAATGAGACTTTACCCCATAATGTAATTGGTATTGAATGTTGTGACTGAATAATGATCTCCAACAGATAGCAAATACAAGTATTCAAGCAAAGCAGACATGTTTATTTTCAAAGCTGGAGACCATTTTTCAATCACAACACTCAATTTCTTTTTCATTAATTCCATTACAGCATCATGGTTCATTGCCAATGAAAGCAGATAAATAAAATAGATGAGAGTGACCCACAGACTCAGAAAATCAGATGTTGGTGGTACAAGTTAAAGGACCAAAAAAATCACTACACAAGCTTGGATAGGTGGAAAACTGGTAATTAAGTAAATTCTGTATGGTCATGCATGACATTTGTGTAAATCCAATGACCATCATCTGGATATTAGAATTTCATCAAGAACAATGTTCTTCTTTATTTTGTTGAGCAAGTTACTTTTTAGTTCAGTGCTGACAATTTAATCAAACTTGAATAGATTAAAACCCACCTGAGTTGCTCAACCAGTCATGGGTTTTTTGAGTATGGTGATTCTCTCCTACTGATTATTGCTACACATTAACCCATATGTAGATAATAAGCTCAAAATATACCTTTTTAGAATCTCAGCAACAACTTCATGAAAGAGGCAATGGAATACCTGGAAAGAAGTGAAACAGAGAATAGTTTATGTTTTGCCTGTCTCAGTAACACCTCCCAATCTTTTATTTTTTTATCAAGCTTCATTGGTGTCTGGATTTAGCACTGTAGAATCTTAAGTGAAATTATCTCATGCTCTAATCTGTCTTAATTTCTTTTTCTCTGCCACTGCAAAAATGCAGCAAAGGGAAAAAGGAGACTGAGCCTCAATATTTTGAAGATGTACCTTGCTTCAATATTTTGAAGATGTACTCTGCACTGACATAAAAACTATGCTAACACTAATTCTCCTCGTGTGAAGACCCTCTACCCACAGGCTGGAACTGTGGAGTTCACCCTCAGCACCTACCATTTACCCAGTGTGAGCACAGGTGCGGACATACTACTAACAGAAACAAAACCAAAACCAAAAGCACACACACACACAAAAAGAGGGGAACAGTTATTTATTATTCATCAATCTCCAGGGCTTCTTTGCCACTCACGGTTAACTCACTTTCAACAGACACTATTTACCATTTGACAGTTCAATTCAGGTACATCTAACAGAAGCAGTGCTTGTTGCTAGCACTCATGTATACCAGAACAGTCAGTATCTCTCAAGCATGACATGCACATTATAGACCAAATGCAAATGAACAGACCCTGTTGCAAAGAGCTTACAATCTAATATTAAGCAGAGAAAGAAAGAACAGCAATGTTGGATGTAAAGAGTGGCAAGAGAAGAGAAATATTGCTAAGTCAAATCATTTACAAATAACTTCTCACACACTGCAAAACCCTGGACTACCTTAAGATCATTACACATATACATGTCACACAAATGGATACAACAATATCTTATATAGATAATGTTAGGGCTGTAAAATTGTTAAATTATAAAGTGCTTATTTTGGCCCAGATAGAGACATACAACATCATAATAAGTCAGCTTACCCTCCTTTCCCATTCACATTGGCAAAGATTTAGGGATATGACACAGATGAATTTGAGTTCTGCAGTAATTTGAATGCAGGAATTAGATCAACACAAGAAGATGTGACCAGATGTGCAGTTGAGATAATTGATACCTTTGCAAGAACTTCTGGATCATCTGTGAAAGACTGTAGTGTTCAGGTGAAGTTCTCAATGACTGGAGAAGGGTAAATACTAACTCTATTAAGGAAAAAAAAAAAAATAAAAAGGCCAAAAATATGACCTAGATATTTATAGGTTACTTGATCTTTGATTTCAGGAAAAAAATCCAGTCTATTCTAATCAGCTTTTTCACAGTTAAAAATCGTTTGTTTTTCTTTCAGGATGGAAAACCTTTGTAGAGATTTAGGAAGATCCACAGAAAATTCTTATGTGATTTGAGGTTATGTCACAGTAGTATTCAGTAGTAGGCAGTTCAGAATGTAAAATATAAAATGTATAATTCTTGTATATTTAACAAAAGAGGGGAAGAAAGGAGTTTATAACTGTGATTGTATTCTGGATCCTTCACCATATTTCAAATATTTTAAGGAATATAAAGAGAAGTGTCAATTGCTATTCCTCATAAATTAATAGTTATCTCTCCCAAACATTTTTACTCAGACCATGTGTTTGTTCTTTGTACAGCCTTCCATCACAGCATTATGTACATTTAATGAAGAATTTCAATATTGGCTGGGCTCTCTGAATGCCAGACATCTCCATTCGGTGCCACTCACTATTACCCTACTTATGGGTGTTCAGTTAGTTTTCAGTTCATGAAGCTTAGTTCATATCTGAGCCAATTTGAACTAATTTTTTGAGACAGTGTATCAAATGATTTACTAAAATCCAAATATATTATGCCAAATGCATTCCCTTCAGCCACTAATTTTGTAATTCTGTCATAAACAAGCAATCAAGTTCATCTGACAAGATTCGTTCTCCTAAAGCCCTGCTGCTTATTTATAATAACCATCCACAAATACATGAAAGATGCACACACCAAAAATGGAATGAGGGTGGATCCTGCAAGATATGGGAAGTTGATGATCAACAAAAACAAAATGTATGATAAGGCAATCCACTGGTTAGATGAAGAGTCCTCTGAAACAGACACTACAGAGATTGGTAGTCTTGCTTGATACTGAAAGAATTTAGATTTTAGTCAACATAGCGTAGTTTGAGCTACCTATCTCTTTTTTGTTTTATTATTTGTATTTTCTCCTTGCTGCCTGTAAAGCCTGTATGCATCTGTAAAACGCCTGTGGAAGAATAAAATATTCTTGTAAAACTGAGATTTTGTTCAGGAATAGGGGAAACAAAATTAAAAAGAGAAGAAAAAAAACAAAACCCACAAAACCAAATCAAAACAAGAGCAGTATGAAAAAATATGAAGCACTCATTTTTTTTTTATATATGATCATAATCTAAAATTAAAAGGATAACAACAAAGAATGTTATGTAAAATATTTTGCTTGGAATCAGAAACACTTTTTCTAGGACAACATCTGTAATGGTAATACAGAAATTGCACTTCAGCTGGATATCAAAACTGATTTTATTTTCCATTACCACCCTTATATATTTCAGCATTGGTGGTCTCTTGATATGATTCTGTGTAAATATATAGTGAGGTGTATGTTCCACACACATAAATATCATATTAGTTTTTGTGACCTTGGGAGTGGTGTCAAGTAACAGTAGACTAAATCTGGATCATATTACTGTATTGGTTATAAAAGCATGAAGAGATGGGAAAAATTCCCCTTGTTAGTTGTTCATAGTCTAGAAAATTATATTAAAGGAGACACCTAACCCTTTTCCAAGGTGTAATGAATCCTGCTCCTCTGTGCAGAGCAACTCTGTCTCTAATAGATAAATTTGTTATTATTCAGAGGTGAATAATTTTATGTTTTCTTATACAATAAGTATGTTGCTTACCCTTTCCACGAAGTTACCAAATTATGAGCAGTGGAGTTCCCTTTCTGGGTGAAATAATTATACTCGAGTTTCAATGAGCAACTCTCTGCTACTGATAGTCTTGATTTGTCCATTTCAATGTTTTCAAGAAAATAAAAGAGAGGCTTTTGTTCACTCATTTCTTCAAATCATCAGAACTTCCAGAATATTTACATATCTAGTTGTATCATAGAAAGAGTTTAGAGGTCAGGAAAACACAGCAAGTTGTGATTGACAAATAATCAAAAGTATGGATTTGAAGCTAATAAAAATACAAAAGACCTAAATTAATCTGAGAACCAATCACAATTTTTGAAAGGGAAATATTGACTTCCTTCAAGCTTTTGAAAAAGTGCTCTTCAAGCTGTTCATAGCATTTCAGCTATTTCTCCTCATCTCGCTTAGCACTGAAAATATTCATACCAGTCATAGTGACCATCATTTGCCCAAATTTCTCTCAGTCAAGCCATGACTGACCAGTCAATGCGGTAGTGGGAAACAATCTCTGTTTTCCCTTTAAATATTCCTTATGACTCAATTTGTGCTTCAGTTTATATAATAGATAGATTAGTAACTTTGAGTTGTCATGTTTCTTTTGGACATATTTTCTTTCCCTACAATATAAACATAGCTTCTGGTTAACAGCTAGATTACTCATTTTATCATCTGTATGTTAACCACTCCATCCACTAAAATTCATTAATTTGCCAGAAGGACCTATAGCAAATTCCTTACACTTTTTACAGATACAGTGATCACTGATTTTACAGTGTTTCATGTAACTGAACCTTGAGTACTGTAATAAAAGCATGTTCATTTCTGAGATTAATTGCAAATTCCTTTTTTGTGGCCTTAAAAACACAAATTACTTCTGAATTCACAGAGTAAAATTGCTCCTTTCAATTGTCAGAACATTTTAAACACATTTCATGGTTCATGTCACCAGTTACTACATAGCAACCATCTCTGTACTGATAAATAGTAATTTTAACAGTCCATAGAATCATTAAAGCACAAAAAAATAAGGATGGGATTCACCTCACCTAAATATAGCCACCTAAAAGTTAGGTGATTTATGTAAGGTAATCAAGCAAGCCAGTTTTGTTGCAAATATAAAAGGGTAAGCATCTTTAGAAGGCCATCCATCCCATCCTAAAATAGTGCTTAAGATGGCAGAATTACTTTTCCATGTAGAGATTTGTGCCTTGCCCTTAAATTAGAGGGTGGTATGATGACTACTGTAGAAAGAATTTTTCTTAAATTGCCTAAATGTGGGTAAATAAGTCTTACTCTACATGTCCCTAAACAGTAAGGAAAATTAAATATGCACAAACCACTTGAATTTGGTCACCATTCTTGTGTTTTCATTAATCTTATGATATTTCATACATTCTCATTCATTTAACACAGTGGGTTACGCCAACATTTTTTCCTTTTTTCTATTTTTTTTTAAGCTTTGATTTGTAACCAAGGAGTGATTATTTACTGAGAAGAGTGTCATGTTAACAACATTTCCCCAACAGGATTGTAAAGTGTGCATGAAAATATTTGCTTTCTGGAGCAATGATGAAAAATATATGTAAGTTATATTAAAAAAAAAAAAAAAAAAAAAAAAAAAAAAAAAAAAAAAAAGGCAGAACTAAGAAAAAGAGAACGGTATTGCGCTGTGGGAATGAGCAGCTCTGCTTTTAGGGACTACAGTAGACAAACAAGCTGATGCAAATCCTCTCAGCCATGGCTATATTGTGAAAAAACTAAAGCTGTCTAAAGAGATGAATAAGAATAGGGACTGGTTTAACATTTATATATGAGGAAGATAAAACTGATTTAGAATTTCTTCTATTTTTTAATACTTTTAATGCTCATCTTGCAAATGCAATGATGAAAAATCAGGGAAGATGCAGAAAAGAACTACAAAAATTATTTTGGAGCCATGGAAAATGCCTTATAACGAGATACTGAAAGAGCTTTACCTATTTACCTTATCAAGAAGAAGATTGAGAGGTGATTTGATTAGCATGTCTAAGTACCTTCACAGGGAGAAAACACTAACTACTAAAAAGCTCTTTAATCTAGCAGAGCAAGGCATAACAAGAGATGATGTCTGAAGCTGAAGCCAGACAAATTAGAAATAAAGTACAATATTTTTTAACAGCGTGGGTGATTAACCCCTGGAACAAAGTGCTAAGGGAAAAGTGGATTCTTTTTGTCTTGAATTAAACCTTTGCCTTTAAATCAAGCTTGGATGCTGCTCTGGAAGATTAAACATGTCTTGAAGTATCTAAGTTTTGAGTGAGTCTTCAAAGAAAGGGAAATGTTTGCATAAAGACTAGGGTCTATCACTGAGTATGATTTGGAGATGTTCCAGTGGAGATAAGGACTTGTGGTATTCAGGAAGTCAGTTTTAATGATCTCATTGTTCCCATTGCCTTTAAAGTCTCTGAATTGTGACAATTATAGACAAAATCTGGCCTAAACCACAACTTCATTGAATGCAATAGATGTCCATCTGAGATGATGTCCACTGAGTTAGAATTAACTGGTCTATCAAATGTCTTCATTTTTTAAGTAAAATAAAGTGGGGAATATAATTTGCTACTCCTGAGCATTTTCTAGATTTCAGACAGTATCCTGTTCTGCACTAGAGAATTCTCAGTTCGCTCAGATTTGCCAGCATTTTGTGGAACGATGCTTTATGCACTGATTTTTTGTTGTGTGGTTCTCCTGCAGACTGACCTATAGTGAAATTACAAACACCACAATGCAGCAGTTCAATAATAGAAATCATTGCCTGAAAGTCATCAGGAATTTGGTTTTGAAATGACATTTTAAGTGTGCTGAAGTGTGTTTTCGCCTCATGTTGTATATTAAATATTTGCATTTACACTGAGTGCTTAGACACATGAAGGACCAATACAATTTGTCTGTATGACATAAAAATGGAGTTTGGGAGGGAGAATAATCATTTCATGTCTGTTGCAGAGGGCTGGGGGAAGGAGTGACCCAAACAGAAGAAACAATGCCTCAGAAGGGCAAAGTTCTTGTGGAAAATATATTATTTGCATTTGAATGTGCTCCAGTCCCATGTCCAGCTGGGCAGAGCACATTCAGCTGCACACTGTGCTATTGTGCAGTGGAGTAGTGTTCATTTGGATTATGTCCCTGTTCACTGCTATAGCTGCTTCTGCCTGTCTGGGTATGTGATATGCTGTGGATGCATGAAAGCAGAGATTTCAAATACAAACACATGTGCTTGTGAATGATTAGATGAATAATACTTTTATTGCTATCTGTTACAAAGAATTTTCTTTCTTGTCCCCTCAAGATATAACTATTAATTAAAGAAAGCTGGCAATTACAAGCTGCTGCTGCTGCACCAGAGAACAAGGACAGCAACTGTTTGCAGAGTGTTCTTTCTTCCATCTTTCATTTTTTCTTTCCTTTTCCCCTGCCTGTCTTTTGGCTGAAGAAAAGTTTAGAGGCCAGGTTTTTGGTTTTTTTTTTTTTTTTTTTTTTTTCTCCTCTGCACTCTACTGGCTGTTCCAGCCTGGAGCTAGCTTGTTATAACCTACTTAGTCAGTTGGGTGCTGTCAGTCACTACCTCAGAATCAATGGTTGCAGATGTGAGCTTGGATGCTATGTTATTTCCCCCTGCAGTAACAACCAGTAAATAGATTTTATTTTAATTTTTCTAACTGTTTTGTCTTATAAAAATTGCAAAAAAAGTTAGGGAATTTGGAGTTGATTTGCAGATAAACACACACCAAAATGAGGTGAAATTTTTTGAAGTAGCCATTTCGTGTCTAAATGCAACATTAATAATGATACAAGTAATATACTTATTCTATAGGAATTTGTTTACATGAACATGAAATGTCAATATATCAGGGTTTTGCTAAAGGAAAGAAATATTCAGCAGGTTTGTCATCATGGTAGTGCAGTTTTTTTATTTTAAAAAAATCACAAACATGGTTGCATATGAAAAATTAGAACATTTTTAATTGTGTGTTGTTGTTATTATTATTATTATTATTGTTAGTAGTAGTAGCTTAACTATTACTATTACTATTTCCTCTAGAGAAAACCATTTTTAACCCTTCCCTTTGCTTTGGGGTGGTGGTCATGACTAAAACTTGTCCTCATATTTCCATGACTTTGCACACCTTTGTTATTCTATGAAACTACTCTCATGAGGCACTCTCCCAAATTCTGCTGGCTTTCAGGGAGAAACAGGAGGCAGACTGTGGGTAGTTACTTGTTCCAAAGCCAGTGCTGACTTCTCCTGATGTTGTCAGATCAGTTTACCATTGCAGCTCTGAGGTCTTAATTGCATTCCAGACAGCTTCAACTCCAGTATTAACTCTACTCCTTAGGAAACAGCAACATTTTAATGTGGCAGATTTTAAGCTCAACACAAGAAAGGATCCTTTATCTATAATATGCTCAAATTGCTTTCAATAATTAGGATAGTTATGTGTGGAGGAAGACAAAGATTCATCTTACCTGTCTCAGACCCTCCATGGACATGTCCCAGGCACCAGTGGCTTGGACATCTGTGTTTGATTTCCAGAAGATCCAGCAAGGAAAATGGTGGCAGAAGATTTTAGGCCTTTCACTTCTCTGTGAGGAGATGAGATATAACTAGGAAACACTGGCAGCAATATCACCAGTTAGGCTGTGTTTCAGTGGCCTCAATCCTGGTGAATTTATCTCAGTTCCTGGGGGGAAAAATAGACATTTCTGTTATTTACTAATAAGCAATTATTTCCCCAGATTTTCACAGAAATTGATAAGCCAAATTGCAAATGCATAGGAGAAGGAAGAAAAGTTCTTCTTTTACTGTCAAATTAGGTTAAAGTATAATAAGATGGTACTGGAGTTCTTATTTCTAGTGGACAGTGTTGCTGAATGAAGATAAAAATCTCATCATTTCTACTAGGTGATGGCAGTTAAGTTACGTTTTCTCATACGAGGGTTCTCAGAAGGGACAGAAAATTAGTACCCTGAACATTTTCATGGAACGTTTTGGGTTTAAATGGAAATTAAAAATACAGAACTAATATTCTGATGATTTTCAGTCTGGATTCTCTTATGCTCTTTTCTGAAATTGCTGTTTGAGCACATCAGAAAGTTCAAAGAGAAATCTTGACTGGGAGGAGAGAACAGTTTCCATCACTCACAATAATTTCCGCATGGGCCATCATGTGAACTGGGTCCTTTCCTCTGATCTCATATCTGAAATTACCCTCGCTTTGCACAAACAAAGACCATAATCATGAGTTTGAAGGGCAGATTTCCCTTCAACCAAGATTTTTGACCTTAAGACTACTATGCCAACAGAAAAGGAAAAAAAACTTTCCCATCCTAGTTTTTTAAAGCTGAAGTCCAGAGATGGTACCTTCAAACCCATAAAGAAATGGCTCCCCATTTTTTTTCTCTCTGGAAATCTTTTACAGAAAAAATTTGAAAGGTCAAATATTGCTATGGACAACTTAACTCCCACAGGATTCATGAATCCAATTTTAGCTACTTCTACCATATTTGGTTTTTACCTATGAATACAGATTTCTTGAGTATAGTCCTTTGTGTGAATATGAAGCTTCAAAAGACTTTCACCACTGGGAATTCAGAACAAATATTTCTTAAGAGAAGTGACCAATGTAAAAATAAAATGGACAGGCTGAAAAAAAAAAAAAAAAAAAGCACATGAAAGCTTTATGAAGTACTATCTATCTATAATTTCTACTCTTCTACAGAGTAGAAATCTGTTTTATATACTGGAAGAAAAAAATTATTACTCCTAGAATATTCCCTCATCCAAGCTTTGGAGCCTGCATACAGCTGAAATTTACCCTGAAAAGAAAACCTGCCTAGAGCTGGTAAATACTGGTGGTTTGGCTGCTCACCCAAAAGTTACCTCTGTTTCAGAGGAGAAGTGATGCTCTGCAAAAGAATTTACTTATCATTCATGTATTTAAATTGCTTTCTGCAAGGCCAAGTGAGTTCTGGGAAATGTACCAGACTGTGGTTCCTAGAGAAACATTATCTATTTAACCAAAAAAAAAAAAAAAAAAAAAAATCCCAAAAAAACCAAAAAACAAACAAACAAAAAATCACCTAAACCACAAACAACCCCAGAAACAAAATTAACCTTTCCAAGAAACCCAACAAAAAGAAGTCGAAGCAAGAAACTAGAAAGAAAACTAGCAGATCTAAAATAATATAATAAACCCACTTCCCCTCCTCTGCCCACAGAAAAACCCCTACAGAGAACTGTAGATACCATTTCCTGGAACATTTCAGTTTCTAGACTGAAAACAAGAGTCACACTGATCATGTTCTGCCTAAATTGGAACTTGGCTGAAATTTGGGAGTCTTTTCTAAGGAGACAATTAGGAACCTTTGCTCTTTGTTCCACCTGTTCCTGGCAGCACTTAGTTCCTTTTAGGATAAAATACCAATCTACCTCAGACTGAGCAATCCTCAGTTTTACATTCACATATAGAACTGGAAAGGTGTTTAATCACATTTTGCTTATATTAAGTACTCATTTTCTTTTTTTTTTTTTTTACCTTCAATTTTCTCATAAAGAAAATGCCCTTTCAGAGAAATGAAAGATCAATCTCTACTCCCAGTTCATGTTCCTTATTTTGTAGAAGACTGTCCTAAATATTAAGATACACAAGGAACCAGAGTCTTCTTTGTTCAGTTTATCAATTTTGTGTTCCACTGTCAGTGGCTTGAAAGAAATTGGTCTTCTATACTATACAGTTTACAAATCAGTAGACTAAAAGCAATCTAAATATAACCCTGGGTGCCTTTACTTTAAAAAATAAAAATATTATGTCATAATATTTTTTGTCGTTGTCCAACTATCCTTCATTTTTCAAAGGCTTCATTTACTTAGGAACGCTACCATTCATAATACTAAGTTCTTGAATTTAAGTGTGTTTTGTTGTTGCTGTTGTTTATTTGAGTTTTTTTGTTAGGTTTATTTTTTGTTGTTGTTTTTCTTCCTTCTTGTTGTTGTTGTTGTTGTTGTTTGTTTTTCTTCCTTTTTTTTTATTTTTTGGGTTTTTTTTGTTTGTTTGTTTTTCTTCTTTTTTGTTTGTTTGGTTGGGGTTTTTTTGTTTTGTTTTTTGGATTTGTTTGTTTGGTTGGTTGGTTGATTTTTTGGGGTTTTTTTTGTTTTGTTTTGTTCTGGTTTTTTGTTTTTTGTTTGCTTTTATTGTAGCTCATCCTGGATGTCAATCTCCCTTATCTATCTGAAAACCAAGTAAAGGATTCTGACGGAAGAACAACTCCCAGTGTGATATATATATATATATATTTATTTTTTTTTTTAATTTTCCTGTGAATCAAACTCTTCTCCTTTCTCTGTAACAGGAATCACAAAACTAAACAGTTACACGCATTTTATCCACATACCTTCACAGTAATTGGAATAAACAATAAGGATTTAAAATACTGATCTATTATTCTGCATCTGTTTTTCTACCCATTATGATTTGAATAAGCATAAAAATCTCCTGAAGGTTACAAAATCACTGTAATTTTTGGAAAGTATATTTCTGCTCTCTGCATTGAAGTTTCTATCTTCAATGACCTGTTCATACTTAGGAGAATGAGGACTTCCAGATCAGTATTGCTTTGCTTAGCCAATATCTGAAAAGAAGGATGCACTTAAAAAGATCCTTTAAAAGCTTTAACAGGCAGTGCATCAGCTACTCTCACATTGCCTGAGCTAAATATATATAAAAAAAGTGTAACTTTGCAGAATAGGATCTCCTTCTTATATGCTTGCTAGCCATCTAAACTAAGTATCTAAACTAAATTAATCCCTTGGTCCCTGCCCACTTTAATTGTAGGAAGGATGTGCAGGGGACATTTATTTCCATTTTGTGACGATGTCCAGCCTTATTTGACAATTCACACAGTGAAGCCACCGGTCCCTTTCATGGCTGTTGCAGGAGCCTCGAGAGATAATGTAATCCAGCTACATCTAGCAAAAAGTAAGATAAAACCAGTTTACATTAATTCTTATTATTCTATTTTTATTTCCTACATATCACAGGTCATATACTCATTTTGCCTCTTGAACTAAAGCTTAAACCTTGGGTATGGCTCATGTTTCACATACCTTCTTGCTATAAGTCTCTTAATACAGTATTTTTTCTTTGAATGGAGATCTTTTTTGCTAATTAAGTAATCTATCCAGTTAAATATCCACCACCATCATCATCACCACCGTCATATTCTCTTTTAGATTTGATTTTCCTAAATATGGATCCTCAAAGAGTGGATACAGACTGTACTACTTCTTTCTAGATTTCTTAGTTTCCACTGGGCTTTGGTGAATGGAGGCTTTTTACTCACTGAAAATCTACACCAAGTTTGACAAGATGCCAATCTTACCCTAATTTATTGTGCTTTTAGTTCTTCTCCTGTATGTTGTGGCTAGAAACGTTGTATGGATATTTTAAACTTACTTCATAATAATTAATGGAGATAATAATTAATGGAGATAATAAGGCCTAATTTAGTAATGTTCTTTTGAGGAATGACATGGCTGTTCTTTTTTTGCCCATGCTCCATTGAGTGTCACTCTTTCCTCTGTTCTGCTAAAAGGCAGAACCAGAGTGGCAGACTGCCTGTTTGTGTTGTCCAGATAAGTTGGAAGCAGGTTAAATTTAAAAAAAAAAAAAAAAAAAAAAAAATTGTAGTTTCCTTGGGATGTTCTAATTTATGAGACTTTTATGGAGAGTGACATATAAAGAGAATGACTTACCTGCAGCCATTGCACCTCATGACATTTTTCTATGGTAAAAACTGCTGATGTTTCTTCCTCCTTAGTCTTGGGCATTTAGAGATTAGTTTTATGTGTTACAAGAAGTGTTTTGTCATTCCTCATCTACCTACTTTCCCACATCTTTGCTCACAAAGCTTTTGTTTCATTTGTTAGACTGTTGCCTTATGTGGTATGAATTCTTTAGGTGCTAAACTACACAATTGATGAGGTTATGCTAAAGCTAATAACTGGTTAGAACAGCCATAGTGGCAAATTACTGCTACAATTAATGAGCAAGCTAAAATAATCTCCAGGCCAGCCAAGACAAGCCCAGGCAAAGCCGGACAGTTCCTGAGAATTTGTGCTGTTCTGTCAATACAAGCCTTAACCTGTTATCAGCATGTAGTTACTATAAACCCTACGGCTTCTTATTAGCATTGGCATTACTGTATTTACTGGGCTGCTGAATCTGAGCAGACACAGAGAAGAAATGCAGAAACAGCCAGAAACACAATCACACTTCAGATGGTTATAAAATTAAAGTTTTCTTTGGGAGTCACTGCTTGGAATTGCTCCCTGCACTGCCTGGAAGCATCTGGGATGTCCTCAAGTGTCCTGCCTGGAACCTGGCTGCTGCTGCAGGGAGGTACAGCACCCGTGGGTTTGTGGCCATTTGTGACAAAACTGTGTGGATGAGTTGCTACTTCTTTGAGACATCTCACACCAAAGTATGAACACATAAATGAGCCATTGAGCTGAATGTTTTCTATAGATAATGAAGGGGTTGTTTGTTGATTAATTTTGATTTTTGAACTAGGGTTTTTTTGGTCATTTTGTTGGCTGAGGCTGTTTTGAGATGTTATTAGGCCGTCTTCAAACATTTACTGTTTATGATGCTTTTATTTAAAATTTACTTTGTAAATTTAATGACATACTTTTTCCCAGCTGAGGTAAGCACTAAGATGTGTGAATGATCTTTTAGAGTTCACTGTCTGAAATGAAGGTGGTTCAAACAGTCATTTGAAAACTGAAAACAGAGAACCCGAGTGGCCTTTATCAGTCAAGCTCAAAGAACAAGCTCTGTTAGTATTTTGTTTTCCATTATTTTGTAGAATTAGGATGAAGAAAAAAATTATTTGGTGGGTTAATTTAAATTTCTTAAAGATGCTGGAAATAAAGACTTTAATTTACTTGTGACCAAATATAATTTTAAAGGGATGCAAAAACCAGCGTATTGCTCAAAGATTAGGATCAGAAAGAAACAAAACCCAAAAGATTATTTCTATGACAGTGAAAATTTTCAGCTATTGAAACAAAGTAGACCGAGAAAACAGTTTTTATCTGTGGTTCTCCTTGCATCGAGGTAACATTCTGAAAGGCAAATTACAGAAACTGTGTGTTACTGTATGGAGTATACACAGGTAAAATACCTCATGTAGGGAGGAATGACTTGACCTGTGCAATGCTGGGGTTGAGATACCAGCTGCTTTCTTTTGTCTTTAAATTCCAACAACCTTTTCATTTATCCAGAGGTTGTTACAGCAGATCATAGGGAGATGTGATGGAATGAGCTCTTGCTGTGAGACCTCCAATGTGATCTGAAAAATATTAGCCATGCTTGGAAAAGAAAAACTCCCTCAGTTTTGGCTTCTCTCCTTGAGCTCCCTGTGGAAATCAGAATTGGGGGTTGCCAGCCTGTTCCAAACCTGTGGCAGTGTGATGAGAACAGCTTTCCACCAGGAACATAACACTGGAATTTCTTTTCCAAACACCAGTATTTGGCTACTTTTGCCTCCTTGTTGTTTAAATCCCATGTGAACTGAAAATCTAGTACATAAGTTATAACCAGTTCCGTGAATTAGCTTTTCACTCCTTGTTGAAAGATAGTTTTGGATAAATTTGAAGGAACACATATTTCATAAAATAAAATTGGACAGAAAACCCAACTTCTGCAAGATTTAAAATAAGATCCATAATCTCAGGCCACCTTACCCCACCAGGTATATTTTAGGAAAAGGAGAGAAGGAAATAATGAGAAATAACATTTTTCTAATACGAAAGATAATTTATAAGCAAAATACTGAACTCAATAACACGTGGAGCCTTCTAGCAGCTACAGGTACAGAGTTAATACATTGCTTAGATGTGATTTCTTCTGAGAACTGAGATTTTGTATTCATGCATATATTTTAAAAAATCACAAGAAAGGAAAAAAAATATTAAAGGATATTAGCTACTTTTATTTATTCTATCTTATTCTAGTTAACAACAGCCAAAGTCTTCTGTTGGCTTCTTTCCATCTACTGCCACTGCCTAAAGTTTGTGAACACCTTCTTGTTTGCCTGCAAGTCTAGAGAAAATTTGAGGTTTCTGTAGTATTCCATTCTGATTATTCATAAAATAATTGCAACCCAGGAGTCCTTCATATTTTTTCTAAGAAACCTGAGTGATATCATTAGAAATATTTTTGGAAATGAGAAAAGATGACACAAAAATAATTAGGACACTATGAAATGTGCTAAGGTTCTCAGTGTTTAAAGTTTTTCCTCTCCCTCTTTTTTCCTAAGAAATTTATTTATTTTAATTTACATTTTGATTAGGTTCTCAGTAGCAGATGAAAGGAATTTAAGTCAATTTGCAATAGGAGATAGACATTCTAGCCAATGAAAAATTAAAGAAAAAACTGCCTTTGCTCTCTTTTTGGACAATTGTTTTCAGAATAATCAGCATCACGAGGACCAAAAAAACCACAACTTTCCAAGGCCAGATGGTCTCTATGCCTTAGTGCTGACAGAAGTGGCAAGAAATACAGATAAAGAAACCTGTTCACAGATCTATTTAAAATATTTTTGGATGAATAAGTAAACTGACAGGCATAGCTAAATTTTGTCTGTATTACAACAATCGAGAAGTTCTGTTAAGCAAAAAAATCATTTTTATTAAATCAGGAATGTGATGGGGATCAGCACTAGTAGCAACTGACTTTTATGTGAGCTGGAGTACAGCAGATCCATCCTTCCTAAATTTAGATAACTATTCAGGAGCTTGAACAACAAGAAGCCTCTCCATCTCAGGTTCTCTCTCTAGTGAGTAAAAAGAGATAAGAACCTCTGTCCAACGACTCAGTGATCCAAAAATGTGAGTTAAATTCTGATAGTGACTAAAATTTTCCATTGACTATAATATGAAACTCTTCTCCACGCTCATGAATAAAAAAGCATAATGAATATGTGCTATAATACTCTTGTTTGTCTTATCTTCCCTGTGTGCAACAGCATAGAATGAGATACACTACTACAAATATGGATTAGAAATAATAAAAGTATTCATCATGGCTGCTTAGGAGCAGACTCTCCAACTCCTGCTGGACCATGAAAAATAATGCCAAGCAAATAACTTGTCACCGGCAACACTGCACTTCCATTTAGCTATTCAAATAAGCAATAGAACCAATAACTTCCTGTCATTGTCCACAACATTACAGAATCTCCTGGAAGTTAAGACATTTCTCCCTGGCAGAAGGATGCTCCTCAGGCCTCCTGAGGATGGAATTCCACCTTCTGTTCCCATGCCTGGCTGGCTGTCACTGTTGCTGTCTTACAGATGTTTCTGTAATCTCATCTCCAAGGCTGTCAAGGGTAGACATGGCACAGCTTCCGCAGACAACCTTTCCTATGGCTTCCCCAGCCTTGCTGTCAGAGCTTCTCCTAATATGTGAAGTAAAT
Source organism: Zosterops lateralis (assembly GCF_965231275.1). Classification (NCBI taxonomy): domain Eukaryota; kingdom Metazoa; phylum Chordata; class Aves; order Passeriformes; family Zosteropidae; genus Zosterops; species Zosterops lateralis. The sequence goes on along the minus strand of NC_139800.1, from coordinate 24,877,681 downwards.
TTTCCCTGTTAGGTTTTAGAACTCTTTTATCTTCTCCAGTGTATCAGAGAAATAAAGGTTATTCCTTTATCTGAAAACTGCTTATGTCCCTCCCTCACAGTGCTCCTTGGCGGAGCAGCTTCCACTCTGTGTTCTGTCCTAGACAATGTTTTTTGGGATTCTGATTTCTGGCCTCCATTTTTGTTAATAACCCCTTAATTAACCAGAAAGGCAACATCTAAATTGGACAATGTTCTTGCTGAAGCCAAAAGCTGAGTAGGTTTTGTAGGGATGAATTTCAATTACACATTTCAGCATGCTGTTTGCCTCTATTATAGCAATGCCATATGACTGTTTATATTCATCTAATGATTCATTAAAAAATCATGACTTTTTTTCCCCCTGTTGATCTGTTGGGGAAGCAATAGATTTCTATCCTGTATTTTCACAATCATTGGCTTTTAAAAAATTGTGTTTCCTTCTACTGCAGAGAGTTCCTTTTTTGAATGTTCTCAAATTCACTTTGAATTATAATCATATACTGTAAAACATTTGTGGTTCCTTATGTTCTGATTCTACCTACAAATTCAAAGCATAGTCATCCAGACCAAAAAGAAAAACATTGGATAGGACTAAATCCACATAAATAAGAAGACTGACAAATTTCTCTACAACCCAAAGATGAAAAAAAAAATCAGACAAACTAAATCTGGAAGTTACTTTCCCTTTCTACTCTTATTGAATGAGTTTATAAGCTCTGGTCATATTAATATTAATATTAATATTAATATTAATATTAATATTAATATATAAAATACCATTAGATGGTATTCAATGTTATATGGCATAGTTTCCAGGTTCTGCTGGACTGAAAACCCTGATATGCACTGAGTGACTTCCTCCACATAATTCTTTCAACAGCTCTTAACATTCACTATGTAAATTACACTTGTTTATATTGCCAATTTACCTCCTATTTAAACCACATTGGAATTTCGCCTATTGAGTTTCTGTTAATCTGCCTGGCAGGATTTGGCCTGCATTGGACAGAAGGAGAGAGGAGAGATGAGTAGAGAAACAAAAATAATCCTCAAACAATTTTACATTAAAAACATCTACATTAAAAAAAAAAAAAATCACTAAAATAAGCTATGTAAAAATGTTTCTTTAAATTTCTAGCTCACTCTTCATTTTAAACAGTTATTTCCAGAAGGTTAATCAGTGTACAATTCTTCCAGCAAGAGGAAAATAATTTCCCACCAAGTTTGAATTTGGCAAAAACAATCTACATCACATTGTCATTACAACTGAACATATTTAACTTTATTTTATTTTAGTGTCAAGTGAATATATTTTAAACATTGGAAGGAGGAGGATCGAAATGAGATATTGAAGTCTTATGTTCATGTTTTATCCATTGTTTGTGCATAAAAGTACAAATACATTAAAAATGTCAGCTCATGCAAATCTTAAGGTGTTCCATCCTGCTAAAAAAAAAGAAGTCCTAAGTCTCTAATTCAGATAAGTTGCACTGAGTGATATTTACTGTGTGTATGGTAGAAAAAACTGCTAACAATTCATATAATTAAGGTTTTAATTTTTCTTCTGTTTTTCAGCCTCTTTTTTCACTTCTGTTCATCTGCTTCAGGCTTTTTTTTTCTTTTTCCTCAGAACTTATACAGTGTTTTCCTTGTGTTAAAAACAAGCCAAAAGGCAAATAAAGAGAAGAGGAACTTGTCAGCTTATAATATACGTTGTCTGATAGACCTCTATGAACTGGGCATTCTTCTCTCCCTGCATGGGATCACCATGTAAATAGAGGTGCATGGGTTAGCTTTATAAAGTGGTGGACAATGTTTGAGCTGTCTCCTGCTCCTGCCCTTCTTTCTGATTGCCTGAAAATCCTTTCTCTGGGATCAGATCAGCTGGAAAAGGGCTAAAATCAGTTCTTCTTTTGGGTTCAGACTAACTCAAAGGCAATGAGGTATAGTGGAACAGAGAGAGATGAGAAACTGGAGAAAATTATTAAGGTGTTTGTGAACAGAGAGAATACAAACAAGCTCACATCATCTGTTCCCACAGGTACAAACAAGAATCTCACACATAGGGACCTCATAGTCATGCCATTTGTCTCCATCCTAAACACTTGTGGACAGAAGAGTAAAATTTCCAGCTCTGAAGGTAGTGATAAGATTAACGAAACAAAAATGAGGACATAAACAGAGGGGTAAAATTATCAGAAGACAGGAGAATAGAAGTGAAATTCTAAGGACAATGATGATGACTTTCTGGACAAAACAGCCACAAACAGCAGTGGGAAAGATAAAAACAAGACTGCTGGACAAACATAAATTTAGACAGGTCGTAACCATAGGGATGGTGACAACAGGGAGATAGTTTTAAACAGGGGTGATTTCCTTCCAGAATTGATCAGTCGTTGTCCATTCATCCTCTGTGAGGAATAAATGCAAAATATGATTTTTAACAAGGATAATAATAATCCTCTGCCTCATGACTGGTTACTTCGTTAGCCCAAATGAAAGTTATCTGAAATTATACTGAGTAAACTTGATTGAATAACACAAGGTGTCATTGTGCAGTGTAATTTAATTCTTGGAGAAAAGTTGGGTTTCTTTATTTGTTTTGTGGTTTTATTTTGTTTTGGTTTAGGTTTTTGTTTTGTTTTGGGGCTCTTTGTTTGTTTGTTTCTTGGACTTTTTTGGGAGTTTGTTTTGTTTTGTTTTTGTTTTGTTTTTGGTTTGTTTTTTGGGTTTTTTTGGTTTTTTTTGTTTGTTTGTTTGTTTTGGATTTTTTTGGTTTTTTTTAGTAAATTTCAAACAATAGCAAATTAGGAGATCATCAGGCTTGCAAAGTTAAACACTGCAAAATTATGAAATTCTGGCATTTACTACCTTCTCTATGACCTTAATTTAGCTGCTTCATGTTGGAGATTCCCTCATTTACTTACTTTGAAAGATTATAAGGATAAGAAAATTGGATCTATTATCTTCTCATACACATGCAGTCATACACACAAACCCCAACTTGTCTTTCCCAAGAAAATCTAATCAACAGTCTACACTTTTGCCATCTATGTGCAAAGGTTTGCAAAGTTCTGTGTGACCCTGAGCTTAAATGTTGATATCCAAGTTCCATAGGTACATATGACAACACTAGCAGAAAAGTAAAAATTACTCAATAAAACCTTGTGTACTGGTTTAGGGGCTTGATATTGAAGTATCTGCAATGCAACTGTGATGTATTCTCAGTTTGTGTCAGCATGCCAGGAGCTGCAGGAGTTCAACAAAGAATAACCTTCAGTTCAGAAAAGGCTATCTACATCTTTTCCACATGATGAATTTCTCCACAGACTGGCTGGTGGGACACAACAATACATAAATCAAACTTAACTCAATTTGTACTTTAGTTTTTTCAGTTCACCTTTAAAAAGAAAACAACATATTATCTTACTTAGTCTAAGGCCATCCTAGCAATACAAGGGGAAGAAGAAGGAAAAAAAGGCAATATATATTTTTAATGAAAACTTGGTAACCTGCAAAAATAAGCTTTTTTACTCTTTAGAAAGATGCTAAAACTGCAGTGTCCACAATTTTGGGGTAACTGAGGTTTTCAAGTGTCCCTTGTGATAACAGGATCAGTACAAGAACCAATTGTGTTCAGTTTATGTACCAGCAACTCAAAGGTAGGCATAAATACGCACAAAGGACATGAAATTTGCTGATGAAACATAACTGAAGAAAGAAAAACAGTTGATCAAAAAAAGAAGTACAACAGTATATTTCTAAACACTCAAAATGAACAAAACCACAGATATGGGCATGTGCTTTGTGTGGTTTACGGTGGAGAGAGGCTGGGGAGTAGATATTAAAAATAGACAGGACAAAGGAAATATGAAAAAGGAAGAATAACTCCAGTGGCCACAACAGTACTAATATAATAGGTAAGGGAAAGCTCCAGTGGAGACAGGGACTAAAACTTGAAAGAATTTGGAGCAATTGGTAAACCACAGGAGAAACCACAAAAAATAAAACCAGAAAAATATAAAAGAAATTTCTATAAAAGCTCTTCTGAGTTTATGGTGCAAAAAACACACCAAGCTCCTCTGCAGTTTCCAAACCTAGGCTGGCTTAATGCTTCAACACACAAGAAATATGACAGATATCAGTCTTTATCTATTTCTTGTTCACACTCACTTAAAAGTGATTTTGAAAAAAAAAAAAAAAAAAAAAAAAAAAAAAAAAAAAGTAGCTTTAACCACAAAAGAAAAAAACAAAACAAAACAAAAACCTCCCTGCATGTTTCTGCAAGCAAATTCCTCTGGGATTTCATGTATATATATTTATATATACTTATATATATTTAGAAATTTTTTTGATAAATCCTACAATTTTTAAGAAATATTCTATTTTGCTATAGCTATATTGTTTATTTTGAGGGAAGGGTTTATATGTTTACATACCTAAAAATGTCTTGCAGAGCCTGTAAGGGACTTTGTAATTAGTTTGAGAAGAGTAGTATCCATTCTTCCATCTAAAGACAACTGCATCCACCTTTTCTCCTGGAAAGTCTGGAGGAGGCTGCGTCTCCACTTGGCATACAAAAATGCAATGGATAAACATACCTAGGCTTCTTCCCCACCCTCACCCAGCCACTGATCAAGCAAAACACACAGCAACAGGGAGTTGTGAGTCAAATGTCTTGACTTCAACAGAATTAGCCCTTAACTCCATCCTTTGCTGAAGCTGTGCTCATATGCAGAAGACGTAGCCCAGACCTTTCTTGGTGTTCATTTAAAGAGATATTAACCTGGAGTAATTTCTGTCCATTTATTACAGAAGTCTGAGGTCCCAAAGGATGTCTGATCTGGTGTTTGTAACAGACTGAGAAGTGATGTTAGACAGAGACCTCTTATAAGTCACTGAGGGCCCTGGAGTCTATCAGGTCAGTCAGGGGAGAACTCTAATAGCAGATACTGTCTGGAGAAAAATGTAATTTATATTAAAATAGATAAATTAAATACATATTTTTTTGTGGAAGAGCTATTTTTTCTGGCAGTCAAAATTTCTAAAATATTTTTAAACATAAATGTGTATTAGTATTAAAGCAAGGTTTTGTTTTACTATATGTCTAGGTCATCATATTACACATTTCCTACCTTTCCTACCTTTCTTGGTCTTTTAAACTTTGAATCATTTTACAGAAGATGACACTATGATAATTGCATTTTATAGGGTAAAGAAGGGGTAAACTCTAAATAAATAGCCATATTCAAATCTTAGTTCCACCTCTGTGGGGTTTTGGTTTTGGTTTAGTTTTGGGTTTTTTGGGTTTTTTTGTTTACTTGTTTGGGTTGTGGGGGTTTTTTGGGGTTTGTTTGTTTGTTTTTTAAATAAGAAGTCCTAGGTTCAAATTCTTTGATATATTATTACTAGCTTAATTAATTAACTCCACACAGATTTTTGCATTACATAGTAGAAGATTTATACTATGGAGCTGTTTAATTTTACTTCTATTTGAAGAAATCAGGAACAGCAATCATAAGGAAAAAAAACAGAAAGTTAAGTAGAGTAATTATTTTCCCTTTCAGTCTTGAACTTCCCTTCCCGGAACTTCCCTTCCCTTCATCTTATCCCCTTGTTTCTTTAAGTTTTCTTTGCCTTTAATGACATTCAGGTCATCTCTTATTTTTTTTTTCCTCTATCTCTCATTCATCTGTAATGTAGAAAAACAAATATTGTAAATATTTTTTTCAAAGTCTGTTTCTTTAACTTTGTGCATAGAATATGACCTTTATCTAGACAGACTTAGATCACCAATAAATTATAAAGAAAAAGAAAAAGAAAAAGAAAAAGAAAAAGAAAAGGAAAAGGAAAAGGAAAAGGAAAAGGAAAAGGAAAAGGAAAAGAAAAGGAAAAGAAAAGAAAAGAAAAGAAAAGAAAAGAAAAGAAAAGAAAAGAAAAGAAAAGAAAAGAAAAGAAAAGAAAAGAAAAGAAAAGAAAAGAAAAGAAAAGAAAAGAAAAGAAAAGAAAAGAAAAGAAAAGAAAAGAAAAGAAAAGAAAAGAAAAGAAAAGAAAAGAAAAGAAAAGAAAAGAAAAGAAAAGAAAAAGAAAAGAAAAAGCGCCTAAACCCCCACTGGCAATAATCAGTGTCCATACAGATTTTGACAAGTACAGCAGAAGTGCAGCCATTACTGAGTGTAAATTCTATCTCATCAATTCCTTTACTGTCTGGGAGAGAAAGGAAAACAAAGTAAAAATATATCTAGAGGGAGGACAATGAAAGGAAAAGAAAAAGAGAACACAGTGTAAAATATCGCTGCAGCATCTGGAATGTTGTAATTCTTTTCTTGAAAGATGTTTCCTTCATCTCTTCAATATGAAACTCAACCCTGCTTTGAATGTAGAAGAAAAATCAGTTTAGCCTATGAAGTCAATAGATTTCTATCCAGAGATGAACATGACTAAGATCATTTGATCCTGAAGATATAGAATAGTTATATGAGTAATTGTTAACTTCAAAATTGGAAGTTATTTGAGAACAAGAGTGAATTCTGTCTTTTAAGTGTGTGAATAAAGGCTATTATCCACTTTATTCTCTTGTAAATACGTTTTGGGATGCTACAGTCTTGCCTCAGCCTTCCCAAGAGACTAATTACCTCCTTTTACTCTGTATCATAATGTATATATAATTTGTATCATATTGATAAAAAAATCCATTAGAAGTTTTGTGAGATTTTCAGATTAACTTCTTTTAAGAGAAATTGCATCCTTAACCTGCTCAGACACTTTTAGACAGTTCATCATGTATTTATAGCCTTAGGCATTTAAACTTCTTTACAAATCTGCTGGAAAGTGCACACCAATCCATATGTGACAGTGGATACTTTACTTGAGGCAGTGACAAACCACACGTTTCATTGGCTGGTCTTGAATCAGAAACATCTTTAAAAACTTCAGATCCAGAGTAGTGGAAGGAAACATTTTGGTTTGTGTTATGTAAGTGCCCATGCAGCCCAAAAAGAGCTTTACATTCCTGGAGGTCCAGCCACAGGGCCTTGTACTCAAAGATTTTCTCTGCAGTGTCCATCTCTGCTGGCTAGGGCGTGAGAGGAGAGGTGTAATGGTCAGCAGTATATATAGCCAAAGGGATAACCCATGTCTTTGAACTGAAAATTATTTCTTTCCCTGTAGACCTCTGGGAATCTGGGTTTTTTAATATTGGAAGGGTGGGGGTGGGGGTGGGGGGGCAGAGGGGGAGGGCGGGAGGCTGTTTGTTTGTTTGTTTTCCTGGTTTTTGGGGGGTTTTTTTGTGTGTGTGTTTTTTTTAATTTATTTTAGTAGGCAAACATCTTTTTATTTAAATACTCTTATGCAGAGAGGGAGGAAAAACAAAACAAAACAACAACCAAAAACCCCAATGACTGTGATTTTATATATAGCAGTCTATCTACTAAAAAAGCATGTAACATTTTTTCTCTTGCCCTGAAATCAAAACTTTTTCTTTGAGTCAAAATATTAGTAAGTTATATTTCTTATTAATTTTTGAATGTTTCGGGATCTCAACAGAAGCAGTAAAAATCTAATTAAAATATTGAGACAGAAAAAAAATCTTCATGTGTTATTTTCAACGACATCATTTTGATTAAAAAAATTAGAACTATTTATTTACTTATCAAAGAACAGAAAAAGGGACACTAAAGCTGCCTGTAGGGGAAAAAAGTATGAAAATCTTCAATTAAGTACAATACCTCCCTTTTTAAAAGCTTTTTGGTCCCAATGCAATTTACTTGAGACTGTGAGTCAGAAGACCCTTCTATTCTCTGACTACTCACTCTGACTATCATTTAATTCTTATTTAACAACCACAAGAAGAACTTTGCTGTTTAAATATTGAACATTCCATTCAAATGTGAAACAGCACAGTGGAAATTGGTTCACAGTCTCTGACACAGGGTCCTTTACAGGAGAAAAGTAAGGACACATAAGAGCAGAAGTCAGAAAGTCAAAGGCACAAAATGAGGTGCTATTAGCAAAGGAAGCAAAATGGATCAAGGAAAAGTTCTCCAAAAGTCTAAGAAATGAAGCATGGACAAAGGAAAATGTTAAGTCTGCTACTTAGCAGAAGGAAAAGAAGATTATAATAGATAGTAAGGAAGGTTCTGAAATGCTTGATGGGTTTGATGCTTGAAGTTGATGAGTTTGGTGCTTGAGTCAGTGATAAGGCACTAAACAAAGGGAGAAAGAGGCCAGAGACAAAATTAAGATAGCCCAGGTTAAAGAAAATGAGATAACCAGAACATTGTCAAGTCAGGAAGGGCTGATGAAACTTAGTCTACACTCTTAAAGAGTCTGCCAGGAGAAGTGTGAGGGAACATTTTGCATCCATGTTTGAGAATTTGTGAGAAAGTCTAAATAAACTGGGAAAGGGTAGTTATGGTCTGGGATTTGGAGGAAGCATTTCAGTGGGAGTCCAGGCCAGCAAATTTGTCTTCTTTAGTAGTGTGTTAATCAGCATTAGACTTTAAATGCATTGTAATGCTCTTTTCTGCCCCATAAGCAAATACAAAGTATTTTTTCTGTCTTTCAGGACAAGAAGGATGAATCTCTGGCAGTCTGGACAACTTACGCCCTGATCCAGCGATCACTGGTTTCAAAGAAAATCTTTTCTGTGGATTTCAGTGGGGCTTTCCATCAGCATGTCTATGAGTGCTCTGAATGAGAATAAGAAGAGGATTATGAGTGTAAACAGAAGCTGAAATGTTTCAGTCTATTTTCATGGGTCCAGCAGAGAGGATTACAGAAAGTAAAGAAAAAAGTATGAATACATTGATTTGGGGGGCTTAATAACTTAAAGCTCAGAACATAGCATAAATATATATTTTAATTTTCTTCTGGCTTAAGCCAGACAATGCAGAAAGAAAAAAATAGTTTAACAGGTGATGGTTTCAATCACATTTTAAACAGGATTCTACTTGCTGTTTCCATAGTGCAGCTAAAATTCAGAGAATGAAACTAAAAACTGAGCACCTGATTCTACTCAAACTTAAAAGACTTTTATACAGTTTGTGAGAACTGTCATTGAATGAAAATGTGCAATCTAGACTCTCACAAGCAAGAGTAGAATCATAGCAATAGTATAATTATTACAGCTCGTATGCCTGACTTTTTAGCTAGATGAGTGTGAAAACACATTCAAGTAACTTGTAGATGAAGTTGCATGCCTAATTTGCAAGCATTAAGAAGGTTACATGTGCAGATTGGATAATTATGTACACACAGAGTTACCATCTGACATTTGCCCAGACAATTATCTAATCTGTGCCTGGAATTGTGGACCCAACTTGACTGTCTGACACTTGCTGTCAAACAGTGTGAAGTTCACAGGCAACTTCCCTGAGGTCCTGGGCTTTGGCTAGCAACTTGGGGAATGGAATGCATTAACTTCCTCTAGAGGTAACTAATATCTTCCAAGAATCTCATCTGCAGAGAAAATACATTACAGTCTTGGAAAGTGAAGAAATGGCATTAAATCAGTGAAAATAAATTTTTAAAGATAAATAAGAGGCAAAAATATTAGTTACACTTTGTAAAGACAAGTTCAGGGAATACTACCTATGGAGCAGTATGGCAACAAATCATCAAGAGAATCGTAGGAAAATAATATTTCCATTACAGGGTTGGCTTGCATGTTACATTGGTCCAGGAGCATTCATAACATTTCTCACATGGTGTATGAAAGGCCAGTGAAGAGGAGCACGGTTAATTGGTAATTTATATTAGACTTTGCAAGATCAAAACCTCACATGCATTATTAGAGGCACTATGTAGACTGGGTAGTGAAACAAAAAAATCACATAGTTGAAACTATCTGCATATTTTTAATCATTTGATTATCACCACACTGATTTCAATCACATTTCTACTATTTTCATAAAAGATAAGTCCCGAAACTTTTCAGGCATGTTGAGCCCATGTAGTTAAATTGCAATGAACTTGCCTTTCGGACTCATAAATGTTGACATGTTCCTCTTTCCCCCTCTTTATTTTCTAGGAAACAAATGCCACAATGGAGTATTATGTGCTATATTTCAAAAAGAAAAGACTGACTGGAATGGATTCTGAGAAGAGAAAGAGAATAATTAAAAGGGCTGGAAAATAATGCCATCAGTTTGAGGAAAGGTTAACAGAGGTGGCCATGTTCAGTCTGGCAAAAAAGGAGATTGAGGAGACACATAAAATATCTGCCCACAAATATGTAAAGGGACATCATAAAAGGAGAAGGAATGAATTATCCTCCCTAGTTGATGAGGAGCAAGAGGTAACACACTTATGCTGACAGGAATATATGTTAAAATTCAGGCTTGTTAAATAATTGAAAAATGTGTTTGCTAGTATGTTTTCTAAATCTGAGAAAACATTATCTATCTCCTTTTTTGTTTGGTTTAGTACAAAAATTCTGACACGCATTTTCTCTTTATATACTTGTTAGTAAAAGGGCAATTATTCTCAGGAACAGCGAATGTACTCAAAAAGCATGATAAAGGGTGTGCTACTGAGTACACTGTCAGACCAATAGAAAGCATGAATTTATGCTCAAATTCAGAAATATTTATGCTGAAACTTTGCTACAAGGTGGTGTTTAAAAGCACATCACTTCTTATTTGAGATGTTCAATTCTATTAGAATGAGTTTGGCTCTCACACAAAAATTGAAATTAACTTCTCTGTTTCATAAGTTACCCTTTTCACGAAAAAGAGTACACGCCTGAAGTTAAATACAAGAGTCTTCTTCCTGAAGGCAGTGAAGTAAAATATTTTGCTTTTGGTCATATTTACCATATGTTAATCTGGTCTACCTTAAAGGACTTGATCCCATTTTTTGTTTCATGAAGGTCAGGATCAGGCTAGGTGTTTTTGAATCTATTCAATTTAATCTTCTAAAGGGTGCAGATTATCAGAACTTTATTGACTCAAGTGGAACCATCTTGCTGTTCTCTCTAGATACATCTCACACTGACCATCATAGCATAATTTAATATCTGTCTGTCAGCAGACTGTGGAGTTGTCAGCTTCTCTCCTATTGTCTCCTATCAGTGTGTAAGTGCGGGGATGTTCTTATTTTAACAACCAGCAAAATACCCCTAACTCCATGGTGGAACCTGTCATCATCAGAGGAGATAAAAGGAAGAAGAATGTTGCCTGCAAGAGAAAGTGAAGGGAGCATTTTAAGTAGATAGAATATAATTATTCCATTTGGAATTTAGCCAGATCATCTGACTATATACACTGTATTTGCATGAGGTGTGCAAGGAAAATCGTAGATTTCTAATGGTCCAAATTTGTCAAGCCCTTGGTTTTACACCCCATTCATCGGAAATGAGTGTAGTTGCACTTCGATATTTTCATTCAAAACCACTTAAAAAGGTGAGCTCCTATATAATTGGAATTTTAAAGGAGTTCATGTTGTGTTTATGGAGCAATCACTACTAAATGATTTCATTTAAATTTTTCATAAGCTACACTTTATGAAAAATTAAAAGAAATAGACTCTTCAGAAACCTTGCTAAGAAATAGTCTCTTAAAGGAATATACATGCCATCTAAGCACGTATATTTTCAAATGTCGAATTTTCTGTGTACAGATAAACAGAAGACAGCATTAATACGGAGAAAGAGGTAGGCACTTTTTCCATATCCTGTCAGTAGTTTTCATTCAGCTAGAATATCAGAAATGGACTGCAGCAACCCAGAGATTTAATCCAGGAATAAGAATGCTCAAAGGAATGGATGCAAAATGGTAGATCAGTGAAGAAGAAAGGCTGGTCTTCATCCCTTCAGTTGCCAAAGGCCTGTTTTTAGCCAAAACTGGGACCATACACAGGACCAAAGATAGATTGAGCAAGGACACCTAGTCATACTGATAACTACTTAAAACTCTGTCTGAATGGAAACCCCTGATGCTAAGTCTGTGTCCAGTTTTGAAATTTCACTAGTCGTTATTTCAGCCAGATTCCTGCTAGAAAATAAGTGATGGACTTTTCCAGGGAATTTAAGAGCAGACATACTGTCAGTCCGAACCTCTGACCTGTTGTCAGAGCCCCAGAGTGAGTTATATAGGTAGACTGCTTGGGCAATACCCTCTCTGGGAACCTGTGCTTTGAGAACTCTCAGTTCAACTAGTCTGAGATACCCAAACAATGGGATTATTATTAATTAATGTGGAGTAAAAATTGAAGCAGAAGTGCTTACAATGCTTTTGTCATCTAATCCATATGGCCTTATTTATGTAACCCAACCTGAGAATCCCAAAATTTTAGGAGATTTAAAAAGCTCTCAGTAGGATATATTCTATTGTGTCAAGTATACTTCCATTTCAAACACCAACAGCCCTATTATTTCCATTGGTTCAGCCAACACAAAAAAAAACAACAAAAAAAACCCAAAACCAAACCAAAAATAAAATAAAATAAAACAAAACAAAACAAAAAAAAACCCCAAATACAACCCAAAAGAACACCCCAAACAAACAAACAAACAAACAAACAAAAAAGGAAAATTAATACTCTGTAAGTTTTTGGAAATAAGATGTTAAAGTCCATGGATTGAATTTGTGGGAAACAGAAACCAAAAAATTATCATGCACAATCAATGAAAAGTTTATTCTTTAAAAAACTCTTTAAAATAAAAAAAAAAAAACTTCTCATTAAAGTGATTCTAGGTTGATTTACAGTAGCTGTAATCAAGGGTTACCCGACCTTATAAGCTGTGCTATTCCATTTATAATAAATCTCAGTAGTTAAAAATAGATGAGCTTAGGACAGATAATAAAAGGAACAGTTTTAGAAAGTGACATGATTATTACAGAGAAGTTTCACCATGCCATCTGTCGACAGCAACCATGATAGCGCAGTGATGAAGTGCAGAGAGGTTTCAGAAAGCTGTTTGAAACAATTCAAATTCTACCTGCTTTTCTGTCAAAATTCTCACCAGCCTAATGTCTTGACACATGAACTGAGGAAGAGCTGCAATTTCTTTTTTGAATAATATATTGAGAGCAGCTCTGAGTAGAAGGGACTTGGAGGTGTTGGTTGACAAGAAGTTTGACATGAATTCTCTCCTCTCCTCTCCTCTCCTCTCCTCTCCTCTCCTCTCCTCTCCTCTCCTCTCCTCTCCTCTCCTCTCCTCTCCTCTCCTCTCCTCTCCTCTCCTCTCCTCTCCTCTCCTCTCCTCTCCTCTCCTCTCCTCTCCTCTCCTCTCCTCTCCTCTCCTCTCCTCTCCTCTCCTCTCCTCTCCTCTCCTCTCCTCTCCTCTCCTCTCCTCTCCTCTCCTCTCCTCTCCTCTCCTCTCCTCTCCTCTCCTCTCCTCTCCTCTCCTCTCCTCTCCTCTCCTCTCCTCTCCTCTCCTCTCCTCTCCTCTCCTCTCCTCTCCTCTCCTCTCCTCTCCTCTCCTCTCCTCTCCTCTCCTCTCCTCTCCTCTCCTCTCCTCTCCTCTCCTCTCCTCTCCTCTCCTCTCCTCTCCTCTCCTCTCCTCTCCTCTCCTCTCCTCTCCTCTCCTCTCCTCTCCTCTCCTCTCCTCTCCTCTCCTCTCCTCTCCTCTCCTCTCCTCTCCTCTCCTCTCCTCTCCTCTCCTCTCCTCTCCTCTCCTCTCCTCTCCTCTCCTCTCCTCTCCTCTCCTCTCCTCTCCTCTCCTCTCCTCTCCTCTCCTCTCCTCTCCTCTCCTCTCCTCTCCTCTCCTCTCCTCTCCTCTCCTCTCCTCTCCTCTCCTCTCCTCTCCTCTCCTCTCCTCTCCTCTCCTCTCCTCTCCTCTCCTCTCCTCTCCTCTCCTCTCCTCTCCTCTCCTCTCCTCTCCTCTCCTCTCCTCTCCTCTCCTCTCCTCTCCTCTCCTCTCCTCTCCTCTCCTCTCCTCTCCTCTCCTCTCCTCTCCTCTCCTCTCCTCTCCTCTCCTCTCCTCTCCTCTCCTCTCCTCTCCTCTCCTCTCCTCTCCTCTCCTCTCCTCTCCTCTCCTCTCCTCTCCTCTCCTCTCCTCTCCTCTCCTCTCCTCTCCTCTCCTCTCCTCTCCTCTCCTCTCCTCTCCTCTCCTCTCCTCTCCTCTCCTCTCCTCTCCTCTCCTCTCCTCTCTTCATTTGAATGCCAAGAAACAATCAACAGCTAACAAGTGACTAGGCATGATCCATGTGATTGAAAAATTCATAGGTGAGCAATTATTATTAAACAAACAAACAAGTATTTTTAGCTCAAATGTTTGGCCCCACATCTCCAAAGAGCTCTGTTAATTAAAGAAGTGCTGGTTTCTGAAAACTTTATAAGACTGATACTATGTAATGAATGTGTGGGGGAAAGTAAATCTAGTTTAACTTGCTTAGCAGTGCTTGTAAATTAAAAAAAAAAAAAAAGGAAATAGTCTGGTGCTTAAACAAAAGTATGGTAATGCCAAAATCTGTCCCAGTTCTTTGTCTAGAAAGACTTCTCAAGATGTTTGTCATGTTTACATGCACATGCACACACATATGCACACAAATATTTGCTGAATTCATTAATTTACATACATATATTTTTATAATTTTATAATTTCCCACTATTTTCTCATTAATTTAGTTGGCTGATAGTTATCTGTGCTTCCAGTGGGGTAAAAAACTCAGGCATTTGTATTTTAAGATACTTTTTTTATTATTTTCAATATTGCAACTTTTATTTGATGAAAGTTACTATTAACATATTTTCATAATCTTCTCAGCCTAGCAACAGCAGGAGTAAAAGGTGTGAGGGGCATGCAATATTCATGAAATTAAGGAGAGTTGAGATGAAAGGGAGTTCCATTAGGGAGACCAAGTGTGACAATATGACACATATTTGCATATTTTACACTTTAAATCTTTTCAGCACATCCAAGTTGATATATGGATGTAAACATGCATTGCCAGTTTTTAGCATATTATAAGCCCTCAAGACTTTGCATGCATTTTAATATGTTTCATTATTGCTGCAGATTTTAATTTCGAAACTGCACAGCTTTGATGGAAGAAAGCTGGAAGTCAAAGCATCTGGCCTCTGCTTCAGGCAAGCACAACCTTTTTCTTGAACACTTTTTATATAAGAAATTCTATTTATTTATGTGTGTGTGTAAGTTGTGTATATGTGTGCATGCAACGGGTGAGAAATATGAAGTACGCTTTCTTCGACACACATGCTACTGAGGAAGGGAAAGGGAAAGGGGAAGGGGAAAGGGAAAGGGAAAGGGAAAGGGAAAGGGAAAGGGAAAGGGAAAGGGAAAGGGAAAGGGAAAAAGAAAGGGAAAGGGAAAAGGAAAGGAAAGGAAAAGGAAGGAAAACCAACTAGAATCTGTAGGTATATAGATGTTCTAACCAGTCCAATTTATTTATAACTACTGTAGTTTTCTGGTTGTTCACCAATACAATAAAATATTGCAAGAGCTATATTGTTTGTTTGGTACTTGGTTTTTGTTTGTTTGTTTTTGTTTTGTTGTTTGGTGATTGTTGTTGTTTGTTAGTCTGGTTTGTTTCTTTTTCCTTTTAGCACTTCATCTGTATCATTTTGTCATTTAATTGCATAAGAAAGAGAGTATGACTCGGTGTTGTAAGTAATATCATGACTCATAATAATAATATGGTATTTATTTCTTAGCTGTGATCTTCATATCATAACACCTTACAAATATCCATTCATCCTTTACATTTTCTCAGTTAGGTGTACTAACACCACCTGTGCTCAAGGAATAAATGCATTGTTAAATAGCCACAGTATAGTCATTCAGCAGAAACCAGCACTTGCTACAAATAATTGTGTAGGTGGATCTGAGCTACCTTTATTTCCCTTATTCATGAGAGAAAAAAAAGAAGTATTTCAAGGGATGGTGTTTTGTGGGAAAACTGTGAATTAAAGTATTTTTTATTTCGGACATTGCAGAATGTAACTTAATGTAACTTATTGAGAGAGAGATACCTTACATGAACATAAGTAAGATATAACTTTGCCTGCTTAATCACCAGCACAATTATGTACAATATAAATAAGTAGCTCAGAAACTGCAAGAGAACAACGTCTTTAGAAATTGCAATTCCTTGCTATCACCACATCCACAAGACTGTCCTAATCAGGCCAAACTCTTCCAGTATTCCACTACCCTATAAGAATTTATTCCTAATATCTAATGAAAACCTTTCCTCTTTGAAGCCATTTGAACTAAGTTCAAAGCCATTTCCCCTTGTCCTATCACTCTATGTTCTTGTCCAAAGTCTCTCTCCAGCTCTGTGGAAGGTTCCCTTTAGCTACTAGAAAGTTTTGGATTTCCCCAGAGTCTTCTCCAGGCTGAACAATCCTAGCTCTCTCACCCTGTCTCCATTGCAGAGGTGCTCCGATCCTCTCAGCCTTTTCATGGCCTCCTCTGGATTTACTCCAACAGGTCCATGTTCATATCTTGATGGCTCCAGAGCTGGATGCAGTGCTGCAGGTGGCCTCTGTTCTGATTTTGCCTTAATTGAACTTTTGGTAAGGAAAAAATATGAACAAGGGAAGTGACTGTCTCTGTGAAAATATTACAACTTCAGTTCTGCCTAATTGACAGAACTAATTAGAGAAGCTGGGCATGCCTCTATAATAATATTTAAGAGAGGAGAAAACTGGAAAAAGTTATCTTTTTATTTCCTGGTGTTTTGCAATGAGGGAGCCCCTCCCCATCCTCTAGGTGGGAGGTCAGGCTGGGCCCGCATGGCTCAGCCATTGGGATGGGGTTGGGAGAAGGAAACCTAGGCTGGCTCCACCAAGCCTGGGCTAGGCTGGGCCTGACTGGCTCCACCAAGCCAGGCCTAGCCGAGGTGGGCTGTGCTGCTTTGCCAAAACATCCTACCTCCACTGAGCCCAGCATAGCCCCCGCTGCAGCGCCACACCGAGCTGGGAGCTGCTGAGCCATCCTGATGGTGCTCCAGAAAATCATGCGGCTGAACCCAGAAGTGGCCCTGTGGCCTGCACAGAAAAACAGTCCCGCAGCTGGAATTGAACATGACAGGGGCCAGGAAACAACCATGCAGCCAAAGCAGCCACCACCATTCTGGCCCAAAAACTGAGCGGCAGGACCCGAAATCAACACTGTGAGCAGCTCCATGGCCACCGCCCAGCAGAGATCACATGACCATCCATAGGCCCAGACGATTTGTTTTTTTCAGTGTACAGATGAAACTTACAAACATCAGTCTTCTCTTGAGTAAGAGAAAAAGGTGAAGACATGTAGAGAAAACAACATAGAGACACCAAGGTCATTGAAGAAAAGGTCTAATTGCAGATGGGAGGAAAATGAAGAGATGCCTTAGTCTTGAGCTAAAATTCTTTTATAAGGCCATGGTGATGGGCTATGAACACTAAAATATCCCTGTAATTCATGAAAGCATGGGGAAATGGAGCATTCAAGCTGTAGATAAGAACAAAGACACCCGTGCTGAAACAAACAGATGTTGAAATAGTTGTGATCCAATAAGAAGTTTGAACAGAGAAGATGAGTGATGAAGATCCTTTGCCCCCAAAGACGAAAAAGTAAACCTCTCTTCCTAGAAACAGATGAGAAAATTTTTGTTGAGAAAATTTTTGTTTCTATGCTAGAACAGCTCGTCCTTACAATTGCACCTCAATAAGCTGAGATGACTGATGTTTGGTAGTTGTGGGAAGACTATCAAACCTGGGAGAGACTTCACAGATGCAGATTTCCAGACAGATACTATTCGTGAAAATTAAAGCCATGAGAGAAGTTGTGGAAAAGTTTCCATGGCATAGAAAGAGAGACTCCTCTCCCTAAGTGAACTGAAGAAAGACTATTTTAGTGTGGTAAACTGACTGAAAATATCAGATTTTGTCTTTTTATATTGTCAATGAAAAAAAAAAAAAGAAAAAAAAAAAAGAAAAAAAAAAGAGTTGGGGGGAAGAGAAGTGTTCTGAACATTTATTCTGATTTCTTTTTTATTTTTTTTTTTAGTTATGTTAATAAAGCTTTCTTCCTACCCTTTAAAGTTTTGAGCCTAGTTTTGCCTTTCTCTAAATCCTTATCTCACAGCAAAAAATGAATACATATTTCTAGTGGGTGCGCTGGCATTTGGCCAGCACTAGACCCACTACAGTCTCTACCAGGGCAGAGCAGAGGGGCAGAATCCCCTCCCTCCCCTGCTGCCCACGGGGCTCTGGATGGAGCCCAGGACACGTTTGGCTCTCTGGGCTGTGAGTGCCATGGCCAGGGCATGTCCAGCGTCTCACCCACCAGCACCCCCAAGTCCTCCTGAGCAGGGCTGCTCTCAATCCATTCTCCATTCACTCTGTATTATTGCCCTTTATAAGTAATTGAATTGAGGTTTTGTTCTAGCAGTACAGATTACAAATGGAACATTGCAGAAACTTACTTTGTGTTTTCTTTTACTTACGTGTTTTCTGAGGGTGAGAATCTCTAACAACTACTAACCCAAAATGTGATAACCTAAACGACATCTTAGCTATCTGATAATAAATAATAGAATGATCCTTTTCAGACTTAAAAATCTATAAAACTGTGCTGCTGTCAGGAATGAGCACATCTTTGTCCTGAATTAGGGAAGATGGAGAGGAGGCAGCGAAGAAGTCAGTGCATGTAATGTGCTATGGGGGACAAAGTTGACAAAGTTGAGTTAATGAGTGGGATACAGGCCCCAGTAACTGCACTGCAATAAATCAGTCCCCACTTTATTTGTTGCATAACAACAGAGTAGGTTTGGAAATCTCATACACTGGTTATAGAAATGTCTCTCTTTTGGTTAATGGTTTACTGTGGATTACACAGAAAAAATGTTTTTAAGAACTAACAGTGATATCAATTCTATACCACTATTTTAATTCTCTATATTTTGGTATTACACAGAGTTTCCAAGCAGACCTAGAAATAATATGAAAGTAAACAAGGCCTTAGCCTAAGTAATACAACATCAGAAGAGAGATGTTATAGCTGTGATTGGCTGGTGGGGTTCAGGAGCACAGAGGCCCTAGGTGAAGTTTCTCTGTTAGGGAAGCCAGTTTAGTCCTTCAAAATAGAAGTTCAGTGGCTGCAAGGCATAGATATTAATGATACCCTAAAATTAATAACTGTGACAAAGTACTGCTTAGCAAGAGTAAGTGGTAGAAAACCATGCATTGAATTAACCACAAGAGGTAGAGACAGAGGAAGAGTGAGAACAAGAACTGTGACAAAGTTTGATCCAGACTTGTTATTACATAGCCATCCTCACAGAACTGTTGTACAGGTTAGCAAATTAAAGTCCTTGAACAAAAAGGCTATAAAAGTGTACATTACTGTTATTGCTGTCATCAGTGCATGGTGACAACACAGGACAACATAGATGTCATCCCTTCTAAGTTCACATTAACCAGAAGCTGCTGCTTCTGGCACTTAAGCACTTCAGTGTGTGTATAGAGAAGCAGCCAGACACATTTATGCTGGCAAAGAGAGTGTGGGATTCCTGAATTATTACCATAGCTCTGGTTTCAGATGGTAGGTTTTGACTTAGCTTTCCTGAAGTTACGTGGTAAGAATCTTACTTATTTCTCAGGGCCTGCAAAATATCTGATCCATTGGTAGCATTGTCCAGAAATGGTTTTGAAGACATTTTAATTTTGGTTAATTGATTTTTTTTTTTCTGAAATGTTACCACTGATAAGTCAATGATAAGGCAGTGAATGACAATCTAGCGTGCAGGTTGAGTTGAACCTCTGTAAAGGATGAGCCACAGGCACAAATATTTCTCAGAGTAGTGGAACTTCAATGCAGTTTAATTATAAAATATCTTACTGCTTGTACTTCTTTTGCACCTCCCTAGGCATCTTTCATGGTCACTATTAAAGAAGTAATAGAGGCAAGGAGAATCTTTCATCTGAACCAGTGCTGCAACTGTCATTTTTTGTATTTTTGATATGAGTATTTAAATAGTCAACACTCATGTGTGGTTCATTTCAGGTAAATGGCCAAACTTTTATGATTCCACTCCACCTTTTATGATAACATCCACCCTCTGTTTGTGCGACCTTGTTATTATGGTTGAATAGTCTCAGCTGCAAAAAAAACCAGACATAAAATAAGAAAAAGCAAGCTGGCTTTCAGCTTTAATACATGTGAAGCCCAACAGAGCAGAGATAAGAGCTGTCACAAACACTTTGATATTGACATTTCTCACCATAAATCTATAGAAGACACATACTTCTGCCAGCACTAAGTACACCGTTGGGTGTTAAGAAACATTTTTTTGCTGCTACTTATTCTCAAATGGGACAGGGATGGGAAGAGGTGAAACACTTATATTTGTGCAAAAGCTATTTCCAAGCCTTTCTTATCTCAGCTTTATCTGTTAAAATGTGAAAATGCCCTTGTTTATATTTGCAGCCTTCAAAAATCTCAAAGTATTTTGTTAGACCTTCTAAAGGAGAGATCTTTGCAAAAGCTTAGGAAAGAATTGCTTAACCATAGTTTGAAAGTCAAGGTCAGAATGCACTTGCTTTGCTAAAAAGAGTAAGTGGCAAACCCAAATCTTCCTCAAGCAAAAAATAGTGCAACTTGGAATAATAATTATTACTGCTACTGCATAATTTAAATTTTACACATTGCTTTGGGATATAATCTTCAACTGAGTTTGGGAATTTGGATATAACTTGGGATTTCTTCCATTTTTAAAAAACAATCTTTATGCATAGTTGCATGAACAGTGAAATCATAATATTGTAATATCAATACGAGAAACAGATATATGGCTAGTGTACAGAGGTATGGGTTAAAGAGAAAAGTATCCTAAGTGTATCACATGAGAAATATGGTGCCTTTGGGTAAACAGGAGCATAATTAGTGTGGTGTATTTGTCACAGCATTGGCTAAATTTGCCCATGAGACCCTAAGCAAAATGCAGACAGTTAAGAAAGTCAACTTGAAAACCAATTAAAAACTGAGAGAAACCAAAGGAATTACTTTTTCTTTAGGTTTTTCAAGATAATCCTATTGATGTCAAGTGCCATGGGTGGTTCCTGGATTAGATACTGCTCTTTTCATGCTAGGACCCATCCAATTCAACTGTAAGCAAGTGTGACCACAGGCAGCTGTAAGCAATTTCTTTTTTATACACACATGTACACATGCCATTGTGCATGGATACTCACACAGAGATAGAAACAAGAAATACATAATTAAATTTATTACATTTATTATGGGAGATTCACTCTGAGCAATACTGAGACTGTAATACATGTCGTTCACCCAGATTTGTTCCATCTGTATCCAAATACATATATAGATACATAAATATGTGTGTAGGTATATATGTATGCATAACGTACAGAAAGAATTTATGTGTGTGTATATATATATTTATATAATAGATATAAGTACATAAGGAGGGGAAGTATAAACAAAATATATAGAAACGACAGTAAAACCTTATCTCAAAAATTTCTTAGCTAATTTTCATATCCTTGGAAGATAAATGCATTTCTCTCTGCAAACGAGTATTAAAATGCATTGATCGTTCAAGAAGATACCAGATGACAATTTGAAATACAGATAAATTATAATTTCTTCTCTCATTAACAAAGTATAAACTGTCAGCATCTATGGACACTGAATTTGTTATTAAACTTTGCTAAGATAGATGCTGCTAATAAGAAAATATTTTTCTTACTGCTATTATCTACAGACAAACTGATTTAGAGTTTTCTTCTCAGTGCTTCTGCTTTTCTCTAAGAATTAAATTTGCACTTGGAAAAAAAACTGTTTCCATGGCTTTAAAATATGAATTTGATTAATGAGTGGTAACTGTATGATTAATAGAAATCGGTAATTTATAAAACTAGTATTACAATTCTGAAGACTTGAGACAGAATTAAAACACCTAGCTTTTTTTCTTTTTTATTTACTTTTTTATTATTATTATTATTAACAAAAGCTAGATATTAAAACAAAGTAACAGGAGCTCAATGTGATTAATACATTATAATCATACAAATAAGAATATACCTTTTAGCTTCAAGACATTTTGCCTACTCTTCCACTTTGGAAAATTGCTCACATATTTATTTATATGAGTGATTACTTCAAACAATAGTGATGTCCAGCCTTACTCTTAAACTTGCACTATCTTTTTTAAGTTAAACAACAACAAACAAAAACAATGCTGATAAAGTAGTCATGTGCTCAGGGCTAATGCTTCTCCTTACCTTCTTAGGCATTCAGTAGTCACTGAGTTATTTCCCAAATCAGTGAAAGGGCAAATTTCTTCTCTTGGCAGTCAAAATATATATTAGATCAAAGAGCATTTCCACTTTTCTGATTCTCCTGCATGAAAATAGGCAAAGGATCAACTTTGTTCCAAATGTCATTCTAAAAAAGCGTGTGTAGTTTAGTATTAACAAACTAAGGGACTATATATAAATATGCGTGTGTATATATGTTGACTGTGGGTGGATTAACTAAATGACTTTTAAAGATCCCTTCCAACCCGTATTATTCCATGATTCTATGACTCTATGCTATATAGTAACTGTGTTGGAGCAATGCTGAACTTCGTGTTCTGTAAGACTAGAGGCAGAAATTTGCCACATTTATTTTAATTCCAGTCTTTCTGTTTATAATTCTAAAACACTGAAGTGAAATGACACATCACTGAACCAGAGTTCTGAAGAAAACATGCTATTTTGCTTACAGGGAATTTTTTCTTTATCTTTTTCTCACTCTCTCATCCTTCATTGTCTATGAACATTGTAAACTAAGGATATTTTCTGACCCTTTAAGAGTGTGGCATGTTTAAAGAATATTTTGTTTAATGCAAAATTCAAAGTTTCACACATTAAGATTATTAGATCGGGACAACACAGTCCAATAAATCAGGTTGTTGTGTTTTAGCACAACCTGGCTTATGCTTAAGCAGTAAAATGGGCCGGGTTTTTTTTTTGAAAGCTAGCAAAAATAAACATTATCTAGAAGATTTCAGAATTTCTATGTTCTTCTTTTTAAAGTCATAACGCCAGCTTAAATCGAGTTGCTAGTTCCTTATGATATCACAAGACTCAATTTTTTTTGGCATTAGAGGGACTGGAAGAGAAAAAGAAAAGGTACGAGTGTGCCTGTGATTATGAGCATCTACGAGGTCATGAGTGTTGAGCTCCAAGGGAAAGAGAGGGAGCAAAAGAAGGGAAGAATGAGAGAGAGAGATTAAATGAAAAATTTGGATTACAACAATGTTTCTCAATAACGAGTTCACCCCTCAAAGCAAATCACATTTCTTTTGCAACAGTGTCCTGGGTTGCAGTGTAGGATGTACACAAAGTATTTATTCTATCATCATCTTCATGAACTGTTAAAACCAAGTGGGGCAGTGCTCTAGTGTTTCCAGGCCCTCTGCCTTTGGGCTGTCTTCTGCTAATGGCCCATCAATGCCTTGCCCATGACTCACAGGTAACTCCCTCCAGGAGTTATCTCTGTTTAATGGGCCATCAAGGACCCACTTCACAACTCATCATCCCATTGGGAGATGCTCCGCCCTGGGGGAGGAGCCAAGCATTCTCACCTGGATATAAGCTGGTATTTGGAACAGTGCAAGGAGCCCTAACCTAATGGATTCCCAGAGGACCAGAGCTACCAGACCTTTCTACAGGATCACTGCTTCAGGAAGACCACGTCATCTGGACTGCTCCCACCATCCTGCTCAGGTTGTATTCTGACTCTGTCAGTGGTCCTTTGTGTTATTGCATTTATTTTATTTTATTTTTATCTTTTTACCTTTCTTCTTATTAAATTGTATCTCTGACTTGGAGCCTCTCACTTGTTTTGCTTTCCAAACCACGACAAACAGTGAAAGGCTTAGTATTAGTTCTGACACTTTAAAATATGCCCGCGTGGATGTGCCATATTTGAGCTGCCAGCTTTGTAATAGCTTCAAAGTCAAAGCAGGAGTCCAAGACTTAAAGAGAGAGGTCTAATTTTTGAGCACAGGATCAGTAAAGCATGTTGACAAAATCCTGGAAATCAAAATGGTCTAGAGCTTAAATAAATTCTATCCCTTGGCATCCCTTTCCTCTTACATGTATTTTTTGCTGTAAATATTATCTGGAATATTCTGTCCCTGAGGTCCTGGTAAAATCCACTTGGCTGGGATGAAGAACATATAAAATATTATTTGCACTTGGGACACTAGCAGACAATGTATGAGATTTGGGGGCTGAGAATTTTGGATCTCTCATTCTTACCTTATTTATCTAGGGTATAACATAAAAAAAAAAAAAAAAGACAGGGAGAAACGTATATAAAATTAAATTTAATGCTTTCTTAATTGTGAGAGGGTGCAATATCAATCTACATCAGTACCTGTCAACATAGCTTGAAGTAGTAAATTTAATTGTTTCTATTTCACCGATTAAAAAAAAAAAAAAAGAATAAGAAAGGTTAAGGTTATGTCTTGCAGAGGAGCTTGGTAAAGTTCACTTGACATCAAAAAAGTAATTTATAGTGTTGATCTTGATTTTGTTGCTTTGGACAGGGAACTGAAAAAATTTCTACTGCTAGATTGACATTTACAGCACCCAAGATTCCCAGTACCTGTCAAGTAAGAGGTTTTTTTCTTTTTTCAAGGCAGAAACTTTTGCTTTCTGAACTTTGTCTGTAAAATTAGTAACTTCTGTTTAAAGACAATATTTCAGGATACAAGTGAAGGTAATTTTTTGCTACTTCTCATCCAGAAATAACTCAGCAATCTTTGAAACTCGAGGATCTTAACAAAAGGGATGGGTTTTCAACTAGAGTTTAACAGGTCCATACAATCCAAAATAACTGTGGCCCTGGCGTATTGTTTCCAGATTCCTCCTGCAAAGTACCTTCCATGAGACTCTATTACAAGTATTGAAGGTGAAGAAGTTGTAATCTGAATTTCTAGGAAGATGATGAAATATAGGCTTGAACAACATTACAAATCATGAGGTTTTATGTAAGCAATATCCTAGACAACGCTGATTTATAAGTAAAATGGACTGACTTTCTACCTAAGATAATGACCTTAATAACAATTTTTAATTGTTAATATATGGCTTCTTTTTTTACTGCAAACATTTCACGGACTGTTCTGATTCATCACAACAAGAAAAGAAAGGATTTCTAAATTTTATGGTAAATTTTAGAAATTATTATGTCCCACATGGTCTTTTTATATGCAATCCAATCAATATAACTGGAAAAAAAAAATCACAAGATCCTTTTCTAATCCTCTTCTTTTCTTTCTTTTTTTTTTTTTTTTTTTTTTTTTTTTTTTTTTTTTTTTTTTCCACTAAAGACTAGTAGTCTAAAATACTAAATGGAACAGATCAGATTTTGTCTTTTATTTTTTCTAATTTGGGGGAGCCCTTAGTCCATTCCTGCATAAAGATTATTTAAAAGGGTTTAATGTTGAATTTCATCTCTTCTAACTTCAATGTGTGATAATTTCATGTTTAAGTCTGAGCCAGTTGTTTGAAACTGTCTATAATCATTCAAGAGAAAGAGGCATGACTAGTGGCAACACATCTATTGTAGGACTCTCTTACAATGGAATGGCTGGCATGCACATCACCCATTTTCCTGTATCACTCTCAAGAAACTAGTGATGGCCATCACAGATCCAGACTCAGAAGGTTAGACTGAGGCAGATGAATCACATCCTTAGTTACTTTCTAAAAGGAGCTGAATACTTTTTTTTTTTTTTTTATTTTGCCAAGCCATTTTATCGTATTTCCCCCCCAGCATGTAGCCTCCTTAGGCAATGGGTATAAAGTTGTCCAGTAGGAGAGATGAGTTTATTTAAGTCCAAGATGTTGCTTTTAACACGACAATTTCTTTCTTATCTTATAGTCATACACAGAGTGAAATGTTGAATTTGGCTCTATGACTGAGCATGTCCTTCCTATAACCCCTCACTTGTTATATAGCTACATCTCTGTGAGAACTAGTATCTTCATTAGGCTCACTTCCATTCTACTTATATCAGCTTGTTTAGATCACAGTTTCACATAGATAATGACTTTTTTGGCTATGAAGGATTTGTGCTTAGCAAGTTGATGTTCTGTATTGGATGAATTTCCTGATCTCACATTGCACAAAACAAGCACAAACAGTTTCAAAATGTTCCATTTTGTGTGACAGCTGCAGTGTCATCTTCATTTTTAGTCCATTTTTGTAGCACTCAGATACCTCTTAATGGGTAATGCTACATGATTGCAGGCAGGTACTCCAATTCTAGGAGGAGTAGTGAGGGTTGCAAAGAAGAACAAAAATAGAAAATACTCTTGATTCTTTATGATTTTTTCGCACACAGGAAATCAAGAAATGCCAGTTGAAAATTGTCTTGATAGACGCTAGAAATAGGAGAGGAAAGCTCACTCCCTGCAATTACAGCACTGCATTACATCTTTTCCTAAAATATTTCACAGGTATTTTGAGTCACTTCTGTCTGGTTAGTGAGTTTGACTGAAGGCAAGTGAGCTGATGGAGGGAAGGTTGGGCAACTAGCTGAAAAGATGTGTATGGGAATGCTGAGAAGGCCAAAATGGAAATTTCTAATGCCCTACTCAGGCTGATGAAATACATTGCTTTTCATTAACTATTCTTGTATACTTCTGTCTCTTTGTGCAGTGAGGGAAGAACCCCAAATCAGTAAGGTATTTTTTTAGCACAACAATACCAATGGGGTGAATTAAGCCACAGGATCAGCATGATGTGGACCTAGTGGAAGATGTCCCTGCCATGGTGAGGGGCTTGGAACTAGATGATTTTTAAGGTCCCTTTGAACTCAAAGAGTTCTATGATGGTTGTATGATTTAGAATGGGTCTGCCCTCTCTGAATACCCTTTTTTACTTTGCATGAAGACAAGACTGTAGTTCCAAGCTGGATTTCAAAGCACCCACAAATTATAACTGGGAAAATTTCCCCACTCACTTCTGTGTTATCCTCTGTTTGCTTATCTGTGTAATGGAAACACACTGTGCCTACTTAGATCCAGTGCTGCAGAAATTCAGAGCAGAAAAAAGCAATAATTTTTCACAAGAAGAGTGGTTAACCACTGACGCAACTTACTTAGGATTTTTGTAGATTCACTAATGCTAGAAATGTTTAAATCAAAATATTCTAAGAGATGTTCTAATTCAAAGAGAATGAATTCTGGGAAGTCTTATGACTTCCATTATGAGGGAGGTCAGATGAGATGTTCACAATGGTCCCTTCTGGCTTCATAATCTATGAAGCTACGAAGCTATATGAACCTCTTTCAAGAAATAAAGATGATGGTAACTGTCTATAAATACTTGATAACATGAAATTGCTGGAGGAACTATTTAAGATTGTTAATGATGGTATTATAGGGAATAATGTCTTCAAACTGAAAAGACCAAGGTAGAATATTTAAGAAAGACAGTATTTTCTAGAAGTGAGGTCAATTGCACAGTGGAGTAATTTGCAAAATTGAGTTCTATAAAAAGAGATGTGCAAGAAGAGAGTGAATAAAGAATGTGATTAGTCTATGAAACAAATTTGTTTTAAAGATGGATAATTGAAAAAGAAGTTGTACAGAAATTCCATCACTGTGTTATAATAATTTTAGAAAACAGGTGTACCTGCTTGCTAGCTTTTTCCTTTTTTTTTTTTTTTTTTTTTTTTTTTTTTTTTTTTTTTTTTTTAATAATTGATTAAGAAATGGTTTACTGGCTAATGTTTTCTCATCCAAACATGAAACTTCAGGTAGTAATTTTTCCAACTGACATAAGATAGATCTTAAAAGAGAAATAGCTGTAGTCCATATGGCAAAACAAGCTTTCCCTTTCTGACTTTGTTGGTTTTTCCTCAAAAATCAAAGAAAATATTTCCCTTGGAGACAAATACTTAACAACAGTCAAGTGTTCATCCTTCCACCTTAGTGCAAACTGACTCCAAGAGGCAAAGTTATGAATGTAGAAGGGACTGACATTTTTTGCTATTGTGGTCATGTTTCCTCTAGTTCCTCTCAGCTTTTTCTTTTGCGTACTGAGGTGGTTTGTCAGAGCTTCACACACATTCTGTGTCTAAAGAAGCCTCATTACTGGTCTGTGCAAAGACAAGTCAGGTGGAGAAGGATGACAAGGTTTGCATTAATTGCACAGCTATCTGTTGTTCCAGGGGTCATTCAAGCATATAATAACTTAAGTAGAGTTTCAGTGAGTTGGAAGTTCTTGCTTTTTGGAATATTTTGGCAAGCTGATTTCTTATTATAGCACAGTTGGTATTTCTTTTTAAAGTCTTGGCAGAAAGCTGTAGGTGGCCATATAGCTTATGTCCTGATAGCAATAAATTTTCAAGATTCCATTAGTCAGGAAAAAAAATGGTAAAACTGGATTTGATTATATTTAAGTTCTCGACAGAGGTAATCTCAGACAGCATGGTTCAGATGTGAATTTACCTGCAAAAGTTCATGAAATGTGGGGATAGCTAGTACTTGCTTTGGGCTATTAATAGGCATGCTGATCATTGGAAAGTTTATCTCACTAACCATATTCAGATCCTTCTAAGTCTGGAGTATCTCATGATCTTGATCAACAAAATTTACTATGATCTCAAGCGAACTTTCAGCGAATTTGGTGACATTAGGCTGAGATTTGCACCATGTTAATTCTTTCTTAATGTCTGTAAAGGAAATTTTCCCCAAGTTACTCAAAGGTTAGAATTTACATGTGTCTATGTTTTTATTTAAAAAATATCTTTGATTTTATATCGTTTGTTACTTCTGCAGCTTTAGAAGTCAAATGAACTGATAGAATAAACTTGAGAAATTTAGCAAAGAAATTCAATACAAGGTGAAGATTATGTTAAATTTAATTTAAATTAAGTTGGAAGAGCATCTGGGAAGATGTTTCCTAAAAATTTTAGAACAGCGGAGACTAAATTCTTATACTAGATCACCAGATCACTTCTTATACAAGATCACGAGAAAGGTAATTCTCTTTCTCATCTCTTTGGCATTTGTCAGACCTAGTCACAAGTCTAAATAACTCTTCTGTCTATTTTAATCTTCCAATGTATCTGTATTTGAACTTTAATCACTAAGGATTTTATCAATTGAATTTTTTTCAGTAAGACTACATAGAGAAAGAAAAAATATATGAAAATACTGACATGGGAAAATAAGGAGTCAAGATATTTGGATTTAAATACTTTAAAAAAATTTCTCCATTTCATAACATCTGTTAAAGCATTCACATTTTTTAGTTTTTGAACCAAAAATATAAACAGTTGGCCACTTTGCCTTGGTGTCTTTTAGCACCAAGCTGGTAAAGGTAGCACTGTTTTGGGTGTGCTGAAATTTCCTTATACCAGTCATTCTCCTCTTCTAGAGGACCATACCACTGTGCCTCAGGTTAGAACAACCTTAAGGTCACTCTGTTTTTTGTAGTTGATATATTCACCAGCCCATACAGAACTATAATACAATCACTATTACCCTATTGATTGGAAAGCTAAAATTAGAGATTAAGGCACATCTTTTTTAAACTATATTTGCAGGTTTTAGTCTGGTTTAGTGTTTGTCATCTGCCACACATAATTAAACATATGAAGGAAAACATCACTGCCGTATTTCAATCAAGCATGGTTTGAGATGGACTTCCCATCTTATGTCAGTTAAAATACACAAAATTATAGTTTTAAGATTTAAAAGCAAGTGATTATAATTTACATCTTATTAGTATAACAAAAAAGTATCTATTACCAAATGTAAAATTAAATTATCATTGAGATAATTAGACAGTTTTTGTTTTCATTTAGTTTATTATTTCAATTGTATCTGTGCAAATTAGACCTTAATGTGAAGAGAAATCAATGATTTCTTTTGTTGTTGTTTTCATTGGTGTTGGGATAATACATTCACATATTTGCATTGTTTGAGTAAAAAGGACCATAGTGAGAATTTACTTCAGACATTGCCAGAAAAGCATAGTACCTGATCTCAAATGCATCAAAGATCCAAATTGCGAATAAAATAAATATTAATGGCGAAATTTTTCTTGGGGCCTGGCAGCCCGCATCCTGAGTCTTTTTGAAAAACAGAATATACGTGTCTCATGCTTGAATCATAAGAATACTAGCAAAATGAATTTTTGAATATAAGTTTAAATGTTATGACGTCTAATTTATAGTTAGTTTGTTACATTTAGATCTTCTGTGTGTTTCTTCAAGTATATGAGAAGTGTTTTAGCTCAAAAAAACCTGTCTTGTCAAGGCCAATACCTAAAAAACAAAAAGAGGATTTGATTTGGCAGGGGTGAGTCAAAGCGTGTAATGTTTAGCTGTTTTGATGGTAACTCATAATTTTCTATGTAGATTGATCAGGTCAAGGTTTATCTTACTTTTCTTTAGGTAAACATTCCATACATTTATATCTGAAGCTTCTTTATTGTAAAAAAAAAAAAAAAAAAAAAAAAAAAAAAAAAAAAAAAAAAAAAAGTGAAAGAAAAGGATCTAAAGGATCTAGTATATGAACTCTTATATATATTTAATGACTGCATTATGATGAGAGGATTAACCCTTAAAATAGACTATTTTCCTGCAAGGATTACGGAGGATTATTAGAATGATGAGCTTTGATGAAGATATCTGCATAGTAGATGCCTGTGTCTGAGCACAGAATGTACATCCTTAGAGCCTATACATAATGCATAGAAATACTCACATCAGTTTCTGTACCTCTTTATCCCTTAGTATGATAAAGACTATGGAGAAAAACAGTGAAAAAAGTCAGAGGACCTTCAGTTTTCTTTTAGAAAATGATGTAAATTAAGTTTACCTATCTGATTACAAGAGAAGATAAGTTTACTACTTGCTGAGACATGGTAATTAAAGAATATTTCCCTCTTCCTTATTTCTAATAGTAATCATTAATAACTGTTTGAATTTTTCCCATGTTCTGATAATATTCTTGTTTTATACACAGTGGCTTCTTTTTCTCCCTGAATAGCTACCATGTAAAAATATCTAAGAACTATATCCTAATGATTTCACTAAACCCTTCAGCCCTCTCTAGGGTAGCCAGGGTTATTTCCTTTGTACAAAATGATTGTCATTACACCCACTGCTCGTTCCAAAGGGCTGAATAAGGTGAAGAGAAGAAGGCAAACAAGCGAACAAATAAATAAATAAATAATACCATGACACACACACCCCCCAAAGCTGGATCATGCAAGCTATAATAATTCATAAACAGGGGAGGAAAGGGATAAAAAACAAAAGCAACAAAACACAATTCCCCAAACAGCTGGCACATAAAACAGCCCAGAGGCAATCTTCCTTGTAGCACACCAGACAAACCCATAGGTATTTATGAGCAAAACAATTCAGTTTACTTTCCCTAATAGTCCTGACTCCTCCCTTCCCTGACAAAAAAAAAAAAAAAAAAAAAAAAAAAAAAAAAAAAAATACAACCCTGTGGTTCTTTTCACAGGAAAGCTGGTACTTCGCCTTGTCACTCATGTAGCCCTTGGGTATATACGGCCTTAAAAGAAGCCCAGGTATGATTCCCTTTGATAGGGATAGGGCAATAAGGGGCTAAGGAGAGAAGCAGTGACAAAATGACCTGTAAGAACAAAGTGGCATCTGTGTTCACGGGACTAGATGTAGTTCAATTGTCTTATATAAATCAAATAAGCTTAAGGGTTACATGTTAAAAAAAAAAAATTACTTATCTCTACCCATTATAAAGAAAACCTAACTTAGCTAGACTATTTTCTAGAGTGATTAATTAAGGAATATACAGCTATTGGTGCTATATATTAAACTAATAAATGCCACTCAATGCTGTTTATATTAATCTGAGGGGCATTCTAATGGTTCTTCAGTATGTCCTGAAAACTTCCTAATCCAGGGTATTGGGTTTGCGTGGCAAAATTTTGGTAGTGAGGAGTTGCAGAGGTGGCTTCGCTGAGAAGCTGACAGAAGTTTTTGAATGTCTGATCAAGCCAAGATGGACCCTTGCTGGCCAAGGCTGAGCCCATCAGCAGTGGTAGCAACACCTCTGGCATAAGTATGGGAGAGAAGAGCATGTGGAAAGAAGAGTGAGACTGAGCAAGTGCCCTGCAGACAGCCAGGGGAGTGCAGAAGGAGAGACAGGAGTTGCTCCAGGCTCTGGACCTTAGATTTCCCTGCAGCCCCTGGAGCAGCCCATGCTGAGGCAGCTGTGTCCCTGCAGCATAGGGAGGGCACAGGGGAGGAGAAATCCATGTGCAGCCTTTGGAGGAGCCCAGGCTGGAGCAGGGGGATGCCCAAAGGGGGGTGTGTCCCCACAGGATTGCCACGCTGGATCAGCTTTCTGGTGGGACCTGTGGCCCTATGAGAAGAGCCCACACTGGAGCAGAGGAAGAGTAGGAGTAATTCTCCTACTTCAGAGGA
Organism: Zosterops lateralis; assembly: GCF_965231275.1. NCBI lineage: Eukaryota > Metazoa > Chordata > Aves > Passeriformes > Zosteropidae > Zosterops > Zosterops lateralis. The sequence continues at coordinate 24,845,256 of NC_139800.1, read as the reverse complement.
AGGAGTGGCAGAAACAATGTGTGATGATAATGATTTGAAAATAGGTGAGCATCCCATGTTATTATTTATCAGGTCTTAATAAGTATATTAAGTATATATAAGTATAAATATAAGTATATATGTAAGTATATATATAAAAGCCTCTGGATATAAATCAGGAGATTGTAGATCTTGGAAGGGATCTGATGAGATTATATAGTCCAGCTTGCCTACTAAAATAAGTTCATCCAAAAGAGGTTGCTTTAGAGGACATGACTGTTATTGTCTAGGCAAATCATGGAATCATGAAACTTTGCATGAGAACATTTACCAACTCCATCCCTATGATGTCATGCTTACAGAGTTTTCCTCAGGAAATTTTTAAACTCACAAGGAACGATAATGCCTGGAAGAACTCCCAGTCTTAGATGAGAAACTTAGAGGGAAGGAAGTAAGCATCTGAACAAGCACTGAAAGTAGAAAGTCTGAAATCTGGCTCTTCATCTCTCTTTCTCTACCACGAATTTCGATCAGCTACTAATTTTCCCTATGGCAGTTGTGGTACAGGAAATAATGATTATTGGGACAATGTTGTAAAATTACTGAGACTGTGTTCTTCATCATGTAATTAGAATTATACATCCAGCCTCACAATTAATTACTCCACATTCTTAGATGAAATTATTTAATATTTCTGCAGTGCATCAAGGACTAACAGGGCTTTAGCTGTGCTAGATACCATACGCCAATCTGCAAGATGAAAATCCTTGCATCAGAGAGCTAATAGCTTAAATAGTGGGGAAAGGTAAAGGACTTAAGGGTAGCATCTGTGGGAAGATGAAATGACATGCCCAAGGCTATATAGCAGTTCAGAAGTGCAATTTGCAGCAGAAATCACAATACCATCAACAAGGCCATCTTTATGTTAAACAGGCTTTTGTACAGAAATCTCTTTAAGATCAAATTCTCATGAACTCTTGCAAGTCTATCTAATGCACTATTTCCTAATTACAAGTAAAAATTACTCTGTTGATCAAGCAGATAATGAATTTCCAGATTATTGTAGAAAATAACACTGGTATCAAAACTTTGAAATTAATTAAAGGTGAAAATGACCAAACCATTAGGAGACAAACATTACTTTATGATATGTGTTTACAGTAATATGACAGATACGACCAAGCCCAGAATATTTTTCCTGTAGAGGGAATTAGAAATTAACCTTTTAAAATATTTCTTTAAGAATTTTTTTTACAATACATGTTGCATCAATCCTCACAGAATTATCTTTTTTTTTTTTTTTGTATGATATATAACCTAATTACAAAGGTAATTGATCTTTGACCTAAATTTCAACAAAAAAAGTAGCATAGGTGAGTACTGAGATTGCAGTTAAGATATTAAAGAACCTTTTCACCCAGCCATAGTCATGTCACACAATTTTACTCAGCACTCTATTTTTACTTATTCTGACTTGAATGCTCTAATGCTGTGAAAATAAAAAAAAGATATGACGAAAAAAACCAACAACAAAAAAAACCCCTATCAAAATAGCTGTGAAACAGCTGGTATTATGCAAAGTGCACAAAATTGAAAAGAGTGTATGCAATGCTCCTACACATGGCTAGCATACCAGCTTCAACGGATCTGTGAGATTTCTTGGCAAAGAAATGCAAAAGTTAAAGCAAAACATTAGAAGTTATCTGCAATACCTCTGCTTCAGGCTGTAGTTCCATTAGAATATGCTTCACCCAAGGCCACTGAAGATTATGTCTTGCTGTAATTGATGGGTGAATTTCTTGGTCGATTAGAAAAGATGATTCTCCCTTCCTTTAAGACTGATGAGTTAATCAATAGAAGGCATTTTCTTTTGTACTCATGCCTATGAGGAAGAACAGGAAAAAGAATAGTCCAAAATATTTGTTGAACCAATTATTCTTAAATAATACAATTTCTTGTTTACTATTGAGGACTCTAATTTTAAAAAGTATTTGAAAAAAGTAGTAATTTTAATATCTCTTCTAAATATGTAGTTTGATAGTGATGGCCCATTTTTTTACGAGGAGCTGTGTTTTGCATAAAATGCTAGGTAATGTGTACTGAAACATAATTATGAGACTATAATATTGCAAAATAAAATTCCTTAAAAATGTCAGTGGAGGAAATACAATCTGGAGATTAGAATTAAGTTGATGAAGAGGTAAATTCAATAGAATTGTAGCAAATAGGATACACGTGACTGTAAACAAGTTATCTAATATTTTAGTGCCTGAGTTCATAGTCTACAAAATCTAGTTAATATGACATTGTTTTGTTTTACCTATGTTTTCTTTTCACCTGGACAGGAAAGGAAGTTCATATTACAGCCTGTATACATACTGCCAATGAAAGCAAAACATCTAGATAGAAAGGAAATATATATACACAGATACCTGGATAGGAAACACACTTCCTCGAGACAGCTAAACTTCCAACTACTGTGTCTCTGTGGGCAATTTAATTATCTCTCACTGATTGGAAATAACATAAACTTACAGGCTAAATCCTAGTTTTAAATGTTAAACCAAATCAAATTTTGGAAAGAAATGTTATGGGTATCTAGCATGAGAACACTTGCACCTGCTTGTCAATAACCATAGCATGAATTTTTATACCCAAAGTAGGTTTTTTTTCTCCTTTATAGCATAAGACAACTCTTACCCTCAAAGAAAGATTTCCTGAGTATTGTGCTTTGACAGATGCACCAATACATTAAATTAATCATCCTCTGGTAATATCATACTGTTGACTGAAGAGAAATCTATATGAGACATTTTAAAGAGCTAGTATAGAAACAGAGGAAGCACACTCTTTTGCCCTAATTAAAAAGAAAATTTGGTGTCTCCACTGTAGAAAAATTGCATCTGATTTGCATCAACTCAGGAAACTGTAGTCTTTCTCCCGGTTTTTAGTACCATCTCATTGAAAGCATGAACCTTTAGGTGTCAGGAAAAGAAGAGTCTGCACTTTAGACCCCCAAGATGATGGACATTGGTGTTCTGCAGTCCAGAATGGGAGGAGTAAGCTTCCACACCTGTCAGGTTTTCTAAATTATGATCTGCCTTTGTTCTAACCATGATTATCATCATGGAGAGCTACTGTTTTTCCTTTTCTGAGAAGTCTCACTTCTTCTATTTGTTGTATATGAAAAGGTAAGCAGTGTATGAGAGCTTCTGGTTTGTTAGGTTATTTTGTTCAGCACTACTCATGTAAGAAATAACATTTAATAAGGAAAGTGATAAGTACACAGACCTACAGAGTTAACAGTAACATAATGATGTTGACAGTAATGAAACACCTGAGCTCTTCAGCCACTGGCTGATGGCCACTAATGAAGCTACTCAGGCATTGCTCAGAGAGGGTCAGCCTGAAAAGGGAGACCCCTGACATGACTGTTGTGAGACATCACATGGGGATTATGGATCTGTGGAAAACTTGTCATGTGATCATTTGTTGAAGTGCCAGATGTGGAGGAAGAGGGAGCTGAGGAAGGATGGGAGGAGAAGCAGGAAAATAGAAAGTAAGGCAGACAAGAGTCAGCTACATTGCACAAAGCTGCCAAACAGTGTTCTTGCCTGATAGAATCCTGTATCTGATCACAGCAGTCTGCCCTACCTTCTTAATAAATATATTTCATGATGTTTTGGTCTTGTGCAGTTTACCCCCTCTGCCTTACTGCTGATCAAATCCAAAAAGGGAAACATCAGTAACTGCATCTATGGGGTGGAGGGTGAGAGACTTTCTGAATGTGCACTGGATCAGGATGCAACATCCAGGAGTCACTTGATTCACTGGCTTTGTCACATCCTTAAGCTTGAAGGCAATGAAAGTTCTTCCCTTAAGCTTCATTGCATTTCAGAGGCAAAAAATAAGATGCTAATATAATTTATTTTCAAATGCTTCATTTTAAAATAATTTATTTCTGTATTAATCTATATGTCTTGTGTTCTATAAACCACAGCTCCTTCCCTCCTGAGTTCATTGGCAAAACAGAAGGACTCCTAGAAATATTTATATATTTACATATTTATTTATATGAATATGATATTTCTTCTCTCTTGGTGGCCTAAGAATCAGAAATTTACAGCAAAGTAACACAACTTCAAGAGGAATACAAAAAACCCCATCTCCTCAACACTCCTGTTTCCTGTTTCTTTCATGTCCATTTTGGGGCAGCTTCCAATTTTAGCCTTGAAAATGAATCTGAATTCCCCACAGTTTCAGACATTTGCATTTTAAATAAAGTAGAAATATTTCTATTTTGGGAGGAAAATTATCATAATTTTGTCAGATTTCCAAGCATGCTCTCTTATCTGATAGCAGTTTTGACAAAGCAACTGTTGTGAGCTGAGTGCTAAAATGTCTCTGTCAAGACAAAGGTACATCTAAATAGCCTCAAAAGTTCCTCAGAGGCAATCAGGAGGGCTTTGATACAAAATGAGAAACTACAGGCTGAAGGAACATGGACTAAAGGTTTTTCAGTCCTCTGGTTTGGAATTGTAGTATCTAAATCCTGTCTAGGTGTCAATTTAGGAGCCTAGGTCACCCTGAGACTAACCTTTGAGTCCAAGGCTCCGTCTAATTCTTGCTTATATCCCTTATCCAAGTTTTTCAATGCTAGTTATCACCCTTGGTAGAAGGCTCAGGAAAGGGAGTTAGCACCGACTCCTGGGATTTATGCAATCCTTTAGGTTTGTGTAAAGTAGCATTGGCTAGATACATTATCTAAGCCTGAAAAAAACCAAAAAAAACCAGTATGGTAAACACCAAGACTTACTATATTTGCCTATCAGGGTTTAACCTCAATCAGCAACTCAGTCCCACACAGCCATTTTTCTCACTTTACCCTTATGGGGATGGGGGAGAGAATAGGAAAAGTGAGAAAACATGAGAGGAAGGCTGTCTAATAGGTTTAAGAGCTAAACAAACAAACAAACAAACAAACAAGAACAAGAACAAGAACAACAACACCAAAAAACGTGCAAAGCAAAAGCCAGACACAAAGCAATTCCTTCCATTTCCAGTGCGTAGACAAGGGTTCAGGGCTATTCCTGGGAGAGCAGGGCTCCATCACAGGTAGCAGTGACTTGGGAATACAAACACCATCACTCCTAATGTTCCCCATTGTTCTTCCTTCTTAGTCCAGCTTTGTATGCAGAGCATGATGCTGTGTGTTATGGGATATCCTTGTGGTCAGTTGTGGTCAGCTGTCCTACCTGTCCCCTCTCCCAGCTCCTTGTGCACTCCCTAGCTGGTGTGAGGGGTTAAAAGGCAGAAAAGGCCTTGACTCTGTGTAAGCCTTGCTCAGTATAACAAAAAACATCTTCTTATTATCATCAATGTCTTCGTCACAAATCCAAAACACAGACCCATGCCAGATATTGTGAAAAAAAATTAACTTTACCCCAGCCAAAAACACTACACTGCCACAGGTTTAGAAAGCAAAATGACTCAAAGAGCAGACTTTTCCCAGGAAAGTCTGCTGTCCTTTCTTTATGCCAACTGGCTGATTAATAAAAAGCATAATATCATTTTTCATGGCTGTGCAAGTCATACCTTCACAAAGCACTCAGTTCTGATCATGCAGCCCTTTTGCTTTAATGGTAAAATCAGTAGTTTTCTTTGAGATTTTATAACAGATCCATTTTAGCACATGTTTGCAACCAAGCCTTGCTACTTCCTTTGCAGCATATCTCTGGTTTTCACCTTTTTATCCCGTACTGAAGACTAGCTTAAAAGAAGCAGGGGTCAGCCCAGATTTCACAAATCAATATTTCACTTAGCAATGCAGTCATGGATCAGAAATGTAGTTGTATCCCAGCAAAGGAAATCAGGGCTTTATCCTTCCCTCAATGGAACTATATTTAGTGAAAGAACCATGAGTCAAACTTCTGAGCCAGGATTTGGAGATGCAAGCTACCTTGTATCAGGTAAGCCAGTTCCCTTTGATTATACAGTGAACTTGTGCTTAAAGCCCCTTCTGACATGCGATTGTCATAACCTAGTTCCCAGCTACTACACCTGTCTTGGGCAAAGCACCTTGGGTCTTTCAAGTCTGAAAAACAAGAAAGAACTAAGGATATTAATGGCATTACTTGCATTGCAAAAAAGTGTCCCTTTTCCATTATCTCCCTTCAATTTCACCTGCTAACGACTTTGGAACAGTTGGAATTTTACTAGCATTTCTGTAGCTAATTTTAAATTAAATGCATTATTATTGCCAGGGTTACTTTTTCAATGCAGGCAAGTCACATTCCTGTTCTCAATACAATGAGAATTTCAAGAACATTTTTCTAATTTTAAAAATGCGTTGCGGCTTCTCCCTCTTTACTCTGGATTTTATCAATACCCTGAAGCAAATTAAATTTCAAATTAACACAAACACTAGAAAATTACAGTGCTTTTTGCTGGTTTGTTCTGCTCTTCCTTGTTTTCCAAGTCTAGGTTTTAGTTAATCATTAAGTTTTGGTATCTGCTGATGAAAATATAGTCATGGGTGGTCATATGGACACATTTGGAGTTAATAGCCCTGCTTTTCTGAGTCATGTTCTATTAAAAATCCGTTCCACCTTAGCTGTAAAACCAAACAGAAATACAAAATTGACTACTTATTTTTTCTCTTTCAAAGCTATATAATGAAACCTATAGTGTGATTCTCGTGAAAAAAACAAACAAAAATTTCAGTTTTTCATCTGCACTGAGGTGTTCACTAACTCAGTCTAAGGAGGAGAAAAAGTAATGGTCAAGTTGAAGAAGTCATAATCCCATTCATGCTATAAGACTTGTTAACAAGTCTCCATCTCACAGAAATCCAGGGACATGAAAGATGATATATGTTTGCAAGGGATTTTGATTATTTTCAAGGCTTCTCTTCAGCTATCGAGTTACCTGTTTTCCACAATATGTCCAAGTGTATCAGGGTTCTGTACTACTACAAATTCCCAATTTGTACACCAATTGCAAATACATCTGCAATGAACTGCCTCACAAAAAATATTCCCAAACTCGGATATAAAAATAAAACAATATTTTACTATTAAATTGAAATAACATATAGCCAGAATTTGCATTTGCCCACCAAGGGTAATCCCTCAGAAAGCTTTAATTTTGTTTGTTTATTTCTTTATTTTAATTCATGTCTTGATATTCCCTCTGCTTCTATTGTATCTGGGTCTCTGTATAGGATTGGTTTTGAATAAGTAACAGCAATTGCGGAAATGAAACCTGCCCCTAGTCAGTCGATATGCAGGTTTTTTCAGGACTTGCAAGGTGAAGCCATGTCTGCAAATGCTCAGAAATATTCAGCTATTTTGAATCATTGTAATGCTTCTATAATTTAAACCTATGTTTAATTCCAAGGAGGGTCTAAACGAGGAAATAAACCCTAATTTTTCTGAAAAAAAAAAAAACAACTTTTTTCCTAATAAATCACTTGAATTCTGTTAGTACCTACCAACTGTGGATATTAAAAGAATAAGTTATATTTTCCTAATTTTCTGTAGAGGTTATTTTGGGGGAAAAAAGGCATCAAACTGAACAGAAAAGGATCTTGTATCAAAGTATTTATTCTCATTTGTCTCTATACATCTGCAGAAAGTACTCTTGATGATAAAACATCACTATCCAAGTAAAGCTTAGAAAGTTTTTAGTAATGTACTGAACATTTTGATTAAGATCAAACATTTTTATTGTTAAGATTTAAAAAGTCTGTCAGAAAAGGACTTCAGAATATGTTTGTTGAAGGGTCAAACACTTAACACTTCACAAACTACTTGAGGAAAATAAAAATAGTACAGAAAAGTATAGGGAATCCAAAGGATCTAATCCACAAACTCACAGAAGTCAGTGGAAGTTTTTCTATGCAACTCATAATTTTTATTGAGTTATTAAAATAAGAAAGTTTACATCAATTTTAGTTAACATTATACATATGGAATTAGACACTTTTAAGATGCTTTAGCTCTGTCTCTGACTCAGAGAATTAGCTCAATTCTCTGAGAAAGCTAAATGCTAAATACAATCTTAGATGTCTAAGATGTATGGAGCGAGACATCTTTTGGGAGAGCTCATCTTTCTGTTTTGACTTTAAATGGGGCACAAATAATAAATTTTAAGTAGACAGCTGGCATGTGGATGCCTAAAGCTGAGGCACGGACAACAGTAACTGATAAATAAAAGATACAGACAGCATAAGCAAGGGTTTACTTTAATTCTACTGAAGACCATCTAAAAATACATACAAATTAAGGACTCCCCTTCTAGCTGTCCTTGAACTCATTTAGCAGTATCTTCACAAATTGCATACTGAGATGAGTTTGAACCATTGCAGAGAATGGGATCTACCTTGCTAATATTGGTTTTATCTGTTGTGCATCCATGGATTCTCAAAATTATAAGCAAAAATAAAACTTAAAACCCACCACCAACAACAACAAAAACAAACAAAACTAACCAAACAAAACAAACAACAACAACAAGTTTTTAAAAAAACCCAAAACACCCCGCTAGACCACAAAAAAAAACAGACAAAAAATGAAACAAAAACTCCAGAAATATATGAAATTGGAGACCAATATAAGAAAATCAGCACAGTAGTCATGTCAAACTCTTAAGCAGCAATATATATCTCTTTCTCTCTCCAAGACAAGTCTTGCAGAAACACAAGAGATGGCATAAAATTTTAAGTATTTCTGAATGAACAAACATGCCTTAAATCACTTCAGAACACAGCCAGCATAGTTTGAAATATCCATCTCCAACTCCTCAGTTTCTTTTTTGCCTCATATCTTTCTGCTCCTATGCCCACATTTCATAATTATGGATAAATAATTCAATAATTGAAGGTTAATCCCCAACGGTTAAATTCAAGAGCTCCCTTTGATACAAAAAAGCAAAAGACCCTTAGAGGTAAAACACACAAAATTTTGATTAGTTTTCAGAGTCCGTTTGATGACAAAAAGGTAAATGCATTTCTGTTTAAACTTCTTTTTATTTGTTGGCTATTCTTTTGAATGCCTTCAGCTCAGAAATAGGCTGTGAAGAGTAAGCAGAACAGTGATACCCAGCACTCTCTTGACGGGTCGGTGGAGTGTACATTTTGTGATAGCTACAGTGGGTTTTGGCCATACCACAATTAAACAAGGAGTGATTTCAATCAAATTTCACAGAAGGAAAATTCATTCAAAGGATACAAACCTCTGAACAAACCACAGAGCTAGGTCCACCTAAACGTTACCAAACTGAATTATATTACACTTTTAATAAAACCCTAGAAAAAACAGTGATTTTAATCACCACAATACTATTTTCTGGTGATTTCTGAATCATGTTCCTGATAAGTTTTTTTGATCTATAACATTTATAAACATGAATGGTGTCCTCAGTGGCACCAACAACAGTGTGTTTGTTAATAGATTAGACACGTTTTATATGTGTAATAAAGATATGTTGGGAAAAGCCTAATAGTGAGGTACATAGATGTTCTTACAGAAAATGCTGGGAACACATTAATTTATGTTAAAAAGGAATATGGAACTTGGAAAGTTAAATAAGAGAAAAAGGGGGACAGGAAAATATTTAGTATCTTTAACTAAAATTGTAGTCAGAGAGGATGACTATGAATAAGCACCATACTTGAAATGACCTTTAGAAAATTTCAAGTTATTATTTGTATATACTTTAGTTATTTGACCTATTCCTTTTGTTCAGTCCTTGAATAAATCAGAAGTATCCATTAACAACTGTGATACAAAATATTAGTGATACACAAAGCTAAATATGTCAAGGAAGGAGAATTATTTTTCCACTTATGACAGAGAGGACCACAAAATGTCCCATAGCAAAGGCAATGTTTTGACCTATGTAAAATGTACCATTACAGAAAGCCCAAGGCAGGGCCAAGGGCAGAGACTGAAATGCCAGTGGTCATAGCATGAATATTTACATCACCAGATAGTCAGGGATTTTAGAGCCACATTCTGCTTTCCCTCTGAAGATGACTTCAGTAACTTTACTAATATTATTAACATTTTTCAAATATTTCTTTACTTCTCTGGCTCATTGGTCTAGAAAGGATAGACCAAGAACTCTAAAGGTAAAGATTGGATGGAAGTTTTGGATTCCCTTCATGCACCAGGCTTGTGATAACAATGACTTTCTTCCAACAGAATATAGCTTCAGTTTGCAGAGGAGGACGTGAAAACATGATCAGGTAAGACAAAAGATTTAACCACTAGGGTGCTTCACTTATGTCTAGAAGCAGTCATTTCCCTTTCACTTACATTCCTGTTATTACATGATCATGGGAACAGTAAAGAATGACTACAAGAAAGACGGAGAGAGACTATTTACAAGGATATATACTGACAGGACAAGGGGAAGTGGATTTAAACTAAGAGTAGTTTTAGATTAGATAGATTAGAAAGAAATTCTTTCCTGTGAGGGTGGCAAAGCCCTGGCACAGGTTGCCCAGAGTAGCTGTGGCTGCCATGTCCCCAGAAGTGTTCAGGGCCAGGTTGGATTTGGGTTTGGAGTAACCCAGTTTAACAGGTGTCCCCGCCCATGGTAATCTTTAAAGGTCATCTTTAAGGTCCCTGTCAACCCAAATCATTCTATTATTCTGTGATTTACTGAGAGTACTCTGAGGATTTCCCCACAGACTCTGACATTCATCATTGGCCCTCATTAGTCAGATATATCTCTAAAGTGATGAAGAATGTCTTGAGCATGTCTGAAAATTAACCATAGCTCTTTTCAGGCTGTAGGTGACATGATACTTTTGATCATTTTTCTGTCTGTGGAAAAGGAGTAAAGTGTTTAGGAATTGTACTCAAAATTCCTGACTCCTAGGAAAATCACAGATTAAATCTCAAAATAAATAATCTCTGAATATAGTGGAATATTTGAATTTAGGAAATGATATCTAGAAATTATCTCAAGCAAAAGTATTTACAACTCTTTAAAGATGATCAAGATCTTCACCATCTTGGAATACATATATTAAACCTCAGTGTCCAAATCACTAATATAAACACTAAATTAACATTATTTCAATTACAATTTTAAAGAGTCGGTTTACAATCCTAAATTGCTTTTTAAATTAGTGTCCCAGGGAGATTACCTACTTCATCCACCAGTGCTTAAAATTACCTACTTTACTGTAAAGAGAAGGAATTTTTTGGAGCCCTGTTTTGTTTAATTTTGGTTTTTTTGGTATGAGAAAATGAGAGTGAGAAAAACACTTGCACACTGGCAAGTTACTCAATACATGTCTAGGACAAAAAAGAAAAACAAATCCATTTCCCCAAAACCCAACAACAGAACCAATAAATTCAACCCCAAAGAAACCAACATAAACCTCACCAAAGAAACAAAGAAAATACAACAAAAAAACCAACCAACAAATCAAAAAACAAACTCCACAGCAATAATAGTAATTAATAATAGTAATAATAATAATAATAATAATTAATAATAATAAATTTGCTGGAGTAACTCTAGAAACTACTTGTGAATACGCTTTATTCACAAAAAAGGCCCTTGGTAATGCTTCCACTGCTGTCATTTGATTAGTAGATGGCTTAGAGTGCTGCTTGCGGTAGAAACACCTTCTTTTGCTATATTGGGTGAATATTTACTGATTCTGACTCCCAAGGACCCTCTTTCTGGTGGTAAAATTTTGTTGGAACAGTGTATAATTATATAAAATGTGTAACTATTTACATGTTCAGAGGGCAATTAATGTTTTGCCTGGCTTATACTTAACACTAAGAAATTAAGTTACAGCCATGCTGACACCTCAAAGTGAGTGCACTGAGGAATAATTCCATTTTTAAGGAAATACGTTACTCAAGAGGATTTTCAGTACATACTCAAGGTCTGTTTGGGGCTTGCGTCTGGGTGAAAGCAGCACAAAAAATCCCTTCAACCTCCACAATCACAGGGAAAAAGTATCCAAACAAAAAACAGCAAACCAAACTCAAAATAATTTCATTCAGGATCTCTATATTTAGCGAACAGATTTTTTCTGACACTGCTGCAGAACAAGCAGCTGCTAAATAGATTACGTCTTTCATATTAACACCCTTTTTAGGAGTCAGGGGTCCAGATCAGTTAGCTTGGAGATTTATGAGCTTCTGATTGTCTTTTCCAGGTAAATAATGGAATTTTCACACAGATTGAGGACCCTTCAAGAGTCTTGAATAAATGAGATACGTTGTGCTTGTTCCTGTGGCATTTCTCAATGTTAAGATATCAGCAGGACAAAAATTAATTCAGAAAAACATCTCCTCTTTCTGCACCTGCTGAAGGCTCCAGGGATATCCACAAAGTGAGGAGACAGTACATCTTCCTCCAAAACATCTCTGTGTCTCTCTAGAGGATGAATCTATGAGAAGTCTGCCACAGACATTTTGAAGGCAGACTGAATAACAAATAGAAGGTTAAATTCCTAATCAACTCAGAAATACAACAAGGGAGATTGTTGGCACTGACAGTGTCCAAGCTCTCCAATAATTTTTTCCTACTGAAATAATAAGTTTAGTAAAATTCTAGGTATCTGAGGTTATGAACCCATGCTACAGGTAAAGTCAAACCCTTACCACACAAATCCACAGGAAGCTGGCCAATCTGGCAAATTATTTGTGACTCAAATCTTAAAAAAATTTACTGTAGATGCAACCTATAGGTAGGTAAAGCAGACATCTGAGAAATTTAAAAAAAACCAAGAACTGTGATGCATACCTCCTGGAGACTGTTTCCAATGTATCACAGGAGAAAAAAAAAATTTAATCGTGTTATTTATAAGTAGGGTATGAAGGAAGAAATATTTTCAGGCCCTGCTGGGCAAAAAACATCCTGGGTCTTGAGGCTTGGCACTCACAAAATATAAATAATGTGAAAATAATTAAAGATGCAGATATCTCTCAGACATAAGAATTGCTCAGGAACTCACAAGACATAAATAATGTTGGGAATTATGGGTCAATTCCTTATTGGTTTCCATCAAAATCGAAGTAGGCTCTTGTCCTATGTTGCTACTACTAGTAATATTGCTATTACTACTAGATAAGTAGAAACCTTAAAAATTTTGATCTCCTTTTAGTCATCTTCAGGAGTTAACTTTTTCAATTTTTAAAATTAATTTCACCTTTAACAATTTTTCTGTCTTGACATCTACTCAGAAATTGTACTTTCTGCATCTGTTCTATTCTATCCCTCTGAGTACACTCCCAGACTTTTCAACACCTGCCCCAGCTTAAGTCCCTTGATGAAACCCAGGGGCAGAAGGAATTGCTCAAAGTATTACCATTAAGTTCTTATTGGTGCCTTGTACTTTAATATTAAAAATTCAGTTTTTGTATGAAAAAAAATAATAAAGCTGATCCATTTTAGACCGTGGCTTTTCACGGCTCCACCAGATCCATGTATCTCATGGTGGTGTTGAGATCAACACATATTCAAAGATCTTATTCTTCCTTGCTACTTCCACAAACAACAAAAACTTTCATTTCTACTGGTTGCCACTAAAGTTTTTTATTTTATAAGGATATAAATATCCGCTGAAAAGTTTCAGATTAATGCATGACAACCTTAAAAAAACCCAAAAAAACCCCAAAAAAGCCAACTGTCTTTACATTTAGCCAAAGTAGTATAACATAAGAGGCAGAATAATGTGAAAAATGCTACCAATCTAGTGAACATTAGCTTTTCAAAATTTATTCTTTCAGAGCTCAATGGCATACAAGTGCAAAATATATAGGCAACATGAGCACTTTTCCTGTGCTGAGACTTGAGATGTGTTATTTAGTCCCTTCTCTATCATTTAATAGTTTTGTAGGAGTCCTACAGCCATCGCCTACACCTTCTGTATGCAAGTTTTCAGTGCAAAATTTATCTTATTTGTTTTTAAGAATCAGAAACATTGCATATTTCATGCTAGATGAAGACTTTCATGGTGCCGTGATGTAGAAAGCTGCATGAAAGTAGAAATAACAGCTGGGAACTGTGTCAAAACTGAATGCAGAAATTAAGCTGAAATGAAAGGACTTATTTTTCCATTTGCAGAAAATAAATGAAATGTTTTTGGACCAAGACAATAAATGGAAAGTCATTATTTCAAACATTTCTAATGAGTAGAATTGAATGGAGATTTTGCTTGAAAAGTGTGACCAGAAAGAAAAGAGAAAGCAAAATATTCTCATTTTAAAGTTTGATTCATAACATCATCTCTGGAGGTGGGTAAGGTGCTGGCCTTTTGACTCCAGTCATTACACAAAGGGGAGAGAGAAAAGCCAACTACTGACTGAGAGCAGGAAATATGATGGCCCTCCCACAGAGTAAGAAAGACTAAGAGGATTGTGCGATCAGACAGCCCCTAGGAAGCTGCTTTTAGAACTGTCTACACAAAATTAAAAAGGTTTTTTTAAAAAATGCAGGGAAAAGGAAAAACCAAAAACAAAAAAATCCTGTTGCTGCTCTGATGAACCTTAAAAAGGATGTATATGCTTCATGTAGTCAGCAGTCTGGGGAGCAAATGCTTCTCCTTTAGTAATGGGTCACAGCTGGTTTCAGCAATGGGCTGAAAGCTTCAAGTTTGGCATGACCGAGCATTCATGCAGCTTAAGCAGAGGCATTTGACACTAGTGACGGCAAACTTGGATGGATTAAATGCCTGCTTTGAATACAGCAACAGCAACAAAAACATCAACAAGAGTGAACAAGTAAAACTTGTTTGATGAATAAAGCATTACAATATGAAAATCTTAATCTGAGCATTGAGGGGAATTCAAATGGGAAAGGAGATGTAATGTACAGAAATTAAAAACTCTTGTGACAATTTTTGTCTGAATCTGTTTTCTCTGCACAGAAATTTTTGTTTCCATTCCACATTGAATATATGAGAAAGATTTGATAAAGAGTTAGGATAACAAAGTGTTTGTTAGAGAGCAGTTCTAAACTTCAGTAGCAAGAGTTCACTTGGTATTAATATGATTTAGATTAGGACACAGATTCTTATCTTTAAAACTCTTATACTCTAGGGAAATTCACAACATGCAGGAGGGGATTGTTTTGACTCAACTTCTTGAAAGACCCTATCCAGGTTTTGCTGCAAGAAAGTGGTATAAAGAATTCAGACATTTTCATTGTGAAATAATATTTACAGCTAATATTAATAGGTTTTTTGGTTTGGTTGAGTTTTTGTTTGTTTGTTTGTTTTTGGGGTTTTTGTTTGTCTTTCTCATTACGTAAAACACTGTGAAATCATCAATCAAAAAGAAAATCTTTCATGTATCTTTCAGGGTGAAGGTAAGATAATGCAAAATATCTGAATTCAAGAAATGACAGAAACCTGACTTCACAAGGATGTGGTATGAAGGTATTATCTCTTTTTTTCTTCTAATACTGTCATCACTTGTTTAATTTTTACACCATATGAAGAACTGGAAGCGGTTTGAATCCACCCATAGCTTTCAGAGTAAAAGTGAACCCTAGTATCACAGTGATGTTCTCAGCTTTCAAGATGGTGCGGAATTGGTTCGAAATCTTTTTATTGAATGTATAAATTGGTATGCCTGCTTCACAAAGACAGCTTTCACTACTGCATGTTTTGCAGTTACTTTAGAATTAATTATTTCTATGTCAATAGCACATTAAACCTCCAGTAGAGACCACAGGTGAACAAAGTCATTTGATATATGCCTGCAATTCACAGTCCGAACATTTTATCACCAAAAAAGAAAATAACACCAGTTTCAGAAATTTTCCATAGCAGGAAAATAGAATACTAATTCTTATAATTTGAGTTCTTTATGAAACCTGTGGAGAGCTAGACTTTATCATTTGCATCTGCCGGATAATTATAGCAGAATATGACCATGGAAAGGAAGTGAAGAATGTTGAAAATTAACTTTTGGGGGTTTTGCTGCCTGAATGGTTCACCATGACAGATTGTTGCTTACCTTACTTTAAAATCTGATGCCAAAATTAGAAAATTTTGGGGAAAAAACCAAAACAAAATAAACAAAAACAAACAAAAATTCTCCAGTACACTTTCTGAAAGAAACCTTCACTTGAAGTTAACTTTACCTGAAACTTAAAAAAACATTCCTTCCTTCCTTCCTTCCTTCCTTCCTTCCTGAACTTCCTGAACTTCCTGAACTTCCTGAACTTCCTGAACTTCCTTCCTGAACTTCCTTCCTGAACTTCCTTCCTGAACTTCCTTCCTGAACTTCCCTGAACTTCCCTCCCCTGTACTTCCCTTCCCTGAACTTCCCTGAACTTCCCTCTTCCCTTCCCAGAACTTCCCAGAACTTCCCTTCATTCTCCTTTATTTTCTCCTTTCTTCCTTTCTTTCTCTCTTCCTTCCTTCCCTCATTAACTCCCATTCAAATGCATACCTCTACCTCTTCTGCTTTCCTGCAGTGACAGGAAACTGAAGAAAATTGACGCACTAACAGTTCTAATATGACATTCTAAAAGTGACTTTTTGATTTTCAATTAACCTTGCACAAAGAGGAAATATTGAAATTCCCTTCTTTGTTCCTGGCTGTGTACATTAGCCAGGCTAGTGTTGGTAGGAGTGAACAGAAGGGGTTGGGCTGGGGAGGGGGAAACTGGCATCTCATTCAAGCACTCCACTGCTATTTGCACAAAACGAGACAAGACTACCCTGCAATAATTACTCTCTGAAGGGGGAAACAGGTAGGAGAGAGAGTGCTCTTGTCATTTGTTTGACTTAATTGTATGCTTTTATGAGCCGTCTGGCTGGAAGGATTAAAGTTACTTTTAATAACACTTCTTTTCAAAAGAATTTGATTTGAGATTTCCCAGCAGGGCTGCCTACCAAGCAGCAGGACCTTTCTCTTCCCTCCAGATCCCCATTCCTTGAGCATTCTCCTATCCTCCCCCCTCCTCTTCCCCCTCTGAACACCAGCATTGTTCTACTTGTCTAAGAGAAATAAGGATGTATACTATGGCATGAAGTCAAATTTTTATATTCACTTAAATAAATAAACCAAATTAAAAAAGTCTATGAAAAAATATGCATAAAGCAGTCTTTCCCAGGATGCTGGACATAGGGAAAATGAGACATTACCACATAGTCTGTTTTTCTTTCAGTTAGTTTAGAGGTATTCATTACATACCTATAGAGCAGACTACAGAATGGGCCGAGAGTATTTCTACAAAGTATTTTTAATTTAAGGAAATAAAAAAGTATAATTAGTCAAAATGAAACTAATATCTTGGGAAAATATGAAAGAGTCTGGAGAGTGCTTTCTTACTATCATGAAGACCTCTTTCTTAGAGATAAATTTTCAAAGTTATTTGGTGTGTCCACATATTAATGCACTTCAATTTAGTTCATATTATGTTATCAAAATATACATAAAGTGTGCATAAAGAAAAACAAGAACCACAGCCTCTGTGGGAATCAAATTGTCTCTTTTCCTAGCATGATCCAAGGTCCTCTGTCTGTGAATAATACGGGTTAATGTGATATTAACAGTCACTATCCAGCAAATTGTGAACTTATAGATGGGGGTCAACCAGTTAAATATTCTTTCCCTCATTACATGTGCACTTTAAACTATTATTTAAGAGTTTTTTTAGAAGACATTCCTCACTTGCACCATAAACCTCAGAAACATTAAGTCAGTCTTCTTAGTAGTATTTAATTTGCCTTTCTATAATCCACATCCTAAAATTTCATTTTGTTGATTTTCCTTCTGCCTTACGAGTAACAAGAAAATATAAAATAGTTGCACAAGGAATATGGTTACTCTTTTACCTGAACTATTTATCCAAAAATAGATAAACTTGGGGTTTTTTGTTAGTTGTGAGTTTTTGTTTTGTTTTATTTTGTTTTGTTGTGTTTTGGGTTGGGTTTTTTGTTGTTGTTGTTGTTGTTTTTGTTTGTTTTTTGTTTGTTTTTTTTTGTTTTGTTTTGGGTTTTTTGTGTGGTTTTTTTTTTGTTTTTTTCTAATTTCACTTTGTATTTACATAAGCATTTACAAACCCTGTCCATCATTTATATGCCTTGTCCACATGATGTTAAATACATGAGCATCCCTTCTATAAAACCAAGGGAATCAACCTTGATTTTTCAGCTGTCTGAGAAAGAAGAGTGATTTTTTTGCTAATGTTCTAATGTACCTTATGTCAAGCTCCTAGATTGCAAACATTTCACACGTGGCACATTAATGCATTGTAGGTTAATTGCTCTTCTGATTCCATTAGAAGGAAGAAGATGCCCTTTCATACGCGCATGTAAATCATAATATACTTAATTCACTCTCACATCCTAATTCCAAAGTCCAAACCACTTTTATGTACACAGCAACAAATAACAAAAAAATGTATCTGACATTCTTGAAGCCTGAGTTTATTTCTACTCCTGAATCTCCATGGCCATTAGCAAGAACAGCCTTTGGATATACTCAAATATAATCAACACCATCCAAGATCTAAGTGATTGTGACAACCAACATCATGTGTCAAAAAAATCTGTGCCTCATCATGTTTACTGATAGGAAGTTGTTTCTTTTTCATCTGAAGTGAGCTGTGTTTCTCACCTCATTGAAACATTTGTTTGACAATAACTAATTTCCCCTTTTTAACTTGTTACATGATGTATAAATTAAGTAGAGAGAAAATTAAAATTGAACTTATGTTATTCAGTTCGGAACTAAATGATTTGTTTGTAAGGGACTTACTTGCTAATTTACGCAATGAAAACCTTAAAAGAATTTAGGGGTAAAGAGAGGAATATCAGATTATCCATATACTTTTGTGTTTTCTTTCTTGAAAACCTTGAAGCAAGTGTGTTTCCTTTTCAGATCTAATCAAATGATTCTTTATTTTTAACAAGTCTGTTTCCTCACATTTTCGTAATTCCTTTTATGAAAAAATGTAAACTCATGTCCTGTATGGAATGAATATAATAATTTCCTGGATTTAATTTTTCATTTTGACACAAAAACTCTTTCTTTGGGCAGCTGAAGTAGTTTATTATCCCTGAATGCTTACAGAAACAGTTACTGCCTGCGTAGCTTCAGGCAATTATATAGGATAGACAGAAGCAGCTTTTAAATTGTCTTGGGAGGGGACACAGTTACTTCAGTAGGTCACATCACTCAACACCTAAATTTTTGACCTCAGAGAGCAAGTTGAATCCTCTACCTAGCCTTCTTTTCTCCAAACAGGGAAGGTGAATTAGATACTTAAAAACTTGCACACCGATGTATTTGTACATATTTATACATTTTCCATGGAGCCCTTATCAAGCAAACACAATTATTTCCATCTCTAAGTGCCCTGAATGCATTAAGAGTATAACTGAAACCCTGACTGAACAATGTTCTCGCATGAACTACCTCTAGGTAAGAAATTAGAATAAATAGAGTAATAATCAACAGTAGTGGGTAGTTTCTTCCTCTATCTAGGGGAAGAATACGACAATACCTTGTTCTTTTTCTTTTAACTGAGATAGTTGCTTATACAATACTGGCTTTTGAAAATATTGCCTGAGTTATCTCCCCAATCTTGGCTGTATGAGGAACAGTGAGGAATTATATAGAAGGACTGAGTGTATTTAAACTATCAGGCTTAGAAAATATTTCTGTGTTTTTCAAGTGGGAATATCCAAGAAATAATGTTTCACTGCTAGCCTAACAGAAAACAGAATATCTTGTGTGAGTCACATTTTCAAGCTACACATTATGAAATAGTTGTAAGATGACTAACAATGAATTATTCTATCAAACCAGTAGAAAACAACAAACTGCAAAGTCCATCTAGCAAAATTAAGAAGTGAAAGAAGACTGAAATATAAATGGGTCATGCAGAAATGTTGATTCTCTAACTCTCATGTTTTGCAAGCACTCTGAAGATAGTAACACACTTCCCTTTTAGTTGTGTGATAACTCTTAAAATATTAATATTTCATATTGCTTTCATCCCCAAAATACGTATGCTAAACTCCAGTAATTGTTCTTATTCGTGCATTATCAGTAATCAAGACTGGAACCCTTCTTTATAGCCTTTGCTAATATTTCTGCCCTTAAAAGAAAAAAATCTAAAAAAATAACCAAAAGTGAACCCCAAAACCCCTCAGTATCTTTGGCAAGCCTCATTATTTTTTAAAACCAGACAGATGCTCTAAAAAGGCAGCCAATATATAAAGTGTTTCTTTCTTCTATAACTGCAGTTAAATAAGATGAAAGTTCTTTGTCTTGCTCTCTCTCTAACCTCGTGCAGCAGGTCACTACAGTAATGATCTCTCACAGCTGGTTCCCTCATTAAGCTCCTTAGTGATTATATCTTACTAGTTCCTTCATGTAAAACCCAGAATTTAGACACATGATGAAATAACCCCTTGATTCATATTCCCATGGAGTTCAAGTATGACACATGCAACTTTACAGATTTTGAGAGAGTATCAGAAATAAACACAACTGACAATTTCACCACAAAAAAAAAAATTTGGAAATCAGGCAGAAATCCACCTTCCCTATACACAGTGGAAAAGTGAAAGAGATAAGATGCTGCACTGAGGTTAGCAAATTAGACAGAAGATATTGCCACGTTTGATCTTATCCACACTACTAGCTAGGATGTGCAGAAAATTGTGTTCTATCTCCATGCTGAATCATAGCTCTGACTAGAACTGGAAGTGTTTTTCCCTTTTTAGTGAATCTATCAAAATATTATTGATCATTTCCACATGAAAAAAATCAATCTCCTTGTTTATAGTTTGTTGTATTAATGTTTAGGACTTTCTGGCCTTCTGAATTCTGATTTACGTAGCTGAAGCAGTTGTCCTTAGCTCAAGAAGTGACAGCCATGATAAAATTACTGCTCCCTAATCATGACCAATCCTGAAGTCTGAGTGTTTGTTCAGTATGCTTTATCTCCTCAAATGAAATATTTTCTTCCTTTCTTTTTCTTGTTTTGTTAAAATATTTTTTGTTTCCCTGGATTGTTTCATTCCAAAGGAATTAGCCTTTTTCTCTTAATTAAGAAAGGAAGAATAAATATTTTAATATTTTACCTTAATGTTATGAAAAAGTTTGTTTGTATCACATTTCTGTGTTTGATAGACTCAAAATACTAAATACAACCTGTATTAATAAAACGTGTTTTGAGTGCTTTAGATTCCTGAATCTTTTTCTTCTCGGAACTCCACCTCTTGGTGAAAATATATTCACATGTTTAACTTTTGTTTCCAGTGAATTCCTTTCTTCTCCAACATTTCATTAGTCATGGCTGGGCCTATGTCCCTTCAAATATCCCAGTAATTTTATTGATTTAGTTTGCTAATGATTAATCCTAGGTGCAGCTATATGCATAGAGTGTAGCATCAATGAATTCGTCGTTCAGAAGAGAGATTAAAGTAGTCAAGTCTCACATATTCATTCTGTAACACAACCTGTGCACAGCTTTTCCAGCATGTGCTCTATATTTCTCCATCTTATAGTCATAGTCTCAGGCCAATGGTGTTTCTTGGTCTGAAACATTTGAGTTGCATCAGTTCAGCCAATTCCAAGCTATGTATGTAAGAAGAAGTACAGCGATGTTTCCATATGTTCCATCTGGGATTTATGTGATTGGCTAAATGGCTGAAACTGGAAACATCAAATCTGACAAGATTATTAAATTCATCAAGAAAGAATAGCAAAACCTCAAAACAAACAAGATTTATAGTTATGATTATTTAAATATGGCATATTTGCAAATGCATACAGGCCATTTTTCATTCTAGTTTTCATGGTACCCTCAGGCTAACACCATTTAGGATACTGGGCAAACATAAAGTCTCTTTAGATTAAAATTATGTTAACTGCTAAAAGCTTTACAATGGTAAGCAACCCAATTTTCAAGACCTATTTGGAAAAATAGTTTATCTTATACTTGGTGCAAATTTGGTGCTCCTAGAAATAAGAGGGGAAGTCCTGTTTAATAAAATTCCAATTTAAACCTTTAAGAGATGCACAAATGGATATTTTTGTGAATTTTCCATAAAATGAGGTGACCAGTAGTTAAAGGTTGATTAGCTAGGAACCCTAGAAATTATCTTTCTTAAAATGTATTTGTTGTTGGCTGCTCAAATTTAAAATCACATTTTGACTCTTTTATTGCAGTACTGTACTTAGAGTAACATATAGAAGCACATTTTTATCTGTAATTGAAATTTTGGATGACTGATATTCTCCATAAACACATGGAGACACCCTTGCCTTTCCCCTTTCCCTCAGTGTTTAGAAAATCAACAAACTTTCGGGGACATTATGGAGGGCAATCAAGAAACTATCTCTGAGATCCATTGATGCTATTTATATACTTAAATATTAAGCATGTTAACCAAAGCTTCCACACTGATTTGGCTTTAAAGTCAGCAGCAAGAAATAGCCAAGTTTCCAGGAATGATCCATCATGTATCATGATGGTCTCTAAAATAAGGTGGGTGTATCCTTCAGAAGATGCTTATTTTCTCTCTGGGAAATGTTTTTTATATTTTTATACATGTTTACTCGTGTTTTATACATGTTATTTATATAAATACATGATTTTTTAAAAGGTGGATTGATTTTCAATGGAAATCTAGTAACTGGATGGCAATTAAAAGGTGACCCATTTGATACCTAAAGTTAGGTGAGTGAGCACCCTTTTAGCATTTGGGGGCTTCACCACATTATGAAGATGGGATATGTTTTGGGCTGTTTATATATCAGGCAGCAGTGCTTGGTATCACTGTTGAACGAGCACAAGCATTTTTGCATCTTTTGAGGTGTCTTCTGCAGAGCTGACTGTGACTCACTGAATTGCAGTCAAACAGTATTGGTGATTTGTCTTTGTTCTTTGATACTCATCCTTAGGTTCCACACGACTTCTCCTTATTTTCAAATGGAGTTAGGTCAGGCACATCTGAACCTCAATTTGTCCTTAATCTGTCTGATTTTCAACCCTTAAGTCACACCAGACTATAAGCAGAACTGCCATAAAATTTCTTTTCATTAATAGTCTTTTAATGTTGACCTGAGATATATAATGAGTTTATCTTGGTTTGCTTTACTTTGATGATTTTTTTTTTTTGGCAGTTTTGGGGGTTGTTTGTTTTTGGTTGTTTGCTTGGAGGTCTTTTGTGTTTCGACAGGGGTTTGTTTGTTTGTTTGTTTTTCCACTGCTATGGGATTAAAATTATAAAGATCAGAAAGTACAGAGAAGAAATCACAGAAATTACTCCAATAGCCATGGGTCATATAGCAGTGTATAGCCCTCAAAGAAGCCCTTTGCAGAATTCCAAGTGATATCCTTAAATGACTCTTCCACAAGAGCTGAACAGTTCCAGGACAGCACCATCAGCTTTAGCCACAGGAAAAATTGGAAGTTTCCTAAGGCAGCAGATTGCCAATGGGAATAATGTAGTTATGGTATTATTCTCTTTTGCTGGCATAATGAAAAGGCACATCTGCAGTTACTGCTCCTGAGGGAGGGGCTGGGGGAAAAGTTCTTCTGTTTCAGAAGAGAAGGTATTTTCAGTCAACAACCGCAATTGTTTGCCTTTCATGAGGCAATCACTGCTATCCAGGGATGAGTTTCCATTCTTCTGATGGCAAGAGATGCAGCAGTACTACCTCTCTGGGTCTTATTCCTTCTTTTCTTTTTTATGTCTTTCCTTTATTTATTTTTATTTTTGTTATTTTTACCTCCCTTTCCCATAACAGAAATATTCCAACTTTACTTACTGACTAGAAAGATAAAAAAAAAACATTTTCCTCCTACACTGTTGAGAGCTCTAGTGTTTGCTCTAGTTCCCATTCAGGGTCTTGTCCTGTAATTCTAGGTAATAATTAAGGATATCCCATCCATGCTGGACTTCTGACTTCTTCTCTCTACCAAATTTCAACTCCTTAAAATAGAAATGTTTAACAAAGGAAAGAAAATTAATTTTGATGCTACCAGCTTTCAAGCAATTTAAGTCATAGCTGTACTAATCTTATAATAAATGAATCTCAGTCTAGAAGCTGCATGATCAAATGTAACTACAGAATAATTTAGGCCAGTGAATATTTCAATCATGAAATAGAAATTCATTCTGGACACATTTAAAACTCTCACTCATCACTCGCTCTTGAGAGCTGGGTTCCATACAGATGTCTAAGCTCCTGAACAAGATTAGAATAAATTGTTCAACTTCATATCACTAGCTGGGATTGTCAGCTCACAATTCCCAACCCTATAATATTCACAAGTGTAACAGAATGTGATAGTTTCCAGAAACTTGTAGAGATGACTAGCATATAAATATCCAGACAAAAGATAGTCTTTGCTGAGGGTAGGTCAGCGGCTCCTTTCTTCCTATAGTTCTTATTAAAAAACTACTTCTAAGTGACGAATAACATAGCAATAGTTCAGAGGTCACAATAATGACCACTGTAGTATCTTCAATTTTATGGCCCAAATGCTTGAACAGGGGATTGAATATTAAAAGCCATACATTTTATTTGAAGACTAACCTATGGCCAAGTCGAAACTCTAGATGAGTTATTTTATTGCTCCATGTCTCACCTATCAATAAACTGGGCATAATGACACTTAACATCTTTAAAAACTGCAGCATAAAAAACACCTTAAAGAGAGTTTATAAATGTGA
This sequence comes from Zosterops lateralis, assembly GCF_965231275.1. Taxonomy (NCBI): domain Eukaryota; kingdom Metazoa; phylum Chordata; class Aves; order Passeriformes; family Zosteropidae; genus Zosterops; species Zosterops lateralis. The sequence continues at coordinate 24,820,586 of NC_139800.1, read as the reverse complement.
CATAGTATTACTGGTAAAAAGACTTAAAGTATTAATCATATTATTGCTTTCCGCTGTATTTTAAAATTGTATTGCTTCCCTATTCATTTTATCTCTGGGTAATAATATTTCAAATCTTTAAGCAGCTTTGACAATGGTCATTTCATTTTCCATTGGAGCCTAGATAATTAAACAGTTCACTGCTCTTGGGATACATGTACGTTTCCTTACAATTAGTACTGTACTCCTTGATAGGCATAGCCACTGGGATTGATATGATAAACTCAGTAGTTATTTGACACAAGAAGCCAAAAATTGAGTAGGTGGCTTATGTTTTCCTTTCTTTTCCTTCTCCTTTTTGATGCTGTACTCTCCACACTCTAAAGGAAATGGAAAGAGAAACCTTATCTTCATCCAATATACTTTAACATTCAGGAACAAGACTTGCTCTTGTTCTTTCCTGCTTATTCTACATCAATAGTTCTTACTTGATGATTATACTGCCTGAACTTTTATGCTGCTTGTTTAAGTATCCCACATGGGGATTTTTTGCCCTTTGGTGGTTACATATTTAAATATTTATGCCTAGCTTTGTTAAATATGTGCTATTTCCTGTATTATAATGATGTTACATATCAACATCACAATACTATAAATACTTATATTTAATCTGTGGTCACTATTTTGGTATGTTTGTGCCTTCTTTTAAGGCAAATATTAATTCTTTCTTGCTTATTATCTTTCTGTTTTGTGGATTCAGCAGGATCCTCCTAGGATAAATCTCTAAAGCAAAATAGCAAAGAAACACCAAAATTTTAGTCATCGCACAACAAATATGGTTTGACAGGTTTACTCATTATCCAATAAAAGTTCAGGTTCATTTTTCTATAAAAATTAGGAGGTTGTTTGGGATAAAAGATATGCAAATGGTGGACAGAGTGTTCCTGTACAAACCCACTCAATACTGTCCATTTTGATGTTAGACCCTTTATTTCACAGGTCTTTTTCATTCTTAGAAATACTGCACAAAACAAGATCCAGTAAATTAATGGACACATAAATAAATAGAGAGTATTTATTTATCCTCTCCTTTCTTTTATTAAAAAAAAAAAAAATGTAGTTTATTTCCAAGGTCCACTTTATGTACAGTGATGGAAGGCACAATAAAGCCCTGTGATGCTGTGGCTGATGTGTCACAGCTGTAATGGCAGGAAACTTCCTGAAAGAAGGGATTTGAGTCAACAGAGAAGGCAGCTCAACATTAAAATAAAACAGTTCCGTGATTTCAAATTAAATTACTGCAAAACTTTTTGTTCTTCATAGTACTGGGTTATTTTAACCTTTCATTCCATTTCAAGATTAAAAGACCTGACGAAACATAAGGGTTTTTGATGAGCAGAAATTCTGATCAACTCTAATAAGGCATTTTCCACAGAAGCACATCACTGAAGCTATCCAAACTATCTCAATTACTAATGATTAGAACATACCTCTAACAGAATGTTACCAACTAGTCTCTGAATCTATTAAAAGAGAATGTGTTAGAAAATTATAAAGATTCTTATCATTATGAGGGTTTCTCCTAACTGTATTAGTTACCTGTAGAAATTCTAAAACACTGAAGTTAATATATTTTTCTTTTTTTTCTCTTTTCTATTTTTTAAGTACATATTTTCTCTGCTGGGTTTTGCAGAAGTGCATTTTTTGAGAAAAGCTTGCCTCATGTTTAATGCATTTTTAGCTTAATGATATTTTGTGCTGCTGAGCTCCACCAGCCTATTAGTAAGTTTAATTTTAAATAGCTTTCCTTTTGATCATTTTTGATCTATTGTCTTTCAAAAAACTTTGTATTTTTAGAGGCATGTGGAAGAATATTAACGAATACCTAATATATTTCTATAAAATTAATCCCTGCATATACAACCATAACTTTTTTTTATATTTCTTTCAAAAACAAACTAGTCACCATTGCTTTTATGCTTCCCAACTAGATGGTATTTTGAGGCTAGACAACCAAAACATGCAGGTTGAAAGGCAACATTAAATAGGCTGTTTATTTAAATATCCTCTGAAATTAGTTTGGCTACTTGACCTAACTACCAGCTTAAATGCAGTAAGAAGGCATTTTAACACCATTAATATCTGGATTCCAGCCAAAGAAAATCTCCTTATTTTATATCCCTTTAGACTGCATTGATGAAACAGCCTAAAAGTAGGTTTGGTGTTCATTAATTAATTTTAAATGAATTCCCATTTTAAATGGGAAGGGAACACAGATTGCATAACAGGAAGATGAAAAATTGAGGCTCTGAAGGTTAAGGGGTTTGCCCTTTGTTGGACATTTCCTAACATACGTAATGATATGATTGTTCAGTTCTGCATAGTTATAAGAGAATTTAATCATATATGGTATGGTGAGTTCAAACAGAATATGCTTTTGAAGTTATGTTGGAGAGACATTTTTCTCCTCTTTCAGTCCAAGATGAGGACTGGTTTTTTGTGATTTCCTCCTCTCTTGTGTTAATGCCTTTAGCACAATGAAATTAGGCAGTCCAGATTTCTAATGCAAACTGCTCAGGGACAAGACGCTAAGTGATTCTAAGTGTTTTGTTGAGAGCCAGTGTTTAAGTAAACATTACAAATTATGGTTATGTAGTATATAATATAGATTGAAGCCCTTGAGCAATGTATTATTCATAAAATACATCAGTTTATCAGTTTGATCATGTTTCTTTCCTTTAAAGAAGAATATGACAAGAATTTTAGTCCTGTTACTGAGGTAGCATGTTCAATGCCAGGAAAGACACATCCTTGAAGGGTCTATTTTCTTTTTAACCAGGTTTGTATTATTGTATTACAGAT